>NC_045627.1:77598173-78201745 GCF_009829155.1 Mustela erminea
GATTTCTAGTTTCATAGTATCATGCCCAGAAAAGATGCATGGTATGACTTTGATCTTTTTGAATTTGTTAAGATTTGCTCTGTGGCCTAATATGTGATCTATTCTGGAGAATGTTCCACTTGTACTTGAAAAGAATGTGTATTCTGCTATTTTAGGATAGAATGTTCTGAATATATCTGTTAAATACATCTGGCCAATGAGCATTCAAAGCCACTGTTCCCTTTTTGATTTTCTGTTTGGATGATCTGTCCATTGATGTAAGTATGATGTCAAAGTCCCCTACTATTATTGTATTACTATTAATTGCTTCCTTTGTGTTTATTATTAACTGCATTTAGTATTTTAGTGCTCGGTGTCCTTTGTTTCTCTCTACAGTCTTTGTTTTAAAGTCTCTTTTATCCACTACAAGTGTTGCTACTCCAGCCTTCTTTTTACATTCATTTGCACAATAAATGCTCCTTCATTCCCTCACTTTCAATCTGCATGTGTCTTTAGGTCTGAAATGAGTCTTTTGTAGAAAGGATCTTACTTTTTATCCATTCAGTCATGCTGTTTCTTTTGAGTGGAGCATTTAGTCCATTTACATTCAAAGTAATTATTGATAGATATGTATTTATTGCCATTTTGTTACTTATTTTATGGTTGTTTTTGTAGTTTTTCACCATTCCTTTCTTCTCTTGCTCTCTTCTCTTAGGATTAGTTGGCTTTTCTTAGTGATGTACTTGGATTTCTTTCTGTTTATTTTTTGCATATTTATTATTGGTGGTTACTATTCAGTTTATATATAACAACTTCCATATATAGTAGTGTATATTAAGTTGATGGTTGCTTACGTTTGAGCCCATTATTTACTCCTCTCCTCCCCATGTTTGAGGTATATGGTGTCATACTTTACATCCTTTAATTTTGTAGTCTCTTGACTGATTTCGACAGATATAATTATTTTTACTGCTCTTGCGCTTCCAGTTTTCCTTACTCTTGCTTACTCTCATTCCACTCAAAGAGTCCCCTTTAATATTTCTTGTAGGGCTGGTTTAGTGATCATGAATTTCCTTAACTTTTGTTTGTCTGGGAAACTATCTCTCCTTCTATTCTGAATGACAGTCTTGCTGGACAGAGTATTCCTGGCTGCAGATTTTTTCCTTTCAGTTCTTTGAATATATCACACTACTCTCTTCTGGTCTGCAAAGTTTCTGCTAAGAAATTAGCTGATGGCCTTATGCGGTTTCCTTGGTATATAACTGCTTTCTTTTTTTCTAGCTGTTTTTAAAATTCTCTACCACTACTTTTTGCCATCTTAATTACTTTATGTCTTGGGTGTGGACTTCCTTGGGCTGATTTTGTTGGTGGATCTCTGTACCTCCTGGATCTGGATGTCTGCTTCTTTTCCCAGATTTGGGAAATTTTCAGCTATTATTTCTTCAAATAAGTTTTTGTCCCCCTTTCTTTTTCTTTTCCTTCTGGGATCCCTATAATATGAATGTTATTACACTTGCTAGAGTTGCTGAGTTCCCTAAGTCTGTTCTCATTTTGCATACTTTTTTTCTCTCACCTGCTCAGCTTTATTACGTTCTTTTACTCTGCCCTCCAGGTCACTAATTTGTTCTTCTCTTCCAACTAAACTAGTATTTTTTCCAGCCACTATATTTTTAATTTCATTTATTATATTCTTCATCTTTTTAAAAGATTTTATTTATTTATTTGACAGAGAGAGAGAGAGAGAGAGAGAGAGATCATAAGTAGGCAGAGAGGCAGGCAGAGAGAGAAGGGGAAGCAAGCTCCCTGCTGAGCAGAGAGCCTGATGTGGGGCTCGATCCCAGGGCCCTGGGATCATAACCCAAGCCAAAGGCAGAGGCTTAACCCACTGAGCCACCCAGGCTCCCCTATGTTCTTCATCTTTGATTGTTGTTTTTGTTTTTTTTAAATATCATTGTTAAGGGTCTGGCTGATGTCCTCTACTCTTTTCTCAAATTCATTGAGTATCTTTATGACCATTACTTTGGATTCTCTATTAGGCATATTTTACTTAAGTCTGTTTCATTTAGATCTCTTGCTGTGATTTTGTTCTGTTCTTTCATTTGGGACATATTACTCTGTCTCCTCATTTCATCTAACTCTCTGTGTCTATCTCTGTGTTAGGAAAGATAGCTACAAATCCTGCACTTGAAAGTAATGGCCTTATGAAGAAGAGGTCCTGGGATGCCCTGCTGTACAGTGTTCCCTGTTCATTCCTGGTGCTCTAGGGATGTCTTTTGTGTGTTTTGTGCACTGTGCTGTTTTGGCTGAGCCACTTTTTCCTTCAGTCCATTTGTCTGCAGTGGCTCTCTTTTCTTGTTGTAGGCAGCGTTTGTCACTGTGGTGTTAGTGGGCCAGTCTAGGGGATGCCTCAGGCTTCAGTTGAGTCAGACCAGGTGTTTGTAAGAGATGCAGTAGCACCAGACTTCAAGGTGCTTTCCCTATGTTATCCCCTGAGGAGCTTTTGTTGGTGGGCAAGGCCTACGATCAGACCACTTGTCTCCTCTCACCCACTGCTGGGAACTCTGACTGGTGTGTATGGTTATCTTTCCCTCTCTCCAGCACAGGAGGCAGTTTGGAGTGGTGCTGGCCACTGGAGGGGCTGCTTGTATAGTGACCAGCTGCCCTGTATGGGCACTGGACAAGAGAGTATTAGATGCATCCTTGATGAATCAGGGAAGCAGTGCTAGCAAGCTTTGTCCTCTGTGGGAGGGACCCTCCCGCACCCAAACTGAGGCAAGCTGTCTGGCTGAATTGGTGGAAGCACAGCACAGAGAGCAGAGTCTTAGTGCTAGCAAGTTAGGTTATGAGTCTTACAGGTGACTGTGTTTCTGTGGTGGGGCAGGGGACAGAAATGGTGCCTGCCAATTCCTTTGTTCCTGGAGGAGTTCCCCAGCAATTTCTATCCCTCTGATAAATAACTGTCCTTCCTTATTCCCCAAGTATCTTTCACACTGCAGCTTCTAAGCTGTATCTTTGGGGGCTGTTTGTTGTGCTGTCTAGAGATGGAGACTCAGGTTCCTCACACCCTCCCAGTTCTCCCAGAGTCCTGCCTGCTGATTTTTTTAAAATTACAGGTTTTGAGTACTGCTGGTTGTAAGAACTCATGAAATTAGGCCCTTCTGGTTTTTCAAAGACACTTGTTATGGGGCTTCATCTTCCCTGGCGGGGGGATCTTCCCTCTCCACGCATGCAGTGTCTCTCCCTACTATAGATAGTCCTATGAGTCCATTTGGTTCCCAACCATGTCTCCACCCTTCCTACCCTCTTCAGTGTGACCTCTTCTGTACATATAGTTGTGTACATATAAGTTGGAGCTTATTCTGCCAGTCGTTGGATTATTTTCTGGCTTATTTATACTGATGTGAGTGTTACCTTGTGTCCATGGTACGAGGTGAGACTAGGGTCCTCCTACTCTACCATCTTCCCCTCTTTTCCATTTTTTTCTTGATTTGTAATTGTGTTTCATATTTTGAGTCTCTTTCAGATGAATCTCCAGAATGGGGGAGGGTCAGGGGATTAGTATGTAAATTTACTCATTTAGAGATAGAATTCAACCTGTGCTCAATTAAGACTGTATGAATGAATGATTGCTCTTTGATTACAGAGATTTGACAGTGATAAGCATAGTTAATTAATTGTGAAGATGGTATATATTAAAAATAATTTTAAAGCATTTTTTTGTAATTTGTGTTTTAAAGTGATTAGTAAAGTGAATGCTAACCTCTTGCTCTCTGAATATTCTCTTAGCTATAAGCCTACCATGTTTTAATTAGAGAACTGTTCTGACAGTTCCGGGAGAGGAAACATTTTTTCTGTTTAAAACATTCCTAGCATTTAAGCTACACAATTTATCTAGAATGATATTCCCTTTAAAAGGAATAGTAGACAATTAGAAGAACAGCACTGTAAATTTTCTGCCTTATGGATCGAAGCCAAGAACCATACAACTTTTGTGCTTTATAAGCAATTGCAAACTAAAATGAGTAACTGGTGTATTGTAATAGAGTTGCTTTGAGCTGCTATTACCATAGAATACTTTTCCAGCTTTCTTAGAAGCATGAGAACAGAATTGAGAAGAAGGCATCTATCTGATTAAAGCTAGAATGTTGCTTGCATTGTACTTCACTTTAGGCAGAGTGGTAGTCATTTTATTTGCTATTAATATGAATAAAGAGATCACTTCTTTTCAGAATGCAGCCTGCAAAAAAGATCTGTAGCCAATACACATGGCTAGAAATGAAGCTGCCTGTATAAATGTAGACATCCCTGAGTCTGGTAAGACCCTAGAAACTGTCCTGAAAATCACAGTGGGAAGACTGTACACTTGTTCAAATCAACAATGTCTGTGAGGGAGTTATTGAAACCTCCCCTGAGCTCTTCCTTCAGAATATGGGAGTGCAGGTTGGACCAAACCAAATAGTCCCAAATATCCCTATAACGCTTTTATCAGGATTAGGTTAGTGATAAGACAGCAAGGTACACTGGTTTTTGAATATTTCCTTTATGATAATAACTGGATGAAATTATTTTATTTAGACTTTAGAAATAAAAGCATTGCTTGAGTATGTTTAAATTCTGCTAAATATAAGTAGTAAACAAAATGTACACAGTTAACTTTATATATTCCAGCCAACCACATATCCGTACAAATGCTATGTTAGTTCAGCCTCTTAGGGACCTGGCAATATTTTTCCTTTGGCAAGTAGGTTTCACCCTTTTATTCATTTACTCAAAAGTATTTACTGAGTATAGGAAAAATCCCAAGCACTTTATTAGGTACTAAGTATACAGTACCTAGTAAGTAAATGAACACTAATTCTCAGCTTTTCGATACTTACAATCTACTGTGGGAGACAGAGAGGAATCAAATGGTGCCACAATATCCTTTCTCCAGGTGAAATCTTTGAAAGAACACTAATGGATAAAAGTGGAGCAGCTCTGGTAGAAATGGAACAGGCCAAGGAATCTGCTGTTCTGCTCCTACTCACTGCCCTCTTGGCAAACCTCTTTAGGGCTCTGTGGACTTAGTCTGAAAATCATTTTAATCATTTACATGCAGTCAGATGTGCAGAAACATGGGGAGCCTTGCTCTGCA
Organism: Mustela erminea; assembly: GCF_009829155.1. Taxonomy (NCBI): domain Eukaryota; kingdom Metazoa; phylum Chordata; class Mammalia; order Carnivora; family Mustelidae; genus Mustela; species Mustela erminea. Next base: position 77,603,287 of record NC_045627.1, read on the forward strand.
GGACGGTCATTCTGGCTAAATCTACTTCAGATGGAGCTAGCCAGCCTCACCAGACTAGCCACACACCATGGACACAGAACTTTATTCTAACCAGCCTAATGCTCTTTGCAGTGAGAAACACAACATATTTATTGTCATGGGTTAGGCAGGAGGGAGTGCCGCTGTAAGACTCTTCTCCCAAGAAATAGACAACTATAGAAACTATAATTGTATGAAAGAAATTGATATATAGAACTGATGAGAAACCTCAGTATACCTATACACACCTGCCTGCATGTACACACACACACACACACACACACTCATGTTAGCCAAATGCTTTGAACCTGCCAAAGGGGTCTAAACTTGCAGAGTATCAGATAATTAGATACTTGGACCACATTCATCCTGGGCAGGGAACATGTACCCTACCAGACTTCTCTTTTGCTTTTTCTCTGTCCAAGAGGAACCTGGAGATGTGCTTCATTTATACTGAGAGTAAGAGGGTCCTATTCAACGTTAAGCTATGACTCTGTAGTTTCTAGATTCTCTGCTCTTTGATGCATACTGTGTGTGTTCTGTTAATACCCATCCCACTTAATAGTGATGCCCCTAGTACTAGGTATATGTGAGCAGTGCAAGTAGTTCCTTGGTCTAGCAGCAACAAGGCCTGTACATGTAGAAAAATCTTTCTTCTAACTCCTCAAATATTAATTGTTTGATTGAGGATTGGGAGATTCCAGTCATAAGAATGAAAGAACATGAAAACATGAAGTTTTAGGCATAAAAATAATACAAGGAAAAGAAAAACTATACTGGCTATCACATATATATATATGTCACATATTCTGTGCCGGATATTATTAAAAAGACTTATGGACATGCATTTGCATGCTTACTGAAACATTACAGCAGCCCCATGGAATAAGCCCCACACCTACTGCTGAAATTTATGGATGGGGAAGACAAGGTAAGCACCTCACACAAGATCACACAGAGTCAGGATTTGAACCCAGATGGTCCAGCTGCCAGGTCAATGCTCCTAGAATAACCCTGTGCCACCACAGTGCTAGGAGGGCCTTCTGCAGAGCATGTAGACAGAGAGAAGATTTCTTCCAACAAAAAAGTGGGTGTGGGGGCACCTGGGTGGCTCAGTCATTACGCATCTGCCTTCTGCTCAGGTCATGATCCTAGAGTCCTGGGATCGAGTTCTGCATCAGGCACCCTGCTCAGCAGGAAGCCTGCTTCTACCTCTCCCTCTTCCCCTGCTTGTGTTCCCTCTCTCTCTCTCCCTGTCAAATAAATAAATAAAATCTTTTTTTAAAAAAAAGGAAACAAGTGAGTGTGAACTCTGTGAGGCTATCTAATGGGGTAAAGAGAATTGAGAGGAAAGAAATGAAGGAATTTGAGAGGAATGGAGAACAGGCTAACCAGATCCTGACTGTGATGACTAGAACCAAACATAAAAATAATAGTTACTTAGCTACTTTGAATCCTTTTCTGGAAGTAGACAGTAGATGAATTCCAAATAAAAAATTGTCACCGTGAGGGTTTTGTTTTTGTTTTTTTGTTTTTGTTTTTGTTGTTGTTGTTTTTAAAGAGAAAGACTAGAGATTGTGGCCCAGTTGTGGTTCAAGTGGCTGCAACTTTGCTTCAACCCGGATCTGAGACTGCGCTCACTGACGGGCACCCATAGGCTGGGGAGCCAAGCAGAGGCTGTGGGTGACGGACGGGCAACTCGTTGAAAGAATAGTGTGGAGAAGCCTGAGGTCATGGTGGAGCAATAAAGGCTGATTTCAGGAGCCAGGAACATTTTCAGAAACTAGAAATCAACATTCGCCAGATGGTAGAAGTCAACACAGCCGAGACGATGCCAACAAGTGTCTGGAACTGAGGCGGTGCCTGCCTCGGACAGGAGGCAGCTTACACGTTGGACCAGGATCCGAAATTATTTCAGGATAGTCTTTTTGCTCAGGCCCAAGTAGAGTGCTTGACCCAGACTGGCTGCCTCTAGCAGCCCAGGAAGTAGATGTGGAGCCCACACTGAAAAGCTCCCTTTTGGAAGGACCCCCAGATGGGAGACACCAGCTTCAACTGAACCAGGCCATGGGAATGGGTGGTCTGGGGAGAAACACGAGGAACCTCGGGCTCTTGCTCAAGAAGACCTGTGGTAGTCAAAATGGCCACGAGCCTGGAAGGACCCAGAAGCCTGTGATTCAAGTGGTAAAACCCCTCAGCCAACTGTGTCCCTCTTTCTAGCATAACTAGTACCGAGTTTTCATCCTCCGTCTCTGGTGCATGTGAGTGTGGTTAAGCCCTTTGCTCTCTGAAGTGTTTACTATGCACAGTAGTAAAAGGTTGCCTTAGGAAGAGAGGGAAGCACTTAATCACAACATAAGGTTTCGTTTGGTTTGGTTTGGCTTCCCGTGAGAAAACAAAAAGAGCAAGTTTGGGATGGGCAGTTGTGAGGCTTCTTCCCACTTTGATATTCTTGGACTACCTGAATGGCCTGCGCCTAGAGGATTACTCAGAGAGGCAGGGGCTCCCTACGCATGTGTCTGTGGGGCTGCACGAGGCCCGTGTCCGCAGGGCCTGACCTGTCTTTTCAGGGCCACAGGCTCCCTCTCCCGTGCCTTCCTGAGTTTCCCACTGAGGCCGATGCCTGGCTGGGCTGGGGCTTGGGCTCTCTCCCCTCCAAGCACTCCCTCCGGCACACCCTCCTCACTTCTCCACAGTGGATGGAAGTGTTCTTCTTGCTGGGGCTGCCACGGGCTCACATACTGCCCCTGAGCCACTCCAGAGTTCACGGATTGGCACTCAGAGCGTTCTTGTACGTGGACGGCTGGCACAGGCGTTCTCAGCACTCTGGGGATGGCCTTGCCTCTGCCTGGCTGCTGGCACCCAGGACTCCAGTGCCCCAAGGCCATACTTTAACTCAGTAGCTTTCTCCCCCAGATCACTCTTTCCTGCATTCTCTCTGTGTGCTGAACCCAAGCATTCAAGTCCTTCTCACCCCCATTAAGCTCTGTGTGTAGTCACACAGCAGTCTTGATCTCACCCAGATTTCTGAGCTGCTTCTGTAGTTGACAAAGCCAGGTACCCAACTGTGCTTTCACTCGCTCTAGATCAGTATAAATGTGGGGACTGATGCTTACACAATTTGAGTATTTTGGCCTCAAATGCATGCTACCTCCCCAGGTCTGTGTGCTTCAAATCCCATGGCCTTTTGCCAGCATTGCAAGATGCGCAGCAGTGGCTCCACGGCCTCCACGTGGCCTCCCTGCCTCCCGCTTCCCTCCGCCACACCATCTCCAACCCCACGGGACACAAACACGCACATGCATCAGAATGACAACAGGTGCCCAGACAAGTCTGTTCATCCAGTAGTGAATGTGAGCATGCGGACGGAACTAGCCATCAGCTTCTCCCCTTTTGGGGCTGCTCAGGCAATGCTGACAAACTGACTAAACCCCCTGGCCTTAAAAACACCACCCCAGCTGTGACATCCACATTCAACTTTCTTGGTTTCTGGCAAACACCTGTATGTTCAGACTTCTCTGCCTTTGCCTGTGATATACCTTCAGCCAATAAGGCATTTTGTCACCTGGAAAAATCCCATCACTCTCCAGGGCCACACATTATTGTCACCTCCTCTGTGAAGCCTTCCAGGATCCTCTTAGGCAGTGTTAAAACCGTTTGCTGGTTCACAAAGGAGTAGAGAGAAAATTGGGGGGAGGAAGGTGTCAGAGCTGGAGTGAGAAGTAGAGGGGAGAATGGAAGAGCATTTATTCTCCACTGGCCCTTGGGCGTTTGCTCATCGTGCTGCTAATAGCACTAACCATTCTGAGTGTTGGCTGGCTTTATAATTAACCAGATGTCTACAAATACTTCAGTCCTTGCCAGATAGAGAGCCATTAGTTCCTGCCTCCCAGGAGGCTGCTAGTTATATCTGGAAGTCCCCAGAAGAATGAACCGTGGTTAGTGTGACTTCAGTGCTGTTTTGAACCCTCTGACTCCAGCTGTCCCTTGTTCCTGTCCTCTGCCCATGAAGTCTTTAGATGCCTTCCAATGCCATGGCCTATCCAGGAAAGATGCCAGTAGCTTCCAAAGCTACAGTCTCTTGCTAATCCCAGACGCCTATCTTCTAAGGCAAAAGACCTGAGCTCACTTAATGGAGGTGGTGGGAATGTACCCTCTGGTTCCTGAACACCTCTCTTTGGGCCCACCGTAGCATATGAGCACTGCTTTACCCCTTCTGTACTGGGGACTCCCATAAGCCCTAGAGGAAAAGTAGACACCATTTCTTTCTGCACTTCTCATCCCATCTCAGACCCACTCTTCAGCAAGACTCTCTTCTCTTCTAGAGAAACAAAGGTCTCATGCACATGGCCGAGTGCATTTTAGCTGTTCGGAGTTAGCAGGGCAATGATGTTTTTAAGTCTAAACCCAACAGAAATGGGTATACCAAAGGACATAAATAGGAATGTTCATAACAGCATAATTACAGTAGCTAAGCACTGAGAACAAGCCAAAGCCCATCATCAGCAGAGTGGATACAGTGGAGCATGTCCATACACAGGACTAGTACGTAACAAGGCGTGCACCGCGTCTACATGCCGCATTGCAGATGAACCTCACTTACGTAGGGCTGAGCAGAAGGAGCCAGCCACGGAGGAGGACTTGTTAATAACATGATTCCACTTATATAAAGTTGGGGCTTTTTGGTTTTTTTCTCCATTTTTTTTTTTGATATTCCACAGGAAGGGGTTTACTTTACAAATTAGTTATATGTGAGCTAAGCAGTAATAACAAAAAAGCATTGGTTTTAATACTAAAATGTGAAGAGTCTCTATTTTTAAGTAAGTCTCATTTGACTTTCAACACTGTATATTAGTTTACTTTCTCAGTCCAATTTGATTAGCTCAAAGAACATTAGCTTGTTGATTTTTTACCTTGCTAAGACATTTTTTTTTTAATTCATATGATCTCCCTGATATGAGGAAGTGGTGATGCAACATGGGGGCTTAAGTGGGTAGGAGAAGAATAAATGAAACAAGATGGGATTGGGAGGGAGACAAACCATAAGTGACTCTTAATCTCACAAAACAAATTCAGGGTTGCTGGGGGGAGGGGGTTTGGGAGAAGAGGGTGGGATTATGGACACTGGGGAGGGTATGTGCTTTGGTGAGTGCTGTGAAGTGTGCAAACCTGGTGATTCACAGACCTGTACCCCTGGGGATAAAAACATATGTTTTTGTCCATTTTTTAAAAAAAGATTTATTTATTTATTTGAGAGAGCAAGCTCGGAGAGAAGGCAGGGGCAGAAGGAAAGGAAGAGAGAATCCCAAGCAGACTCCTTGCTGAGCATGAAGTCACACATGGGGCTCAGTCTCACAACCCTGAGATCACGACCTGAGCCAAAATCAAGTATCAGATGTTTAACCGATGGAGCCATCTAAGTGCCACTGAAGTTGTTTTCTGTGTGTTTTTGTTTGTTTGTTTGTTTGTTTTTTAATAACAATGAATCAGTGGTGATAGGAATTGGTTTGGTAGTTAACCTCTGGAGAGGAGAGAGCAGGAGGAATCTTCTGGGACTTGGGTCTAGAGGGAACTATGGTGCCGCAGATGAACGTTCTGAGTAAGGCTGGGCCTTCTGCTGGGGTAAAGGATCTCAGCACGGTTCAGAAATGGCTTGCATCGTTCGGCTGGACACACATCCTTTCCGTACTCTTCGTTCAGCCTTTTGTGTTCAATGCGGAGAATGACATTTTTCAGTAACTCCGTGTCCACTCTGTTCATAGGAAGGAACCTGGTAGTTGATGCTGTAAATATAATTCCAGGAAAAACAATGTGCATTCAGATATGGGCTCTGATAGCTGCAATTCTAGAGCCGAGGAAAAAGGGAACCAGCCGTCATAAACAAGCGAAAGAAAATAGCACTTTCCATCTGGACCGTACCTTCGCAGGGCTGTTTTAGCCATCATCATTCCAAAACAGATTTGAAGCTGTATTTTACCTCATTGCTCTTTATATCTGGCCCAATATTTCTTTTGATAATCCATGCTATGAAGCACTTATAAACAGAATCCTGGCCTATTTTCAAGGATGGGAGATATGACACACCAATTAACTATAGAAAGGTTTGAATTTAGGATGGTTTTATTTCACAACGCAGAGTATGTCAGCCGTTTCTCCATAGAGCCGGCTACTGCAAATTCTAATAACAGAATCCCATTGCTCCCACAGTGGATCGCCCCGGCTGTCAGGAGATTCTCTGCAAACAACAACAACAACAACAAAAAGCATTAAGCCGCTTCTTCCTAATTATGGCGCGCTCTAAATATCTAATTATCGCTGAGAACAAATTGCATGTTGCAGGGATAATATTATGGGGAATCGTTCATCTGTTGGGCTTCTGCTTTTGAATTCCTGAGTTGGTGCAGCAGCTGCTGGAGCAAAAAATTTTGCCACCTGGACACTTCGTTATGATTTCATATTTAAATGCAAAAACTGCTGAAGAGGGGCTCTATTTGATGGGCTTGGCTTCCTCAGGCATTTTGTACTTAGATGTGCATCATGTGTACAGCTTTTCCAGATTTCCCAGGTAGCTGGGAATATTGAATAATTGAGCATTTAGAGGAACAGCAAACATGGAAGCAATGGGGCTAGAGTAATACCAGTACGGCGACAGGGAAAGCAAGTTCTCTAATAATTTTTTCTGTATCAGTGCACAAAGGTCTGCAGCTCTTTATGACATTCCTCAGGAACTACATGGGATTTTCTTAATAAATGCTGATCCAAAAAGTACACATTCCCAAAGATTACCTGATAATTACACCTACTGTAATATGCTTAAAGCTAATTAACATTCAGTCTTCACTTTAGAGAATAGAAATTACCAGGTACTTATCCTATAATTACATCTTTGTGCACTCACTATTGTAATCCGTGGCATTAACTATATAATTAAATGATGAACAGTGACTGTATAAGTAGAGAGTACTTATGTAAAATTTGCGCCTTATCCAAAAAAAAAAAAATAATAAACAGACTCAAAGAATCACATCTCATTTTAAATTCCATTGTTCTCATGGAGATTGTATAGTATGCCAAGAATTAATAATAATATTGTTAGCTCCTTGGAAGGGGGACACTGATCATACTGCCCCACTGTCAGGAGGACGTCCACTGCAGTTCAGCTCCCTTTTAAGTATGAGTTGCGCCAAGCAATTCTCACTGCTTTTTTTTCTAGGTGCACATCAGATAACAAATATGTAGAAGCTGTCTTACTAAATATGGCCTGTCTCTAAGCTATTAAGTCCAGTAGTTTTGTGTCAGATGCTTTGTGTAAGAATTCTTTCAAAAAGTAATGTTTTTATCTGATTTTAAATGCTAATATACATTCATTGTAGAAAGTTTTTAAAATATTGAAAAAATACACAGAAGAAAATAGAAATCACTTACAATAACATATCAATGTTAACTTTTTATTCTTCCAGTCTCTTTTCTTCAGTCTCCTTTCTAGAAGAATCTTTCCTTCTTTCTCTCTCTCCATATATATGAAATATATATCAAATATCATAACCTGCTTTTAAATATCATATCATATATATTTGATATAAATATTAAATATCACAACCTGCTTTTTTAAAGCAGTGTATTATGACCATTCTAACGAAGTATTATTTCTTATCATATTGACCATGATCCCATAATATTCTGTAATACTGACAGTCCCTAAATAATTTAACTATTTGTAATGGACATTTGGGTTATTTCCCGTTTTTCATCCTCAAGTATTATTTCCCTCATCACTGTGTAAGAGTTCTCTGAGAGAATTTTTAAACCTTGTATCTCCATGAAAGCTCTACACCATCCATTCTAAATAATTGCCTTGGGACAATCTCAGTTCCTGAGTCTACCTCTGGATTCACAGCCTTGTGGAGCCGTGGTGCTTCACAGCCAACACCACGCACTGGCAGAGATCAACTCAATGAACAAATGGTCCATCCATGAAACTAAAAGACTTTGTAGCAGACAGGACAAACGCAAGTTCCAACAGAGAACAGTAGAGACAAGATTGTCATCCCACAGCAGTAGCATAGATATATCAAACTCAAAAAATCCACAAGAAGTTGATACCATATTTACCACAGCAAGCAGTCATCCAGGTTCCAATAAGTATCATCAGGCACTCAGGGCAACTTGTTGGCTCAGTCAGTCAAGCGTAGAACTTTTGATTTTGGCTCAGGTCATGATCCCAGGGTCCTGGGATTGAGCCCCTTGTCAGGCTCCGTGCTCAGCACACAGTCGGCTTGGGATTCTCTCTCTCTCTCTCCCTCTGCCCCTCCCCCCATTTGTGCTCTCTCTCTCTTTTTCTCTCTCTCAAATAAATAAATAAAATATTTTTTTAAAATGTCATCAAACACCCTAAATTAATGCTGTTGGTTTGAAATGGATTTGTTTGTATGTGTTGTATTTAACTTGTAAATTTGTTTTGCATTAGTTTGGGTGGTATAGTTTAAGAGCTATAATTGTAAGGAGTTACTATGTAATTCAGATTTTCACACGTTTATGTAACATAGTAAAAATCATTTAACATGGGGGGTTCTGTAACAAGTTTTCTGCTAAGGTGGATCCATACATTTTCTCCATTTGGGCTGTGCTGCTCTCAGAGCCACTTCCTCATGCATAGACTTGAAATAAATGACTTCCTTGGGGAAATTTCCTAGACACAAAATTACTGTCAAATGTGGTAAACATGTGAAGGCTTTTGATATTCCTGTCAAATGTGAGTACCGATTCTTCAAGTTACTTTTTCTCCCTTTAGTTTCACCTTTACTTTTAATATCTTCCACCGTAGTCCATTCATTTAAGTTTGCCCAATACTTATTGAGTGCTTACTCTGCGTAGGCATCAAGCCTGCCATTGGGCCTTCCAAGACGTGAAGGACTGCCCTGAAGGAGCTCACCCACTAATAGGAAGGCAATGACATAAGACAGCAGTTCTCACATGTTCGTTTTCACTTTTAAAAATGATTGAGGACCCAAAGAACTTTTGTTTTTATGAGTTATATTACTGCTGTTTACTATATTAGAAAATGGATAAATATGCCAATGCCTTAATTCTTATTTTCACTTCAAAGCTTATATTTTATCAGTGATCACACATATGGTCCCTTGTTTTTCCTTAAAGTAACAGCCTTTACTTGGTTCATCTTTGAGAAAATGTCTCCCCTATACCCAAGTCTGAATAACTGTAATTGGTCAGTTCTTCATTTAAGAATAAATGGCGTCCTGGCCTGGGTGGCTTAGTTGGTTAAGCAGCTGCCTTTGGCTCAGGTCATGATCCCAGTCTGCTGGGATCGAGTCCCACATCGGGCTCCTTGCTCAGCAGGGAGCCTGCTTCTCCCTCTGCCTCTGCCTGCCACTCTATCTGCCTGTGCTCACTCTCTCTGTCAAATAAATAAATATAATCTTTAAAAAAAATGGCGTCCCATTAAAAAAAGGGGGCAGGGGGAGCAGCTAGTTCAGCTGGCAATTTCAACAGCCATGTGAGTGCTTTTCTTGAGACACCTGTCACACGCTGGTCCACAGCAAAAGTGCTTCTGTGTGCTTCCCATGTCATCACACAAAATACAAGACATGTCTATGACAGTCAAGTCTTCATGGATTAAAACATTCTTAGGTGAAACTGGTATTATTTTTGCTGGGAGTATGTAGCCGATGGAAAATATCTGGCTGCTCCTGACTTTTGGTGGCACTGCCCAGATTCATACTGAAACTCCTGCCATTTTGCCCACCATACCATTTGCACCATGATGCAACAAAAAAGGGGCAAATAATGCCTAGTGATTTTGGCAAATGATGGCTTAACATTATGAAAATTATTTTGACCTCGTGACAGCCCTGAAAGAGCCTCAAGGTCTCCCAGGGTCTGCAGAGCTTACTTTGAGAAACTCAACTATGGAGTAGGGTTATTCTGTGCTGGGTACATGCACAGTCTACTGTGACAACACAAGAAAAGGAGGGCCTGAGTCTGCAGGGAAATCAGGGAAGGGTTGATCCAGCTGAAGGGGATACCATTAAAAGCAAAAAGTCCAGGATCTCACATTTGCCTCCCATTGCTGCTTCATCTCTTAATCTCTTCACATTAAACTTCTCTGAAGAATTTGCTATGCACCCTGACCCCATCTCCCTACCTTCTACCCATGTCCACTCCAACCTATTTTCTGGCCCCATCCTGCACCAAAATAATCTTGCCCCTTCATGCTTAAAATGCTCTCCTGCCCTGAATTCACTTGTATAATATTCTCCTGGGTTCCCTCTTCCTTTTTTTTCCCCCCCTAAGATTTATTTTATTTATTTGATTCAGAAAGAGAAAGAGAGAGGGCACAAGCAGGGGGAGCAGCAGAGGGAGAGGGAGAAGCAGACTCTCTGCTGAGCCCTGACACAGGGCTCAACCCAGGATTCCAGAATCATGGCCTGAGTCCAAAGGATACTTAACCGACTGAGCCACCCAGGCGCCTTTTATCTTTATATCTATCCCTTTTTGCCTTCTTTGGGGGCTCATATGCCTCTACCCAGCCATTGAAAGTTGATGTTACTTAAGACTCAATTCTAGACCCTGATCTCCTACCACTCTGGATTTTCTCTAAGCACTCCCAGCCAAACCCAAGTCTTCGGTTACAGTTTCTCAAAAATTTTAGCTCCAACCGGATTTGTCCTCAACCCTTCCTACTTAAAGTGTGGTCTGTAGATCAGTAGCATTGGCATCACCTGTGAACATGTTAAGAACGCAGAATCATGGACCCCATCCCAGGCATACTGAATTAGAATCTGCATTTTAACCAGATCCCCGGGTGACTGTGGGTATATTCAAGTTCAAGATGCCATGTTTCAAGAAACAGACCCGGAGGTCGAACTACTTCCCTGGCATATACTCTTGGCTATCTCAAAGACACCTCAAACTCAACATGCTCAAAATAGAACTCAGTTTTTTTTTTTCAGCATATCTAGTTCTTTATCCACTTTACCTTCCATACTTCAACAAATGGCGTTGCCAAATGTTGTATCATGCAAATAGGAAACCTTCATCTGTGTTATCCTCTTACTCAATTTATCACCAAGTTCCCCATCTCTCATATCTGTCCCCTTCTCTCCATTTCCCTCCTCACTGACACCATCCTTGCCCAGGTGTCCCTTCTCTGTTACCTGGGCATTTCTCGATATCCTCCTTAACCAATTCCCCTGCTTTGAATCTTACCACCCCTAGTCGATTTTCCACAGTAGTTTGTGCAAAAGAGTAATCTTTGGATTCACATATTGACTTTCATCATCATCTTGCTTAAAACATCCCAATGACTTTCTATTGCTCTTGTGATAAATATGACAATCCACAATATGGTCACGTGAGATCTGCCCCTACCTGCCCCCACCCCAAGACTTGTTCTGGGCCAAGTTCCTTGAGATTCCTCTTCCCTCACACCTGGCTTTCTTGCCACCAACATAATTTATCTGGTGAACTCCTATTCTCCCTTAGGTCTTAGCGCAATCATCTCTTCCTCAGGGAACTTTCTTCTCTGGCCTCCTTAATTGAATCTATTCCTCTTATTCTGTGATCTCATTATACCACTTATTTGCCTGCATATTTGTCACAGTTGTGACTCAAGATTCATTTTTTGTAATTCTTTGATTAATGTCTGACTCCTTCATGAGACTGCCTGCTCCATTAGGGCAGAAACCACTCGTGTTCTCTCCCGCTATTGTAACCTAGCTCTTGCCCAGCAGATAATCAGCAAGGCTTACAGGTCCTCACCTCTCTTCCTTTGTTCGTGTGTAATTCTGTCATGCCGAGTTCCTTTCTTCTTTGTCGTCAGATAGCCAAATAATACCTGTCTTTCAGATTAGACTACAGTGGCATCCCCTGTATGTGGCCTTCACAGCAGAAGTGCTCTTCAGATCCTCCAATATGGTACTTATCACCTTCTACAATAATTACTGTGCATTTATTCTCTCTCTGTATTAATTAGTGTAAGTAACCACCAGTCACTGTAAAGATAAATAGAAGTTTAATTTTCACTCACATCTAGTTCAGTGGACCGACTGAAGCAGTTCTCCAACGAGTAACTTGGGGATTGGGTTTCCTTCATGATCTCATGCTGCTTTCCTAGCATATGGCTTTCTCCACATACCTTACCTCAATGAATGGCATATACTGTCACAGGGCATGGACGTGGCTCAGTCTCTTAAATGTCCTGGCCCAGAAATGGCATGTTATTTCTACTAGAACTTGTAATCTGACCCCTCCTAAATGGATAGGAAAATGGAGTAGATTCTTCCCATATGCCAGTAAAGTGCATAGTATCAGATAGGAGAGAAAACTCCTCAAAGAGGACAGGATCTAAGTCTGAGTCACTTTTATAAAACACAGATGTATTTGATATTTCACAGGTTTAGCGATTAATCCAAATTACTGGGGCAGTAAATAATTGATGATTTCAAAAGACAAAAGTGAAGAGGGAGACAAAACCAGCAAGAAGCAGAGTAGCAGATATGGAACACTAGCAGGTATTTCTTTCATAACCCAATGCTATTCATTTCCAGTGCTAACACCCGTTTGGGCGGTGATAACTAACCTGGTCAACAACCTAAGTCTCTCTTCCCACCCAAAACAGTCAGTTTTTGATGAAACATTGTGACTTCCTGTGCTGTGATGATATAAATGAAAATTTTCAGAATAACATTATGTGCTGGAGAGTGTACAAGGGGCTTTACCTATGCCACCATATGGTAATTCTTTCACCAATTCTGCAATGTAGTCATTCTTATCTCAGAGCTGATGGGTCTTGTTCCAGACCACACAGCTCACAATTAACTGTCTCAGGAGGTGGGCTCAGATGCGTCTGACTCAAAAACCTACATACTTACCCACGGTGTCGCACTGCAGAGTTTATTAAACAGCTGAATATTTATCAACCTTGAGAATGAGTACATATAAGTAGTAGAATTAATCAGCCCATTGTAATCCCCATGACCTAACTTGGATAATACTCCAAGGGATCACTTGTAGAATTTTGCCAAGACTGTAGGCGCATTCTAAGGAATATTAAGTGTCTGTGTTTAACTAACTTACATAGTCTAAAGCCAAGGTGATATTATCATAATTGGCCTATGTTGTTTGGCATAATATGTTTCTGGTGTGTGTGGAGGGCAGGGGGTTTCCAGAGGAGACAATGACCCCAAAGTGTCTTGTCTTTTTTCCCCTCTAATATATACAACCCATCTGTGTTTGCAGAAGTAAGACTAGCTTTTGGCTTTCTGCTTGTTTTTATGTACAGTCAAAACAGTGAATCATGGAAGTATTCATCACAGGAAGGCCAGAGAAGACCTCTCAGCCCTTCTATCACTGTTTCTCACCCCTATCACCAGAAGTTGCAGCCTTGAAAATAGACCAGGAAGAGTGGCAGTCTGTGTAGCATGAATATGGAACCTACGAAGTACAGACTAGGAAGCTGAGGGATTCCATTTTTCACCAGCTATAATGCAGCTAATTTTTAAAGCTATTTATTGAACACAAAGACATCTGATTGAGCGCTTGGAAGTATGAATCTTTCTCTGTCACCCTCATTCACCACCTATTTTCATGGTATCTTTGTTAAAATTTGCAGTAATGGTACTGTATAAAGGGCCTTTGTGTGACTCACAGTGCCTATAAAATAAGATTTTTTTCTACGATCATCTTTTGAAAGTTGCTGTTTCTGTTATATCACATTATTTTTTTTCCAGGTGCACTAGGTTTACCTGCTACAGGAAAAGATTATTTAAAGAAACATACACCTTTTATTTTCTTTAATAGTTTGTGTTATGATATGTTTGATAGTTCATGAAGGACACTGTCAGGTTTGGAGAAGGAGCCAATAAACTTTCGGTGCTAAGAAATATAGCCCCATAATATGCCTACTCATATGCAGAGATATTTTATCAGCTTAATGGTACCTTTTAGTATCGGACACCTTTGGTTTACAGATTTGCTCAATGGCTATTTGCCTCTGTGTCACATTAGTGTTGAAGGAAGTTTCTGATGAGAATATTCAGTTTGGATATTAGATTTATGGTTTTTCAATGTGGAGATAGTCTGGCTTATCTCAGATGGCACTCTCTACTGCTGATGCCAGCTGGGGACTCATGAAATGCCAGAGAAACTCTTGTTTGGCTTTAAAGATATAACTAAAGGTATGTGGGCATGAGAGCACCTCCAGCCATGGCATTAATAGCTGTTTACTTTGATAAAATGTGTTCTATCTTCCCTGGGTAAAAAGGGAAAAAAAAAAAAAGAATCATACGTTCATCGTATTTTAAACATATTCTTTTAATGGTAAATGAAATCCTGCATTATGAGAAATGCCATCATCATTATATTAATATATAATCTGGGCAGCCAAGGAAGAGAACTGGGAGAAGGACATTTATGGAAGGGGAAATTCAGGTCACGAAGCAAAGAATGTAGTCTAGTGTCCCAGAAGCCAGGGCAAGAGGAAAGTCCGGCTGTTAACTTTAAACTGCCTGAGCCTGTGAACTTCATCCAAGAACAGAGCTGGGACTGGGCTTGAGGGCTTTGTCTTTCTCTTTTGAAATGCAGAGTTTGCCAAATAAATGAAAGGATACATAACTATTTTCACGCAGAATCTTTCCTGTGGACAATATATCAAATTAAATTGTACACAGAACTATGCCATGTTTGGAGCAAATGACTGAGTTTCAGGGTGAATGGCCATGGATCTGTCAGTCATTCCTCCATGCTTGGATCCGTTGATTAGATACTAATTCCTCAAATTCTTCCGTTTCAAATGCATCTTCTCCAAGTACTACAACTCACTTAGCTCCTTAAAGAAAATTTTTGTCCTCCAAATAGACAGGAACTTTCAAATGTCCTAAGAAATGATAGCTTCAGTTTTCTTTTATTTTGGCAATCTGGATGAGATTCATTTAACTTGGCCAGGTAAGCAAGTAAAAATTTGCTTTTTCTTAGTAAAACATACTGTTGTGTTACATTGATCAGATAATTTTATGTATTTTAAAGGTGCTACAGTTTAAATGGGACTTCATTATTATTCCTTATTATCGATTCAGCTCTTCAGCTTATTACAAAGACTTGGTGCAGATGCCCACACCTTTACTGACTGGATGACAGAGGCAGGATAGGAAAAACATCTCCGTCCTTATGTGGGTGACAGCAAAACCCTACGCACAGAGGCTCGTGTGGCTGTGAATAGGAACATGTCTACCGAGTCTCTTGAAATGCTATCAAATACTTTTTTCTTTTCTTCTGCTATATTCTTGCAGCTTATTCTAGAATCAGGGCTCATGACACTTACTCTTCTCTCAGAAGCATAATTTTCAACCTTCAAGACACTCTAATGGTAGTTTTCATTAAAGTAAAATTTTATGGCTTTTTTTTTTCTTTATAGAAACCTGCCAGCTAATGCAAACACAGCCATTGACCATTCCCTCCTACAGGAGTAGGGTAGAGTTTCACATAAGGGATTGTTTACCCAATAAAAGGAAATTTATAGTTTCCAAAAGTATGATGTAGAAATTCACTAATTTCTCCTCAAACTATTTACATCTAGTAATACATTTTCTCTTCCATCTAGCCACCCGAAATTTCAACATGTACAGAAACTATTAAAAACTTTTATGTGACACAGAGTCATTCAAAGTAATACTGCTTTTCTTTTCTTACTGTTTTATAATAAGAATAGTGGATTCTAGGCTAGCAACGTTTCACACTGATAACATATATCTTGTCAGACTAAGAACTCTTTGAAAGCAGGCATAGCAAGTATATAATTTAAACTATACTGTGTGCTTATTTGGGGAGGAAACAGATGGAGATTACAGAGGACTTAAAGCCCCCTCAAGTCACCCATATTAATAAGTCATAGCACTGCATATTATACAACAGATTTAAAGTCTGATAGAAATCTTTCATCATCAGGGAGAATTTAGATAAAGGAAATTCAGACAACTGGGAAAGAAGAGGGATTGAGTTGTTTTATAAGCCTGCTTATGCCCTTGTGCTTGTAATTGTAACTCTAATTATATTTGTACTATATTAAAATTAAGTGATCTAATTAAATATTCCATATACTGATAAAATGTTCACTCAAAAATGGTTCCTACTGAAATTAATACTTTAGAAACACTTAAGACAATTTCTTTAAAAAATTGCTGTTGGGTATGTGGACATGTATGACATGGAAACCAAGAGAGAAAAGGGTTTCAAGAAGAACATTCTCACTCATGTCAAATGCTTCAAGAACAGAAGAATAAAGAATATGGAAAGATTTGGATTTGTCAACTCAGGAGACATTGCTGACCATTCAATTTAGAGTTTCATTATACGGGTTAGAGCAAAAGCTGAATTTGAAGATGATAAGCATGAGATTGTGGGAGAAGGGCATAGGACATGGCGACTGTGATTATGGGGATCATTCAGCGACCAAACGAAGTGAGGGGAAGAGAAGGTACAGAGAGAATGACAGTCTACCGCTGGGAAGGAGTTCATTAAAGGGTTGGTGCTGAAGAGAAGAGCAAGCTTTTGGCTTTGCAAACTTTGTGCCTTCTAGCAATATATTTAACTCCTTGTGCAACTATGTATTCTATTCCTTCTATAAAACTGAAATAATAACACCTAATTAAAAGATTCTTGGGTAGGGGTGCCTGGGTGGCTCAGTGGGTTAAGCGTCTGCCTTCAGCTCAGGTCATGATCCCAGGGTCCTGGGATTGAGCCCTGCATGGAGCTCCTGCTCAGTAGGAAGTTGGCTTCTCCCTCTCCCTCCGCCTCTCTTCCTACCCAAATTAAAAAAAAAAAAAAAAAAAGACCAATTCAATGTGATTATATAGCAGCATTTTTTTTTCTTCTTTATATTTCAACTTTCTTCTTGGAAGGGTGAATCTTGTCCAATTGGAAGACGGCACCCTGCTGAGCATACTCATGGATTAGCATAAGTACTTTGGGAGCGGACCTGAGGAAAGCTGAGTTGCCCCGTGTTTAGAGCACAGAGACCTGGCTGCTCCCATAGGAGACTGAAGGCAGGGGCTGGGCAGATGGGAATGCAGGTGGGAAGGGAAGGGCAGCCATGGGACAGGCCGCTGTCATGGTTTGAAACAGGACCCCTTCCTTAGGAAGCCCTTCCAAAAATAATATTTGTGATGTCTATTGGACTCACAAATGCTTGATGTGGATATTTTTATAGTGTAAACCAAATAAGGACCTTTGTTTCATGCCTGGGTCAATAAGACAAAGGAAATTTCTCAAGGAAGCCAGAACTCAAGGAAATTCAGAAGACCACTGTAAACCCCATGTTCAAGAATGAACAAAAGTCTTTGGAAGGATTTTTTTATTTCCACAGGATGAGCAAAGGGGCAAGAAGACTAGAGGGGACTTCCAACAAGACTTTAGGGTGCAAGGAATCCCTGAACTGACTCTTGTGTTACGTATAAAGCCTAGTGCCTTGAACATAATTGATACAGAATCAGGGGTGCTAATTAGCATAACCTTTGAAGAAGCACCAGAAGGAATTCTAGATGGCCCACTGTCCAGAGTAGTTGGAGGAATGGGACTGAGATAACAGCTGGATTTCTCTACTTCATAGGCCATGAGATTAGTGACTGGAACAGAACTTTGGCATCATGTTGCTTTTCCTTATTTTGCTGTTCTTTGGGAAATTTGAACTTTTCTCAGGACCTTGCTGACCTTGCCACTGTTTCTCCAGTAAGCTGTACTTAGTCTCACCTTCACAAAAACCTGAGAGATTTGAAACTGGCCACAGGCAGGTGCAATAGATGTAAGGTATTGGTACCAAGGGAATTTTTATTCCTTTTCCAAAATTACAAAGTCATTTAGTAGGCCTCTGCAAAATACTGGAATTGTAATATAAATGTTCTGGCAATCTCTAAAATACCCCAAGGAAAATTAGTTTTTGAAGTAGCTACCAAGATATTAACCGTTGTTGCATTGTTATAATGATTAAGAATATGTTCTTATAAAAGCAAAGAAATATTTATCCTATTTGTTAAAGTTAACACAAATTTGTGGGTGTCCATGATGCTACCACATAACACTCCTGGGCAGTGAGACACTCCTGCAATATCATTTCTTTTAAAATCTACCACAAATATCTACCTCCTTCTGTTTATACAAAGGCAACCATAATGACTTTTGCTTCTGGCAGGCTGAAATAACATGTGGGGCCTGTGTAGAACACTTGGAGCCTACAAAATGAGCTTTTAGTTTATCCCCTGGTAGTTAATTACTATACCTCTAGGTCAATTAGATGGCTCCTAATAGCTCGGTTGTAACTGTGGTTTCACTCACAAGCTGTGTGTGGTAATTCTGGTTTACTTGTTTTCTTAAGTAAAACTCAAATTGCCATGTGTATGAGATCCAAAATAACGATCAAAACTGAAGTATGCCAAAGTGGGATCCATAATTAAAACAATTTCATCAAAAGCTTCTTATTTTCAATTGCTGTTATACTGTTAATGTTCTCTTGGTTCCTCCAAAGATCATTTCTAAAAAAATAATATAAAATAGAAGGAACGTTTGCACCTTCATTACTTTAGCACAAGTGATTAGAGATTTGCATGACCTGAAATTAAACAAGAGATACTGAGTGGTTGTGTGTATTCAAGGAACAACGCCACATTGGTCCACTAGGGATACAGCTGAATCACCTAGAGGCATTTGTTGTCATTCGGTATTTCTCTAGTGCAGTACCTTCACAGCTGCCAAAAAGTTACTGCTCAGCAGTGTGTTGCAACAGTCCATGCTCTTCCTGCTGTTCTAATGTGAGTGCACTATTTCCAGCTCTGGGACTCCTACAAGTTTATGGTTCCTTCCTCCCCCTTTTGGACTATGACTCCTCCATCTGAGAGATGCCCAGTGAAACATCTTCTGCCTGCGTCTGCCACCCCACTTCCACCCCCAAGAAAGCCACTACCCCTGCTTTGTGCATTCAATGGACACTTAATGAACATCTACTAATAGAAGACATTGCCAAATACCAGGCAGATAGAAGGTGAATAAACCTAGACTCTGTGCTCAAAAATGGCAATGTTCTATGAAGGAAACAGACACTTAGACAAGTAATTACAAGAAAGTATGATAAGGACTCTTAATTGAGGTGCCTACGAAGTGACACAGACAAAAAGAAGGAGCACCGAATGGTGTCCAAGGGTGATGTAGGGAAGAGGAAACAGTGGACTTCATGAAGGAGCTGGTGCTTGAACGGGGCTAGAAAAATGTGAGAAAGTTGTCAAGTAGATCAAATAGGAAATGGAGATGTTACAAGACAGAAGAAAGAGCATGAGTAAAGGCAAAAAGGATGGCTTCTGTTTGCTAACTTGACCAACCAGGTGGGTGAGGATGTCATAAACCAAGAAAAGAAAATTAAAGGGGAAAATGGAGTGCATGTAGGAGCCCAGTTCATTTTCTCTCTATCACTGTCACCACTATCACAAAACCCTATTTCCCTAATTCATTCCCCTAACACATGAATGGATTGATAAAAAAGCTATATTGCCCATTCTAGGTGGGCCTCACTGTTTGTTGTCTTCCTAATAATACAACATATACTTGATTACTGTCTGCCTGTTCTGTACTTTTAAGTTATAAAATAACTCATAATCCACAAGTGGGAAAACTTAAATTGACCGATAATCACAAAATAACTTTAGAAAGCTTTTTTAAAGTTACTCCCTAAAAAATGCTAGATCTACATGGTTTTATAGGAAAATTATTTTAAACCATCAAGAAATAAGTAATTCCAAAGCTAATTAAACTATTTCAGAGCATAGAGAAATAAGTCAACTTTTTGAAGCAAGAATAGCCATAATGCAAAACCTGACAGAGAAAGCAAAGTAAAAGTATACCTTGACAAAATGGTTATATGGTTTATTTAAAATGATAAAGATATAAAAATATCTACTCAAAGTCTGGAAAAATAATGACTATAATAATGGGAAAGGAATAATTATTCTAGATGTTAAAACATAGAGCTGTAGAATTGAAACAATATTGGGTTTAGATTCAATACAGAAATCAGTCGAATAAAAAATACAGATATAGTCACAAATGTATAAGGCAATTTAGTGCAATAATAAAGAATATCAAATAAGTGGAGGAAGGATGATTTTTTAATAATAGTCTCAAGAGAGTTGGCTATATACTATTAAATAATATTAATTCAAGCATCACTCCTTCCATGAAAATAAGTTCCAGGTGGGTAAAATAACATAGTATAAAAAGATGCACATAAATGTATTTAATTAAAATATAAGTAAACATTTCTACAAACCGAACCAGGAGGACCCATAAAGAAAAAGACTAAAGGCTGTGACTGCAACACTGACACATAAATTCTATAACCAAAGCCACAGTGAAAGACTAAAATGCACTGGCAAAATTTAGGACATTTATATCAGAGTCAATATTCCTAACATAAAGAGTCCCTACCAGTTAATTTTTTAAAATAAATATGCCAATAGAACACAAGGCAAATGAAATTAACATGCATACATACTAATGAAAGAAATAGGAAAATCCTGTAAGAATATTAAAATAAACTCAACTTTGCTAATAATTTAAAAATGTAAGTTCTGACTATAATAAATGATCATTTATGACTAACTATTAGATAAGCAAGGAAGAAACAACTTCATAATATCCAGTGTTGGCAGTGAGCAAAGAAAGGAGCATGCTTATGGATTGTTGGAGGGATAGTTTGGCAACATTTATCAAAATGCAGAATGTATTTCATCAATCTCTCATGATTTAGCTATTCAAATCAGTATTCAAAGGTAGATTCAAGGCTAGTGATTTCAGCTTTTTATGTAATAATGAAAAGTTAGAAATATCCGACATGTTAATCAGAAGAGGATACCGTTCATCTAGGTAAATATAAAAAACTTACATGCCTCAGATGGGTCATGACAATAGTTAAGTAAAGGAAGTGGGTCAGAGGTAAAACAGTAGAAAGACTATAGATAATGGAGGGCATTTCCTTTCTCAAGCGGATAGCCACTCGAAGGTCCAACTCTTTGTTGCCATGAAATAATACTAAGCCAGGCTGCAAGATTTTCCAATTTTCCTGAAACAGGAGTTAGAAATTGGATTTGAAATCTCATTGTAAATACCTAACACTGCATAGGTCATAAATATGCATGCCACATTTAACTTACAGAACCCATTTGCACCATCTGATTTATACAATGAAATACTTTGTAACCAGTCTTGTGGTAGATTGTTCCCACATCTGTTTTCCCTTCCTTGAAAAAGGGTTGCATATCCTATCCTATGCTGTGCCTAGCAGAGCTTTCTGTGGTAGTAGTACACTGCCCTATCCTGTTAAAGTCAGACTCCATGACCTGTCTCACTTTGACCAATGAAATGTGCATGGAGGTGACACACAGCATGTGCAAGAATCAGTACGTGCCTCCACTGATCCTCCCCTCAGCCTCTGTCCTAAATAGGGGCTGCCTAAGGCCTGAAATGAGATATCATGGGAAGCAGAGCCTTGAGGGATGACCCCGACCTCAGACATGCCTTGTACGCAACAAATAAATATTGGTATTTATAAAGCACTGAACTGTTGAGGTTGATGCTGTGACCAAGCTGACTAATAAACTACTAAAAAGTATGACAGGGGTGTCTGGGTGGCTCAGTGGGTAAAGCCTCTGCCTTCAGCTCAGGTCATGATGCCAGGGTTCTGGGATCAAGCCCCGCGTCAGGCTCGCTGCTCAGGAGGCGGCCTGCTTCCCCTCTCTCTCTCTGCCTGCCTCTCTGCCTAATGTGATCTCTCTTTCTCTGTCAAATAAATAAATAAAATCTTTAAAAAAAAAAAAAAGCATGACAGTTTTCACTGACATAGAAAGATCTTTGCAATGTGTTGTTGAATTAAAAAATAGCGAGCAATTCGGTGTTACCTTGAACCAGTCGCAGGCTCGGTGAGCTTGGAGCGCGGCTGGAGGTCAGCCAGATGGGAGTAACTGGGCCCTGTTCTCTGAGGGCACACTGAGGAGTGGGGCCCTGGGCTCTTGGCTCCTCCGGGCCGGAGACCAGGAGGCCGCCATTTGTATTCCCGTCCTCCGGAACTCTACGGAAAGCGATCAGGGAACAAAAGCTCCTGAAAGCAAACCTGAGCGGATTACTCACTCTGGCCCCTGGGTAAGGGCGGTGCAATTCCATCTGGGGCAAAGACACTTGAGAATCACTACAACAGGCCCCTCCCCCAGAAGATCAACAAGAAATCCAGCCAGGACCAAGTTCACCTACCAAGGAGTGCGGTTTCAATACCAAGGAGAGCAGCAGAATTCCAGAGGAGGAGAAAGCAAAGCACGGAACTCAGGGCTTTTTCCCTGTGGTTTTTTTTAGTCTTGCAGTTAATTTAATTTTTTTCTTTTTCAATTTTTGTTTTTTTTCTCGCCTTCTGGTAAAAATGTTTTTTTTAACTTTTACCTTTTTCTTTTTTAACGTTTTTTAACTAGTTTATCTAATATATATATTTTTTCTTTTTTATATTTTTCTTATTTGTTTTCTTTTTTTTAAGTTCTTTTCTTTTTTTTTCTTTTCTTTTCTTTTCTTTCTTCCTTTTTGAACCTCTTTTTATCCCCTTTCTCCCCCCTCACAATTTGGGATCTCTTCTAATTTGGTTAAAGCATATTTTCCTGGTGTTGTTGCCACCCTTTCAGTATTTTACTTGCTCCTTCATATACTCTTATCTGGACAAAATGACAAGACAGAAAAATTCAACACACAAAAAAGAACAAGAGGCAGTACCGAAGGCTAGGGACCTAATCAATACAGACATTGGTAATATGTCAGATCTAGAGTTCAGAATGACAATTCTCAAGGTTCTAGCCGGGCTCGAAAAAGGCATGGAAGATATTAGAGAAACCCTCTCAAGAGATATAAAAGCCCTTTCTGGAGAAATAAAAGAACTAAAATCTAACCAAGTTGAAATCAAAAAAGCTATTAATGAGGTGCAATCAAAAATGGAGGCTCTCACTGCTAGGATAAATGAGGCAGAAGAAAGAATTAGTGATATAGAAGACCAAATGACAGAGAATAAAGAAGCTGAGCAAAAGAGGGACAAACAGCTACTGGACCACGAGGGGAGAATTCTAGAGATAAGTGACACCATAAAACGAAACAACATTAGAATAATTGGGATTCCAGAAGAAGAAGAAAGAGAGAGGGGAGCAGAAGGTATACTGGAGAGAATTATTGGGGAGAATTTCCCCAATATGGCAAAGGGAATGAGCATCAAAATTCAGGAGGTTCAGAGAACGCCCCTCAAAATCAATAAGAATAGGCCCACACCCCGTCACCTAATAGTAAAATTTACAAGTCTCAGTGACAAAGAGAAAATCCTGAAAGCAGCCCGGGAAAAGAAGTCTGTAACATACAATGGTAAAAATATTAGATTGGCAGCTGACTTATCCACAGAGACCTGGCAGGCCAGAAAGAGCTGGCATGATATTTTCAGAGCACTAAACGAGAAAAACATGCAGCCAAGAATACTATATCCAGCTAGGCTATCATTGAAAATAGAAGGAGAGATTAAAAGCTTCCAGGACAAACAAAAACTGAAAGAATTTGCAAACACCAAACCAGCTCTACAGGAAATATTGAAAGGGGTCCTCTAAGCAAAGAGAGAGCCTACAAGTGGTAGATCAGAAAGGAACAGAGACCATATACAGTAACAGTCACCTTACAGGCAATACAATGGCACTAAATTCATATCTCTCAATAGTTACCCTGAATGTTAATGGGCTAAATGCCCCTGTCAAAAGACACAGGGTATCAGAATGGATAAAAAAACAAGACCCATCTATATGTTGCCTCCAAGAAACTCATTTTAAGCCCGAAGACACCTCCAGATTTAAAGTGAGGGGGTGGAAAAGAATTTACCATGCTAATGGACATCAGAAGAAAGCAGGAGTGGCAATCCTTATATCAGATCAATTATATTTTAAGCCAAAAACTATAATAAGAGATGAGGAAGGACACTATATCATACTCAAAGGGTCTGTCCAACAAGAAGATTTAACAATTTTAAATATCTATGCCCCCAACGTGGGAGCAGCCAACTATATAAACCAATTAATAACAAAATCAAAGAAACACATCAACAATAATACAATAATAGTAGGGGACTTTAACACTCCCCTCACTGAAATGGACAGATCATCCAAGCAAAAGATCAGCAAGGAAATAAAGGCCTTAAACGACACACTGGACCAGATGGATATCACAGATATATTCAGAACATTTCATCCCAAAGCAACAGAATACACATTCTTCTCTAGTGCACATGGAACATTCTCCAGAATAGATCACATCCTCGGTCCTAAATCAGGACTCAACCGGTATCAAAAGATTGGCATCATTCCCTGCATATTTTCAGACCACAATGCTCTAAAGCTAGAACTCAACCACAAAAGGAAGTTTGAAAAGAACCCAAATACATGGAGACTAAACAGCATCCTTCTAAAGAATGAATGGGTCAACCGGGAAATTAAAGAAGAATTGAAAAAAATCATGGAAACAAATGATAATGAAAATACAACGGTTCAAAATCTGTGGGACACAACAAAGGCAGTCCTGAGAGGAAAATATATAGCGGTACAAGCCTTTCTCAAGAAACAAGAAAGGTCTCAGGTACACAACCTAACCCTACACCTAAAGGACCTGGAGAAAGAACAAGAAAGAAACCCTAAGCCCAGCAGGAGAAGAGAAATCATAAAGATCAGAGCAGAAATCAATGAAATAGAAACCAAAAGAACAATAGAACAAATAAACGAAACTAGGAGCTGGCTCTTTGAAAGAATTAATAAAATTGATAAACCCCTGGCCCGACTTATCAAAAAGAAAAGAGAAAGGACCCAAATAAATAAAATCATGAATGAAAGAGGAGAGACCACAACTAACACTAAAGAAATACAAACTATTATAAGAACATACTATGAGCAACTCTACGCCAACAAATTTGACAATCTGGAAGAAATGGATGCATTCCTAGAAACATATAAACTACCACAACTGAACCAGGAAGAAGTAGAAAGCCTGAACAGACCCATAACCAGTAAGGAGATTGAAACAGTCATTAAAAATCTCCAAACAAACAAAAGCCCAGGGCCAGACGGCTTCCCAGGGGAATTCTACCAAACATTTAAAAAAGAACTAATTCCTATTCTCCTGAAACTGTTCCAAAAAATACAAATGGAAGGAAAACTTCCAAACTCATTTTATGAGGCCAGCATCCCCTTGATCCCAAAACCAGACAAGGATCCCATCAAAAAAGAGAGCTATAGACCAATATCCTTGATGAACACAGATGCGAAAATACTCAACAAAATACTAGCCAATAGGATTCAACAGTACATTAAAAGGATTATTCACCACGACCAAGTGGGATTTATTCTAGGGCTGCAAGGTTGGTTCAACATCCGCAAATCAGTCAATGTGATACAACACATCAATAAAAGAAAGAACAAGAACCATATGATACTCTCAATAGATGCTGAAAAAGCATTTGACAAAGTACAGCATCCCTTCCTGATCAAAACTCTTCAAAGTGTAGGGATAGAGGGCACATACCTCAATATCATCAAAGCCATCTATGAAAAACCCACCACAAATATCATTCTCAATGGAGAAAAACTGAAAGCTTTTCCGCTAAGGTCAGGAACACGGCAGGGATGTCCATTATCACCACTGCTATTCAACATAGTACTAGAGGTCCTAGCCGCAGCAATCAGACAACAAAAGGAAATTAAAGGCATCCAAATCGGCAAAGAAGAAGTCAAATTATCACTCTTCGCAGATGATATGATACTATATGTGGAAAACCCAAAAGACTCCACTCCAAAACTGCTAGAACTTATACAGGAATTCAGTAAAGTGTCAGGATATAAAATCAATGCACAGAAATCAGTTGCATTTCTCTACACCAACAGCAAGACAGAAGAAAGAGAAATTAAGGAGTCAATCCCATTTACAATTGCACCCCAAACCATAAGATACCTAGGAATAAACCTAACCAAAGAGGCACAGAATCTATACTCAGAAAACTATAAAGTACTCATGAAAGAAATTGAGGAAGACACAAAGAAATGGAAAAATGTTCCATGCTTCTGGATTGGAAGAATAAATATTGTGAAAATGTCTATGCTACCTAAAGCAATCTACACATTTAATGCAATTCCTATCAAAGTACCATCCATTTTTTTTCAAAGAAATGGAACAAATAATTCTAAAATTTATATGGAACCAGAAAAGACCTCGAATAGCCAAAGGGATATTGAAAAAGAAAGCCAACGTTGGTGGCATCACAATTCTGGACTTCAAGCTCTATTACAAAGCTGTCATCATCAAGACAGCATGGTATTGGCACAAAAACAGACACATAGATCAATGGAACAGAATAGAGAGCCCAGAAATAGACCCTCAACTCTACAGCCAACTAATCTTCAACAAAGCAGGAAAGACTGTCCAATGGAAAAAAGACAGCCTCTTTAATAAATGGTGCTGGGTAAATTGGACAGCCACATGCAGAAAAATGAAATTGGACCATTTCCTTACCCACACACAAAAATAGACTCAAAATGGATGAAGGACCTCAATGTGAGAAAGGAATCCATCAAAATCCTTGAGGAGAACACAGGCAACAACCTCTTCGACCTCAGCCGCAGCAACATCTTCCTAGGAACAACGCCAAAGGCAAGGGAAGCATGGGCAAAAATGAACTATTGGGATTTCATCAAGATCAAAAGCTTTTGCACAGCAAAGGAAACAGTTAACAAAATCAAAAGACAACTGACAGAATGGGAGAAGATATTTGCAAACGACATATCAGATAAAGGACTAGTGTCCAGAATCTATAAAGAACTTAGCAAACTCAACACCCAAAGAACAAATAATCCAATCAAGAAATGGGCAGAGGACATGAACAGACATTTCTGCAAAGAAGACATCCAGATGGCCAACAGACACATGAAAAAGTGCTCCATATCACTCGGCATCAGGGAAATAGAAATCAAAACCACAATGAGATATCACCTCACACCAGTCAGAATGGCTAAAATCAACAAGTCAGGAAATGACAGATGCTGGCGAGGATGCGGAGAAAGGGGAACCCTCCTACACTGTTGGTGGGAATGCAAGCTGGTGCAGCCACTCTGGAAAACAGCATGGAGGTTCCTCAAAATGTTGAAAATAGAACTGCCCTATGACCCAGCAATTGCATTATTGGGTATTTTCCCTAAAGATACAAACGTAGTGATCCAAAGGGGCACGTGCACCCGAATGTTTATAGCAGCAATGTCCACAATAGCCAAACTATGGAAAGAACCTAGATGTCCATCAACAGATGAATGGATCAAGAAGATGTGGTATATAACGCAATGGAATACTATGCAGCCATCAAAAGAAATGAAATCTTCCCATTTGCGACAACATGGATGGAACTAGAGCGTATCATGCTTAGCGAAATAAGTCAAGCAGAGAAAGACAACTATCATATGATCTCCCTGATATGAGGAAGTGGTGATGCAACATGGGGGCTTAAGTGGGTAGGAGAAGAATAAATGAAACAAGATGGGATTGGGAGGGAGACAAACTATAAGTGACTCTTAATCTCACAAAACAAACTGAGGGTTGCTGGGGGGAGGGGGTTTGGGAGAAGGGGGTGGGATTATGGACATTGGGGAGGGTATGTGCTTTGGTGAGTGCTGTGAAGAGTGTAAACCTGGTGATTCACAAACCTGCACCCCTGGGGATAAAAATATATGTTTATAAAAAATAAAAAATTTTTAAAAAATAGCGAGCAATAAAATAATGCATAATATGAAATTTTTTCGTGTAAAATGTTGTCTATAAATATACCTCCGTATAGGTATATGTATTAAAGAAAAGTCTGAAAGGTGTATAAAAATCGTTGATAGCAAATGTCTTGAGAGGTGGAACTTAAGATACTTTTCAGTTTTGTTTTTGTATTTTCCTGTATTTTTTTCAATCAAACAAATCATTTTTATAAAAAGAAAATAATATTTTTACATGATTGATGATTTTTAAAAAACTCAAAAGCCACATAAAATATTATAAAATTATCCCATTTGGAGAATCCCCCTCCCAAAAAATGAACATATCTGTCTTCTTAGAAAAATTTGATTGTAAAGACAAAATGAGTTAAGGCACTCCCAGTGAAAGTTAAAGTGCAAAGATTTGCTTTCAGGATTTCAAGAATTATTATAAAGCTATAGTAATTAAGACAATGTAGTATTGGCACAATGCAGGTATATGAACCAATAAAAAGAACAATTGAGAGTCTACTCATAGCCACAAATTTGATTTGTAACAAAGTTGACATTGTGCACAAGTGGGAAAGGAATGGACGTCCCATAAATGGTATTGAAAAATTAGTTGTCCATATTTAAAAAATGAAATTGGATACCTACTTCACATTGTAGCACAAAATTAATACCACATGTCTTAAAAATTTTAATATAAAAGGTAATATAAAATATTTAGAAGACATTCTACAGAAGATTTTAATGAATTTGGAAGCAAGGAGTCCCTTAATATAAAGTTCAAACCATGAAAACAATTGATTAATTCAACTACATTAGAGAACTTCTCTTCATTGAAAGATGTCATTATGGACATTGGAGAGGGTATGTGCTTTGATCAGTGCTGTGAAGTGTGTAAACCTGGCGATTCACAGACCTGTACCCCTGGGGATAAAAATATATGTTTATAAAAAATAAAAAATTAATTCGCTAAGCATGATACGCTCTAGTTCCATCCATGTTGTCGCAAATTGGGAGGGAGACAAACCATAAGTGACTCTTAATCTCACAAAACAAACTGAGGGTTGCTGGGGGGAGGGGGTTTAGGAGAAGGGGGTGGGATTATGGACACTGGGGAGGGTATGTGCTTTGGTGAGTGCTGTGAAGTGTGTAAACCTGGTGATTCACAGACCTGTACCCCTGGGGATAAAAACATATGTTTACAAAAAATAAAAAATAAATAAATAAATAAATAAATGATTTTAAAAAATTATAAATTAAAAAAAAAGAAAATATAAACTACCGAAAAGGAGATATGTTAAAAACCTATAACTGACTGATAATATTTGGTGAATTTTGAGTGCTTACTATATTCCAGATACTGTATGCAGTACTTTACATACAAGAATGAATTTCACTTTCACAACTATCCTGTCAGACGAGTAGTATGATTCCCCACATCTAGATAGTACCAAGGCAAAGAGAGGTTAGGAAACTTTCTCAAGTCCCCACAGTAAGTGGTAGAGCTGGAATCTGAACCCAGGCAGACTGGCTCTGAAGTCTGTTCTTTCAACCACTTCAATACTCTATTATGCTGCTTTAGCTATATTATATTATATTATATTATATTATATTATATTATATTATATTAATAAAGGATGGTAATCTAAAATGAATGAAGAACACCTACAAATCGATAACAAAAAGACAATGCAATGAAAATAGGTCAAAAGACAACAGTTACTTCAGAGAAGAGGAAATATTAATGGTCAGTAAACATATCAGTAGTGCTCGATTTACTAGCAACTGGTGAAATACAGATTAGACCTACAAAGGGATACAATTGCACCATCTGATTGACAAGGATTTGGAAATTTGTCGGTATAAAAAATGACAGGGAGAGAGAGAGAGAGCAGGGGGAGAAGCTGAGGAAGAGGGAGAGAGAGAATCTGCAGCAGACTCGGCACTGAGTACAGAGCCTGACCAGGGGCTCCGTCCCAAGACCCTGAGGCCATGATCCAAGCCAAAATCAAGAGTGGGACATTTAATGATTGAGCCATCCAGGCTCCCCCTACTATGTAAAGTCTTTGTGGGAAAAAAAATCTTTTTCTAAGCCACATTTTTCTTTATTTGACACACAGTTTATCTAATGTGGCCACATGGAATAGTCTCACCAAAAATAAAAGCAGATATGTTTCAATTTCTAAAATACGCATAGAGAGTTTATTAAATGACTTGTAAAATAAAAAATTAGTCTTTAAAATTTGATGGAAAAATTGAGTCTCATTGAAGTCTATGTTAATTAAAAAGATGTTACATATTTGAGTGAAAAAAATTATTTAACTTGTTCTTCAGAGCTTATTTAAGAAGAATTTTTAGATCAACTGGGAGAGGTTGACAAACCAAAATGTTAACTTAATCAATTGCGGGTGTAAGGGAGGAAACTTTTCCTTTCTTCCCTTCTAGCTTCTTTGTCTAGTCTCATAATTAAATTGACATAAAGCAGATTACAGGAGAAAAACAAATTTAATTTCACACATACAAGAGCTCATAAAAATATGAGACTCAAAGTGACCAAAGCTGGCAGCTTTTGTATCTTTCAGAAAAAGAGACAATAAATTTGCAAAGAATTGACAGGACAGAGTTTGGGCTTGGGGTAGCAAATTAATGAAGAAGCAACACGATTTTGTTTTTACCACTTTCTTGGTGCTTTCAATATCTCTGGTGCTAAGGATGGCTTCTACCCTCCAAGTGCAGGGAGGGTCCTGGCACATGGAGTATATAGTTCCTGCTTCCCACGGAACAGAGGCCAGTCAGAGTGCCTTTCTTGTTCTGGCTATTTCTTAAGTAACTTTAATTCAAAATGATCAACATGTCAAAGTGGAATATTTGGGGACCACCTGCCTTAAATCCCATCACAGGTTTTTAAGCTGTGTTTTTTTTTTTTTCATCATTTAATCTGATGCCTTTTTCTCACTGTCCTTATAAGATATTTATCTTAAAATATTGAATCAGCAAGGGAAGTGTCAGAAGATTTCAGCTCAGTTCATCTCAAACCACCGCTTACTTTACACTGACCTGCAAAATAGTCCTAGTGATGTTATAAAAAGGCCAGAGAGGAAAAGAATTAAAAAAAAAAAAAGCCTCCCTCCAAAAAAAAAAAAAAAAAAAACCTTGCAGTTCTAGAAAGGTTCCTAACCTCAGTGCTAAAAATTATCATGCTTTGAGCCATCGTTTTGGACTAGGTAGTAGTAATAGAGAGAATGCCCCTTGACCCCTCAGTGCAGTCCTGCAGAATTGAGTCCCGGAGGCAGCTTCAGTCCAGTTTGTTTGAGATATTGATCTGCGAAAGATCCCAAAGCTGTCAGCATCGTGGGCCCCAACTTATAATAATAGGGTAAATTATGTTTTCTTTTCCACATCTGCACGCCGAGATTGTTTTGGAGATCTTTCAACTTAACTCATTATAATCAAGTTGTACCAGCCTTTGTTTTAATAAGATTGTAATCTCCAGGTCTATCCTTCTCATCAATGACTTTACACTGTTAATTGCTTTCTTGTCCTCCATTAAATTGCAGTTGCAATAGCTTCATCTTAACAGGCGCCTGGTGCTTTGTATTCTGCCCCATGCTCTGCAGACACACTTAGTAACATCATCTTCCAAAAGAACAAAATTACCTATTATCCCTTTAATCTTGATGTACTTTTTTTATGTCTCTTTGGTTCCTAGCTAGTGTCCAACCAGGAAACTGCATATTATCTTCCCTTAAAAAATGTGTTGTTGTTGTTGTTTTTTTAAAGCAGCATAGTATGGACGACAAGAATTTATTTCTAGATAGAACTCACACAGTGCATTCATCTATTGTTTTATAGGACCAATTAAAAAGACAAAGGGGTCTATTCTCCCCCTGATACACAAGAGTGACTTCCATTAACATTAATGGAAGGGAAACACTTGCGTGGAGATGAGTGGAACCACCATATTAGAAAGTGGGGGGAAAAGCAGAATCTGAAAAAAACGTCCCCGTGCATTTCACTAGAAAATCTACACAAAAAGCAAACCGTTCAATTCACGAATGTTTTTTTCCCCCTATACTTGTGGCTTGTTTGTATATTAAAGAAAGTCAGTGAATAATTTTGAGGCGGTTCCTTCCTTCACGAATCAATCAGATGTGAATTTGTTATTTTAACACAAATGGCACAACTTGTGTAAGGAATTCAGTAATGAAAAGCGGTCAGGGGCTTTGACAGGTTTTAGATGAAGAGGGGTCCTGGGAGACCTGCTTTTGGAGGCAGAGGTGAAAGTCGAAGTTGGTTACCTGAAGAACTCTGTACACAAAAGCTTAATTTTCAAGGGAAACGGGCTGTCCGTGTCAAGCTTATCTTTTGGCACATTTTGCCTGAAATCTATCAAAATCGGGGAACTGATTCTGACTCCAGTGGAACCTCTGAATCTCTGACCCTCTTGGCCCTCTTACGTGCCTTCTGAAAATATTAAATTGTAGCCGAGCATCACCTGACACAAATTTGGACATTTCCTTTCTATCATTTCATTTTTTGATGAATTGTTTGGGAGTTAAATTATTTCAAGTGTGACCAGCTCCCCATGCTAACATCTTTTCTTTAAAAATATTCACACATTCATTTTGTATCTGGTAGATGTTAGTTCCAATTAGATTTTAACCTTTGAAAATGTGCTTCAAACATAGAAGCTGTCTGCTGAGTGACAGCCCTCTCTTTGGTGTCCCTCCATCTGTCCTCAGCGTCCCTGGCCCGGACTTTCATTTCCTACACAAACCGGGCTCAGCAGTATCTTCTCTACCTCCAGTCTGTCCCTTTCTATGCCTGCTTAGCACTATCTCTGGAATGTTGTTAGTATTCATACTGACCTGGAAAATGCTTCTGAGATGTTTCCTACTTTAATTGCTTCCTTTCTTAACTATGACAAATTCCCTGCTTCAGAGCATTACGTGCAACTTTCTTTGGAGCCAAGAGATCCAACTTTGTAGCCAGAGTTCCTTTTTATAGTTTAAAAAGTGACTGTAACCCTGTCATCTACTTCTCACCTTCAGTATCCTCCCTTTTGTCTTGGGATCCAGTTCAACCTGATCTGCTCTGGTCAGAATTCTCTAAAGACACTCTTCTCGCGGCAAAACCATGTTTTTCCCACACTTGGTATTACGATGCAGTTTGTGTAACGCGTCCGATGGAACCTGGAGCCCAGCACGTGGAGGTAGCAAGCAAGGGGTCTCAGGCATTTCATTTTAACTCGATAGTTTAAAAATGCTTTCATTCTCCCTAACATGCTACAGTGTGTTCATTCAGGTCCTCTGAGAGGTGACTCCAAGATGAGATTAGATGTGCAAGGTCTGAGTTGGGGGAAATGCTGTGAAGGATACAGGGCAGACGCAGGAGTAAGGAAGGAGAGCCCCAGATCACGATGTCTCCGTGGGTGTGGCACCATTCAAGGTTTTGGACAGACCAGCGGGAAAGTCCTGAAGCCAGTCGCCTGTTAGACAAGTGACCTATCAGGCAGGAATGGGGCTTCCCTAGTGCTCCCATCATGCTTACCAATGGCTGGGAACCACCTGGGAGAAGCCTGGCCTCCGTGTACATGGTGTTGGACCCAGAGGGGTGGCTGCTGGGGCGGGGCGGGGGGTCAGGCACCTGCGCAGGAGATCTGACTGGCACCTTTTTAGGCCACCACACCCAGCTATTTGTTTTCCCACTTGCAGTGTGACTTGTCCTTGAGGGAGGAAATCAGCAAACTATCAGGACAGCTCTGCTCCTGCTGGCCATTCTTCCAGTGCCAACTACTACCCTTTTGGGAGTTATTATGCCCCTGATGGGTACTGTAGATTTTTTTTTCCTTGAAATTGATGAGAACCGTATATCAATTAAATTAGCTCCTAAGGCCATGCTGTAGCCAAAGCTGAAAATCTATTTCCTCTTCCCTATTCCAGATTACGTGCAGCTGGGGTTCCAAAAGAGCACGTAACAGGTTGTGGAGATCAAACACAATTAAGATACTTCAACACTAGTCAACCAACACGAAGATGCCCTGAGTCTGTATATTAACCCACTATCGTTTTCAAATTCCTTGGGAAAAATTTAAGTCCAAATATTTAATTGCTTTACAAATCAAAGTCCAAAGAAAATAAAGTCTGCAATCTTAGGTCCTCTTGTCCTGGTGAATTAATTTTTTTTTGAAGTCCAAAGGTTATTCTCCCCAATTTCTTAATGTTGCTCAGTGGCAACTAGCAAAGTTCTAGATACCGGCAAGGAGTTAGGGTTTCTTCAGCAGCCTCATCCCGGACTATACCCATCACTGGAATGGACGTAGTTCTTTCAGTGCTTCATAAATTACGGCCAATATCCGAAAAGTCAAAAAAAGTTCATAGGAACCTCAAGAGCCTTAAAACCCCAGCCTCATACTTACCCAAACTAGAAAAGGAGCTGGTCTCCAGCCCCTAAAGTAAATATCCCAGTACCCAGGGTGACCAAAACCAGAGCAGAGATTCATTGGTAAGTGAGTGTAGGAAGGTAGATGGAAAAAATCTTGGTTTTAGTCTTCCAAGGTTGCCAGTCAATCTATGCCTGATGCCCAGAATCCATGACCTGTGAATATAAATTCTACTGGGAAAAACCTCTCCATGAGAGGTTAATTAGACCCTATATATTTATATCTATGGGGAAAAATCCATCCGTGTAAATGTTCCACTCCAGTAAATGTTCTCAACCCTTTCAAAACACTTATCCCGAGGCCAAGAACTATGTCTGTCATGTGCACCATGGAATCCCTGGCATCCAGCACCTTGCCTCACGGATAGAGGGGGCATGATAAATCATTGTAATAAAAATAGAATTTAATAGAAATTAGTTCCTTCTCCTGTCATTCAAGCTTCTATATTGCCTTAGTTGAAGAATAGCCTGG
Source organism: Mustela erminea (assembly GCF_009829155.1). Taxonomy (NCBI): domain Eukaryota; kingdom Metazoa; phylum Chordata; class Mammalia; order Carnivora; family Mustelidae; genus Mustela; species Mustela erminea. The sequence goes on from NC_045627.1 coordinate 77,638,054, forward strand.
TTACAAGGTGACCTGTTAAAAAAAAATCTGTTAAAATTTACAACTATGTGTGCAGGATTTTCTAAATACTATGCGACAAAAAGAAAAACAGAAATTAATCAGGCTCGGGGACCAGTACAACCTGTGACCATCATCCATAATCTCTGATTTCAAGTTTTTATGTTCATCAGGACAGCCACACTATTTTCATCGATTGACTTTATGACAGATATTTACGTTTGAACAATAGCTATTAAAAAAGTTATAAATATATCTTATATTTATACTAATAAAACAATGCATTTTAACAATGTATGATTTTTTTTTAAAGCTAGGTTTCTAAAAAGTTTGAAATCTACTGGTTCAGCAGTAGTAAAATGGGCGTTGAGCCTGAGAGTTTTACCTGGATTCAAATTCCTTTCTGCCTTAACATTCCTGAGACTAGGGTAATTCTTTTGTAAAATGAGAGTGATTATACTTGTCTCAAAGTTTGTTGGGAGGTTGAGAGAGTTAAATTAAAAAATCTGGAAATTTCTGGCACAAGGCAGACTGTCTCTGTGCCTTTATACAAAGCAATCACAGTGGATTACATAGGACAGCAAACAAAATAGGCACTATTATGTTTTAATTAATTTTAGTTTCAATATTTGAAGATCCTTAAAGATGTTTTAAATAGTTTCAATTATAACTGGGAAAAACAGTTTTCATTATTAAAATACGAACTTTCCCATAAATTTTCAAATTAATTTGTTCATACCTGGGCACATGCTTCCCACTATAAGTTAGTGCTTTGAGCATAGGGATCGCATCCCAGTTTCCATCCTGGGGGCCATACAGTTGAACAGAGTATATTCCGAATAAATACTTTTTTTTTTTTTTAAACTCAGGAAACTCATATATGGAACGTATGTACCAGTCTTTGTTGTAAATGCTTTGTAAATATCAACCCACTTAATCGACAGAATCCTCTGAGATGGCTGCTGTTATTACTTCCATTTTACAGATGGGGAAATTGAGGCTCAGGGGGCTTAAAGTCATACAGTGAAGTGAGACCCCAGAACTGGAGCCCAGTGGCTTGAAAGTCCGTTCTCTTCATCCCCCAGAAGGGTGTCCCCCCTCCGTGAAAATGATGATCATATCGTCGAAAAGAGAGTTGCAGGAGAAGGCTGATTGAATTAGTAATAATTTAGTGCTAGAGTTTGTATTATAGTTTCCATAGTAACCTTAATTCTTCCTGCTTGGTGTGTGTACATTATAAAAGAAGCATTCATAATTCTAAGTGTGGTGTTGATCTGCGGGACCATTTCATCCATTAGCACTATGAGCACACTGCCTTGGGCCTATGATAATGTTGAAGAAATGAAACAAAAATTTTATTCTAAAATAAGGAAACTACAAAATTGAAATTAAAAAATATCAATAAAATGTAATCTAATGTCAACTTCATTAATTGTTAAATTTAGGATTCATAAATATTTCAATGTACTTGCAAACAACCCGTAGGTTTAATTTGCTCACTTCACTAGAATTCCTAAGCAGGATCATTACAGAACAGTCATAACCAATCATAGGTTACATAAGATACTCATAGTAAATATTTCAAAAATAGAAAATATGAAAAACTTTTCAAATACTTTATAATAAAAATTGAATTTCATGTGAGTACACTTTACTGTGCTTGATACAACATGTAGAGGGGTCTTTGAAGGTCTTCAAGTGGTCTTTTTATGATTCACTTCATTTCAGTTCTCGACAGACTACCCAGCGAGCTGCCTGCTTCTCCGTACGCAGGTAGCCACTTTGAATGAGGCACAGAAGAAGGTGTACCATTTTATTTGTAAGTCTCATAAGTCACCAGTTTGTAAAAGTAAGTTATTTTTCCGATACATTACCATACAAATACTTGCATTTTTCCTCCTCCGTTTTCTGACTTTGCAATTCAGAGAATATTTCCTATAAGAAGCAGCAGAGAATGGCATTATAAGGAAAAAGGCAAAGTGCTTGTGTGGGGTGGGGGGCAGGCTGGGAATGACAGATGAACTCTCCCCACCCCCATTCATACTTTCCCAGAGGAGGATGGCACATCTGGGGCTCCAGGGAACTCCCGCGCTATGAATATGTATCCCAGAGCCCTGGGCCCATTTGCATGAGTTTAAATATCCCAGGACTCCCTGTCAGTAAGCACCTCGCACAGTTCTGAGCCTGTAGGGAGACGTGAGCTTCCTAATGCTGCTGTAACAAATTACCGCAGATGAGGCGGCTTACAACGACAGAGATTTCTTATCTAATGGTTTTGGAAGTCGGAAGTCTCATCTGGGTCAGAAGCGTCCCATTCGTTCGGGTGGGTCTAGGGAAGAATCCGTTTCCTTGCCTTTTCTAGCTTCTAGAAGTCGAAGCGTTCCTCAGTTTGTGGCCTCCTGCCTCCATCTTCAAAGGCAGCCCCACTTTCCATCACTGGCGCCAACTCTTCTCTTCCTCCTCCACGTGGCAGGCACTTCGTGGTGCTGTTGGGCCACCCAGATGATCCAGGATTCTGTCCCCTTTGCCCTCAGTTCAGTCACCTCTGTACAGTCCCTTTTGCCATTTAAAGTGGATTCCAGGGATTAGGATGTGGGCGCGGGTATCTTTGGTGAGTGGACGTGCTTCTGCCCACCAAGAAGCCCTGGGCAAGCTCTAGGCGAGTTGGCGCTGCGGCGGCACCTGGGCAAATGCCAGAAAATCCACTTGCAGTGACTCTCAGAGGCCTGCTCGGTTTCTCTGGCTGTGTTCCTGCTACGGCTTCCCTGATGGACTTTAATTCCTCCTCTGAAGTTGCCGCTGCCTCTCTTCCCACTCATCAATTTCCCCTTCAACCTAATGATAGGGAAGTTGTAGGAGTCACTCTCTTCCTTTTATTCTCTCCGTAATAGTGCCCTGGGAGAGGGACCCTGGATGGGAGGGGGAGCCTCGTTCGTGGATTGCGTGCGGGGATTCTTCTTTCCCATCTTTATCTCCGGGTTTGCACTACTTTATATTAAGAGCATTTTTTGTTGCTGTTTAGAAAATTGCCACACGGGTGGAATCCTTCCAAGACACCGTGCCGAGCCGGTAATGCACGCGGCTAATGGTGGGCTCGTTCCCTGCTCCTCCCTGCCCGGGCCCCGACGCCCCCTCTTTCTCCTCCTCGGTCAGCTCCAGGGATGAGAGGCAGGGACCCTGCCACCTCACATCTGCCACTTGGCTGTGATCCTCGCAAATGCCTCAATTTCTGCGCCTCCGTTTCCTTCGATATAACATGTGAATAACAGCTTTTCCACTTCACACCACCCTCAGGAGCTGCTGTTTCATCTTTGTCTTTATTAAAACACATCTGATTTCTGAAGCAGCTGTCAGGCTGCCTGGGACTAACGCCTGCAGGGTAAAGGCCAAAGGCTTCAGCAGAGGTTCTTCAGACTCTACCCCACCCGAACTTTCCAGCTTCGACTCCCACTGCCTCCACGGCACACAGCACTCCCACAAAACCCATCTGCTTGTCATGCCCCCGTGTGCCAGAGAGAAGACATGGCTTACAGTTCTCTCTCTCTCTGTGGTTTTTGTTTTTCAGTTTTTTGTTTGTTTGTTTTTCATTTCAGTAGATAGGGAAAAGGGTTGGGGGTGGGGAGAGCAAGTGTTAGTCGTTGTTAGATTTTCTAAAATAGTACAATGTTTATCTTGCTTTGAAAAAAGAGAAGAGTGAAGGCATTTAAATTTAGATAAAACGTATGTTTAGAACGTACAGCTAATCAGAGCTAACTCTGTGGTGGTCCGTGATTCCTGACCAGAAAGATGTTTTAAGCATTATTAAATTTTATCTGCCCTAAAGTAGATGATAGAGCCAAGGATGGCTAAGTTTCTGCTTCACTCAGTGGGCTTTGGAGTAAGTAAATAAGTGGAAAGTCAGCTTCTACTTGGGCTGTTGCAACCGGACTTGGGGAGGGGAGGGATGGACACCGTGAGAAGTCTCACCGCTAGGCAGGACTTGGTATTCCTGAAGTTTCCTTCTTCTTATTCGCCTGATGCCTTAGTACCACTGACCTGGAGAAAAGCAATCACAGACAACGCAAGGAGGACCAGTGACATCACATCCTCCGCCAGTCACTTTCATAGGGAGGCAGAATGCCTGAACCACGAAAATCTTCTACAGAGGGATCAGGGTCTCAAGAACAGAGGAGAGAGGTTGTTACTACATTGTGGGCTTCATTCTCTGTCCTTATACCCTTTATACAGAACTCTTTTACTTTTAAGAGCCATGTTAAGGGTGCTCAATTTGATTGTTCTGGGTGGCTGAATTTTTGACAGGTTGTTTTCCACAGCAGCCATGTCTGCCTCTCAGAAAAGCCATCCAGGACCCATGCGATGCCCTTTCATACCTCGAGAACTTTCTACGTGCTCTTCCGGTAAAACCGCCCTCTCACCCTCCCCACTTGCACACCAGGCAATTCCTGCCCGTCGCCGGTACTCAGCATCGTATCTATGAAGTCCTTCCTAATGACTAGCACTCCCCGACACACACAGCAAAGAAAGGTCATTAATTAATATTGTATGCTAACCTTTAATGTATTATACAAGCTGTATGTGTGTATGACAGAATTTTCCTGCAGATTTTTCATCGAAACATTTTGTTCAGCAGGCTGTGCTGGCCACCATAGAAATCAAGTTAACTAACTTTAGAGCTTGGTTTTAGGGACATTCAAACATGTATCATGGGGCAGGGAGCAAGGGAGGGAGGGGGAATTAAAGGAGACCAGGGGGCGCCTGGGTGGCTCAGTGGGTTTAAGCCTCTGCCTTCAGCTCAGGTCATGATCCCAGGGTCCTGGAGTCGAGCCCCACATCAGGCTTTCTGCTCAGCAGGGAGCCTTCTTCCCTTCCTCTCTCTCTGCCTGCTTCTCTGCCGACTTGTTATCTCTGTCAAATAAATGGTTAAAAATCTTAAAAAAAAAAAAAAAAAAGATTTAAAGGAAACCAGAATTGTCATCTGAAAAAAATCATGGCTTCTCGTCTTGGTTGACAATGAGTTTTTCCCATAAGATACTAAGTAACAGCAAAACTTCCATGAAAATGCTGACTTACAGTTCCTTTTGCTGCACGGTTCACAGGTTGTTTTCATATTGATTCTCTCACTGGACCTTGGCAACACCCCTGTGCATCACCCATTTTAGACGGAGAATTGGGGGTGCCTGGGTGACTCAGTCGATTAAGCATCCAACTGCTGATTTTGGCTCAGATCATGATCACAGGGTTGTGAGTTCAAGCCCCACATCAGGCTCCATGCTGGGCCTGGAGCCTGCTTAAGATTCCCTCTCTCCCTCTCCCTCTGCCCCTCCTCCCACTCACATGCTCTCTAAATCAATCAGTCAATAAATAAAATCTTAAAAAAGAAAATAGTGAAATGGAGGCTCCACAAGGGCAATTGACTTATCCGAATTACCAGAGCCAGTGAGTGGCAGTCTGGAGAGGAGCTGTGGTCCTCCGCGTGCCCGTCCTCCAACAAGCCCTTGCAGACCACTGCCTGCACTAGGAGCTAATGAGAGCACAAAGGAAATGCAGCTAGAGTTCCTCCCCTCAAGGAACCGCCACCTTGCTTTTCCCACGCACCATCCTGGGTTTCTCCCTCTTACTCCTCATTTGAGGGCTTATATTTCAGTAACTGTTCCCTGCTCAGTTTGGAAAGTTTGAAGCCTGGATAGTCATAATTTGTGATTCACTTCCCATGTCTGCCTATCTTAATAGAACTCTGTATGATGTGCTCCCTTGATGTACTGTTTTTCTGACCACCACATCAGACTTAAATGATTTAATTCCATGCTTCTGACATAAAGAGCTTCCCATCCCCTGGGGTGACAGGAAGAACTCGGTGGGAAGAACTACGGGACATAGAGGCACCCCAGCCTCTGACAATGAAGACACAGAATGGCAGCTAAGTGAGGGGGAATCTGAGGAAATATTACCAATAAATATGGGAAAACACTGACTACTTATTGTTAAGGAAGCTTATACAAATCAGGTTATGCAAATAACTTTGGTACAAAAAGGGACTAAGTATACAAATAATCGATAAAGAAACAAATGACTAATAAAAGATATGAAAATCCCACAGTCTAACAGTAGTTAATAAAAAGATATTAAAATGATAATCCTGACTTGCAAATTAGTGAAAATTAAACATACATTATAAGTATATATAGTGAAATAGACACATTTTTCAACACTGCTGGTACAGGTACAGCACAAATCTTTCCATAGAATAAATTGGGACTATGTATGAAGAGCTTTAAAATGGTTCAGATTCTTGCATTTAATAATTTCACTTTTAAGAATCTCCTGGAGGGAAACAATAAGGAATTTGGTCAGATAATCAAAAACAGAGACCATCAGCCCAGCATTATTTGTAATAGTGGACAATTAGGAACTTAAATAAACAACAGTAAAAAAAAAAAAAGTATAGAAATTAGATAGCTATGTGTTATGTCATAATAAAATGGAGAATACTTAATGACATGGGGAAATGTCAGATTGTCAAATGTCACTTTGTTCACCTAAAATCTTAGAAGAAGGTAATTGTTCCTATGCTGTGGCAGCAGCGAGGTAGGGCTGTTCTCCACACCTAGGAGGGTGTCAAGGTCAGGAGGGAACACCAGGGCCCATGCCCCAGCTGCTGCCTCTGACTCACCATGGGGCCTGGGCAGAGTCACCAGACTGCCCAGCCCCCCACTTCCTGCGGGTGCTCCCCGCTTCTAGCTCAGCAAGAGAATGGTGAGACGGTGTGTATTAACTGCCTTGTGGGGAGGTAATGGGCTCCTCTTAGCACAGAAGGCAGACACTTGAGAGAAAAAATTATTAGTGGGATAAAGAATAAACTGTGAAAGTACTTTACAAATGAAATTGCAGTATAAATAATATTTTAACTGATTCCTAATTTTCATATTTTCCACATATAGAACATTCATCTCCCCAGTTGTCATCAGTATCTTAAACATGATCCTAATTGCCTAGTTACGTGATGCCCTCCACAAACAGCCCTGAATCTTTTGATCGCCCCCACCTACACCAGCTCCCCGAGACGGCTGCAGCCTCACGGGGAGCCTTGCAGGGTGGCGCTGGGGTTAAGAATGCCAGCTTGGGGGCGAGGACCCCGGTTCCAGTCCCAGCTTTGTCACATTCCCATTGCTAACCTTAGCCAAGGTGCTTCACTGCTACAAAGCCACAGTTCCTTTAACTCCCGAAAATGGGGACAGCAGCCTCTGCTTCCCTGAGGCAGGGGGTTGGCGGGAGGTGGGGGGGGGTTAGATGAAAGGATCTGGGTAAAGGGCTTGGCCAGAGCAACACCTGGCACAGAGCCAACAATGACTGGTCAGCTTTTATTATTATAACTGCCTCTAACTCCCAGCTTCCAGCTTCCAGTGATGGACAGTGCTTGAGCCCGATCCTCGCGTCTGCACTCGCCCAGCACATTCTGGTGGAGGAGGCTTGGAGCAGCCTCCAGAGCCCAAGACGACGTCAGCCAGTGCAGAAAACACAGATGGTATCACGGAACTGGCGGGAGACCCTTGTGGATGTCCAGACTGCTCCTGGGTACCCCCAAACTTTGATCCCCAAACCCCGGGTCCCTATTCTGAGGTAGGGTTGGAGTATGAGTGCAAATTGGGAATGGTGAGCATTTGAAAGCCCTCCTGCTGTGTCAGTGGAAACAGGATATGCACAGAGAGGAAGAAATCCAGTGTGGTCCATAAAACATGTGGAAGTGATGGAATTCCAAGGTAGTCTGACCAAAGAGCAGGGACCTGCGGGTCCCACGAAGGCCATAAACAAGTCAAAGCAGATGGAAATGTGTTCATATCCCCTGTACACCGAGCTAGAGTGGTCACGATGTCAGTGAGCAAGCCAGTGAGGGGCCCAGCCTCCAAATGTGTCGTGATTTCAGCCCGAAGGCCAGTCCTGGGCCTTTTCCTTCATGTCTGTTCACGCTCCTTAAGCTTCTCTGTGCACCTGCTGGGTCCTTCTCCACACTGGTGGTCATGTAATCCTCACCCTTTCTTCCTGTTGACTGTAGAGATCTTCTCCATTTTAGAGTTATATTTCCCCTCCTCATTTTGCAAATATTAAGCTGTGGCATAGAGAGAGAACTATGGGCTCTGGAGTCAGTAGAGGAGTTAGACCTCAGCTCTGCCACTTCCTCCTTCCGGGTCCTTTGGGAAAGATACTTAAAAGCCTCCATTTCTGTATTTGTAACATGAATGTAAAAATACTATGTCCCAGCCCACTGTTGTGAGAATTCGTTGAAAAAAAAAATACATATCTGTTGAGAAACCAGCATAGAGTAGGCAGTTAGTAAATACCTACTTTTCCTTTAGTGGAGAAATGTTTAAATGCAAATATTGCATTTTATGCATTTGCAATGTTTACCAACAAACATTGTACTTGTGGTTTTATGAGTATCTAATCAAATATGCTGTAAGTGCTTCGATGATTAAAAATATTTGACAATTACAACCAGGTCAAGTGCTAAGATAATAATGATAAATAAGAAAAAATTCTTGCCAGCTGGAGCTTTCATTCTAGTTGGGAAAGATAGCAGATAATTAACATGGATATAAATAATGCATAGACAAATATTTTTCTAGAAAAATAAGATATCCGTATGTGCTTAGTTTGCATGACTTTTCAATGGAGATTTTGCCCATTGAATGACTGATGATCTTAGCTGGTGATGAGGGCATGCAAATAAATCCCACACGTTGAGGTATCAGGTCCTATAGAGATTAGAGTGAGGAGGTAGATTTTGAGCTGAGAAGGATCACGTGTGGATGTCTAAGTAAACATGTTCTATAAATTGTGACACCTCTGAAAACCAAGTCAGCTGGCTTTCCTAGGCCAGCAAATTGCTGGTGACCCTAGAGAATTGTGTGAGGCCACAATTTAATTGCACAAGCTTTAAGAGATCTGCAGTCTTTTATCCCATTAATTCAACCTGCAACTTTGTTCTCCCGTCCTTTTGAATATGCAATTCTCATTGATTTCAATGGGAGTTAGAGACACAGAGAAAGGGAAGAATTGGGCCAATTATCTGTTCAAAGCAGAGCATCATTTAAAGTACAGTCTTAAAATGTTTGCAGGCACATTAGTGAGTCAGTTCCTTCTTCCTCGTTTGTCCAGAAGGCTTTCCAGTTTGAATGGACCCTTTTAAAGGGCAGTCTCCTTCCCTAAATTCTCAGTGTCAAACTCATGCACCAGTAATTTGATGTGACTGCTGGGAGGCAATGACCTCACATTTTAGTCTCGATTTTACTGCTGAATTGTTTTAGATTTAAGCTATAGCCTAATCATAATTACCAACCCCAAATAACATTATAAATTCCTACAATGCCTACTGGGCTCTGACCAGTGCTGCATACAGCAAGTTAAGTCAGCCCAGCCTCGGCCCTCAGAGACTTTTTGTTTGAAATAGTCTCAGTCCATTGGTCATATACCAGCCTAGTGCAAAGAGGAAAAATGGTTGCAAATAGAACGTTCAAAGCGACTGCACTTGCACAGACGGTGAACACAGCATTGTGATTTCAGCTCTCCCTCACCTTAAGGACTATGTGTTATAGCATTTAGCTGCACTGTACATTTCTGTAAAGCAAACCCCATTTTTCTACTGATTTCCATTCCATAGTTCCATGCTTATGAGAACTTATGAAGGTCTTAGTTGGAAACTCCTTTGTTGGAGAGATCTAGGTGATGTGGCCAACAGACACCCCAACTCCACCACCAGTCTGTGCCTTTGAGGGACCTCTCAGTGTGGAACAGTTTACCGCCCCGAGAGCTCAGGATCTTCTCCTTGTTGAGAGCTCTTTCTCTGACACACAGAGGTGTTGCTCCCACCCGTAGAGACACCCTGCCTTCCTGTGGCAACACCCTTCTGTCCTTCTGTCTGGGTATTTATAATGCTTTATAGGACCAGGCTCAGAACTGGTCTCCGGCAGTAATTGTCTCCAGATGTGGCACAAAAATTGAGTTCAATTTGTGGTTGTACACTACAGGTGAAGAGGGCTGCCATGCACAGTTGCATAGGTTGTGTAATCCACCTCACAGCATATTAATCACAGGAATATGGTAGGGGCTTTAGGAAGCATTCTAAATCTGCCTTCAAGCATAGGAGGTATGAGACCTTGGAAGAGCTCTGGGATGTTTCTGCCTCAGGAAGGTGAGGCCTCCCTGTCCACCTTCTAGAGTATTTGTGGACTAGCTATGATAAAGTATGTAAAAAGTCTGCTCAGTATGTCATGGTTTTCTGTTTGGTTTGTTTTGTTTTCAATGAGAAGGGTTATTGAAATGTATTATAGATTTTCTGTGGAGTAAAAAGTCCATACGTGATTAATATTTTAAAGAAAAAGCTCTTGTTTATTTTTCTCAAGTGCTATTTCATAGGGAACAAAGACCCTGTGAAGTAGCTCAGCAAATAGTCTAGATAATCATATATTGTTCATAATACTACATTTTAAATGAAAATTTTCTGCAGACCTTGATTACTATTTCAGGTTTGCCCAGTGCTTACTCACCTGGTACGCTCCCTGTAAACAAGGAAAATAAAAATAAGTGGGGGCAACAAAAATCACTGCTATTATATTTATTACAAACAAGTACTCTTGTGTGGATTGACTTTTCTTATCTGAAATCCTGTTTCTAATAATTGTTAAAATAGTAAATAATAGGCTCCAGAGATAATAATTACTATCATTTTAAAATCTTTTAAAAAATGTTTCTTACCTTGCTATAATGAGGAATCTGAGATTCGAGGGATACGTGCCCTTGCTGGCAGCCATTTATTTTCCAGCATCTTCTCCTTGCCTTCTGAGTAGTTCCACAGATGAACAGGGAGTGCTAACTACATTCCTTGTAGAATATACACATATGAAATTCCTAGAAAAGGTTCAATAATTTGAAGACAATGATCTCAATAAATATTAGGAAATAACTAGATTTTAAAAATAATTAACAACTGAGTATTTCCACAGTAGAAGTGTAGTGGGGTTAGGGGTCAGAGGAAGCACTTTAGCCTTAGCTGAGAAAATGACAATAAACAATGTAACCATCAGGGATTATGTAAAGCAGACCTTAGGTGCTCAAGAAGTTCAGGAGAGAAATTCTAGTGAAGTCTATAGTAAGTAATCAGAAGAGCTTCGTCTTCAGCTGGGTCTTAAGCAATAGAGGAACAGAATTTGGATAGGCAGAGAAAACGTGTTTCCTATGGTTTTTATACCTCTCATCGGCAATAGGAACCTGTGAATTCCTTTGCAATTTCGGTATAGGAGATATTTCCTGGTAATTAGCAAACATAAGAACCTGACTGTGGGCAGCTAAAGTGATTGGCCCTTGCTCAACAGGAGAACTTCAGAGCCGTGACCGCATGGGGGACGAGGAAACACTTCCAATGAGGCTCCCCCTTCCAGTTGGCATCCAAGATTGCCCTGAGTCTTTGCATGCAGATCTCCAAGAGATAAGGGGTCAACAGATTGTGTTGATGCAAATGCGATGTTCAGAGTTTTCTTGGGAGCTCAAGTAAATAGTAAACAAGAGAACCTGAAAGTTAGCTAAATTGGAAAGCTGGCTGAAACGCTAAATAGAACATACTTGGTAAGAAATGATGGGTTCATTCAGCCCGGAGGAAGAGCAGCAGAATGGAGAATGTGTCCTAATACAGCTCTACTCATTACGATCTCAGCTCCAAGTTCTCCGGTGATAGGTACAGAAGGCACTCTGAAAGCTTTCCACATGTCTAATTATTTCCTGCTAAGTCTTTCATCAAAAAGTGGAAACAGATAAAAATCCCATGAATTTTTTCTATTTTCCATGAGATAAAATGGAACTGCAGGTTTTGGAGTTCTGGGCTAGAGATGAAAGATATGGATACAGAGGTAGAGATGAAATACAACTGAAGCTCTTGGTTGCCCCAGGAATCTGTCCATCTGTCCATGACCCTCAGTATCTCCTCAACTCAGTGCAACCCCATCCTTCCTGACTCCCCTCAAACTCAGACCCACTGCCAGCCATTCTTCTCACACTGTTTCCCCGCACTCCATGTCCACGTTTGATTAGATTCATGGGAATTCTATTAAGTCTAGGTCTTTCGTGATACAAGCAGGGAGAGCATATCCCTGGCTTTGATGGCTATGGTGGTTTTACGGTATATCCACAAACTTTTTTTTTTTTTAGATTTTTAAATTTATTTGAGAGAGATCACAAGTAGGCAGAGAGGCAGGCAGGGGGGGGGGATTGAAGCAGGCCCCCTGCTGAGCAGAGAGCCCGATGTGGGGCTCCATCCCAGGACCCTGGGATCATGACCTGAGCCGAAGGCAGAGGCTCTGAGCCACCCAGGCGCTCCCTACATCCACAATATAACCACATAATATAATCCACAATATAATCCACAATAACCCACTGAGCCACCCAGGTGCCCCCTATATCCACAAATTTTTGATAATCTTCCTGTCAACAGGTAGAGCCCAAAGCTCCTACCCCTGGGGATGGTCTGGACTCAGGGACTCCCTTCTAACAGAGTAACACAGATGTCACAAGGTCCAGCTTTCCCTGCTGGGTTACAAAAGGCACTTCTGCTTTTGTTCATTCTTTCTCTTGGATCACTTGCTGTGAGAAAAGCCAGCGGCCATCATAAGGACACTTGCCACGGAGAGGCCCATGTGGTAAGAAACGGAGGCTCTGGTCAGCAGCCAGGAGGGAGGCCTTCCCGATGGCTCCCTGCATGAGCTTTGAACGGGTCCTCAGGTCCCAGTCAGGCCTTCAGGTGCTTGTCACCATGGCCAACATCGTAGCTACAACCTCAGGAGAGGCCTTGAGCTCAGCTCAGTCAGTCCCAAATTTTGACTCACAGAAACTGTGAAATTAATAAACACTTGTTACCTTAAGCATATAACTTTGGGGGTAACTTGTTATATTACTGATACCTAATACAATGACCTCACAGAGTCATGTGCTATCCCAATGTAAAAAAGTCTCCCAAAGAATTAGGTGAGAATTCCTCATGTTTTGATAGGCCTTGAAAAGGAAGAATCAGCTTTGGTCCACCGCTAAGGTTTTTCACATCATATCTGAAAGAACACACTTCTAACAGTGATTCTCAGCAGGGGCAGTACTACCCCATAAGACTTTTTCAGAAATTTGCAGAACATTCTGGGTTTTCATCATGACTGGGGCCACTTTCCAGGCAGTTAGTAGGGAAGGCACAGTGGTCTCAGATGCCCTGCAGAGCACGGGACAGGACCACACAGTGTAGAGTGCCACGCTGGCCACTCGTGAAGGGAAAGACAAAAAAAAAAAAAAATTGTTTAAAGCTGTCTGAACTTAGAATTTCTGTTTCACATTAAACTCATTCTTAATGCTTTTAATATATACTGAATTTTCCAGAAATATCTTCTGTGTAAGTTGATAGATTAAACTTTCTTAGAACCTTTCTAGAGTCGTTCAAAAGTGCCTCAATGGCAATCGTGATCCTCATATATTAAGTTGCTAATAAGACACACACATCAGTCTGCATTTACGCCTGAAGAATTCCTAGTGATTCTACAAATAGTTAAAAAGTATCTGACTACTCATAATATAGCCGTATGCAAGCAGGACATTCGGAGAACCTTTGCCCTCAGTTGGTGCCGATGTGTTGAGAGATGGTGTGGCAGAATAAGGTGATAGATAGGCCTGAATTCAAATCCTGCTTCTATCATTTTCCCTGAGTTAGTAACCTTTTGCTTCTTTCAGGATCAAGTTTTCTCACCTGGGCAATAAGGTAATAACAACTACATTGCAGATTTTTGGAAGGATTAGAGTTAACATTTCAAAGTGTTCAGGGTAGTACCTGGCCCACTGTGGGTGTGTAATAATGACACATATCGTTGTAAATAATAGTACATGTTTTGCTCCATTCTGTAACGGTAAATCAGTGTGCTTGTTCCTCCCAGGTGCACTAGATAGGACGCCAGCTTGATTCTGAAGCTAACAATAGTCATGATTTAAAATAACAACAGAGAAACCCAATGAGATACAAGGTATTATTTAGCTTAAGAGTAAGGGCGGAGCTTCTACAGTCGGTTGTGAGCTTGGAAGTACACAATAAAACTATTAGGAAGCTAAGGGATGTCCGGTTTTTTCAATATGGGTTAGCATTTTCAGTGACATTTTTGATGCAGAAAGTAACTGTCCCCCATGCCACAAGCGGTTATAAAAAGCTGCACTAAAAGACAACGAATCTTGCCCTTCTCACAGGGTCACCACGGCCTCCACTGTCCACACCCCTCCTCTCCAAGCAGAGACAATGACTGGGTTACGTTTGTGGAGAGTCGGTGTGTTTGGGGGCGTGCTGTCTCCCGATCTCTCCTGTGTTCATTAGTGGGTAGCACCTCCCTCGGACTCTAGCACACGTGGGCAGGTGGGCCAAAATGTGTTCTGTCCTCAACTCAGTCTTTGCTACTGCTCATGGAACTCAAGCCAGCAAAAGCCAAAGCTACCCCAAGCCTTCCAAAGAAATGAGGAAAGTCAGACTGTGGGCAAAAGGAGGTCGTATTAAGACTCTAATTCTGAGACACTCGTCTATCCCCTGCTGGGAGTAGTCTGGGTGTCTTACAGACTCCAGAGTCTGAGAGAGCACGAGAACACATCTAGCCAGGGCTGGCAGGAGATTCATTTGCTACAGATCCCAAGAGGAACCCTTAGAAGGGGCCAAGCAGCCCAAAGGTGCATGGAATGGATTTAAGTCATCCTTTAAAGTGACCTTGCATTAACCAAAATCTGGATTAATTTGCATTGTACTTTAAAAAAATATATCACCTTTATAACCTCAGATGGAAGCATTAATAAAAGAGGGAAATCTAGTCAGTATCATAAAAAGAAGTCATATAAACTCAATTATTTTATAGATGGGGAACTAAAATTCCAAAAAGAAAGTTTTAAGAGAAAAAATGAATATGTTAAGAATTATCAAAATATCAGTACTTCTTTCGACAACTGATGTATATATAGAGGATATTTAAATATAAATTGCCTGGGAACCAAAATTAGAAGAACAGCACAATAACAGAAATGGTTATTGAAACATCTGAAATCCCTTCTATGTTCTACAGCATCACATAATGATATGACAGTCCAAGTTGCCCACAGAATAAGACAGCTTTAGAGAAATTTTAGTAGACATTTCACAAAAGGAGGTCCCTGAAAACTTAGAAGATGTTTTAGATAATGCAATTATTTAATCAAGAATGTCAAAGACCAGCCATCATACTACCTGCTTTTTAAAGTCAAAGAAGCTGGGAATAAAGAGGGTATTTTAAAAAGAAGCAGAAGAAGAGCAAATGACAAGAGAAGGAGAAAAATTATGACATCCAGCCTAACAGAGATGATCATAGATTGTAGCTCTGCACTGTTTTCTCAAAAGCTTATACACAAGCTAATATGTATGAAAAGATTTTTTTAAATGTAGAAACTAGTAACTTTTTTTAAAAAAGGATGAGGTAAGAGACCTAAGTTACAACTTTTTAAAAGATTTTGTTTATTTAAGAGAGAGAGAGCACAATGGGGGGCAGGGAAGGGCAGAGGGAGAGGGAGAAGCAGGCTCGCCACTGAGCAGACAGCCGGATGCAGGGCTCCATCGATCTAAGGACTCTGGGATCATAACCTGAGCAGAAGGCAGATGCTTACCCAACTGAGCCACCCAGGTGCCCCTCAATATGTTTTAAATCAAGGCACTTTCATTCTTTTCCCTCTTCCTCCCATGTTTCCAGGCTTCACTGGTCCGCAGTTTGAGAATGCATTCCTCATTTACCTTTATGCTGTCCTTCATGGTTAGAGAGCATCAGGTAGCAGGTGCCTCACAAGTGTACCTAGCATCAATACCAGAAGAAATAGAACATGAATAATCTTCACGCAGTGGCTGATTTCCTAAAAAATTGGTGTCCATATAAAATATTGGTGAATCTCCTGATTTCAAAAGGGAATAACCTTAAATTTAGTAACCTTTTGATAACTGTGTATTTTCAAACATTGTAAAATAAAAACAGATTGACTTGAATATTGTGGAAATTCAGGCAGGGTTAACCAAAACTTTCTGTGTTTCAAACCTATGAGTGAAAATGTTTCTCAAACACTAGCCCGCTTCCCTACCCCAGTGACTGTGACTCACCTGGAGCCGTGGGGCTTTGCTCAGCTGACGGGGCTCCCGCCAGCCTCGTTACCCACGGGTGCCCGTCAGCACGGGCTGAATGTGGGCCTGAGCCGTCCCTGAACCCAGCCCTACCTGCTCGCTATCATTTTGGCACTAAGGTTTGGTTGAAAGGAAAAAAGTCTGTGGATATACATAAGCAGTTTAGCGTGGCCTGTCTTTGGGAAAATATTTTTATTCTAATCTTTTTTTTTTTTTTAAGATTTTGTTTATTTATTTGAGAGACAGAGAATGAGAGAGAGAGAGCATGAGAGGAGAGGGGTCAGCAGGAGAAGCAGACTCCCCACGGAGCAGGGAGCCCGATGTGGGACTCGATCCTGGGGCTTCAGGATCATGACCTGAGCCAAAGGCAGTTGTTTAACCAACTGAGCCACCCAGGTGTCCTAAGCCTTATTTTTAGAGAGAAACACTACAATTTGTCAACTGGGATTTGTATGTTTTACTAAGGAAACCAGAATCAGAAGTAGTTTTCAGTAATCATTTGGCTAAAATTTGATTTAATGTAAGGGGTGTCTGGGTGGTGCCGTTGGTGAGCAGCAACTCTTGATCTGGGCTCAGGTCATGATCTCAGGGTCATAGGCACTAGCCCCGTGTCTGGCTCCTTGCTCAGCAGGGAGTCTGCTTAAGCTTCTCTCTCCCTCTCCCTCTGCCCCTCCCCCCAAGTGTACACGAAAGTGTGTGCACCCTCTCTCTAAAATAATAAATAAATCTTTAAAATTTAATGTTAAAATTTTCTGAAGATAGCCAATCAAAATTAAGTACACTTTAACATAAAATAACATGATCCCTTTATATACATAAATAATCTAGATAATATTCTTTCTTTTTTTAAAGATTTATTTATTTTAAAGAGCATGAGAGAGCAGTGTTAGGGGGTGGGCTGGGGGAGAGGGAGAGGGAGAGAGAATCTCAAGCAGACTCCCTGCTGAGCAAGGAGCCAGACATGGGGCTAGTGTCCATGACCCTGAGATCATGAACCGAGCCCAAATCAAGAGTTGGACCCTTAACCAACTGAGCCACCCTGGCACTCTGATAATATTCTTCTTAGTAGTCAGGATTATCTCTGGCAAAAAAATTCTCTTTTCCAGGCTGGCATATGTGATATTATAAGAACAGGTTTTAAAATTTTTTAATTAATAAGAAAATAAGAAGTAAGGCAATATCTTTCATATAAAGAATAACATATAGAAAAACAAATTGTAAGTTAAAAGAAAAGATTTAGATTTACTTCTATAGACACAAAGACCTAAAAGAGCAAAACTAATTTAGTATTTTTAGCGTAAGGAAAATACAACTCGTGTAATAAGTGGGCTCATGGGTTATTTTCTTGCTATCCTTAAGATATTCATGTTCTCTACCCCACAGTAAAGGGTGAATAGGAATCATTTCCATAATTTAGTGTAATGTTTGAATTACAAAGAGCGATTCAATTTTTTGTTAAGATCATTCTGTAGGCACTTACAGTCTTTTTTGATCAGAGTCTTTACTTAAGGATTAAAATCCTTCTAGTGATGATGAAGTGGTCCCATGATTTAAATTATGTAAATTATTATATGCACATCTTCACGCGACCCAGCAATGTCTCATACATACATATGTTCACATATATTATACGTATGTAGTAGACCAAAAATTAGAATTGCAGGGGCGCCTGGGTGGCTCAGTGGGTTAAGCCTCTGCCTTTGGCTCGGGTCATGATCTCAGGGTCCTGGGATCGAGTCCCGCATCAGGTTCTCTGCTCAGCAGGGAGCCTGCTTCCCCATCTCTCTCTGCTTGCCTCTCTGCCTACTTGTGATCTCTGTCTGTCAAAAAAAAAAAAAAAACTTTAAAAAAAAATTAGAATTGCATTAATTCAACAGTGGTTGATAAAGTTTGAACATTTGCTAAGAATATTGTGATCGCTGCAACTTCTTCTGTATTTTCTTAATAATATAAAAAATTTAAATTAAAAAAAAAACAAACAACAAACAACTGGGATACCTGTGTGGCTCAGTCAGTTGAGCATCGGGCTCTTGATTCTAGCTCAGGCCATGATCTCAGGGTCCTGGGATCCAGCAGCCCCGCATCAGGCTGCACTCTGCAGGGAGTCTGCTTCTCTCCCTCTCCCTCCCTCTGTCTCTTCCACTGCTCCTGCATGAGTGCTCTCTCTCTTTTTCTAAATAATAAAGGAATAAATACATTTAAAAATAATAATAATAAAAAATAAAAAATAAAGCAATAGGAGAAAACGGGAGAACACCTTATTATGGTCTTAAGTAAGGAAGGCCCTTCCAAGTAGCACAAAAATATACAAGTCATAAAGAGCACCTGTAACCTGAACTACAAATGAAAGCAAGTTTGATGCTAAGAGAAAAATAAAGTAAAAAGACAAATAGCAAAATTAGAGAAATATTTGCAACACAGTATACTGCTGTTGAATGTTCCTTTATCCAAAGCTTTTCACGGTGATACAAATTTGTAAATGTATTTGACAGTATTTCATTGACTTGTCAAAAACATCAATGCACAATGGAGGTGTCAGGAATAGTCTGAGTGCTATTTTCATGCTATTGCTTAAAAATCTAAATTCTGCAGTAAGTGTTTCATGTTATGATTCTGCATAATCTCTGAGCTCAAACTGTAGTCTCAAACTGCAGGGACAAGAAGCAGCAGGTGGAAGTTATTTATTTAAACAACTTTATATTTAAATGCCAAATTAGTCTTTGAATAATTCTAACTTTTCTGTGTTTTCCAATGGAGAAAGTGAAATCATTCCCCTCCACTACTCCACCCCACTCCCCTGACAGTTTGGGATACTGACCTGTTCTTTCCCTATATGTTAAACCAGGAGATTTCGAAGATTCCTTCCAGCTCTGAAATTCTCTGGTTCTCTGAATATCCCCATTATTATCATGACATCTCATTCTGCTGAAAGAAGGTTAAATCGGTAGTCTCTTATCTTACATCTATCTTTGTGAGAAAGAGTAAAGAAAACCGAATTCAGTTTCTTCATGATTAATGCATTTGTCAAATTCTTTCCAAGTAGCAAATTAATTTATTGTGTTTTTTCATGAATGCAAATTAAAGCTGTTCAAACTATTGTAAAACTTAGCAGTCCTTTTTCATAAATTAAAGCTAACTGATTTAATGTTAATGAAAGGAACTATATTCAAATACAAATTTTAATAACCTGGGTAGAAAGAAAACCTTGGACTTCATAAGCCTTTCCTTACATAAAATTCATGTAACTTGAACAGAAAGTCATTAAAAAGTAATTTTCTATATTGAAGCCTGTATTAATTACCTTGTATGAAACTCTGAAAAGTTCCTTAATAAATGTCTGGCCCTATGTGTCCCCGAGAAGGAGAATTGTCTATTGATTAGTTAATTATCCCAAACCAAAGTCCCCAAATTCAGTTTCTGATGCTCACTCTCTTACCTTTTTCCTTGTTTGAAATTCTCATCAAACCAGAACTAAAACAGTATTGCTTTGTTGTTGTTTTTTTTTAAATAAGGGAGTACTTTGCTTAGTCTGTTCATATGGATAATAAAAAGGGTACCAGTATAAATATAATAGGATATTTTGCACTTTGTTGGTTCTTAGGGCTTAATCTAATACTCCGTAAGTGTACGTGTGTGTGTGTGTGTGTGTGTGTGTGTGTGTGTGTGTAAAGCATCCTTATTGGAAGGATCAGACTTTAAGAATGATCTTAGAAATCTGTCCTGTAAGCTTGATTCTTTCATACTTGTAACAATGCCTGAATTTGCTTCAACAGGATTATAAGAAACAAAAACATTACCAAACTCACTGAATCTTTGTATTCTTCAACATAACCATCGTGAGAACCCCATTTTGTCAATCCTCCCCTGAAGAACAAGAGAGAATCAAAATCAGTATTTTCCTTTGCGTTTGTGTTGTAACTGCGATGTGCTCGATTTTCACTCCGTTCAACAAGGAGAAATTTCAACTTCTGTTCTGACTAATAAACTATAGGGACTAATTTAGGCTTACATTTTTAAAAAGGAAAATTTTGTTGATGCTAAGCGTGATCACATATATTTCCTACTGGGATTTGAGAATTTTTGTATAATAAAAGTATCTGTTTTTTAATAGTAAAGTTTGCAACATTTACTGACTTCAAAAGGCAGTGCCTGATTAGATTTAATGTTCACTAATTCTAGGGCTAATCATTTAAATTGAGGAAGAGACATCTAAAACATAAATCTTTGACACTTTTGATCTGATTTTTGTGTTACACCAAAGTCATAAGAATCAATAAAATAATGAGATTAAAGCTGAAATATGTCCAAAATCTTTTTGGCTCCTCATCTAGGAGCCAGAGAAGTAACGAGTCTGAAAGAGTCTGCGCTTTGACTAGGTCCTTTCATCCTTCTTGCAATAGTTGTCCTTGTTGGGTTCACTTTAGGATAAAATGAGCTCATGGAGAAGCACTGTAGGCTTCCTGTGATGAACACATGAAATATTTTCACCCACTTTCTCAGTATATCTTGGCTACCTTACCACCTTCCAAAATGTCAGCAGTGATTAGACTACATTATGGGATAATTAATATGAACTTTTATCTCACAGCTAATTTTGAGTTAATACTAGAACAAAACACATGTCAATATGTTAAAGATGGAGAGTGGAACAGACTGCTTTGGTATATAAAAATATATTTTTTCTCTTTTCAAATGTCAGTCTAATATAAACGTTTGAGAAAGGTTAAGTAATCTGTGAAAAAGCGTCTTTGTGAGGTTTGTGGTGTAGTTTCCAAGTCCTCTCACAGAATATGGTACAGATCCTTTCATATTAAAGTTCTGCTCATGTTAAGAAGTTAAGCAAGTGTCTCCTCATGGACCGGGCTTCAGGGTATGTGGCTGTGGATGATTAACTATGTCCAATGTACACTCGAATACCAGCACTCCGTATTTTAAAATGATCTTCAGGAGGCATCCTACGCCTGTTTCTTTCTTCTGAACCAGCCTTTTTCCACATCAGCGACAGTGAGTCAATAATTTATTTCATCTCATGGTAGTTCTAGAGATATAGGAGATTTCTAATCCTAAAATGCCTGTGCATGTTTAATTGCGCTTCTAAATATAGCTCATGTTCAGGATTACTGTGTATCAACTCTGCATGTTGGATCACAGAGTTCAAGACATGATCTAGACATGCCATCGAGGCCACCGTAACTGTAAACCAATCTGAATGGCTCAGCCCAAAAGTCAGGCTGTTCTGCCACCCAGAATTTAATTGTTGCCTTGAATTAAAATTAAATTTTGGGTATAATTGGTTTAGCTCCTTATTCAGCTGGATCAGTTCTGGCCATATGAGTAGTGTCTGTACAAAGACAGCCATATTTTGTTTCAGGCAGCTCACCCAATATTTTCTTGCAGATAACACTGTTTATAATTCCCTGCAAAGAAGGCTCTGTGGTATGCAGCTAGGCGTAATGCTTGATGGACTTTGGATGTTGAGTCCCTGAGCCTTTAGGATCTGCTACTTTGTGCACTCACTTTCCATCCTTTGCAGATTATCCTAGTTTTCCACAAATAGTGGGTAGTTCTTTGGCATTGTAGCTTATTGTCTCAAGGTCAGTACTTTCTGCTCTACCTTCTCTTTTCTTGATTAGTACTTGACCAAAGAAATAAAAACAGCTCATTGGCCATTTTCACCTGTGGAAAGTGAAACGGGAATGAAATGTAATTCATTAAAATCTGCAGCTATTCATAGGGCATGTGCATTTGTTCTGATTATTGCAATCCTTGTTTGTCCAAATGTGTTTAAAACATAGTCTTTCACACACACAAAAAATAATAAAAATTGTAAAAGCAAGGGAGACTAAATGTACTTAATTATAAATAAGTCATTTATAGTTGCCTTTCAGTATCTCCTTTACATCGTTCAAGGGCAAGTCTTAAGTACCTTTGTAAATACAATTTTTAATTCTCCAGCTCTAATAAGTGAGGGTTTTTGAAGAATTAAAAAAAAAAGTAAGTATTTGGAGTAAGGAATATAAAACAAAATCTGATATATATATACTTTCGTGTGTGTGTGTGTGTGTGTGTGTGTGCAAACCTTTTTAAAATTTTTACTGTTGCAGTGTAGTTGGCATACAATATTATATTAGTTTCAGGTGTACAACATAGTGGTGTGACAATTCTGTATATTACTCAGTGCTTGCCACAATAGGTATGGTTACTCTCTGTCATGATACATTATTACAGTGTTATATACCATATTTTCTATGCCATCTTTTTCATATTTATTTTATAACTGGAAGATCATACCTCTTAATCCCCTTCATCTATTTTACCCCTCCCTCCACTTCCCTTCCCATCTAGCAACCACCAATTTGTTCTCCATCTTTATGAGTCCATTTCTGGTATTTGTTTGTTTGTTTGTTTTGTTTTTTAGATTCCATGTGTAAGTGAAATCATATGGTATTTGTCTTTCTCTGAGTTATTTCAACTTTATGTATTACTACTGTGTGGTCACAATTGGCAAGATCTCATTCTTTTTTATGGCTGAGTAATAGTCCATTATATTCCAATAGTCCAGTATATCATTTCATATTATCTTTATCCATTCATTTATCAATGGATACTTAAGTTGTTTCCATATCTTAGGTATTGTAAAGGACATTGCAATAAACAGAGGGGTGCTTTTATCTTTGGGGGTTAGTGTTTTCTTTTCCTTTGGACACATATATCAGAATTGGGATTGCCAGATCATATGGTATTTCTATTTTAATTTTTTGAGGTATCTTCATACTGTTTTCCATAGTAGCTGCACCGATTTACATTCCTACCAACAGTGCACGAGGGTTCCCTTTGCTCCACATCCTTGCCAACATTTGTTGTTTCTTGTCTTTCTGATGCTAGCATTCTGACTAGTATGAGGTGATATTTCATTGTGGTTTTTGGCTTGCATTTCCCTGATGATGAGTGATGTCGAGTGTCTTCTCATATGTCTATTGGCTTTCTGTATGTGTTCTTTGGAAAAATGTCTATTCCTATCCTTTGCCCATTTTTTAATCAGATTAGGTTTTTGCTGTTGTTGGTTTTGGTGTTGAATTGTGTAGGTTCTTTATGTATTTTGGATATTAGTCCTGTATCAGATATATCATTTGCAAACATCTCCCGTTCAGTGAGTTACCTTTTTGTTTTGTTGATGGTTTCCTTTGTTGTGCAAAACCTTTTCATTTTGGTGTAGTCCCAATGGTGGATTTTTATTTTTGTTCCCCTTGCCTGAGGAGACATAGCCATAGATATCTTACTAAGACCAATGTCCGAGAGATTGCTGCCTATGTTTTCTTTTAGGAGTTTTAAGGCTTCAGGTCTCAACGTTTAGATCTTTAATACACTTTGAGTTTATTTCTGTGTGTGGTATAAGTGGTCCACTTTCATTTTTTGCATGTAGCTGTCAAGTATTCCCAACACTATTTATTAAAGAGACTGTCTCTTCCCATTGTATATTCTCCTGTCCTTTGTCATAGATTAATTGACCATATACGCATGGGTTGATTTCTGGGCTCTCTATCCTGTTTCATTGATCTGTGCATCTTGAAACATAAATACTTTTTAAAACCAGATAGTACCATACTTCTGCTGTACTCCTATACTTTCTTAGATTTAATTCCTCTAAAATGCAAGTTTCTTTTCCTTAGTAAAACAAAACAAAACAAAAAAAACTTTTCCTCTAATTATGAGAACTCATCAACCATCGGGCTGAAAGTCAGCAGCAGCTGGATGGTGAACTGGCCCCTTGCCCAGACCTCAGAGTAAGACTAATTTGAAAACCCTTTACAGAATGCAGCTCAGAGCCTGCTGCTCAGAAGATCCTGTTCTAATCAACCATTGATCATAAGAGATTTCCTTTATTGACCTGAAAGCAAGTTTTTTCATCTCCCTGCCAGCTAAGGCACTTACTGAAAATAGGTAGATAAAATCCAAAGTGAATACGCCTAATGAAGAAGGCAAAGTCTTCCATCTCTCCCACAAATGACATTCTGATTCTCTCTCCAGTGGGCCCTTTATAATGACACGTACAAATACGAATTTCTGTCTCCATCCATCTCTTAGCCCATTTCATTGCCACGCTATGAAGAAGCTATGATTAGCAAGATATCCCTTCTCCAAATATATTTGGATATTTAAAAAACTATAGTCAGAGATTGTAGAACAATGTATCGGAGTTCTTTTTGTGTCTACAGATACCTTGGAATGAATGCAGGACCATGTTTATCCCCCTGGATATAACATCAGAAAGTTCCAGATCATTCTGAAATCTGCTCCCTCTATGATTTACCTGCCTGTAGAGTTTGAAAGGTTCCCACTAGTGCTGACTCTTCGTAACACTTCTCAATTTACAGTAGCTCAGGGGACACTTTGATTGTTTCCAAAGGCAAAGTGGGGCAAAATGACACTTTTTTCACTCAGAAGGGTCAGTCTTTATGGGACAAACTCAGTCAGAATCTCAAAATTGCTTCAGAGAATGAAGGTTTCTTTTATAATATTTTCTGTTAGATTAAAGGAGGTCATTTAAACAAACTACTTCCCCAAAGTCCCTGTTTTGAATTACTGGAGAGAATGTGTACTATCTGGGGTCTTGGATCACTTAGCAAACATCAGAGGCATGGTTTGGAGTCTTTTTTTGGGAAATACACTGTCCAACTATACTGCCTTTTCCTTCAGCAAAGGAGATTTATCAAGGATCAATTTGGTTACAGACACATCTGTTTTTGCTAAAATGCCTTTGGCCATTAAGTTATCTGTAATAACTTTTGGTAAGGTCTAAGCAATTTATAATAATATTAATGGAAAAATCATGATTCTGTATAGCATTTTTCCCTTCCATTTTATCTAAATGGCTAGCAGTGAGGATTTGCATAATTTTATCTTGCTTTTTTTTTTCCCTCCCATTTTTGCTATGATCTGAGAGTTTTAAACGGAAGGCACAAATTGACAGCTGTGAATTTAGGGAAGTAGAAACATCACCTTGGACAATACTAAACTTCGTTTTTTTTTAAGTTGATGGCTTGTCTTTTTTTTTTTTTTTTTTTTTTGATGGCTTGTCTTTTAATAGTCAGTGTGGTCCACAGGCACTGTGTGGTATTTAAGCTTGAGGCTGTCTACTGTACTCTCATATATTCTTCTATAAATGCTGTGGAAAGCAGTGACTCACAGCACACCAACACTGTTTAACCTTGACTGAAAATTATAATCTAGTTCCTTATAAATAGATATCAGAGCTCAAAAAATTATTTGTGTTTTTTGTGTTGGCTCTAACTTTGCACAGATCTCCAGAGAGAGATCAGAACTTGAAAGGTGAACTGATTTTACCCTTTTGGGAAGTGGCTCATTCAGGAACTGAAAGAAGCTTATGATGGGGCTTCCCGAGTTGATTTAAAATTCTCAGTCTCTCCAAAGACATTTCGGGAGAGCTGAATTGCTAATGCTTCGCTGCCAAGCCAGTGTGGCAGCTGTTTCAATTTTTCATCAATATTGTACACACAGCCGCAGATATTAAAACCTGTTTATAGACCATGTTGACCAAGATACTGGGCCAGATGCTCACTGGTGTAGCTCCACTGTCTGGACATAAGCATGTTCAGGCCTTCAGGGGAGCCCAGTGGGACCATGCAGGAGACTCTCCCCTGGATCCCCTTTTGGACAAGGGACTGTTTATAGGTCCACTGCTGCTCTGGTGGTCCCTCCCTGCCCTGCATTATTCCCAGGCTCCACTCACTGTCTTCTTTGCAGCGAAGCACAGGGAGAGAGAAGAGAAGGAGACGAGCCTCTGTTTCCGAATTCCTTCAAGATAAAATAACACCAAGACCTCGAATCAGAATTCGCTTCTTTAGCAGCATACAGAACGACGATATTGCACTTACTCCTCATTCAAGTGGTAGTTGTTGACTACCTATTTCAGACTAAGCATTGGGATATAAAGGTGAATAAAAACATAGCTCTTACATTTTAAGTGCTCCCCATCTTGGGGGTAGGCCGAGTTAAAAATGCAAAATTCTATTATAACACGAGCAGTTAGAAAATTAATTTAAAAAATAATCTATTCAGTTGTCCAGAGATTGCTAGACATAATGCTAGTCCCAGTTTGGTCTTTGACACCGTGCCTCCTCCTTATCTCTCTGATAGGAAACGTAGAACCAGGTCTTGGTGGGTGTTCTTGGCGTCACGGAAACCACATCTGGAAGTACAGACCATACCTACTGTTCCCGGTGTGGTTCTCACTCTGGTAGAAGTATGTCCAGGCCTTCACAAGTCCATAGGCAGCAGGAACAAATGCTCATCTCCAGCAAGGAAGTCCTTGGACCCCGCCAGTCCCCGGACTCTGCAGTCATGCTCGTGGCAGCCCGCCCTGCCGCCCTCGAGAGCCTGTACAAGCGAGGGGGCCTGCGGCGGGGTCTGGGTCCTTGCTGCAGGCCTGCTGAAGGAAGGCAGCTGCAGCCATAAATCTAGAGAGCCAGAGTGACCTTAGGAACCACCGACTCCAACTTCCTTCCAAGAGAAACCTCTCAAGGGACATTCCAAATTTCAGATCAAGAAAAGCTTGGAAGCCACGCACTCAGCTGGCTTAGAGTTGTCATGGAATTTTGTGGCTATTTGTTACAAACAGAAATGGGACCCACAGGTTAGAACTAGCCCCTGACTAGTCTTCTTAGAGTCTTGGCCAGTCTCAGTTCTGCCTTCCTCCTGCCTCTCCGGGTGGTCTGTCTTCCCGTGGACTCCCGCCCACCATTGCCAGTCGTCTCCTCTCGGGCTGACCTCCTTCTACCCTCTTCTTCCCACCAAGGGCAGCCTCCTCCACCTGGTGGCAGAGACTGCCGGCTTCCCACCCAAGATCCGACCCTCCGTCCTTTAGCGGAGAGTTGTTCCCGCAGAGGAGGACTTGCTAACGGCATTGAGGCAGTACCATGAGCTTCTCTACCTTCTCCGTCTCCCACTGCCTCCTAGATGTCAATGGCCCAGGCACTCGTGGAAGCCCCAGCTGAAGATGGCAGAATGGCCATCAGCCCGGGTCCCGGAGTCACTGCACAGGCCAGGGGCTGCACTCACTCCCTCATCCTCCCCCCCCACGCATGTCCCGACACCAATCAGGATACTCATCTGGGACTTTTACAAAGTGAGGAAATGAACTAACATGTGGAGCCAATGAGATGTCAGCCTTTAACTATTACAACACCTAGCATTACTTGCCTATACTTACAAAGCCTTCAGATTCCATCCATGCAGAACACCCTGGTTATCTCTGGGCTAGACTTTATTTCTGAGCTTCCCACTGGCCTATCTAGCCAGACACCCACTCTGAGATGTCTCACAGATCGCTGAACTCAGTACGTCCAGAACAGAACAAATGATCCGCCATGGTGATTCTGTCCCTCCTTCACATGCCAGTGAGTAACATTTGTATGCACTTGGCTGTTCAAGCCAGCAAGCTGGGAGTTGTTCTAGATCACTCCCTATTTTTCATCTCCCATATTAATCTCTCCTAAAACATCTGTGCTGTTCATCATTTTTCTCTCTCTTTATTGCCGTTTTCTTATCTGGTTATAGTTCTCGTAGCCTTACCCCCAACTCCCATCCGTCTCAGCTACCACTAGGAGTGTCTCTTTGAAATCAACATATCGTGATGCCTTTCCACTCCTTAAAATCATCCCATGGCTCTTTCCGGCTTGCGGATGGAACATCTTTTTCCACGTTTGGCACCTGGGGCTGTCTCATGGATTCCTTTCTGCTTCCCCCTCACTCTTCTCCTGTTCGCACCTGTGCTCCACCCAGAGCAAATGTCCAAAAGTTTCAAATGCCCTTGCCCTTCGTGCTGGGGAAGTGTTAGTTCCCCATAGCCCGAATACACCCCAGTGCTCAGGCCAGGCCTTTTCTCCCGCGTAATCCTTTCTCATCTTTCACACCTCAGCTCAGAAACCATCTCGCCTGGGAATCTTTGACCTCCACACCCACCCCAGAGGTCTCCCCTCTGCATTTTTTCCCTCATGCTTTGGGCCTACTTCATAGAATTTATCTCTGTGTGATTATTAGCAAATTTAGGAGTGCTTGTATTGTTGCCCTAGCTTCACGCTATTTGATAATGATTCTTTGACAACAGCCCACCTCAACCATGCTAGTTACATATATGCCCTCAACACAGGTTTGTCAGTTGAAGCGACACTGTCGTCTGCTCCTATTTGCATAAGTGGATAAAATGATACACATCCAGTGCTGAGGGCAATGACTGCATTAGTAAGCATTCAGTCAATGGTAACAGAATAGGGATTTTTAAAAAAATATATTATTGCTATTATTTTTATAACCATCAACATTAATTAATGCCTTTGACCTTCACTGATTTTACACCTCTACCAGTTTTTGAATTTTGGGTTCCACAGCCCCCCCGCCTTTGGCTTAATATCATATGTTACTCATTTGCACTAAAGTAGCAATTTTCTTCTAATGGTATGAAGTGAGCAGAGTTCAAGTCAAAGGGTCTGGAGGCCTGAGTTCAGGTGCCACCTCCAGCGCCAGCTGCGTGGCCCTGAACTGGGCATTTCATCACTCTGTGCCTCATTTGGCCATCAGTGAAGAGGGGATACAGTGAGCTTCCTGACCCACTTAAGCCAAAGATTATCAATGGGAAAGCATTTTTTTTAACCCTAGAAAGTGGATAAAGGTTAATTATTGGTAGTATTTCCAATAATAGAGCAATATTAATATAAACAATGCTTTCTCTGTTGCATGTTGCCTTTCCTCTATTTTGCCACTACCACTTTCAATTATTTTCATATTCTATAATATAGCAATATACATAAGTCTTCTGTATCTCTATGAGCAAATTCTCAATTTGGTTATCCAAGGCATCAAAATAATTTTGGTTTGAGGATTGAACACAGTACCACCTCACTGACAATGTTGCTCTAAATTGATGCCATCCACAAGTCTTTGAGTCCCCCTTTCTATCTAACTGTGTTCCTTATTTGGCATTCCACACAGTAGGCACACTAGCTGTTGGGTGAATGAATGAACGCTATTAAAGGATAGAAGCAAAGTCTTGAGTGCTCTGTGTTTTGTCAACTGCTCCCTACTTGACTTCAGACTTCTCACTTAGTGATGATGGTCATGGTGATGATGGTGGTGATGGTGATGGTGATGATGGTGGTGGTGATGGTGATGATGGTGGTGGTGATGGTGATGGTGATGGTGATGATGATGGTGGTGATGGTGGTGATGGTGATGATGATGATGGCGGTGATGATAATGATGATGGTGATGATGACATTTTTGAGCTCTTAGGTACCAGGTACTTTTCCTAAGCACTTCACATTTAATCTTCACAATAACTTTGTCAAAAGAAAACAAAAGCTTGATTCACTATAATGGAAGTTCCATCGGATATCAGATCTTTTATGTCTTGTCTGTCTTATCCATTGCTAAACTCTTAGGGACTCAGTGCAGTGCCTGGCATATATAGTAGACACTCAAGAAATAATAGTTAAGTGAAGTGAATTGCCCTTCAAACACTTTCTTGATATTTGAGGACTTTGGAGTTTTCTGGACATTCATAATTTGATTGATTTCTTACTAGTAGTGGTAGTAACTGATTGTTTAATTATTAAAATTATTAATTACCTTTGTATAGGAATTTATAAATATTTTCACACATAATCTCATTTAATTTAAAGCAACCAATGACATTTTATTACTAGAAATGCTGAAATACAATGTCTCTACCTAATGGAAAATAAAATATTACCAAAATAAACTAAAATATCTACCTAATGGAAAATAAAATATAATATTACCTATTGGAAAATAAAATGTTACCATAAAATAAAATATTACAGTATTACCATGGTTTGATTTTTCCAATGAATGATCAGAAAGCACTTTGATTAATTTAAAGATGATTAGGGCTTAAAATAAAGAATTATCACATATCAGATTCCTTTAAATGAAGGAAGAAAATACCAGGAAATATTTCCCCAGGTGGCTTAGGATGAGAGAATTCTCAATTGGAAATTTACTTAACAATGTGGAAGGGTAGCTACAAGGCTGATTCTTCTAATGTCTGTGACTCTTAAAAAAAAAAAAAAAAATCACTGAATATTTTAAATGAATTAGTAAGATTTTTTACTATGTAATTAAAATTAGAACTGTTAACATCCAAAAGAAACTTTACTTGTTAAGAAAGCATGAGGATTTGCATTAAACCATGGCTTGAGATTGTAATGACCATGATTTACTCAACATATTCCAACCAATCAGAGAACAGTCCATATACAATTTAGGGAGAACTTAGCAATGTTACAGAAGGTGGCATCTGTGGTGCTGGGGTAGGATTATATTTCATAAAACTTGCACGGTGTGTCTTTAAATGAAATTTTAAAAATATTATGATGTGTTAAAGGCCAAACAAAATTGTATAAGCAGAATACATTTACAATTTTTATTTAAACACTGACATCTCTAGTTGTCATTGGTTTTTAGTAGGTGAAGGGAAACATTTCTTTAAACTCTCAGACAAATATGACTAGTCCATTTGTCATTCCAGTGTTTTCAGTACTTGAAGCATTTCAATTTTGGTTCAACAATGTAACCTTTGGAGTTCTGCCTAATAATGACTTCAGTTGCACTGGCCTTCCAACAGATAAATTAAAATGGAAATGCATATTTTCTAATTATGCATCCAGCCCTAGTTGCATATTGGCAAGGATGGCCACACTGAATGTTAAATTAAGTCTGCACAATAGCTAGAGTCTAGGTAACATCAAAGTTTCCCAAAGTCACTTTCTTAATCATGTGAAGGATAGCCAGGACTCTGATCAGTAGTATGTAGCTGTATACAATCAGAGGGAAAACATTTAAACATCCCAGCATGGTATTTCCATTTAAATCTGATTACAGTGAAATAAAACTGTAGCCATTAAAGGTTTAGAAGAACTACAAATACAAGCCGTAAAAGAAGACAGATAGTAAATGAGGTAGTAAAACATTTCAGCAGGGCAAACAGTTTACAGCACTCATTCAAGTCGTCCTAAAGCAGACTGTGTAATTCACTGCAGACCCCGCACCATTCCCTGAGCTCCACTTAAACCTGCAATTAACCTTTCACGCCTAATGAAGCTGTTTTCCTGGAAAATTAAAATATATAGTGGTGCCTGCTTTTACACAGACTTGAGAGGGGAGCATTTCAAAATGAATGACTTTTCGGGGGCTTTGTTCAAATGTAAAATGGAAGTGCTATGTTTGTATATAAAGAGGATGTTCTTTCCAAGGCAATTTCACTTGATGTGCAGTATTTTATTACTGTACTTATTAATTGTTCTGCATAATTGTAAAAAAACACACATCAGTAATTTTATGATTACATTGTTACAGCCGGAGTCTACTAATACCATTCCGCTTCCATTAGGAAAAACTAGAGTTTTACTAAAGATAACTCAATCCCTGTGTTTCTCCTTGGTGGCTTTCATTGCAAATTTAGCGGTTTAAAAAGATATATTTATTTACCATGTAAATATGTAGCTGTTAGTCATTTCTATTGTTTTTGTTTTGTTTTGTTTTTTAAGGGCATGTCTGCAGGTGTTTATTGAGAAACAAAGTTCTTAATTTTAGGAAGAAATGGTTGGAATTTTTTTTTTCCCTTAAGAATCTGGGTAAAGGTCTGATTCTGGTATATCTTCTACTTACTTCCTAAATATCCATGGTAGCTCTTGGCATCCACACCAGTAACTGTTAAATAGTGCCCCTGTTCTGAAGGAAGTCTGCATGGTCCCAAAGGAGTCTGCTTTCTTCCCAGCTCACCCAGCCCCAAGTGACTGAGAACAGCCACCAGTGACATGCCACCTCTGTAAGAGCTAGTTTGACACACCACGAGGCTTTGGCAGGTGGAGTACGAAACAGAAGATGGTACCTTCTTTCTTATGAGGTTTATAATTCATATTTAAATAACCTAAATGTCATCGTGTCTGGTATTTAAAAACTAGAAGTGCAAAAAGGTAAAGCTTATAATAAATATTTAAACCCCAGCATTTTTATTGAATCTCCCGGCATATTTTGATGTAAATTCTGCAGCCCACCGCGTCTGTGCATCATCTTGACACGGTAAATGAAATTCCTTTGGACCACCAGTCTAAAATAATGAATTGTTCCCCCGGTTAATTGTATTGCTTTGATAACAAGGAACTATGCTAGGCCCAGAGAACACAATAAGTGGATTTCATCAGATGATTTGTGTGACGTTTTGAAAAATGATCTTCTGGAGTGACCTGATTTTAATGGAACTCAAACCCTGGGCAGCACGCACCGCTGCATGGCGTCCTGTTGGCCAGAAACGCTTCCACTAGGGGAACCAGGAGTGGGGGGTCGGCACCTGGAAACCTCTCCCTGGGCACAGATTTCCAGGGAACTCTAAACAAGGAGAAAGGGTTTGCCTCAAAGAGCAATGTGGATGAATTATTTTTAAGTTGTTTTTATTTATTGATGCATTGAAAAAAAAAAACAACAACCTAGGAAAGATCTCAAGCTACCTTTATCTCTTCATCACCCTTCTGAAAATAAACCAAGACTAAAGAAATAACAAGCAAGGCTATTTATTCAGAACTTGCTCCAGCAAGGGAATCACCCAACATTCAGTGCTTGCATTTCGACAGACGCTTAAAAATAGGCAAGTGTGTGGGATATAGTGGAAAAAAGAGAGGACTTCAAGCATGCCCTGATTGGAAGCTATTGGCACAGGAAAGCTAGAGTCAGGTTAACTAGACATGGGGCATCCTAGATGATTGGTTAGGGGTCCATATTTGCCCTTCTTGGGTTGGCCCTAAGTTGGAAGCTTGGACAAAAATTAGGGAAGTTGTCAGTTATTAATGAAGTTTGGTAGGTGGGACCCGTTGTTACCGGGTAATCATTTCACCTCCTGGATTGTTACCAGAGATAGCAGGCTGACTTCCCGCAAACCTGCCACGGCAGGCGGGCTTCCTAGTCTGGTTATTGTAGATAGGGGTTGGTTTCCTGAGCAGGTTGCTGCATTTGTGGGCCAGAGTCATGTTATTGCCTGGTGATTGCCTGTTTATATAGTCAGTCTCCCACCAGCATACACATGTTTCATGCAAGGAGAGGGCAGAAATACTGGTTTTCTTAAAGAGCTACTGACAACTTTTCTTTTTACCAACTAAGATTCCCTACAATAGAGTATACTGAAGGGCAAGGATAGAAACTAGTTTGACTTCTCAACCTCTCTCTCTTTTTTAAAGGGACTTCCACACACTAGACACTTCGGGAAGACTGGGACCTGTTTCCTCATGTTTACTCCTCTGTTCAGGGCTTCTTGAAGGTTGAATGAGGACCTAGCAATTTCTGGGTTGTTGTGTTAGAGTTCTCCACAGAGTACAATATAAGGAAATGCAAAAATGGTAATAAAAACTTACGCCCAATAATTTGATTCAGAATGCATGCAGTTGTTCTGATCATTATGCTGTTCTTAATTAAATTATAAGATTATTTTAAAAGGGTAACTCATGAGATGCTACAGCTGTGTAGTCCTGTAAAGGATCCAAGTTTAAATCTAACAAAAACATGGTTTGGCCCTTCCAGAGGATGAGAGACGGTCATGCGCCCCCTGGAGCCTCCTCTCAGGGTACATGTGGGGGACACTCAACATCACTGCAGGAATTCAAGGTTCCTACATGCATGTGCCATTTATGCAGAATCTGTAAATGTAGTTGATCATTCTATTTCCATAGGAAAGAACAAAAATTTGCCAAATTAAAAATGAGCATGATTTGCGATTTTATTTGTAAATCAAGGACTGAAATATGGTTTGTGATTTATTATTTTCAATGGAATGTGTTTTCAAACTTACAAATCATTAGCAAACCCAGGATATGAGAGACACCACTTTAATTTGGCTTCGGACTTCCAATAGCCTGGATTGCAAAGGTACAGTGGCAGTTTTAGATTAGCAAGGAATTTCCTGTTTGGGCAACTCAAACTGCTTCTCTTCTGACATTATATCTTCTGTGAGGAAAATCACATTTGCAGCCACATGTAAATGGAAGAGTATTGTGTTTCAGAGCTCGTTTGGACTGGGTCATGCAGTAGTTTAATGAATAACATGATTTCATATTTAGAAGCTGTGATCATTGCAATTACTGTAAGTGGTCTCTGTCTACATTAGAAGAGACATATATTCTTTGTCATATTTGGCTGTCTCTGGAAAAGATGGTGCCAGGAATGAAGTAACAGAAGGTTGTGAATTATGACAGAAGGATGCCAAGAGATGTGTGGAAACTTAAGGTCTGCCTGTACTGAATTTTTTGTTAGCACAACCCTGGCCTGTGAGTCTTTTTAACAACAACAAAACATGTGCTTCAGCTCCCTCCCTTGAAGAAATAACAAAATCATTATTTCCTACAGCAGAAATATATGTGTGGGCACTTCAGAAGTTCCTACATATTCTTCAGAGGTCAAGAAAGCAATATTTATTTAAACTCTGAACCTTTAAACTTGTGTTATCTCTAAGCAATTCAGAATGTTTATTTAATGTCCTGAAAGAGCAGGGTATTTAACAGCAGCCCTTAAAAGGCAAATATCTAAGATTATCAGCCTAGGCAGTGATTACTGTAACTTTTTAATCCTTTCCCTCCCTAACTTTGTTAATTTCTTCTTCTCCACAAATACCTTCTCTTCTATTTTCACATGTACATTAAAACTCCTTTTTCCTTTGAAAAATGTATGTCCTCAGATGATCCTCTGTATTTGCATATATCTCATCTGACCTGTTGCTTTCCCTGTGTACCAACTCAACTCTTTGCAGTGCCAAACGGCTTGAACATGGAGGCTTTATGTGTTCTCACATTTCCTCTCTCCCCATTCCCTGCTTAACTTTCAGACTTCCCTCCTCAGTTAGGTATGGACATGACTCAAACATCATCCAGATCTTCTTCGAGGAAATCTAATGTCCTTGCATCCAGCCTCAGTGCTGGCCCATTTGGAACTCTCTGCAGACTCCTTGAACGTGGCGTCCCTTGACTTCTACAGTTGTGCACTAGACTGGTTGACCCTCCTCTTACACTACCTGTTTCCCTCTATTGGCATTTCTTTCTATTCATAGACCTCTGGAGTTCTGTTCTTGCCAGATCACATTTGAGACCTACCTAGAGAATACTACCCACATGGAGTCAATTATGGAGTAAAATAATTATGACCCACATGCAGTCAATTATGGAGTAAAATAATTCAGTGGCATTTTGCATAACTTCAGATCCAAAGTGAGATCTTCTTCTAAGAGCAGCACATTGAGGAGATGTCTGTAGGGCTTAGGGCTTGGTTCAGGTCAACCCAGGGTCAAGTCTTCAAGACCTGGGAGATGGGAAAATGAACCAAAAGTCCTTTAGTCACCCCTTAAACCAAGAAGGCTGGTCTCTTGGTTTAATATGGTGACTTGGCACATTTTGTTTTTCTCAAGAATTATATGAAACTAACTTAATAGAAACTAAAATGTTTCACGTATAGCTATGACAAACCGGAGTATCTGGCTGGACCATTGCTTGTACAAATTTAGGGAAGTCTTTACTATCCATGAACATCGTACCAAATGTTCTTGTCAATTAATAGACAAAATTATGTAACAAAACAATACTCTTTAAATTACCAAAGATAACTAGAGATTCATTTTTGTGCTGATAGTCTGCTGATAATACTCAGAATTTATTATTTTTAAGAAATATCAAGCTGTCTTTCTTCCATGTCTACTTGTCCATAACACAACTCTGTGCCTGGGTGCTTTCTTACTTCTTAAAAGCACTTGAAAAAAAGGAATGAAAAGACAGGCCACAGATTTGGAGAAAATATTTGCAAAACACATATCTGATAAAGGACTAGTATCTAAAATGTTAATTAACTCTTAAAACTCAACAATAAGAAAACAAACTGTTCAATAAAAAAGGGTAAAAGATCTGAGCAGACACCTCACCAAAAAAAATGTGCATCTGACAAATAAGCAAATGAAAAAGATGCTTAACATCTTATGTTATTATGGAATTGCAAATGAAAACAACCATGAGATATAGTTACGTACCTATCAGAATGCTAAAATCCCACACACCACCACCACCACATGCTGACAGAGACGCTGTCAAATGCTGGTGGGAATGCAAAATAGTATAGCTCCTGTGCAAGATAGGTAGTTTCTTTCAAACCTAAAAGCCAGGCTCACCACATGATCTGATGATCATGCTCCTAGGTATTTGTGAATTGGAAACTTACATCTACATTAAAACTTGCACATAGGTATTTACGCTTGCCTTATTTATAATTCCCCAAAATTGGATGCAGTCAAAATATCCTTCAATAAGTGGACGGACAAACAAACTGTGGAATGGAATACAAATTCCATTGTATGGAATATTATCCCAAAAAGAAACGAGCCATTGTACCAAAAAAGATATGATGGACCCTAAAGGTATATTGTTAAGTGAAATAAGACCATCTTAAAAGGCTATACACAATGATTCCAACCATATGATGTTCTGGACAAGGCAAAACTACAGAGACTTTTAAAAAAAGATCAGTGATTATCAGAGGCCCATGGGAAGGGGAGGGATAAACTGGGAAAGCACAGGGGATTTTTAAGGCAGTGAGTCTACTCTGTGTGATACTCTAATGTTGAATATATGACATTATGCATTTGTCCAAACCCTTAGAATGTACAATACAAAGAGTGAACCCAAAGAGTAAACTATGGACTTTGGTTGATAATCATGTATCAGTACTGGCTCAATTTTTCTTTAAACCTAAAACTGCTCAAAATTTCTAGAAAAAAAATATTAATACAATGGCTTTTTATTCTATACACATAAACATAATAGTAACACTGAAAATTCTGTGTACAGCTAAAACAAACTTGTGTTCAGACGTGGGAACTAAGGTGTGGGGTCCTGTCCACAGCTGGTTGTAATGTCTTTGTCACACACACTGAATTTGACCATCTGAAGTCAGAGTCAATTAACTGTTAGATTCTTGTTCTTCTTCCTGTGTCACATTCATATGTCTCAATTGAGAAACATTTTAAGTAAAGGGCAAGCTACATGCTAACTTCCAATAAACAGTGAAATGTTTGATGACTAAATATAAAACAATAAAAAACAGGGTGCTAAAATACCACTGTCACTCTCCCAGAAATGTCTAACTAAATATTTGAATGATTTTCTCCTCTTCTTACAGGCCTTGCAATTGCCAGTGCCCTAATAGATATTTCACAACAGAAGCCTTCAGATAGTAAAGACAAGACTTCGGGAGTCCGAAATCGAAAACACCACCTCTCAACACGTCAGGGAACTTGTGTCTGAGAAACAGAAGCTGCTTCTGGATATTCCGAAATGTTTCGATTTTGTAAAATGACTTCCAGTAAGGCTGGTCTGTGGCCTCAGTTTTTATGGAGGCGAATCTCCGTATGGTCCCAGGGCTCACGTACAGTTCCCTCCAAATGGGCAATGACCTGAGTGACCAGAGAATGTTCGTGACTTTTATGAAAGTAACAGTATTGATGGTCACGGACGATAAAGTCAGTTTTTACGACTCTCTTAGGCTTATCATAGATAACATTAAATTTCGCTGGAAAAAGATGTATATTGTTTCTTAATGCAGATGAAAATATGTAATTCATATAAACCAAACTGTTTATATCCCAAGACTTTAAAGAAAGACATTTTATAATGCCTGGATGATGAGAATTGTACAGTTTTTGCCTCATAAGCAAACTTAAATCACTTGTATATGAACAGGAAATGAACAAATTGCAATGGCTTTAAATGCTGTTTTATCTCACTGTAAATGTAAAAAGCAAGATTTTGGTTTAGTAGGGTGTAGGTAGTATATTTAAATATTCCACATGACCATATCATGTCTACACTCGGTTTGAGAATGTGACTATTTTCCATCTAACAGGAACGCAGACCACAACTGGTCACATTTGGATGGACGGCGTGTGCAACTTCACAGGAGGTTTATTAGAATTCTGAGTGAAAAGGACATTCTTGTCATCCACGCCAACTGCCTAACTCATTATCAGAGCTGATAGAGCATGGAAAAACCTGTCCAGCAATCAATGTTTCCCCTCCTTCCAAAAACCCTCCGATACCGAAACTGGAGAGAGCTGAAATGGTCATTTTAGTGTGTGCAAGCCTCAGCTCTACTGTGGTGATTTTTTTAATTGGTTAGGAATCATTGGATCAGACCTAAATGATCCATCTGCATTTTGTCAGAAAGGATCATCTTCTGTTGGCCTTCCTCTCCTAGCTGCTCGATTTTTATCTATGCTTTGCAGATATTATGAAAAGTATTTTAGAGGTGACACCTCCCAAGTTTTAATGTGATTCAGGTCCCTTCCCGCCATCAAGTCGATGTCTACAGTATCCTTATTTCTAACCTGGACGCGTTAATGTCACGAGAGGAAGTTTCCAGTTTAGAAAATAAGTTCATCACTGCCCACATTGACCATATTCTTAACGATTCACAAAT
This sequence comes from Mustela erminea, assembly GCF_009829155.1. Classification (NCBI taxonomy): domain Eukaryota; kingdom Metazoa; phylum Chordata; class Mammalia; order Carnivora; family Mustelidae; genus Mustela; species Mustela erminea. The sequence continues at coordinate 77,676,770 of NC_045627.1, forward strand.
CTGAATCATGGCAGAAAGGAAAATGATTTCAAAGCGCTTTCACTTTGGGACATAGAATCCTTGGTGTCCTCATTTGGACACCAGTTCGCTAGAACTCAGTAGCATCAACAGATCTCCTTTGAAATGTTTTCTCCACCTCAGGGGGACGACAGGATATGTGTAGAAAGCAGTGACAGAGATATCCAAAGCTGCCTCATACAACACAGCTTCGTTCACTATGAAAGTCATTTCAATATAATTGAGGTTTAGTACTATCTGTGTACTTTTCACGTTCTTTGGATTTCTGGAAGGTAAACCACTTTACTGTTTACAGCTGATGGATGCATAGTTCATTGCATGCTGTGATCGTGCAGTAGCAGAATATGACCCTATTGTGATACTCAATGTTTATTTCATGATGCCATTTATCCATAGCTTCATCCGATGAGGACTGAATGTAATATAGAAGAGGAATGACCATACAATAGGTAGTTGCATCGTATATGCGATTGCTAGGTTGCATCGAGCCATGACTATCATTGTTTTGATAATTAGGCACTTGCTAATTATAGTATATATTCTTTATGTTGGCATGATAATTTTGCTATTTTCTATGCATTAAAAATAAGACTAATTCTTAGAATAATTCATCTATAGCCTGTGGGTTTTTTGGGAGAGGGGGCGGGAGTGGAACTGGTTGTTTTTGCCTCCCTGTGATGTTTTCTCTCTCAAAAAAAAAAAAAAAAAAAAAAAAAGAAGTGAGCAAAGTTTGTAAATGTCTCCTAAAAACAATCAAGTAATTTTATTAGCTTCTTTTTGGACCCTTTAAATGTTGATTTTTCTCCTGGAGAAATAAATTGACAAAACTGGTGACTACAAAAATATAATCATTTAAAAATAAAATGATTGCCCGATTTGTTTTGATTCTCGAATGACTATCATGAGAGAGGCTTATATAACAAAAACACAAAAGCATAGAGAGTTGTAGGTAAAATCTATTTCAGCCGTCCTTTTGGAGAGGCCAAGCAAATAGTATTACTACGAAAAAATTGCCAAGCTTCATCCGTCTCGAATCCCACTAGGTTCCTAACGCTTGAAAATTTGAATCTTAGAGAACTACAGGACATCATGCAATGTGAAGTTAAAGTCATACTGTATCTTTCCGGGCCAAATATTGCTAACTCCGTGACTAATTATGCAACATCTTTTCAAATTATCAAAGCTTTTTACTGGCAGTAAAATTCTTCACCCTCAGGTGAAATGGATTGAAAAGACCTTAGGGATTCTCACTTTGAATCTGTGTCACGTTCTTTTTGTCCCCATACCCCCAAACACTTTAAATTTAGATGCCCCCCTTTTTTTTTTAACTTTTTAAATTCAATCCACACATATACATACAGATCCTCTTCCAGAAGTATACAGTGAAATGACTGATTATCTTGAAAACTTTATCTTTGTGGAATTCTGTACCTTTCAGTTTAGGATAACTTTGAAACGTCCTTTAGATTTTAGGATTTCTTATTCTACCAAGTAGTAAAAATTTTTGTTAAATAGAATGGAGTTTTAAAAATTTACCTGGGCACAGGGGTGGGGAGTAGGGGGCAGGTAGTGCCTGGATGGCTCAGTCAGTTAAGTGTCAGACTCTTGGTTTCAGCTCAGGTCATGATCTCAGGGTCATGAGATCGAGTCTTGTGTCCGGTTGGGAGCTCAGTAAGGAGTCTGCTTGAGGTTCTCTCTCCCTCAACCCCTCCCGTTCGTACTCCCTCTAAAATAAATAAATAAAATTAAAAATCTGCCTGGGGACAATATTTGGCCAACTAGAGAATCTTGTTGAGGAGATGGACATCCGTAGAGGTCAACTTAATACATTTTAAGGAGACTGGGATTTTCATAATCACTTTTGAGTGGAAATTTATTTCAGTGACACACGTCAAAGGAAAGAGTATGCCACATACTACTGTGTTCAAATAGGACACATTTCAACATGGAATAAATACTTGCAGTACCCCCTAAGAACACATTTTTGGGGAGTTTTGTCAGACAGTGGTCATTGTATGGCTATGGTCATGCTGCAGAGTCCCTTAGAGTGTAGACCAGCAGACACACCTGGGAACAGATGCTGGAACCAGCTTCGAACTGCGTGGTGCTGGGCACATTTTGACCTCTAGAAGCATCCAGACTTTGCATCTGTGAATAGAGGTGTGGAGCTGCTGTGAGCTTAGAAGATAATGAACATAAACCTCCCACAGCAGGTTCTCCATGCAGTATAGCTGGTCTTGACCATCCTGGGGCTACCAGGCCACTCCTTTTCTACTACCTGTTATATGAATCCGTCTGTTAATTTTTCATCCATCTTGCACCACAGCTGAAGATCAAGTAGGTTTTTGTAGGTAAAAGTTTCATAACAATCTTCAGTTCCTCTATTTCTAGGACATAGAAATTTCTTAAAAAAACTACTTTGATGGTTGAGTCCTTAGAAGTTTTGACTCTTTCAAAATATATACAGCTTTAGTATTTCTTAAATGACCGTTTGATGACCTTCAGGCAGGAACAGTAATTGTCACTTCCATTCAAGTAAGGCCAGAAAAAACCAGTCCTTACATTTGGTTGGCGTACATGGTACAACTTTTTGTCACGAAACATAAAATGATGACTGGAGTGTTTTATATGAAAGGTTTTAAAAAATTAAAATTGACCAAATGAATGAATTCTCCCACATACACTGAAGAACAAGTCAACTTCCAAAGCCCATTTGCCATTTTACTAGAGTGAGTTCAGAACTTACTCAGTCATAAGAACTCCCCGCCTTCGTACAGATTCCTACTTCTGCCTCTAGAGATTAAGATTCAGAAGGACTGGATCAGACCCTGGAGATTCATATGCTCAATCAGCAGCTTAGTGATTCTTACCATGCGGCAAACGAGGGAGACACTGGGCTGGGCCAAAGAGCTCTCTTTATCTACAGTTAGAAGAATTTCTTTAAGTAACAAAGTTATCGCTCTAATTCAAAATGCTTTAAATGATTTTCCAGGGAATAGAAGCCCTTGGGTTGGTGTTACAGCAGCGTTTTCACCACAGTATCCCTTTAACAGTGGGGTGTTATCAAATTTCTAAAATTAAGACTTACCACCATATCAATATACACATCCACAGGAGTGCATGGCAGTGTTAGCACAGATTGGGTGGAAGTTCCAACCTGCTTTAAAAAGTCCACATTTTCTGCCACAGTGTGCTGTGAATCAGGAGTTGAATTACTGGAATAAAAACACTGGATGTTCCAAGCCCCACTGCTAAACACAGCTTTGTTTTGTTTTGTTTGTCCCCCTCCAAAACCGCACAGGAAAAGCACTGAGCCCCTGAGAGGGCAGCCCCTCTGCCATGGAAGACTTGCTTGGAACCTTTGTGGTCTTGAACTCCACGTGCAAAATACCTGTTTCTCTCTTTCCCTCTTCACCTGATTTTCACTGGTCTTTTCTATGCATTCTCTCCGAATGGCATCCCGAACACTTGGAATGTTCCTGACAATGGAAGCAACACGCACAAGAGCCTAAGTGGCCAGGATTTCAGCTCTCCAGCCCAGCCCTGTGTGCTGTGTGTACAAGCACTGTTCTTACAGTAACAATCCACTTTCAGAGACTGGTACCGCCATGGCAGAGTTGAGCGGTTTTCTAAGAAGTCTGCTTGTTCTTTGGCAAGCTTTAGGTTTCATTCCCCAGAGGCCATCTCTGTCCTTGCTCTATGTTCGTGCCCCTGCTCTGCTGGGCCTCAGAACGGAATTACTGAAAAGGAGCTGCCAAGGAGGAGCCAAACATCTCGCCTGTGTGCGGCCCCTACAGGGGACCCAAGCACCCATGACCACTCTCGGCCTCAGGGTCTTGGCCTAACCTTGAGCTGGGCCCCTGCCTGTGCCCTCGCCGACGGAATGGTGGTCTCCTTCCAGGTAGCCCTCCACCACACCTCCCAGGGCGCAGGCCAGGGAGGAGGCTGAGATCAGGAGGCCCAGTCATCCCTGGGAAATAGGCCCAACCTGGCTGGTGCCTCCCAGCAGCTTTAGAAGGTGGAGAGGACCTTCCATAGGGACCCTGCTGAAAAAGTCCCCAAAGTGGGGAGAGCACTGAGCAGATCCTGGAGCCCCCTTTCTTTTACAACAGAAAGCAGCAGCTTCTCTGAACATCTGAGCCTTGCACGGGCTTTTCTAAAGCTTTTTGGTGGTGAGTCAGTGGCTAACAGGAGATTTGAAGATTTCAGCTCAGAACCAAACCTTCTCTGCCCCAACAAAGTTTCCCTGCAGGAGTCACCTATGAGCCACTGAAGTGAGGGGCGGCCCTTCCCTGGGCTAACCCACAGCCCTTTCTCCCTCTCCAGAACTGAACACGTTTAGCAATATGGCGTCTACCATAGCCAGAGCAGCCAAGATTTTCTGGAACTTTACTTTCTCCAGACCTACCAATGAAAACAGCAAGTAATATTATTTTTCTTTCCAAACAGGAGACCACATTATCATTTTGGATGAGCTTTTGTAAGCACCAGCTTCCCGCCACTCCTGCCCCCAAGTCTGACCTGTCTGCTTCCCAGGGATCCCCGCTCCCTCCAGGAAAGAATTCTGCCCCATTCAAGGAGTAGTTGCCAAGCAGTCCTCATAGAGCATGAAACCAAACCCCTCAAAGAGCACTGCAGAAACGCTATCTTCTGCTAAGCATCAAATGGTTTCACCAATTTTATTTTTGGCAGAAGTGAAATTTTCACGCAGGCAAGATAGCTGTTTAAGCATAAACTTCTGTAAAAGGCTCCGTGTACGGTCAGATAGGAGATCTCGCTCCAGAAAAATCCGCCTAGGAAAATGGCTTTAGTGAGCAAATTATTGTACCAGTTCTTCGTGCGCCTGTAGCCCCGGTTGCTGAAGGAGATCTTAAATTTTGTGCTTTCCAGTTCTGAGTTAGCTTAGTCCTGTTGAGCAATGCCCTCGAGTTTTAATGTAAACTCAAACCACACTTTTTTTTTTTTTTTAACTGCCTTGGGCCATTGTCTTAACCATTTCTAAGTAACCTATGATAAAAATGCTCACCCAGGTACCTCACCTTGTGATGGGTTTTGTTGTTGAAATGAGAAGTGGATCAGAATTAAATGTGTTCAACTTTTACTGGGAAAAGGCTCAGGTTAAATTCAATACATTGCAAGCAATGATTTTCTCCGGAGATTTTTCTGGTAACACTAAAGCACACATTGGTGCCAAAGTTCCCAAGCAGTCAAATTCCAGTGGAAACCATTGATACATGTTACCTGATGATTCAGATTTGTGCTTTCCAGGGTTTTGTTTTGTTTTGTTTTACAAAGTCTATTATCTTTCAAATATTACCTTCCTCAACTTTAAGTGGTAATTTTGCAGCAAATACTAAAAGAGTGTGTTAGGTTTTCTTTCCCATCGTCACACATCCTTTCTGACCCTTCATTGACTAATCTACTCCTTTCTTCCCAGCAGTAAACAAACATCTCAGACCTCTCTCAATGCTTAAAAAATGAAGAAATAACCTAAAATAGGTCTTACACATCCTTGTTCCCTTGTGACGACGATGCACGCAGGCAGCTGTTGTCTTTTCCTTCAGATCAGCTTGTTTGAAATACGATGGTACTTAAAAGGAAGGCCGGCTGGAAGGACACCAATAAAAATACCAACTCAGCTTAAAACTATTTGATTTCAACCCAAAATGGATTACCTTGCAACACAGATAGATAACGGCACACAGGATATTCTACTTACCAAGACTGTTCCCTGATCCAGTCAGAACCCCGGGTTCATCTGAAGCTTGTTGCCTGGTAGAGGTGGGGGAATGTGGTCTCCCAGACATTTATGTGTGCATGCACCTGCTGGAAGAAGGAACAAGATCTGAGTACGCAACGTCCACTCCTTGCTGATTACTGAAGTGACAGCTCCCATTTGGCCTTTGAATGCAAAAACCCAGTCAGTTTGCTGTTAAGGGAACTGGCCTTGCTGTGAGGGCAAACCACCCAACAGTATCACCTTCCTTCTCAGGAGGCAACATCTACGAGGCGCTCTACAAACTAGAAACTTGTCTAAAGACATATAAGGTTGTGTTTTCGTGCTTTTTTCCGTAATGTGTGATGTTTTAGTGACAAGATTTTCCTTTTCTAAACCATATCCAGAGGATGGATATGGTTTAAAAAGGTAGACCTTTTATGAGTAATTCTTATTTTGGAAGTATATATAAACCACTTACATTTTGCACATCAGTGAATGGTGAATTATTTTGTCCTGAAGTGGAATGTCCAAAGAAAGAATACCCTTTCATCAAAATCCCTTGGGAAGAAAACAATAACAATGTTCCTCCTCTATCAAAATGTTATAACCATGTTTATATCCGTCCACACCGCAAGAATATGATGACTCATCGCCTTCTCCCTCTTCTTCTTTCTCTTCTTCTGCTCCCTCCCCGGCACCGCCTTCTCCTGCTGCTGAGGCATCTTTCTGTTCTTTATCCACTTCTTCTTACGCAAATTACTTTGTAAGGACATTCTCTTTTGGTCTGATTTTTTGGTATAGATATTCTTAGTGCTATCTTAATAATCGTCCTTGTAATTTACTCTCTACGGAGATATTTACAATATTTGCAAAGATCATGGCAACATCAGGCTTATGATCTTGATGGAAGATAGAACAAAGAATAATGATTCATACCGTCTACAGAGTTTGAGACCTATTATGACTATTGGCATACGGTTTAATTCCATTCATAAAACAAGTCATTTCATGTCACTTAAAGTAAAGTGCAATGTTCTAAACTTGGGTCTCAACCACATTAATATCAAGCCCAAATGGCAGTCCCATCTGGGTGTTTTGTGCCTTTATGTTACATGAACAAGTCTGTATCAACTATACATGAACCAAAAATATCCAAGGAAACGGGGGTGCATGAGTCAATTTTGGCAACTTTTCTTCAAAGTCTGTCAAGGACATGTGATCTAGGGATTAAAGTGGAGACCTGGAAAAACTAGAATAAAACCAAGATCCTATCCTTAGCTAAATGACCAAGCCTCACCATGCTTTATGTACGCCATGTACAGAAATGAGGACTCTGGCTCCCTCCTTCCAGGTGCTTGTGAGAAATACACTCAGTGTTCAGAGCCTCAGAGCCAGTCCCGTCCATCCGCTGTCATTATCAGAAGGCTGTGCCCATGGCATTGTGTATAAGCCTGGGGTAAATACTCTTTACATTGTGATCGCACTTGACTTCCTAACACTGTTGCCATGGGCTAGCATGCTGTGTTTTCTAGGCTTTGAAGGTGGAGGGCTACATGGTATTTCACGGCCTACAGAAGCTATTGTAACTGTCGTATCAGCACACAAAGGAATGAATGCACAAGGTGCCACATCCTGGTTTGAATTCCCATTTGTAGCTGCATTTTCCGAAGTTCAATACTTTGGATCTTTCTGTTCCAGCATTAAACGACGAAGTTACTCATCCATATAGAAGAATCTGAAGTTTTATCAGGTAATTACATAAATGAAATATTGTACACAAGGCATTAAAATTTGTATCAGAAAGAACAGCTCGCATTATTCCTCAATCAATATTGGCATATGTAAAACACTTTGAAAGCTCTCAACAAAATAATAAACTAAAACATGCTCCTCTCTTCCCGTTCGTCGTTATCTATATATTTTTCTTTTAGATAAACAATCGACAGTGTGTTTACTGAAGCTTGCATTGCTATTCCCCAGTAGTGTTTGCAACTGGAGTTTTATTCCAGCAGCTACACGAAATGAGTCCACAGTGCAGAGCAGGAAGGCCCCTCTGGAACCTGAGATTATTTGTTCTCTCACTGTTCTAAAGGTAATTAAGGAGCATTGCATGTTTCTCAATTAATGATTTCTCATTCAACAGGGGATCTTTGATGCTAATTTGTTTTAATCAGGGCAGAGGCTGCTCAAAAACTCTAAACAATTCAGTGAAGAGGAACTAGGAATTTTTAATCAAGTGGAAGAGATTTAAATGCTATGAGGGACGCATCCATCATGCACTTTCAATTCCTGTTCATTTAACTATGTTCTTTTACGTTTTATAAACCAATGTGAGAATTATTAAAGAAAGCTTATTGGATTACATATCACTGTTTTCCTTATGTATTTGTGTGCATGTATAATGGATGTCTCCATTGAAAGCCTACTTCTATACAACTTGCATATCTCTCCCTATCTAGAATGTATTGATACATCTATCTTATATTCTTATTTATTATGTATACTTGGAAATGTAGAATATGGATGTGTAAGGGTATATTCACAAATCTGTAGCCAAAGAATAATGGAAGAAACGTTATGAATGAGCATTAGGTTTAAGACAATCTCTCACATCTCGGACGACTGTCCAGAGTGGCCATTCATAACCTGAGCTGTTAAGTCAAATTGCATCAGGCACATGAAACATTTAAAAGCTTTTCATCCATTGCACCTGAAAGAGGCACAACAGTATGATTAGACCTCGGTTCGTGGAAAAGATGACTTCACCAGGTGACTATCTCTCACGGAAGTAAATGCTTAAAGCAGTGAAGTCAGAATCCTGCCTTTTTCCCCTCATGATCAATTGCTGATCATCTCGTTCTGATGTCTTTAAATCAAGTCTACTTTGCAGGAATGTCAATCATAGGAAAATGAGGTTTGTTTGGATTTTCTCCTTCTTCTAACTGAATATAGAAAAAAAAGTCTCCAGAAATGCTCGAGAGGCCGAACTAATTAAATACTTACAGGCTTACTGTATTGCAATCGGTGAGATGACGAGCTGTTGTTTTTATTTTTTTGAAACTAGTGGCTCTCAAACTTTGAAATAAGTCAGAATCACCTGGAAGGCTGGGACCCGCCTCCTAGAACTTCGGACTCAGTAGGTCTGGAATGGGGCTTGAGAATTCCGGTTTCTAACAAGTTTTCAGGTAATGCTGAGCCTGGGGCTGTTGTCCCCACTTGCAGAACTCTGGTTATGATTGAGAATTCTGAGAATGAGGGGGCCGTGGTTTGAGTGCAGCGCTGAGCGATGACTCTGCGTTCTTCATAAAGTCCGATGTATTTTTCACGTCTTCTCTGCCAGGAAGCAGGCAGGCCTTGTGTGTCTCCGAAGTAGCCTCTGGGTGAATTTCTGAACCCGCTGGGCAGGGGTTAAGTGGCACTTGGATGACATTCATGCCCACATTTTAATTCATGGAGATCCCCTGGAGGTTTGCTGGAGTTACAAACATCTGAAAACAAACCTTTGAATGGAAATAATGATCTAGAACACCTGTGCGAATGGACAATGCCAGCCACGAAACCCCGGCTTGCGAAAAGACAGACCAGGATACCGTTGTTTCCAGCCCTGCTAATAATAAGAATGATCCAGGGCTCTGTTTTTAATAAGGTTTTTAATATGGCCTCCAATTAACCCAACAAACAAGTCTGGGGGACTCTGCTTAAGGACCCAGTTCTTTTCCCTTACAACTATTCTTCATAACGCTACTAAAATGGCCGAGATAGAGCTCTGGAGGGAAGGCCATTCACAGAGCCTCTGTCTAGGACACTCACGCACAGGCTGACCCCGTTTGCTCAGCCTTCCCCGACACAGGGCACGACTGTGTTGGTAGCAGTGAATTCTCCCATGTGTCTCTCAGAATATGATCATTTCAATGGTGATTTTCTTTGATTCTGTCCATACTTTTTTTTTTTTGAATATTTTATTTATTTATTTGACAGACAGAGAGCACAAGTAGGCAGAGAGGCAGACAGAGGGAGAGAGGGGGAAGCAGGCTCCCCACTGAGCAGAGAGCCCGATACAGGGCTCGATCCCAGGACCCCAGGATCACAACCTGAGCCGAAGGCAGAGGCTTTAACCCACTGAGCCACCCAGGCGCCCCAATACTTTTTTTTGACTCCTCTATCATAAGGCAGTTTGAGGGTAAGGGGACTAGGTTCTCCTGTTTAAGTATGAATGGTTATTTAATTTCATTTACATTCACCCTTATGATTAACTAGTGGGCGCAGAATTAAATGCCTGATGATCACCCTGTTTTGAAATCTATCTTCTGCAAGTTCAGAAAGTTAGTAACACCTACTATGTGCCTGACACTGCATGTTATTTAACCCTTGCATAACCAATCAGAAAGGAATATTAGAATCCCTGTTTCACAGATGACAAAACAGAGGCTTAGAGCATGAACCTGACTGAGCTCAAGTGGCAGCTGTGGGAGAGAACATAGCACAGCGAGCTGCTCCCCCGAAGCTGCCCGTGACTAACGCACAACCTTCAGACAATGGCAGGAAGACTGATGTCAGAAACTCCCACGATCGTTCCCTTACCGTATTACCTCATGATAGAAACATTTCTAACTGACGGGACTCAGTCCCTATTCTAATGAGCAATCGAACCTTTTAGAGTTATCATGGTTCACCCATGCAAAGAAAAGGGGCTCAGCTCCCCGCTGCTCCAGGCGGTCTCTGACTTTTCCGATGCCCGTGACCCGCTGCGCCCGTGAGTCAGTCCGCTTAATCACCCAACCGTCCTGTGCGTTCGTGGGCTGGCTTCAGACCTAATCATGTCATATCATCGGGTCACACAAGTGCTAGTGATCTAATTGAAAGTGACTTTGCAATTACAAGTTACATCTTGATGTGATCATATTGTCAGTATTCCACTTTGCTGGGACTTAACAGATCTCCAGACCGAAGTTGGAATGCTTGTCTAAGCCCAGGGCATAAAGTCATCAGGAGGCAGTCGGGGCCCTCACGGTGACTCTCTTGTCCACGTCACTGCTTAGTTTGGAGAGTGTTAACGCATACCACCTTCCTCTAAGCCCTCTCTGGCCCTTTACAGAGCCACCCTTCCATGCAGGATTTTGCCATGCACCCTCGCTTACCAAGCTGGGTCCTGGGTTCTAAGTTCTGGAAGAAGAAGTCACAGGCTATCGGGGAGCTCGGGATTTGCATCAGATCAAATCCCAGGACAGGTTGCAATCAAAGGCCCTCAAATCTTCTCCTGGCTCTGTAGTGCTGAGGACAGTCTAAGCTGGGAAGTCTTTCCTTTGCTGGGTCCCACAGTAACAGAAAGCGACACACTGAAGCGTGTCCGTGGGACTAGTCGTGTTCCTTCTGGTTTTCTGTCTCAGTTCTCTCATTTGTCTAATGAAGGTCCCCCTCGGAACGTGCTGGCTGGTTCTCTCCGAATTCCTACTGGGTGACCATGCTACTGTGCTTACCTGGGTTGCTGTGACTTACATTTTTATGAAATCAGCCCTAAGAAGTGTATGTTAGAACCCATCCGGTGACCTCAGCTTCACGAGAAACATGTCCTTAAGACGGCACACAAATTGTCATAGGCATTTACAAGGTCAAAGTTTCTGTTCAGTGATTTTGGATTGCTTTGGTTGCACTTTGGATTGGCTGGAGAGCGTATAGAGAGAAATGGGTATATTAGCCTTCTCGCCCATTTCCTTAGTCTTTTCTCATGAGATCCTTTGAACTGTACAGTCTTCAGCTATTCTTTCTTCCCCACCACCAAAACACTAAATTCTTACCTTATTCCTCGGTAAAGCTTAAATTCTCCCCAAAGGACAGTGTATTATGACTCTGTTGTTAGGGATGTGTGTCAAAACTTCATGGCCTCTAAAGGGACCTTACAGAATACATTGTTTCTACTCAGGAGATAAAATGGAGGTGTAGAGAATTAATAAATTATTTGGGCATCAAAAGATTCTGTATAAAGAACTGTTAGTTAACAAAGATAGGAATGTGAATTTTTTTAGTCCCCTAAAAAGACTGTGGGCAATGGTTTTGTGGCAGCCAACTTTCAGAAAGAACGTCACGAGATTATTTTACAGTCGTATTAAAGGGGAACAATCCTTCTCCATTCAGGGCCAAAATAAATGGAAATTCTCCATCCAGCGTGGCCCTAACAATTTAGAAAGAAGCCGATACTAGGTAACTAGCTGGAGTGTTCATTTGCAACATGCAGATGTATGACCTAGATCCATCTCTAAAAATTAATTTAACCGCACTGCACTGGGCCCCGCTAATACTCTAACAAGTTTTTTTTTTCTTTTCTTTAATGATGAGCATAAACCCTGAGGGCATTGTGTTTGATAGAAGTGACAGCTCTGCAAGATGCAGGCTCCTCTAAGACTGAGTGTGCTGACTCAGAAAATAGAGGGACAGGGCTGGATGGGAGTGGAGTTGTCAGACAAATCAGTAACCTTCTAGATTAAAAGTTATGTAGCTAATCAGTGCTACAGGCAGACTTTGCCCGTATCCCCAAGGAGGGGCTGATTTCCTTAGGATTTATTTCTTAAAAGAAAAATCAGCATAGAACTTAAAAACGGCATTACGAAATGCCCTGGGTCCTTCTCCTTCGGTTGTTGGACATATTTTCAATTCCCGTACCATCTGAATAAAGGAGTTTATGTTTCCTTCTTCTTTCTTTCTCCTTTTCCAACCCTCCAGACTCAAGGAGATCCATCATGTTCCTGAAACCACACAGGACACTGAAATCTTTGTCTTTCAAATATGCTTAGAAATAAAATTGCAGAGGTTTTGTTATTTCTAAGATATTGCAGAATTAAGTCTGATATCAGTGAGGGAGCTGAAACAAACAATGCAGCAAGAAAAACTGGTATTTATGTCTATTTGCCCGGGATTTTCTTTAAAGTGGCTTAAGTGACACCCAGGATTAATATAATCTGGTGGTTGATTGCTGTGATGCACAGAGCCCGGGGAGCCCTGGCTGATTTGGAAAGTGTGTGCCCGAGATCTGCTGGCGCCCAGACTGGAGTGAGGCATCCTGAGAAGGACATGCATGGAGGAGCTAGGACAGCGCTTTTAGGTATTTCTGATAAAAGGGGAAGTGAGACTCAAATGATTAGCAGCTCAGGGTCAGCATGGGAATCCTAACTTGCAGGGAGGATGAACCCTACTCAGGTATCATTACACTTCAAGAGAATTTTGAATTTGTGGCTTACAAAGATGATTTTGCGACTCTGTTCCAAACTTGGGAATGAGAATGGTGGATGCCCTTACTGTAGAGTCAACTCCGCATGAAGATGCCCAGCCATGCTAAGGTGCCGTGCGGTGGCTTCAGACTGCCATTGGTGTGAAGGATCGGGGTGCCCGAGTCTCCTTCTGCTGGTAGCATCTGGACTCTAGTCTCCGGGCTTCGTCCCTGTTGGTTTCTGTGTTTGTTTTCCATCTGTTGGGTGTATTCAGTACAAGTAATGGACAACCTGAAACCAGTGGATTGAACCATAAGGAGTTCATGTTTCATTTAACAAGAACATTTGGCAGTACGAGTCTTAGGGTTTTGATGGCTCAAAAATGGACCTGTCCTCCCCATCCTCAGTGGATAAGCTTTTATCCTCAAGTGTGTCCCTCTTTGTCATAAGATAGCTACCACAGCTCAGGAGCTCATCTCCTCATGTGGCATTGGATAAAGCAGGAACAATTCCTTATGATTCTCTTATCTTTCATCAGGAAGGAAAATCTTCCTCAGAAGCCCACCCTGCCTTCAGCCTACCTTCTCATAGCTTTCTCTGTTTAATATTAGGTCACATGATTGCTCTGAACCAATCCCTGGCAAGGGGCAATGTGCTTGCTGTCATTGGTTTAGACCCCTCTCCACTCCAGGTATGATCTAAGGGGGAGCACTTTTGGGGGTTTGTTAGGATTGTAGGGTCTCAGACCCGCCCCAGACCTACTCAGTCTGAATCTTCATTGAACAAGAGCTCTGTGGTGATCAGAGGACCTGAAATTGTGAGAAGCCCCAGCCCGAAATCAATGATGATTCATCCACTAGGGCTGGGCATGTTGCAACTTAGGAAAATCAGGATTATGTTAGCATAAAAGGTGGGAATGGCTTTTGGGTAGGCAAACCTCAGTGTCTACCACAATCTTGTTCTCCCTCATTGCTTAGACAGGTGTTGTCACTTGTTTTGGTGACTATTACTTTCTCTCCAAAAAGCTCTGCAAATTTCTGTCTGCTAACATTACGTGCTACTCCGGGGAGTAGCATGGTCCACTTGAGTTGGCCCTACATCTCTCCTTCATCTTCTAGCCCTTGGATCGTATCAATATTCTCCTTGGATGCTGAGCAAAGAGTGCACGTGTCATCCCACTTCCCTTGGGCAGGATCACTTCCTGAGTAGAGTCCGAGCTCAAAGTGTTCCTCTGTTATGGTAGGATGAATGGTTCCCAAAGGTATCAAGGTCCTAATCTTGGCACCTGTACATGTTCTCTTGTATGATAAAAGAGACTTGGCGGATTTGAGGAGGGTACGGATTTGGGGAGGGGAAGATGATCTGGATTATCCAGCTGGACCCTAACTGTGAACATAAGTGTCCTGATAAGAGTAAGGCAGAGGGAGGGTTGACTTCAGAGAGACATGGCAGCAGAAGTAAGGAGCGGAGTGATGCTGCTGTACCCTGTGGAATGCCAGCAGCCACCAGAGCTGGGAGAGGCAAGGAAGAGATTGTCCCCTGGAGCTTCCAGAAGGAATGAGCACTGCCAATGACTTTGCTTTAGCCCTAGAATACTCATTTTGGACTTCTGGCCTCTGGAACTGTAAAAAAAAAATTCATTTCTGCTGTCTTAGGCCACTAGGTTTGTAGCAGTTTTTTCCAAAAGCCACAGGAAGTGAATACATCCATCTCAAACCCCCTGGCATTCCCTGTGTCACAACTTTAAATCCAGACATGTTACCTTTTCATTGTTTTAGTATAGTTTACAGATGGAATTACAGATTAATTTTTACAATTCACTCAAATACTATTAAACTAAGATGCTCAATGGGTTAGGATAAGAAATTAGACCCTTGGAAGCCTAGAGAGGCAATTACCTGCCCATCATGGTTTCAGGTCCTTGGTCACTACATTATCATCTTGCCCCCAGTGGCAGGGTGACAGGAGGGAGGCAGGGAGGGCCTGAGAATCACCCTGCCCCTCTCCCCTATACCCCCAACACACGCGCAGCCTGGCAGCTAATAGAGCTGAAAAAAAAAGCGCAATTAGAAAACGAACTTCGCATAGCTTTTCCAGATGCTGTTCTATCGTGAGCCCAGTCAATGGCTCTTCTCTCCACCAAAACCATTTGACAGGACAATAAAGACTGAGAAAGGTCAGAAGCTAAGGCTGTGAGAGACTAAACATGCCACTGAGATGAATAAAGAGGGGGTCCCTAGCAGCTGTGAAGATGCGTGAGATGGATCTGGAAAAGGGGACAGGGAGTCTCACGCCAAGCAGGCACCCCCTGGGCAGAGGCCACAGCTCAGTCCTGTGGGGGCAGCTGCAATCCTGCGGATGGGGGGGCCTGACGTCCAGCAGGGAGAAAGAGCTGTTCCTGCAGCTGGCACGTCTGTGCTGAGGGAGGCTTTTAAATATGCTCTTTGGACAGTGTTCATCTCAGGCCATTGGGATGGAGATGGATGAGGGTCTGAAGTGAGGCAGACTAATGTGAAGAATCATTGTTTGCACTGCTGGGAAGGAGGGGGAGGAGGCTGTCACAAACCTGCAAGTTCAGCTTTTTCTCCGAAATGAGCTCTCAGCCCTGAAGTCTGTCTGCTCCTAAACTCCATGTTCTGCTAAATGGTGCTAATAACGCGTGGCCCACGCTGGCCACCATCCCGCCACCCAGGAGTCATGAGGCCCCGGAGCCATCTTGTCCGTTGCCGGTTCTGCCCGGCCCAGAGCCTCACCCCCCAGCCCTCCCCAGTCCCGACGCCTCCGTTTGGACAGAGAGAGCTTCCTTTTCACTGCTGGCTCCCTCACAGCCGTGGCTGAGCCTTATGGTATAAACTTCCATCAGTAGAAAGGGCTCATATGTGAGGTTTGTTGGGTAGGTTCCTGCGTTTGTTGCTTTTTGGACTTTGTCCTTGAAATTCCTCTGTTGATACTATCTTACTGGTGCATCGCCCCAAATAAAACAGATCATCAAGAAAAGCAGACTTTGGCTCTTAGCCTCCAAAGAAAGAAGAATCAAGTGAAGTACAAGAAGAAATAAAATACATTAGTGTTCAGTTCTGGGTTTTGAGATTCCTGTGGCTCAAGGCCTCATGCTCTATAGGTTTGACAGAATATGTAGTCGATAGGCCCCTGCCCTCAGCCATGCCCAGCCACAGAGAGGGGCCATGATTGATGCCTACGTGGAAGACAGGGAGAACCTATAGAAGAAGAAAAGAGTGAGATACAGAGTTGAAGCCCTTGCCCTTCTAGATTAAGACCATTGGTGTGCAGAGCACATGTCCACACACATGGAAGGTCTTGGCTACGGCAGCTGCCTGTGGGTCATGCAAGGCCAAGGCCAGTGGAGGACCAGCTGCTGCTCTCAGCAGATACCAGTGGGGATAGATGTCAATGGTCAGAGCAAAACAGGGTGGTGGCCACCACCAGAGAGGCCAGCATGGACAGAAGGTGGCAGGGGACAGGGAACATCTTTCCCAGTGACAAGGAGATACACCCATCATTCTACCCCACGAAAGTATAGCCATGGCATTAGGGACCAAAATGACTCGAAACCCTAAGAGAAAATTCAAGTAGCTGCATTTCCTTAACTTGCCTAAAATTTGACCACAGTTGGAATAGAAACTTAAGGAAAAAAAAAAAAAAAGGCTGAATTAGAAGGAAATAGTTACCCATTTTTACACACATATGAATATGGCTTATGAATTAACATACTTGATATGCTAAGTTTATTACACCTGTAATGAATTTAAAAGTTGCCTTAAGCTCGAGATGTCCATTCTCTGTTGGAAGAGAATTTGGTTGGATGCGTTTTATCCGCCTTTACTTCCTCTCTGTCCTTCCCAGCAGAGCTGATCTCCACAGAAGACAGCTTCCTCTCAGTGGTTGCATTCGCCCTGTGAATTCACTGAATGTGCTTTATGTGTTCCTAAAAATATTCAAGATACAAGCAAATAGCCACCCAAAGGGGACTAACATTTATTAAATACCGGTTATGATGCCATTATTCCCGAAACGTGATGAATGGTACCTTCCTCCGTTCAGTCCCACTGATTACCTGGGATGTGGCTGCTATCATTCTCCAGGTGCAGAGGAGGAAGCAGAGCTTTGGTGGCCTACCCAAGGATGCGTGACTTGTACTGAACTGCCCTGCCAGACACACTCGGAAGCGCACTGAATATAAGATCCACAAAAGACGAAAGTGTTAGAAGGCAGGAAATGCTAGCTGAGAACAAATTTAAGGTCTGACCACCATTTTCCCTCTGCCTCAGTTCCCTTCTGAGAACACCACCCTCAAAGTGTTCTGGCAAAGGTGGACAGTTTGTGAAGAAAAGGCATGTGGGTCACAAGCCCTGGAGGGAACAGAGGATACAACAATCGGTCGCAGACCACCATCCTCTCTTGTACAGAGAAGTTCCTGGTGACTGGTTCCCTGGCACTGGCAGCATCCTTGCGCAGACCCTGGTGATGAGCCCAACCTGGCTCGCCTCACCTGTGCCTTTGATGCATGGACAGATGGTGTAGCACAGAGGCTGAGTGTATAGGCTCTGGGGCCCCACCAGGTCCATATCCTGGTGGGTCCTGGGCAAGTCATTTGACCTCTCTGTGCCTCCGCTTCTTCATCTGCAAAGCAGAGATAATAGTACTATCTACTCCAAGGCGGTGCGCCGATGAGTGAGTGAGTAACATGCATAAGATATTTAGGGTAGCGTCCGGCGCATGGTTAGTGCCGTGAAGACATTAGTGGTCATTATTCAGTGGTCTTGGGATCGGATGACAGGATTCACCAGCTCAGCAGCTGGGAAAGTTTCCCCAGGGAGCTGGTTCCGAATCTAACTCAGTCTCCCTGTTACTCTGTACCGTCTAGTTGTGTAAGAAGGCTTCTTGAGTAAAGTGGGACCTCCAATGCATCCTTGTTTTACATCTTTGGAAATTGGGAATGGCAAGTCTCGTTTGCTCTGACTTAGCCCATGAGATAATTACCCCTACAGGCTTCTGAGAACTGAGGCATTTTCTGGGCAATCAATCTGACTTCCAGCCTAATCAAGCATGGTGAATAGTACCATCTACTTGAATGAGGAAACGGGGCAGCCAAGGCGGTGGTGATCCTACTAGGGCCAGGTCCTGAGGGCCCACTCTGTCCCCTGACATGTCTCTGTGAGGTATCACCAGTCTCTTTGTAGAAGCAAGAAAGGAAACCCCAGAGGAGCTACAGTACTCCCAAAGGCCAAGGGCTCATGGGTTGAGCAGGATTCACACTCAGGTCTGCCTGATGGCAAAGCCTTGGGCCTTTCCCCCACCTCCCCTCCTTTATCCTTTGTTTTTTAATTTTTTTTTAAAAGTCTTTCTTTGTCCCGCATTTCAGGGATATGCTGCCCTCAGCCACTCTTTATACTTTACTCCTGGCTCCTATCTTTTCTGCGCAGGACAGCAACTCCTTTTGTTTGGGGGTACTCAAGCCCCCCCCCACCATTAACCAGGCTCTCTCCTCATCTCCCTCTCCAGCGGGCCGCTTCAGCAGACGCTAAGAAAGTCACTCTCAACAGTGACTGTGAGAGGGTGAGCTACGAGTCTCCCTGGGGACATTAGTTATGCCTCAACCCAGGGGACTGCCTCTGCAGAGACTGGGATTCAGTCTGGTGGATGATGGTTGAGAAAATAAATTCAAAATGAGGCATAATCAGTAAATACTGGGTTCTAGAACACTGAACAGTCCGATTAAATGGAGGTCCCAGGGACAATCACAAGCCCACTGTAGCCAACTAGTAAGATGTAGTATAACCACGGCTTCCAACACAGAACCTAGAAATCCATGAAGATGCTGATGATGGGACTGGGGGCAGATGGGGCCAGTCGCAGTCCCTACACACTTCTGTTCTCTAATGTGCTTTAAGGCGGGTTTAGCCCCAATGTCTTCTTCCATTCTGGTTGCTATAACAAAATACCGTAAACTGGGTGTCTTAGAAACAACAGAAATCTATTTCTTGCAGTTCTGGAAGCTGATAAGTCTGAGATCATGGCACCAGTGGATTTAGTATTTGAAGGGGGGGGGTGTCTGCTTCCTAGATGGTCATCTCTTTACTCTGTCTTCACATGACAGAAGGGACTAGTTGGCTATCTGGGGTCTCTTTTATAAGGATACTAATCCCAACCACAAGGCTTCACCCTCACGGCCTAATCACCACCCAAAAGCTCTACTTCCTAACACCATCACATTTCGGGTTAGGATTTCAACATATGAATTTCAGGGGGACACAAATATTCAGATCATAGCACCCGACAAGGAGAAACTGGCTATAGACCCAAATGAATGCACTGTGTCCAAAGCATTCATTAGAGCCAGGGCTGCTTGGGAGAAAGCTCACACTCTATTTCTGTGTCCTTCTCTGATCTCCCCACCCTGGGGCATCCTAAGAAAAAAAGTTGACATTTATTGAACAGCTAGTATGCTCCAGGTTTATTTTACACCCATGTCAGATTCTGGAAAGCCTTTATGATCACACTCATGCCGCAGGGTGGGTGTCAGGAAAGTTCCTTGGGTTGCTTTCACCTGGGATTGCCCCATATGGGTCCTGTGTGCTCAGGCTCCTTCTTCCTTGATTCTATACCCACTACTCCTGACTTCCCTGCCCTGCCTCCTGAAATGCTGTTGGTCTTTTGAGGTGCCCTGAAACCTGACCACATCCCCATGACCAGTACTTTGGTTTTGCCTCCTTGGTTTTTTGCCTCCTTGATTGAATCTGACTTTGTACTATAGCATCTAGCTGTGTCCACAGTCATTTCCCCCAAAGCTCCTTGAGGGGTTCACAGAACTCAGCTGAAGCCACCTTTCCCCCACAGAGAGCAGGGAGTCACAGCGAAGGACAGGTCAGACCCACGCTGGCTGATTCAAACTGATTCTGCCAGTTCCTAGTCATGTGACAGGGGGCCCGTCACTTAACCTTCTATAACTCTTTGTAAAATCAGGATATAAAATCAGGAGGTAATGGTCTCTGCAAAGGTCTCAGTGATGATGTTATGAGATAACGCCAGTAATGCATCAGCTTCCGTAACAGTTATCATCATCCGTCTGCAAGCATCTTTCATCCAGGTGCTCAGTTAGCTGTGATCTGGTGCCCAGCACAGTGCCTGGCACAGAGTGGGCACTCCAGTATTGTTTTGCATGAAAGATGGAATGACCCGAGGTACCCAAAATAAGAACTCTAGAAGACTGAGGTCAGTGTATATGCAGGAATATACACATTTTCCCCTTTCTTTTGTTCCAATCTGATTCTAACTTAGCTTGAGGAATTCCTACAACCCAGTTCTGTTGACCAGGATGCCACATAAATTACTGTTTTGCCCCATACCATGTTGGATTCTGAAGCATTCTGAATATCTACTAATCCCTTCACCCATTCATACGTGGCATGTTCATTGAGTTTCTACTATGTGCCAAGTCCTTTTCTAGGCACTGAGGATATAATAGTGAGCAGAATAGATAAAAATCCCTTCACTCACAGAGCGTACATTATAGTAGGAGGAGACAAATAATAAATATAAGTAACTGAATAATGTAGTGTGATAATAGGTTCTAGGGGCTATCGAGGAAAACAAAGGAGGGGGTTGTGGAGAAGGCTGGTTCCTTGGAAGGTGGCATTTAAGCAAAAATCAAAAAAGTAAGGAAGCAAAGCCTGTCTAAATCTGGAAAAAGAATGTTCCAGAAAGAGGAGCAGCCAGCCCAAAGGCCCTGCAGTAGCAGTGTGCCTGGCTTGCTGGTGGAGGTCAGCTCATACGGAATCCAGTGAATAAGGCAAGAGAGTAGGAGAGGCCACACCAGGCAAGGCTGAGTAGGCCCAGTGGTACTTTAACTCTGACTCTGAGTAACATGGAATTGTTGGAAGGTCTTGAACATAACAGTGACTCGATATTATTTGCTTTCTACTTTATCTGTGATATTTATCAATTCTTATAAAACACTTGGCCTCAAAACCCCTTTTAAAAGAATCAGGTAGAGGGACACCTGGATGGTTCAGTGGGTTGAGTGTCTGACTTCTGCCCAGGTCATGTTTCCAGGGTCCTGGGTCAAGCCTTACATCAGGCTCCTTGCTTAGCGGGGAGCCTGCTTCTCCCTCTGCCTGTTGCTCTCCCTGCTTGCGCATGCTTACTCTATCTCTCTCTCTCTCTCTCTGACAAATAAATAAATAAATAAATTTAAAAAAATATTTGGTTACAGTATCAGGTAGAGTAAAAATGCCAACCATATAGGGAAAAGAATTGTGCAGAAATTGCATAATCATAACCAAACTCAAAGTGTTTGCTGCTTGGGGTGCATTGAATTAAATGTGACCCAAAGAACTTTTAATTGTTTTTCATAAGTAAGGAGACAGGGAGATAGCCCCCAAAGCACTCTCTCCCATGGGGCTAGTACGGGGAGCTCTTACTTGGTATACTAGGTGGGGCATGGGCTGGGAGCTGCCACAGGCATGTTTAGCTCATTTGCACATGCCCAGTGTGTCAACCTGCTGGTGCATACATACACACTCAAAAAATGGCAGAAAAGTCCTCCCATAGGAGGAGATTTGAGTATAATAACGAGCTATAGGTAACTTCAGGACCACCCAGGGGAACTTCTGCACAGGTCCTCAGCTTTTATCCAACTCAAACTGGCTCACATAAGGGCTATCAGCTGAGACACACCTAGCACGGGGCTACCAGGTGAAACACCTCGTTGGGCATTTTCTTGGCTGGAACTGTTGCCTCTGCAAAAACAAAACACATTCCTTCCTTGCTTCTGTCTCTTTCCTCTTATTTGAGGGAATAGCTCTCAGTCGTCTTATTTCAGTAACTTTCCCATTGCATCCTAGCTAACGCTATTCGTGCCAATTTTCTTTTAAAACGCTGCACTCCTTTATATTAAAAAGTACTTGTTTCATATACACAGATCCAGAGAACTCAAAATTTGCATCAAATCTTCTACAGCTATTGGCTACGAGTAGCTACAGGAGTTTACATTATCCTCACCACTGTCTATTTTTAAATCTTATACCATTATCTTGAAGGTTTTATACTTTATGCAAGTGTAGCACACGTGTATAAAAGCACAGAAATCATAAGGGGGCCACTTGATGAGATTTCTCAGAGCGAGTATCCTCTTTAACCAGAACTAGATGGAGAATCACATTCCAACATCCCCCAAGCTTGCCTCGTGGGGGAGACAAGATGGCGGAAGTAGGAGGAGGTGCCCTTTCAACCCCAAGCTTGCCTTGTGGCTTCTTCCTGTTGCTACTCTGCCCCTCACCCAAGGTAGTTTATTTCTTGACCTTCACCACTATAGACTAGTTTGGTCTCTCTTCAGATTTTATCTAATGGGTGATGTGCTGTGTTCTCTCTTGTGTCTGGCCTCTTCTGCTCAGAATTTGTGGTGAGATTCATCTGTGTGTAGGAGTGGTTGTAGATGCTTCGTTCTTCCTGCTGTGTCATTGTGTGGATGGACCATGATGCATTTCTCTATTTGCTGCTCATGGCTCATTCAGACTCTTCCAAATGGTGCTGCTCTATGACTGTTCTCACAGATGTTCTCTGGGGGATCATATGTCCATATTTTGAAGTGACATCATAAGGTACACTGTCTGCTTCAGTAGTGAAGTATGTTTTAAGGCAATTACTCTGGCTTGCTGTGTTAAGAACAGACTCAAAGATGTCAGAAATCAACACAAAGAAACCAGGGAGAAGGCTTAGAGGATGGCCCAGGTATGAGTGTTGCTTGGACCAGAATGGAAGCAGTCTGGTTGGGGAAAGGTGGTTGACGTTTGCATTGTTTTAGAGATCCCTCCTCAGAGAGCTGTGATCTTGCTGAAGGTTGGTGGCCCAGCATTGTCTTGTCACCTCAGCAGAGGGGCCTGTCAGGAGGGCACAGAAAAGCATTTCGTGGTATGGCCTTGTTGGTCCTCTGGAGTTTAGTGCCTTGTTCAAGCCCCAGTCCTTGACATGGTAGCCGCAGTAACTATGACCACCACCACTGGGGCCAAACAGGAAATCCCAGAAAGCTCTAGGTGGCCAATGGCAGAAGATAAAGCAAGATTAGAGGGCGGCTTTTCTTCTGAGTGAGCTTCTGAGTGAGCTTGCTGCCTTCAGTGACATGACTGCCATTAAAAGTTACACAGATTTCCTTAGAAGATTCTTCACTCACATCTCAAAGGGACCAACTTACAGCTTGGTCCATGGGTAACTTGTTTTCCAAAGGCTTTTCAAGCAACCAGAAATTCACTGTTGTCTAAAATGTCTGACCCGCTTCAGAACTCCAGCGAGTTTCCTCCAGCTTCTTCCTTCACACCAACGAACATTTCTCTTTGCTGTCTCTACGGTTGAGCCTCCAACGCTCTTTGTGGTCCTCACAGGAATGCAAGCCTGTAGGCATCCAGAATGAAACATGGGGAAAAATCTCTCTGGAGCCCCTCCCCTCGCACCCTGTTTCCAGGCCCTTTGGTTCATTTCTCTCCACTGCTGAGTGTTAGGAGACAGATTCCCCCCTCTTGGCGGATCGTCATTTTCACGTAACTTTCTGGGTTCTCCTGAATTGATTGAGAGCTTAGACAGTGCTTGATTTTGCTCAATTTCTCTCTTTTTTATATTAGCAGAACTATTTTTTAACCTATACAGAGCTTCTCTTTCACATAATAGAACCCTCTTTTTCTTCCAATGAAACACGGTTACACACACCTGCTTAACTCAATCAATAAGCAAATGGATCATCAAGCATCCTTCAAATAAATAGCCTATACCGCTTGACTGCCAATGCGAGCCACACCGTTGAGCTAAATCTGATAGAGGAAGACTGGACTAACTGATTCCTATGTGGGTTTTTTGCTGTTGTTGTTTCTTGAGATAAGATGAAACTTGAGTCTTCAGACAACACTGTCATTGATTTTTAGGCTTTTATCCTCCACAGAAGAAGTCCTCTTGTTCCAGCTTTAGCAAAACGGCAAACAGCTTTTGCTTCTTTTAAGAGTCCTGCCTGCTCTCCCTTTCTCAACCCCCTTGGATTAGGGGGTCCTACAGTCCACGTGACACAGGATGGGTCAGGAAAGGCCTCTGGACTGCCCTCATCTACTGAGCCCCTTGTCACCTGTTAGAACACAGTTGGGGGGGAGGTGCTGGGCAGCAGGTGGGTGGGAAAGCACATGGTTTCTGCCAAGAACAAGTTTACTGGGAAAGGCTGTTGAGAAGCAATGAAGTGTGGCATTTGGTAGGATTTAAACACGGAGGATGCACCAAAAGATGGGGGAAATATTGAATTATGGAAGACCAAGGACATGAGGCTCACAGCACTCCCAATGCAACTGAAGAAGAGCCTGAGGGGTTTCCCTGCAAATGTCTGCTTCTGATAAGCCACCAGTTCTTCCGGACCTTCCTGGGATTCTGGCTCCCCACCCACTGACCCCCCGTGAGAAAGTGCAGCCAATTATCCTACTGGACCCTTGAGTGCCTCCAAACCAGCCAGCCAGGAAGCCTGCTGTCATTGTCCCCTTCCTCTAGCATCATCCATTGTTCAGATGACTGCTGGGCACCCGCTAAAGGGTCAGGACTGTAGCAGGAGTTGTAGAGAGGAGGAAACCAAGGCTTTAAGCGTTTTAGGATGTAATGTCGGCCGTACAGTGTGATAAAGCGCTGTGAGGAAGTAATCAGGGCCAACACGTGAGTTCTTCTGCTCACCAGACACAGGTGTACGTGCATTACGTCATGGGGTGCCTTCAGCAGCCTGGGGGCGGAAGGCAGTGTTAAACCCATATCATAGATGTGAAAACTGAGGCGTCGAATCTTTAGGAACTGCGGGAGTCCAGAGCCCGAGCTTGCATCAATGCAGAGTCAGAAAGAAGAGGATGGGTTCTGGAGGGCATCCCGTAGCTTTCCAGCCAAATTCTCCAGATACGTGAGCAAACACTCGGGTCTGAAGAAGAAACAGGGTGAAGTTTACCTGGGGAGGAAGAAAGTCCTTTCAAACCGAAGGAACAGCAGGGCCCACAGGCACAAGACTGGTCTGGGGTTTGGCTGGTCCGAGGCCAGTGCCCACCACCCTGCGGGGCATGACTGAGGTGTGGGTGGATGGGACAGCCGGGGAGGCCAGAATCAGATGCCTGTGAGTCCTAGTGTTGGGTGTTGTCCAAGCCTGGCTTCTAGTAGCAGCTCCTCTGCTCAGAAATATCCCGGTTTGGATGATAAATATCATGGTCACTCTGGGGACAGAAAGAAGGACTGTGACAAGCTTCTTAATAAAGAACAAACCTTCCTCCTGCAAGTGCTGGGGCCCACAAGGTCCATAAGGAAGGCTCCGACTGTAGCTGAAAGTGTGGCCAAGGTTATCCTGAGAGTGTGGAGGAGGGTCGGAAAAGGACAGAATGGAGGACCCATCAGATCAGGAGCCCAGCACTGGGGTCTGCGATGTGAGCCTGAGCTTAGGTAGTGGTGGGACAATGACAGGAGGGGACAGACTGTCCCCCAGAGGTACCCAGGAGCTTACACTCTCCCTGGAGCCTTTCGGTGAAAGAGGAAGGTAAGTGGGTTTCCCCTGAGGCACAGAGAGAGCATGAGGATGGGGAAGGCTGGATCTCCAAACTCTTGAACTTGGGCTGCCGAGGGGCTTCCTACAGGGGAAGGAAGCCCACGTCCAGTCCGTGTGAATGGAACAAGACGTGGAAGGTAGCTTTAGGAGTGCGCTAAGGAGAGACTGACATTGGAAATGGAAGGAATGTTTGCAACAAAAATGCAGGATAGAGGAAGAGGAACAGAGGCCAGGGCACGGCCCCGAGGGGACAAGAGCAGCAGTGAGCACAGGGAGACACAGAGCCGGCAGAGAGTCTGCGGGCCCAGGGCTGGGCGCCCCTGGAAGAGAGTGGTAGGCGGCGGGTGCAGGTAGGGTCCGGAGACAGCAAGTGGAAGCTTCTTTCATGCCTCTAAAATGCCTGAGGCTGGAGAAGCCAGAGCCTGGGGTCCACAGGCTGGTCCTTGAGGCCCGAAGGCTCACCAGGCCTCTCCACCTCCCTGTGCCCTGGGGTATTGATGACCTCAACCCAAGTCCTTGTCTCACAATTTCTCATGACCCACAGAGAACGAAGCAGCAAATCCTGTCTCTGTTACCACAGGTGCCCCCACTCTGGCCATCCCTAGACCCTCCACTGCCACCGGCCAGAACCCCGCTGGCCCTGCTGCTCTCCTGGGGGCTGGCCTCCCTTCTCCACACCATGCCCCGGGGCGGGGGTGGACCTTTGCGTGTGTAAGTGACATCATGTCGCTCTGGCCCAAAGCCATCTGATCCTCCCTAGACAACTTACAGCTCTGATGTCCCTCCTTACCACTGCTCTACTCTCCAGCCAACTGTTCCTGAAACCCTCCCTGCTGCTGGGGCCTCAGGCCTCTCCCGAGTGTCCCTCAGCCTGGAACCATCTGCCTCATAGATGCACCTGCCCCCCTTCCTCCATCCGGTCTCTGCTCACATGTCACCCCACCCCCACCTTCCC
The DNA here is from genome assembly GCF_009829155.1 of Mustela erminea. Lineage (NCBI taxonomy): Eukaryota > Metazoa > Chordata > Mammalia > Carnivora > Mustelidae > Mustela > Mustela erminea. Next base: position 77,703,223 of record NC_045627.1, read on the forward strand.
TGACCGCCCCCTAAAGCGCACCCCCACATCTCCCTCTTTCTCTCCCCTTATCCTGATTTGTTTTCCTTCATAGCAATGATAACTTCCCATTATAATTTTTTCTATTTTTCTGATGTAATCTATGTGCAGTGAGACCCACTCCTTTTAACCTAAAGTTCTCTGAGTATGGGCAAAAGCAGGCAATCCTAGGGTCACAGGCAAGATGCAGAGTGTCTCCGTCATGTCCCCGAATTCGCTCACGCCCCCTTGGAGTCAACCCTTCCCCACATCTTCCCTAGCACCCACCGATCTGTTTTCTGTCCTCATAGATTGGCCTTTTCCAGACTGTCACATAAATGGAACCACTAGCATGTGGCTTCTTTCGCTTAGAGTAATGTATGTGGGATCCGTTCATGGTGTTGAATATCATAGCTCCATCCCTTTGATCGCGGCCTAACATTCTATTGTGTGCATAGACCACGGTTCGTTTATCCATTCCTGCTTGAGACCATTTGGGTGGTTTTTAGTTTGGGGTGAATGTGATTGATTACAGCTGCTCTATTCACTTGTGATCAAGTTTTTGTGTACACGTAAGTTCTCATTTGGGGGCTAAAACCTAGGAGCCGGGTTGCTGAGTCACAATGGTATATGCATGTTTAACTTCGTAAGAATCTGGCAAAGCCTTCTCCAGAGGGGTCAGACCATTTTAGATGCCCACCAACAATGCACAAGGGGCGTGTTGGTTTGTGAGACGGAATCTGCAAACAGCGCCCAGATGGAGACGACGAAGAGCCCCAACCCACCCCCTTGGCCACAGCCTGGCCCAAGTGGTCCAGACCTGATCGGTGAGTACAGTTCCCTCTAGTGCTGCCCCCCTTCTAACTCAGGACCCCCTGAGAAAGCCAGATATGCTCCCCTAACCAATCACATGAGATGCCCCGCTTCTGGTCAGCTGCCTGCAGCTCCTCGGAGCCAGCAGCCTCCGGGCGGGGCCCACGGGAAGCCTTCCGCCTCGTCCACTCTAAAGCTGTCCCACCCTGCCTGCCTTCGCCTCTCTGCCAAGCCAGGGACTTGCTGACCCCTTGCCGTAGGGAGCTCCAAGTACACAGCCTCCATGGGTGGGCTTCCTGTTCTTTTCCAGGTTTGTGGGAGCCCTTGGCCCACTTCCTTCTGGTCAGGCAGAATCTACAGCTCAGGGAGTTGCCAGGCGGTGGGGTCTGGAGATCTGGACTGTCCCCTGGTCTCTGCAGGGGAAGGAGGACCCCAACGTCCTCCTCTCCAGACTACCCGCCTTCTGGTCCCCTGCTCCCTGGCCCCATCTGAGCCACTTCTGTCCCCGACAGGGAGAGGGTCAGGGGATTGGCCAGCTCAGGGGGGTGGCAGGGAAAGCTTTGCAGTTCTTCTCAAGATCTTGTTTGTTGTGAAAGAGCACGGAGCCAGTGGGGAGAAGAACCTAGAGGAATAGACTCTTTCTGAGACAGCCAGAATCTTCTCTACTTCTAGAAACTGCCTCATAAGTAGGGAGGCCAGTTAGACTAAATATCATACTGTCCCAAATGCTGCCAATTTGGGAATCTCCTCCAGCTGTGCCTTCCCCCTGGGAAGAGAGATTTGGAAACCCTTGGGCTGAAGCGGCTCCGAGCGCACATCAGCTCCAGGGCTTTCCAAAGGCCCTTCTGGAAGTCAGGTTTCAGAATTTGGACCTGTAGTAGCAAAAAAGCGGGTGCCCCAGATCTGGATGAAGTGGGGATTTGGCCCTGGTCTCCCCAGAGCCCGAGCCCCAGCCTGCTGGGGGACCCCGGAGCCCTAGAGGTGTCCGCTCTAAAGCAAACGATAGAAACAAACAACAGAATACAACTTTCGGTGTCTGTCTCCCTTTGTGAGGGATTTTGTTTTGTCACTGCGATATCAAGGTTTATTTTCTTAAAAAGAAGTCTGACTGTGGCTTCATCAGCAGTTGTTAAAAACACCTCCATTTCACCCCAGACTAAGTATCTAATGATCTGCAAACAAAGATTTGAAGATGCTACTTAACAGGGCTCTGATCCTTTTGTAATATGATCTGTTTCACCCTCTCTGTTCAAAACCCAGCAAATGAGTTAAGCAGGTGCAGCTGGGAGAGAGGGAGAGTCCACACTCCCCCTGAGGTTTGTCCCAGGAGATAACTCAGCTCAAAGAGATCTGAGTGGCAAGCAGATGTAGGCTGTCCATGGACAACAAGGCTTTCGTGGGTGTGGGCTCTCTCCTGTCCAGCAGGGGATGATACAGCAAATCCTCCAGTGCCCCCAACACAACCGTAGGGCAACTCACAGGCTCTGGGCTTCCTTGGGCAGCCCTGGATGGTTATTCCAGACACTCAGGTTGAAATTGCAAAAGAACTGGACAGAATCACAAAGCTTGAAGCAACTTCACCCATTGCCTAAGACTTTTTGGTCGTGTTTTGGCGGAAAGAGTTTTGTATACGGCTTGTTTCATTTCTGCTTGGTTAATTTGCTATTTCATTAACTTATCTGGCAACTCTCCATGTAGGGTATACTCCATCAAAGTTTATTTCTGGAGGAGAAATAAAGACAGTTAAGTTACTGGCAATGAATGAATGAATGAATGAGCGAACAAAAGAATGATTTGACGGACACTGAGTTCTCGGCATGTGCAGGTGTTAGGTCAGGGGCCTTCACATTTGCTCTTCTTATCTGTCTAGCAAAGACTTCTTGTGAAGCGGCCTTACAGACCAGGAAACGGGCTTGCTCAGGATCACCGAGGGGCCAGGATGGAGCATGACCTCAGCTAAGAGGGCACCCGGGGCCAGTGAGGTCCTGGACATGGAGGACAAGAGAGCTCATCACGATGGGCAGTGTGGGCTGTTCTCCCCTCGTCCAGCCCTGGGGAAAAGGAGCTCTTGCCCAGCTGGCTGCTGAGCCACAGACGGAGCCCTGCAGGACGGAGGGGAGAGGCGCTTGCTGAGGAAGGGATCCCTTGCTTTCCTTCCCTCTGAAGTTTTCCCCTAGAGCTTCACCGATGATATTCTGAGCCCTGACATCTTCCATCTCCTGCATCGGTAATGAACGGCCTCACAGGCCTCTGCTGCTTCTGCACTGCGTTTCCCTGACCCAGCACTTTTTCTTCAGTGCATTATTTTCCCCTAGATTTTCAAATTCCCCATGGACAATAATCAGACAGCGAGCTCCCCACACTTGGCAAGTTTTTGAGTTTTAATAAAAAATCATGTTTATTCCTGTAAAGACTTTTTTTTTTCCCTTTCCCTGCGAATTCTCCTAACAAATGCAGTTTTTGCTCGACTCAGGCTTTATCTTGAGTTTGGTTTCTTAAAGCGGACTCTGTCCCCAGGTTCTTTCTGCTCTCGGGAGCCTGGAGCCTGCTCTGTGTCTCCAGGTTTGACCGTCCCTGAGCTGGGGGAAGATGTGCATTATCCCCCTTCTGGTTTTCAGTCTTTGTGTGTCCAGAGGGATTTAGAACATCTGCGGTAAATGGGAAGAGAAAGAAGAAAAGCGCCACCCCCACCCCCCAACCTGCACAATCGCTGCCGGGGGCCCAGGCATTCTCCTTACAAGGCATTTGAACGTCAAGTGTAGTTTATACGACAAACGAGGGCACCATGTGTTGCATTCAGCAGCTGTGGAGGCACAGGCCATCTGCAGTGTCTAGAGCCCCCAGTTCTGTCCCAGGGTTCCCTGGGAGGGGGCACCCCCACTGTTGCCACCACATTCAGGGGAGATGAAATTCACAGAGGAGCGGTAACCCCTGCCACCAGCCCTTCCCCCGCCCCAGCCACGGCAGGTCGCCGGAGGCGGTGTCCTCTTTCTCTCCCTCGCCATCAGTGAAGTAGGGGGAAAAGGGACAATAAAAAGGCAGCAAGCAGGGGGTAAGGATGCTGGAATGCCCACCGATGGCTGAGGACTCACTAGGTGCGGGGTCTGGGACGCAGACGGGGACTGTGGATGCCACTTCCAGAGTGGCCCCGAATCCCATTGTCATAATGGCGAGCTGGAGTAAGAAATAGGTATCGGAAACCCTGGAATGGGACGTACTGGGTCAGACTGGGTTAGGAGCCCGGCAGCGCTGGAGTCATCCCCCGGCTGAAATTCCATTTCCGCTCTCACTAGCCTGTGACCATAGGGATGTTTCTTAACCTCTCTGAGCCTCAGTTTCCCCCTTTGTACAAAGGAGACAGTGCCTACTGTTCAGGTCTGTCCCAACGAATACATGAAAAACGCATGTTGCTGGTTTCTGCAGAGACAGGTAAATGACGGCTCCCTTCTTGTGCTGCCTGCTACTACTTTTTCTCACTACTCCTCATTGCCAGGCAAGCTGGTCATAAGTTACTGGGTGAGCACAGGGACAGCAACCAAGGACCCCAGCTCCGGGCTGAGCCGGCTCTGTATCCTTGGACAAATTATTAATCTCTCAAGGCTCAGTTGGCTCATCTACAATGGGGGTTGCCCGTAATGTTTACATCACAGGACAGCAGCAAAGATAATAAGAGGGGATGCCATGAGTGTTCCCCAAATGTTGGCTCTCAAGATGGCTCTTTAATGACTATTACAAAGTATCAGTCCTCAAGGAGGCTCAGAACTATAAAGGTGAGTGGACGTGAACCTTGATGTTTCCCTGCACACACACGGTGGGCAAAGAGAGGGCCCTCTTTCCTGGAGTTGGGGAGGTTGAAGACTTCCAAAAAGGACTGAAATGACTGCCCCATCCTCTGTCCCCAAGGCTTCAAAGGTCAATTTTACACGGTGTTTGGACCCAGAGTTGGGGCTGGTATGGAATTGACAGGGCACAGGTGTCTGTTTATACTGAACATGAAAAAGAACTTTTTAAAATGCAATTCCATCTTTTCGATAAAGTAATATATTCACATCATTTAAAAATCAAAAGGAAAACTTAAGTCCACACAAAAACCTGCGCACACACACATCTACAGCAGCTTTATTCATAATTGCCAAAACTTAGAAACAGTAATGGTGTCTGTTAGTGGGTGAATGGACAAAGACACTGTGGTCCATCCAGACAATAGACTATTCGTCGGCACTAAAAAGAAATGAGCTCTCAAGCCATGAAAAGACATGAATGGGTCTTAAATGCATACTATTAGCTGAAAAAAGTCAACCTGAAAAAGCTAAATAGTATGTGATTGCGTGGACACATGTTATTATAACATTGGTCCAGACCCAAACACCTCTAGGATGAACCCTGAGTTAAACGACGGACTCTGAGTGATGGTGATGTGTCCGTGTAGGTTCATGGCCTGTAACACGTTCCACGCTGGTTGGGGATGTTGGTGGGGAGGCCAAGGGTCTCCTAAATGGAAAATCTTGATACCTTCCTCTCAATTCCCTGTGAACTTAACAAAGTCTTTTTTTTTTTTTTTAAATCAAAAACATTCAACGAAGGACACAGAGACAAATTTTGCTCACACCCATTCTCGTCTCTCACATCTCACCTGCCACATCCACATGCACTTTTATTAATTAGTTGAGAATTCATGCACTCTTTCTTCAACCACATCCGATCAAATGCAAATATGTTCTTTTCCTCTTTTTACTCAAAATGTAGCATACCTTATACACTGTTGCATACAATGTAGGGTTTGCTTTTTCTTCTTAAAACGTATCCTGGAGATGTCTCCGTGTCAGTACAAGTTCTTGATTTTATTCTAGTGTGTGGTGGAACCACTGTGTGAATGGACCTTTGCTTAGTTATTCCCTACTGATGTACTCTTCAGCCATTTCCAGCCTTTCAAGACTACAAACAAGCTTCCTTGACTCGGCTTGACTGTATCTATGCGAATTTGGGCATGCGTGAGAGTAAAGGAAGGATACCGACCCAGAAGTGGGACTGTTGAATCATACATTTGCAATTTTGGTAGATGTTACCAGATTGGTCTACACAGGGATGGTATCGTTTTGCACTCCCACTAAAAAAAGCCCATTTGGCTACAGGTTTCCCACTCTTCTCAAGGTTTTGTGTTTTCACTGGTCTCCCAGGGAATCCATGGTATCTCTAGCATGATTTTAATTTCTCTTTCATGCCTGAGGTTGAGTATCTTTTCATTGGCATAAAGCTCATTTGTATTTCTTTTTTCTAGAACTGTCTGGTAATGTATTTTGCCCATTTTCCAATTAAGTGGTTGTTCTTTCTCTTCTAGAAGTTGCTGCTATATTAAAACGATACACCCTCTCTCGCCAGAGCAGGAGGGAGGAGAGCCGCCCATCAGCAGAGGCGTTGGCAGGAATGCAGTAGGGCCAAGGGCTGGACGGGCAGGTGTTCCTGGTAATAAGAGCCTTGTTAATACCACTGCCCATGTGTCAAGGCTAAGCTCAGATCTGACCTCTGCCAAGAAGCTTTCCCCGGTCTGCCCAGTTGGAATTCTCCCTGCCTATGAGTCTGCCTTATGTTGTTGAGTGTTCATAGGCTGGAAAGAGGGTTGGTGGGGAGAGGGAGCCTTGAAATCTACACACCCGCCCCCCTCCTTAGTCATGTCCCTCCCGAGTCTGGGCTTCAGTGTACACATCCGGATGATGGGAGAATTAGACAAGATTATTGTCTGGCAGATTCACCTGGGAGGCTTTTAATGCTTTACCGGCCTGGTCCCCACCTCAGACTTGAGAGGCTCAGAAGGAGGAGTAGCCTGTGTATTCTGAAGATTTTATTTATTTATTTGACAGAGAGCGAGAGTGCAGAAGGGGGAATGACAGGGAGAGACAGCGGGAGAAGCAAACTCCTTGCTGAGCAGGAAGCCTGCTGTGGGGCTCAATCCCAGGACCCTGGGATCATGACCTGAGCCGAAGGCAAACGCTTAACCAATTGAGCCACCCAGGTACCCTGTGTCTTTTGATGTGTGTCCTTTGGTTGAGATGAATTGGTGAAAATGATGACCATTAGGGTCCCTCTGCCTCCAGATGTTTGGTCAGGGCAGGTCTCTGGTTTGAGCCCATAACACTCCAGACCGTGCCTCTTCCCAAAGGTGCCCATATTCCTCATCGACACATAGTAGGCACTCGGGAAACGTCAGCGGAATCCAAAAAATGAAGTGTCTCCTTAAGTCTCATTTTCTTATTCCTGCTGCTTATGAAAATATATTGGTGGGAGAGAACAATTCTGTAACCTCTAAACTGTGTGGATTTGATCCATTTATAACACAAAGTTAATCTAACCCAAGTTAATCACCCTGAAGCTATTAGCCATTTGGAATCTCTCTCCAATGGGATGAGAGGTCATGTATTTGCAACCTGTGGGTTTTATGAATAATTGTTTCCTCTTCCCTGCTGAGCTTGTGTTTTCTTGATGAAAAATCCATGATTTTTTTTTTTTTTTCTCCCACCTGATCTGAGACCACTCTTCACATCTGGGGACATCTCGGAACTAGCTTTAATAACGCTGGCTTCTCTGACCTTTGCATCTCTGCTGTCATACTTGTGCCCCTCGTAGAAAAATCCAGTGGAAAAATCCAGAGTGTGTGTCCAGCAAATGGCCTCCAGGGGAGTCTGGCCTGCGGGCTCACTGACTGCGTTTTCTCGTGCTTTCACATTTTAAATGCTCCTAAACAAACAGCCGGCACTGCTGGTCATTAGGGGAGCCAGGGACACAGAACCAGTGAGCCAGCCCAATTACTGGGGCGCGTCCAGCAGGCTTTCCGCTGCGGGTCCGGGCCCGCGGCACTTCAAGTGTAATCGGTGCTCTGGCAGCCTGAGAATTTGTTTCAGGCTTAATTAGCCTGAGGCTGCTACATGGACCCCAGCTTTGTCCCCTAAAGCGATGCACGGGGCCCTGCAGTCATGGAGGGGGTGAACAGCTTTAGCAAGGCCCCTTGAGGGATGAATAAAGCCTTCCTGCTTGCCGAACCGGAGGCAAGTGGCAGGTACCACCTGCTCCCCACACAGGTCACCTCGGGCTTGCTGGGGACGGTGGCAAGCAGTGTACCTGCAATGACAAAGAGCACATTTCTTTTTAATTTTCAGCTCCAGCCCAATGCTTTCCCATGTGACGTGTTCCTCCCATAAATCAGCCCGGAGAATAAAGAATGTGTACAAACAAACCTATCTTACCAGTCAGCTTTTATTCGCGCTGCTTTCTAGCAAAATACAGAGCTGCGTTTTCCCCACCCCAGGTCCCAGGAGTGGGTGTAAGGAGCGCTGGAGGGGAAAACAGATGCCAGGCTGGAACCCAGGCTCTGCCCTGGTGCACCACGTGACCTCTAGCCTTAGTTTACCCATGGGGGGAAATGGGACTAATACTACCTATCCTATCCATCTCACTGGTCATTATACACATGGAGTGGAACCAATCTGGGCAAAGTGCAAAGTCATCCAAATGCATAGCGTTATTAATTTTGCTCTTTGAACTGGGGGTTTTCTTTCCTTGAGGTCTCCTGTGGTGGACTGTTTTTCATCTGTCACGAAAATTTCATCAGAGCTGGTGTCTCTGGAAGCAGAAGTGAAGCCCACCTGGCTCATCTGTCACCATTTGTCGCATCTCCTGAAGATGATCTCTCGCAGATCATGTGCCAATTTGTTAGGGGGCAGCTATCCCTCAAGGTGGAACCTTGAGACTGGAAGGTGCTGTCAACACAAAGCAGACACTTCCCCAAGGGGTAAGAAAAGACAAAAACAGCTCCTCTGAGAGGCAGCCACGGTGTGCTGTGACTCGTAGTGCATGTATTTGGGGAAGAAATTCCAGAGAGCAGAGGTGTGTTTGACACTACACACCCCTCCCCCCAACACCCAAACCCGGTTCCGTGTATCTCTTGTCCAAATCTTAGCCCCCAAGAAGGAAGGTGTGATCTCAGGAGACTCTGGTCTTCTCTCCAGATACCTTAAATGTCAACATTATAATTGCTATTCAGCTCACAAAATTGGTGGAGAGCCCAGGTGAAGCTTTTGTGACTACTCAGACTTGAAGGAATTAGACATTTCTTGTGCCGTGAATGTTCGAGTGTGCACTCTGCTCTGGAAGGACAGTGGTGAACAAGCCAGACAGAGCCTTTCTTCCAGGGATCCAGGAGTCCAGAAGGAGGACAAGATGACAGGGAACAGACAATCTCTGCATCATGTGACATGGAGATGAACCGGGTTTTGGAGGAAGTGACTAATCGGGATGAGGAGATTCAGGGAAGCTGATGAAACGTTAACCGGGGCTGGGCGGCAAGGCTGTGGGGGTAGGTGAGGGTTCAAGGCGAAGGGTGAGCAGGTGTAGGGCCCGAAGTGAAGGTAACGTGTACTGCATTAGGGCAGGGCTTCCCAAACCTAAGAACCTGTTAGAAATACAAATTCTTGGGCTTTGTGGCAGGTCTACAGAATCAGAAACCCCATGGGCAGGGCCCAGGGGTCTGTGTAAATAAGCCCTCGGGTGATGCTGATGCACACCCTACCCTGGGAACCAGCATGTTAGAGGAGTAGAAAAGCATTCAGCACAGAAGTCAACCCAACTGAGCATTTTTCTTTCTAAAAAAAAATTTACCGTTATCTTTGCCACTGTGATGGGGTTCCTCCTTGCACCCCGCACTCCCACAGCGCCCTCCCCTGTCATGGTCATATGGTCTTTTATCTTCCATTCTTGCTGGGACAGTAGTCAACCTTCTAAACCCCACGTTCCCTACATCCCAAAGAACTGCCGAGAGAAATATACACATCCACAATTATATTCAGAGATGTCATCAGCCTTCTCTCTATAACTGAAAGAAAAAGGAAAAAAAGAAAATCAATCAGGATATAAGAGACTGGAACAAGAGTACCACCCAACCTGACCTAACTGGCATTTGTAGAACATTCTACCCCAAAATAGAAAAGTACATGTTCTTTTCAAGTATGCATGGAACATTTACCAAGATAGATTATATTCTGGTTATGAAACAGTCTCAATAAATGTAAAAGGATTCAAGGCACACCAAGTATTTCTATAACCACAGTGCAATTAAGTTAGACATCAATTACAGAAAGATATCTGGAAAATGCCCAACTATTTAAAAACTAAATAATACACATTTACATATCATATGGTCAAAGAAAAGATCAAAAGGGAAATTAGAAAATACTTTGAACTGAATGAGAAAGAAAACACAATATATCAAAATTCGTGGAATGCAGCTAACACAGTATTAATAGGGTTATTTTTAGCACTAAACACCATAAAAGAAAAGAAGAAAGAAAATTAAATGAGCTCTGTTTCCAACTTAAGAAAAGGAGAGCAATCAACCAAAAATAAGCAAAAGGAAAAAAATAATAAAGATTAGAATGAAATTCAATGAAGTAGGAAACAAATAATAAAAAGAAAGAAAGCAAAATCTATTTCCAGGAGAACATCAGTGAAATCAATACACCTCTAGTTAAACTAATCAGGAAGAAAGAGAAAGACACACACACACACACACACACACACACACACACAAAACCAATATCGGGAATGAGAGAGAGGACTTTACCACATACCTGTGATTCTATAAATAACACTATAATAATAAGGGTACACCATGAACAAATTTATGCCAATAAATGTAACATCTTGGATAAATGAACAAATTCCATGAAAGATGAACAGGTGAATGGATAAAGATGTATACACACACACACACACACACACACACACACACACACACACTCACACACAACGGAATATTACTCAGCCATCAGAAAGTGAAATCTTACCATTTGCAACAATGTGAATAGAACTAGAGGGTATTATTCTAAGCAAAATAAGTCAATCAGAGAAAGACAGTGATCATATGATCACACTCATATGTGAAATTTAAGAAACAAGACAGAGGATCATAGGGGAGGGAGAGAAAAATGAAATAAGACAAAGTTAGAGAGGGAGATAAACCATAAGAGAATCTTAACTACAGGAAACAAACTGAGGGTTGCTGGAGGGGAAGAGAGTTGGGGGATGGGGTAACTAGGTGATGGGTGTTAAGGAGGCGGTTGATATAATGAGCACTGGGTGTTATATGCAACTGGCGAATCCCTAAATTCTACCTCTGAAACTAATCATACACTGTGTTAATTAATTGAATTTAAATAAAGTACAATTAAAAAAAAAGAAGAAATAAGTAGCCTGAATAGCTCTATAGCTTTAAAGAAATTGACTTTATTTAAATTTTAAACTAATCTAAAACCTTCCCTTAAAAAACAAACAAACAAACAAGCAAATAATAAAACTCCAGACCCAGATGGCTTCATGAGTGAATTGTATCCAAACATTCAAGGAAAAATGATTCAATTCTATCCAAATGCTTTCGTATAATAGAAGAGGAAGGACTATTTCCCAAATCATTCTAGACTGGGATTACTTTGATATTGAGCCTAGACAAAGACATTGCAGTGAAACTACAGACCAATACCCCTCATGAACACATATGTAAAAATTCTTAACAAAATTTTTGCATATATAATTAAACAATGTATCAAAGGAACCATGTATCATAACAAGTGGGACTTGTACTAGGAATACAAGATTGGTTTAACATTTGAAAACCAATTAGTTCAATTCATATTAACAAACTAAAAAAAATAATAATAAGCCCAGCTATATAACCTTCTCAACAGATGAAAAAAAAAAGCATTTGACAAAATCCAGCAATTATTCCTCATAAAATATATCATCAAACTCAGAAAAGAAAAGCATCTATGGAAAACATACAGTTAACATCATACTAAATGATGGCCAGCTGATTGGTTTGTGCCTAACATCTGGACAAAGCAAAGATGTCTGCTCTCATCACATCTATTCAATACTGGCAGGTCCCGGCCAGTGCAATAATGCAAGGAAAGGGTATCCAGATTAGAAATAAAGGAGTGGAACTCTATTCACAGTCAGCATGATTGTCTGCAAAAGACATCTACCCAAACAAAAACCTACAAGAATAAGTGAGTATAGTAAGGTCGCAGGAAGCGACATCAATATAAAAAGTCAATTACATTTTAATTACCAGAAGCAAGCAATTGAGAATTGAAACAAAAATACCATTTCCGATAGCAACAAAAATATGAAACTTAGGATTAATCTAACAAAAAGATGTGCAAGACATGTGAAATCCTAAAGAAATCCTAAGTAAACGGAAAGAGATATTTTGTTAAGAGATAAGAAAATCCAATATTGTCAAAATGTCAATTATCCTCAAATTAAAATATGGATTCAGTATCATGTGGAAAACACATAAAATAGATTATGATGCAGGCTCAGAAAGGAAGGAAATTCTGACACCTCTTAGAACGTGGATGAACCTCATGGACATTACAGCAAGTGGAACTCCTCAGCCATTAAAGGACAAAGGCTGTAGGATTCCATTTACATGAGGTCCCTAGAGTGGGAACAGACTTGAAGCAGAAAATAGAATGGTAGTTCTCAGGATCTGGGGAAGGTGGAAAGTGGGAAGTTATTTGTGAATAGATACAGGAATTCAGTTTTTCAAGACAAAAGATTTCTGGATACTCATTGAGATGGTATCTGCCCAACACTGTGAATGTACATAATATTGCTAAATAGTACATGTAAAAATGGTTAAAATGGTAAACTTGATGTGAGGCATACTTTATCACAATTTTTAAAAAATGGCATAAGAAAACCTTTGGAGGTGATACGTACGTTCATTATCTTGTTTATGGTCATGGTTTCATGGGTGTCTACAAATGTCTTAAAATCAAATTGTGTACTTTAAACATCGACAATTTGTTATATGTCAATTATACCTTGATAAAGCTGTTGAGAATATTTAATCAAGAGAATTGAATGGTTATAAAGACTGGGATTCTTGGGAAGTCTGCCTGGATGCTTTTTAAGTGTTTGAAAACATTATCTTTTCTTAAATTAATTAATTTTTTTTTTTTTTTTTTTGAGAGAGAGAGAGAGAAAGTGTAGTGGGGTTGGGGCTGGTAGAGGCAGAGAGAGAGAGAGAATCTCAAGCAGACTCCCTGCTGACCACAGAGCCTGATCCGGGGCTTGATCTCACGACCCTGAGATCATGACCTGAGCTGAAATCAAGAGTCAGACGCTTAATGTACTGAGCCACCCAGGTGCCCCTGAAAACATTTTAAAGTTCACCTGGAAGAGTGAAGATATAGGCATAGCCCTTCATACCTTGTTTCTACTGCCTTGTATTCCTGCCTTCCCCGTTCCCACAAAAAGAAGTCTAGCACAACCTTTATCAAGGAGCACATTAGACACGCATTTGTTTGTCTTTATCCTACATTTGGGATCCTGCCACAGGCCATGCACCTATCCCATCAGGCGGTGGAAGAGTACCCAGTCTGAAGCATCTGGCTCCCGGTCTGTGGGAGGACAACTGGAAAACCATCATGCGAGGGATACATAAGGAAACAGGCTGTGACACAGTGCCACACACGAATTGGCTTAACCCAGAAATGTAGCCTAGAACACTAGCCTCACAGTTCTGGAAGCTAGAAGGCTGAAATCAAGGTATCAGCAAGGTCATACTCCCTCTGAAGTCTCCAGGGAAAGCTCCTTCCTTGCCCAGTTGACCTTCTGGTGGTTGCCAGAAATCTTTGGTGTTCCTTGGCTTGGAGCAGCACAGCTCCGGTTTCTGGCCCCATCTTTACATGACTGCCTTCCCTTGGTATGTATCTTGTGTCTCACTAAGGACACCGGTCATTGGATTGGGACCCGCTCTAATCCAGTATGACTTCATCTTAACTAATTATATCTACAAAGACCCTAATTCCAAATAAGGTCACATTCTGAGGTTCTGGTAAAAACAGACTTTGGAGGGACATTATTCCACTGAGTACAGGCTCTGCGGAGGACGTGTCAAAGGATGGATGTATAGTAAGTTACATAGCTGGGATTTTCATTCAATGCTAGAGAGTGCAGATCCATAAACAGAGTCTGGAATATTCTAAGGGCAATGGGTCACCTTTTCATGTTTCTGAACAGGGGACATAAAGGGTCAGATCAGTGCCTTTAGAAACTGTGTGGTATCCATGTAGTAGATAATTTCAGAGAACAGAAACTGCATAAAACCACCCTAATCTGGGGCTTTATAATTGTCTTCCTTATATGCAAGGAGGCAGAGCCCACAGGTACGGACAGGAGCATGACGGGGTTATGAGGAAGGGTGCTGGTTGGAAAACTCCATGAGATGAATGTGGGAGAGTAAAGGAAAAAAGAATTGAAGGGGAACACCAGGTTTCCAGCCTGGAAAGAAAGAAACTTTTCCTGAAGGAATTGCAGAACGCTACGGAAGGGATAGTGGTGACATTAATCAACAGAGATGACAGACAGAAGAGCAGCTCCTTCTGCCTAAAACTAGGGGCTGAAGGCTCAGGGGTGGCAGTCCAATTTGGTTACAAAAATTGAATCCAACCATGAGTCTTGTGGAACAATTTTAGATAAACGCTTTTGGAAAGGTTGGGGACAACGGTGCCCCTGAATGCCCGCCATGGCTCTTCTGTGGCACCAAGCTGGGATTTCCCCCAAGAAGCTGGAAGGAGGGGGCTGGAGCTCAGGAGAGACATGGAAACTGAAAATGTGTATCTGGGAATTGGTTCTGTAACAGGGATAACTTGGCTCACCTGGGACTTGGATGCTTCTGCTCCAATGGAGGAAGCTGCCTCTTCCTATGGTTTCTCTTTCCCTCAAATTTTGTTGGCTAGGGTTAGGCTGCAAACCCATCCTGAAGCAGTCAGTAGCAAGGGGAGATAGAATTAGCATGACTCTCCTGGACCAGTCATCTGCAGCTGGGGGCAGAGGGGTGTAGAATACAGAGAATACATGTCTGGAAGTCCACGCATCCTTCCAGAGTGTTTAAGTGCAGACAGGGCTTGTGCGTCTCCACTCTGATCTCAATACAGAACCATTTTGTATACCTGGTTTGAGGAAGGCTGTCCTACAGATGCCCTATTAGAAGAGCCCTCAGATAAAGGCTGAGCAGGAACTGGCACAGAGGTAGGAGGAGAGCAGGTGCCCAAGGCGGGAGATCCAGAGGAGTGTTAAGGACATGGATGCGTTCTCTAAAGGCTCTGTTTTAACCTTCCTCCACAAGGTAGTTTGCATGTGCTGGCCTCAGGGAATAAACATCCACCTTCTGCAAAGTCCTCTTCTTCCTACGTCCACACCACACCTACGCCCCATCTGTTCTGCTTCCACAGATTCCACAAACCATGAGCTTCCACTCCATGTGCCCTGTCAAGATGCCCCTGGTCCATTGCTCGAGGACCAGCTGCCGTGCGCAGGCTCATTCGTTCGCTCACCCAGGTGTCTTGTTTGCAAAGCCGGAGGGGGTTCCCGTGCGGCAGTGGATCAGTGCACGGGTTTCCAGTAGGTGTGGTGTCTGCAGACACTGCATTGTTGCTAGAGTTTTCTCCCAATGAGACAGAGATTAATTGCGGGAGGTAAACAAAGAATCCCATTCATGAGTCTGAGCGGTGCAGTTGGTGAAGCCAGTGACATAGTAGGAGTCCCTACGCCCGTCGGGAGGATTTCCGCAGATGGCCTTGAAATGCATGTACTTTGGAGGACTGTTTCTTCCTCCTGGCAGGAAAAGATGTCTAAGGAGGATATCTGGGTAAGAACAATAATGTCCACCATCTGCATTTCAGATTCACTGCGGACGATGGCTCAAAGATGGAAAGAGAAGTCTGAGTAACAATCTCAGGTTAGGAGGCGGGCTCACCTGTCAAAGCAGCAACTGTCACTGATGGCGCAGCTTTTACACACCTGGTCCTGCAGTGCAGTCCAGAGGCCTCCACTCCTCGGAATTCTCCACGCCCATTAAGCTACTCCCGGGGAGTGGGAACTGCTGACCTTGAAAAGGGAAAGCAGCGTAGATAATAAGAGAGCTGCACTGACCTTGTCAAAGGTGGGACGCTGGGACACGGAGGAGGAAGTGTCTTTCTGAGAGAGCTTCGTCTCCAACTGTGGGCATGTATCGACAAATCGACAAGCCTCCTCCTTTCCAAGGCGTGTGTCTCTGAAAACTGCTGGGAACCTGGCGTGTGAGCTTCCGGTTCTCTCTGACTCCCAGGGCAAGGAGACGACGGCAGGGCTGGAGGGCTGAGCGCATCTTCTGCTCCCACCCCTGGCCTGGGGCGGAGCTCCAATGAGCCACACGGACCAAGTCCAGTCCTCTGGTCCTTGGAAAGGCAGACCCAGCTGTCATCCTGGGAGGAAGGATCCCGTGGTAAGAGTAGGCGGGGTCAGGCATAGAATAAGGGTGGGTGTGGGGTGGGTGGGAAAGGGGAACCCACGCAGGTTTTAATATAACTTCTCCCTATTAAATCTTCAATTCTGGGGGCGTCTGGGTGGCTCAGTGGGTTGAGCCTCTGCCTTCGGGTCGGGTCATGGTCTCGGGGTCCTGGGATCGAGCCCCATGTCAGGCTCTCTGCTTAGCAGGGAGCCTGCTTCCCCCCCCCTCTCTCTGCCTACTTGTGGTCTCTGTCAAATAGATGAATAAAATCTTTTAAAAAAAAATCTTCAATTCTGAATCTGGTTTGTCACCGTTTCCTCAGACTCAGAATTCTTGGATTATCTCTCCCCAGAACTTCACTCCCTCTCTCCCACCCTCCCACCATCCTTCCTTCCTTCCTTCCTTCCTTCCTTCCTTCCTCTCTCTTTCTCTTTTTCTTCCTTCCTTCCTGATTGATCTATGTATTTGAGAGAGAGCACCCACGAGAAGGAGGAACAAGCCGAGGGAGAGAGAGAATCTCAAGCAGACTCCACGCCGAGTGCAGAGCCCAACATGAGGCTCAGTCCCACGACCCTGAGATCACAACCTGAGCCAAAACCAACAGTCGGACGCTCAACTGACTGTGCCCCCCAGGTGCCCCCAGAGTCTTTCTAAAGAGTAGTGGTTCTTCAGCTTCAGTGCTCATTCATGAGCCTCACTGCTGATTTATTGGCTTGGAATCTGAGAGTGGAACTGAGCTGGGGTTAAGCCTGAACGTCTACAAGAAGCACGCTCTACACGCTGGTCTGCATCGTGCAGGATCTTAAAAGGGCCTTTGCTTCTGGAATTCAAATGTAATGAGACACTTGGGAGCCAAGACCTTGACAGAGTCCAGCAAAGCACAGCATCTTGTTCTTGGTTTTGATCTGTCTCATCTGTAAACTAGTCTGTCATTATTTACTCCTCAAAACGGACAAGAGGAAGGGAGGCATTAGACAATCTCTCTGTCTTATGCTGTGAATAAGCTCTTGCATATTCTATTTTTGACTGCACTTGAAATTAATCAAAGACAGAATGTCCTGTCTGATTATAGAAGCCGTCTTGAGTGCAGCTCTAACATGCACGGTCAACAGCGAGCAGGACTGTGCTTGGGCCGGCTCCCACAGGCTGATGGGGTGTTCCTCTTCCCAAGAGCCTGTCCGGCGACATCACAGTGGTAGCTGGAAGCCACCTGTGCTGGGAGCATTTACACCACAGAAATTGTCAGGGGCTATGAATCAGGCTTCTGTTCATCAGCACTGACCCCGGGCTGGCCGGCCACATCTGTTGGGAAGGTACAAAATCTGACTTTTGAGTTCAAGAGAATGTGAGAGAACAAAAGGTCCCTGAACAGGGCTACACCATCACTGGGGCGAGGGCTCAAAGGACAACCAGGTGTGTCCCTACAAGTCGCCACAGCGGGAGGGCCAATGCGACATCCTGTTCTATACCACAGAACCTTCTGGGCACCCCCTCACCATGCCTTCTGCCTGCAGTGGTCACTTCCTCTGATGCCACCAACACTGATCTTTTTGTTTATTCTGTTGATCAACAACATTAGCCAACAAGTATTTCCTGCACATATACGGGCCTACCCTTGTGCCTGTTACTGAGAAGCATGCAAAGGTGTTTGAAGGTCTGTCCCTGGAGAACATGGGGTGGGGGGAGGAGGATAAAACAAAGCTGAAGCTTGTGAATAAATTCATGAGCAGCAAAGTGAAAAATTGGCAGCAACCGGAAGGTTCCATTCTGCAGGATTAAGGAGCGCTGAAGGCCTCTGAATTAGGTCCTTGATGCTCCGGGACCCTCCCAGGAGCTGGACCTTCCTCCTAACTCTGCAGCCTGTCTGCGTTGTCATGCCTGCCCTTGCCCTTCTCGTGTTTCCAGGGACACCAGAGGGAGGACACCACTGTGATCTGTTCACCTTCAGTGTACTCGGCAGATTGCAGTGGGTACCTGGCCCCAACAAGGGACGGGAGATGGAAGGTGAGCAGATGGACGTGAACTTGAAGAACAGGCGGGACTCTATAATCAGGGGAGAGCTGAGATTCCAGCAGGAGTGCAGCGCACACAGAACGCCTGAAAAACACTTAACTCGGGACCCTGAGAAGTCAGCCCCCTGAAGCTGGAAATGCCCAAAGGGGGAGCAAAGAGGAATGGGGCTGGGAGGCGAAAGGGAAATGCCCGTGAGCTTGGACCTGGCTGAGTAGGTCAGAGATTTTCTAATCATGTTCTTCCGCAGAGCCCCAGGGCATTACAGAAGTGCTCCGGGAGCTCTGTAAATAATTTAAATTTAATTTTCCAAATTACATATTTTAAACAGTAATACAATTACATCGGTACACACAAATTTGGTTTACGCTAAATTTTAACACGTTGTCGACCTCCAGTGGGTTAACTTGTGCTAACCCGATCAATTCTCCGAATAAAACTCGGACCATAGCTGTTTAATTGAAGACTATTCTGAGATTGCAGCATGTGCTATGAAGCTGCAAATGGTGTCAGTTTTACTGATATGAATCAAGATTTTCTCCATTTTACGCAACTTAAATCAAATACGGAAGAAAATTACACGCCGGGGCTGATAGAAGATTGCCGTTTTCTTCCATAAACCCAGACTTCAAAGTTTTATGTTCGTCAAAACAGCCTCATTATTCTCATTGACTGACTTCATTGTATTCACAAATGTTTAATCATTTGGACTTTTGAAATAAATTTATATTAATGTTGCAGAGTACCTAAGTGGAAAAGAAGACCCTAACATTTTTGAAATCTTATTCGGCTGAAGCTAAGAACCGATGGGGAACACCCAACCTGCCTTCTTAAAACCCAAGCTGATTATCTGGAAGGAAGTGACGATGTTCAAAATTCCTTTGGGGTAAATGATTTCTTTGCTTTGGGAAAAACACCCAACTGCAGCCTTTAATTATAGAAATGTGAAGACAAGAGCCTCTTCTGAAATAGAGATGTTTGAGATTCAAGTCAGAGCTGTAAGAAATTCCAAACTGCAGAGGGATTGGGAGGGGGTAGTTAGCTGGGTTTGGGGGACATAAGCAAAGACACTTCTGTTCGGATTGTGTCTCCCAAAAAGAAGATGCGGGATTCATAAGCTACAGCAATGCAGAACTGACCTAATTTGGAGACAGAAGGTAACGAAGTTAAGACAGGGTTCTTAGGGTGAGCCCTCATTCAGTACTACTGGTGTCCTTATAACAATGGGAAATATGGATATAGAGAAAGACATGCACACAAGGACAAGGCTGTGCGAAGATTATCATGTCACCAAAAGCCAAGGAACTACCAGAAGCTAGGAGGGAATCCTGGAGCAGGTCCTTTTCTAGAGCCTTTTGAGGAAACATGGCTCTGTGACACCTTGACCTGAGACTTCAGCCTCAGAAATGAGAGAGTAAATTTATGCTTGGTTTGTGGTTCTTACTGCCATGGACTTAGGACACTATAGTAGACTACAGCTGCTTTCAGGGAACATATGGAAGTGTCATGGTGTCTGCTGTGCACCTAATCCCCTACCCCCCCCCCCCCCCCGCCAAAACCCCAGTAGCAGTGGAGCCCCTGTGGCTAAAAACACAGAGAGGAGCAGACCGGGCGGGGGGGACTTCTCACTAACTGAGCACAGGGCTTCCACTTCGGAGCCCAGTTCCGTCACAGACTGGGATTCTACACGAAGCTGTTTGGAAAAGGAATTCTGACATTATACAGAATTCTTGTAGTAGACCATAGGAAAATTTTGAGCTTCAGGGTAGCCCAACAAACGATGTAATTAAAATTGGGAATTCATTTTACCTATTTTCCTTTTACTCTTTGTAAGTTGCTGCTGGAAAATTTCGAATGACATACGCAGCTTGCGCGTGCGGCTCTCCGCGTAATTCGGTCGAATATCCCTGCTTCGGTGTCATAATCACAGGTGTTGTTACTTTCATTTTACAGGTGAGGACAGTCGGGCTCCAAGAGGTTAATAAATGACTCAAGGTCATGTGGGCAGAAATTGAAGGAGCTGGGATTTGACCCCAGGTCTCTCTGGCTCTAAACACTATACACGTGACTATTTCCTTTTGCTGGAGTCCAAATTTATGGCTCACTGAGTGTATTTTGATTCTCACAAGAGATTAAAGCCCACCCCTGGGCTAACGGAGGAGGGGGCGTTTGAGCGTTTCACACAGCAGCATGGCGTATCCCAAGAGGGCTCCTTCCTTGGACCCACTGAGGCTGGGAACCCTTGCTTTTCAGGTTCAACCCTGGAGTCCCCGCCTCGGGGCTTCCCCACAGTCCTGCCTGCCTCAGGAATGGCAGGCTTGTTCGGTGTCTTCTTCTAGAAGCAGGGCGTGCAGCCTCCCTCTATACAGGTTTGTCGATTGATTGATGGAGGAGGAGGCAGAGGGAATTTTGCTCTGATACATTCTCAGAAGTAATGGCAGGGGTCCGAGCGACAACCGTCCTGCGCAGAGCAAATGACCACGGCCAGGGACATGCTCAGATTTGTGAATTCCATCAAGACCTTCCAACCTATCACTTGGATCCGTCTTTGATAAAAGGCATTCCCCTCTTCCTGATGGCTAGAAGAGCGGTATTACAGGTCAGGGGGTTGGGGTCTGACTGGAAATTAGCAATTTAGCTTGGGAGGCTGGGCACGGGGAGGCGAGCGGGAACCCAAGTACCACTTACAATTCATGAGCGTTTTCTAGACATGTTTTCGAGAGCACCTTCATTTCAAGAAAAGGCAAGAACAAAGCTGCCTTTGAAGACGGAGATTTTATTGCTCGTCTCAGAAAAATACCCAGACGCAGTGAGGTTGTATGAGTGTCACAAAAGAAATTAGGTTTCTCTCTTTCCCTGCAAGAACAAATGTTTATAAGTGTGTCATTTACTAGGTCTCATGGTAAGGAACATAAATAAACGATTTTGCTTTGTTTTCCACCCAGGGCAAAAGTGAGTGACAACCGAGAACATGTGTGTTTTGGGGGTTGGTGCCTGGGGGCTGGAAGTAGCTTGTAGGAGAAGATGAAAAAAAAAAAAAAAGAAGAAGAAGAAGGAAAAAAAAAAAAAAAAAAGGCCTCACTTCCCCTTTTGCCTGCCTGGCTAAAAACCCAATTAAAACTTTCCTGCCCGTTTGTGGGGCCACTGACAACAGGTTCCATGTCACTGAACTTTGGCTGCTGTCCTGCTCCCAGAAAAACAATGTGTGATTTCCAAACTGGCCTCGGTGTTAATCAGGGCCACGCGGGATGGAGCTGTACAGATTGCTAGGGGCTCTGATCCAGTATGTTCATTCATTTATCTTGCTTTTCCCCGACATGTTTGCTGTCAGCTGCACAGCTAAATACTGAGGCATTCGGAGGTGGTTAACTTCTGCTGAAGCCGAGAAAATAGCTTTCGGAGCCCCTTATCACCAAATCAATCTATCTGGTAAACCCCTGAAACTAAAATAATATGTTTTCGAAAATTCTCTTCTCGTGTTTGTCGGCCCCGAGAAGTTATTTTTTTCAATTTAGTTTAATTTCTCTCTCTCTCTCTTTTTTTTTTTTTGCAAATTGAGTTTTTATTTCCCCTGTTCATTATTCAAAACTCCTTTGTAGGCAAAGTTCAGAAGAGCCGTCTGTGGATATTTCTGGGTTTTTTAACCCAACGCTGCCCTGTCCTGACTCACCTCTGATCTTGCATGCTGAGAGGGAAACAGCTAAGCCCGGTGTGTGTTAGCCCAGTGTACGTGGAGCTGTCTCTGGAGGAGGCTTTGGGTTAACTCGCTGGCCTCAGGGGCCTGTCACCTGAGCAGGCTGTGCCCTTGAGTTCCCAGGGGAAATGTGGCATCCGTGACAACGAAGTCAGATCTTCAGATGCTCGCTTGCTTGGACTGGGAGCTAGGACAGTGTAGGGGGCTGGGAGAGATGCCGTGGCCCAAATCAGTGCTGTCCAGTTGAAAAGTAATGTAAACCACATAGGAAATTGCAGTTGAGCCTTGAATGACGCAAGAGTCAGGGGCACCGACTCCCCCCACAGTTGAAAATCTATGTATAATTTTTCACTCCCCCAAACTTAACTACTAATAGCCTACTACTGCTTGGAAAACCTTATTGAAAACATAAACAGTTGATGAACACATATTTTGTATGTTTTATGTATTTTTATACTGTATTCTTACAGTCAAGCAAGCCAGAGGGAAAAAAAAGTTGCTAAGAAATCCTAAGGAAGAGAAAATACCTGGACAGTACTGGATGGGGAGATTCAAACTGGGTTGTCCACAGATCAACCGTATAAAAATTTTAGTAGCTACCTACTAAAAAAGTGAAAAAGAAATAGGTGAAATTACATTTAATAATATATTTTATTTGGCTCAAGATATTAAAAATGTTATTTGAACATGGAATAAGTATAAAAAAATTACTAAAGAGCTACTTTATGGTCTTTTTTTTTTTTTTTTTTTTTTTGAGGACGAAAGCTACACTATCCTATGTATTCAATGCCGACAGCACGTGTCATATTTCAAGGATTCAACAGCCCCATATCTCTCCTATCCCCATGTGGGACGACACAGGTCTAAGTTGGCAGACTTTACCTTCTCAGTATCTACTGGCTGTTTGGGAAGAGCCACGTGACGGTTGAAGGAGGACTGTGCCGAGTCCATGTGGGAGGTAGACACCGTGTCCCTGGACAGAATTACTAGGAAGAAATTAATAGGGCGCTGGTGGCTGGGGACTAGAATTGCCAGGAAAGGTTCCAGGAGGCAGCAGGACACGGCAAGTGTTACACACATGTCACCAAGCACAGAGGAACCATAAACTGGTTGGGGAGCACTGGCATCTCTAGAGATAGAGAAACTGAGGCAGGACACTCCCCTTCTCTCCCCACACCTCTTTTCTTAAGTCATCTTCTCAGCGGACCAGGGATGGTGGTCAGAGGACAGCCTATCTATGTAGGGTGATGCAGAAGGCCTGGTCCTGGCTATAGCAGCAGCCCTCGGAGATGCTGCCCTCGGGCTGCACAGCACAGCAAGCCACATAGGGCCCTCCATGCCAGCCATCCTGACTTTGTCACTTAGTGGCTGCTGGCTTTGGGCAAAGGGTTGAGACTCTGAGTGAGTGTGCCTCATCTGGGAGACGAAGACAGCAGGAGCCCCCAACCCACGGGGCAGTTGACAGGATTAAGAGGTGTCCCTGGCACACGCCTGGCAGGAACCCTAGGGCTTCCAGGTTATGTGGAAATGTAAAAGGGGTCTGCATGGGTTTCTGTCACAGGCAGCGCCAGCAGGTTCAATGTGAGTTTGGTAGCAGGTCATGATTCTCAAGACCTGAATGAAGGCGAGAAGGAACAGGAGGTTACAGGAAGCTTGGTCGCTTTCTGTTAGTTGTTTGCATGGAAAGTTCCAGCTGGCACATTCGGCCGAGGCATGGCATTCCTCCTTTTGGTCTCACACGTTTTCTGCCCATACCACATTTCTTTTTTTTTTTTTTTTAAAGATTTTATTTATTTTTCAGAGACAGAGGGAGAGAGCGCGAGCGAGCACAGGCAGACAGAGAGGCAGGCAGAGGCAGAGGGAGAAGCAGGCTCCCTGCCGAGCAAGGAGCCCAATGTGGGACTCGATCCCAGGACCCTGGGATCATGACCTGAGCCGAAGGCAGCTGCTTAACCAACTGAGCCACCCAGGCGTCCCCCACATTTCTGATCACTTCAGTTCAGATCACACAGTCTCTGTCACACCGTCCTCTTCAAAAATCGATAACCAAGCTGGAGGAAATGAATTTCCTTTGTGGGGGGAAGGCGACAGGAGCATTGGGGTTCATCATTATGATATAACCAGCATACAGGTGTGTTGATGTGTGTGTGTGTGTGTGTGCGTATGTGTGTGACTGTGTGTGCATGTGTGTGTATGCTCCTCAAACAGGAACCTACCCCAGGGGTCATATTTTTCACAGTACTTACATTTCGTCTGTGTTTCTTTGAATGGATTTTCCATTCAGCTGTGTGGCCTATAATGGCATTGCAGCTTGACTTGGCCTTGGTGTCTCCATCCGCAACGGCACCTGCCTGCAGCCTGAAGGGGAGGGGAGGGTTGGGACAGATCCCTCCTCTCCTCTCTCTGAACTCTCCTTTCCATAGCTTGGTACCTGCTCCCAGCACTGTGGCCCCATGTCCATGAGGCAGGCTTGGAGATACCCTTCAGAGCCAGAGCCCACATCCACAGGGACGGCGGACATGGAGGCCCTTGCTGTTCCATCATCAAGTCCCTATAATCTTCATTGTTTCCACCATTTATTAAGCTTTTACTCTGGGCCAAACAGCCACGTGCATTTTCTCTATTCTCCCTAATAGTTGTACAGGGTGGGGATACCCTTTTCCTCCAACTCTGGCTGTGAGAATGACCCATTAGCCTCCAGGACTGCTTGCTTCTAAGCCTGGGAGTACACTTATCCGCACAGAAATAAGCTTTGTTAAGACCCAGTTCTGTAGGGGAATTGACTGCTTTTATGCTTTTATCTGATCCGGGCACTATAACTTTGACTGAAAAGTCAGGCAGGGACTGCTCAGTTCACATTCTTATCTCTAACAGCATGTCGGAATGTTCTTTCAGTGGGCACGCTGTACAGACAGCCAACAAATTAGTTGGGAACAAGTAAAGGCATAGTGTGGAGGAAATACTCTACACTACCATAGTCAGCTAGGATATTTACGACAACTGCTGATCTCAATGTGTCTCCTCCTCCTGCTCCTTGTCCTTGTGATTAGCAAGTAGAAGTAGGGCTTACCTTAGTGGGAACAGTAGTAGTAGTAATACTTCCTGAGCTGTTTAATTTTGAGTTCTTTTCACTAAAGAACTAGCAACATTTTAACAGAAATGGTTACAAGAGAAAAGATGTCATGATGGCTTGCCAAGACACCATCCCCATTCTCAGACCCGGTGTGTATGCCACTCTGTCCTCACATTCTCCTACCTGGCACACAGAGTTTACCTCATTGTTCTAAGATCTTTCAGCCTCTGTTTTGGGACTTGCTCAAATTTAAGCACAGACTTCACCAGTTCCATTGCACAAAAGACGGTGTTTTCCTCCAAAACCTCTGCATGTCTCATTACTCCAAGCACGGCTTCTCCCTCTTCCAGGCTTGATGCACAAATTTACCTTGGGATGGATTTGTAGATTTTTTATATCCTGCCCAATGCCATGATTGTTGGAGCATATGGAACAACTTTAAGTGTTTAAGCTGAAAAGAAAATTTCTCGTTGGACTAAAACACGAAGACCATGAGTGGCACTATTCCACATTTTTCCTCCTCAGCATCGAAGCCCAGGGAAGCCTTCCCAGTGGCCAGTGTGAGTGGAGGAGTGAGCACCTGGGCTCCTGTGGCCACCTGTTTGCTCTGCAGTTGTTCTGAACCATGCTCTGATCATAGATGAGACATGGAAAGAGCTGGAGCAGGGGGAAAGGGAATGGTACAAAGGGTTCTTGACCAAAAGCTCACAACCAAGAGACATAAATCTAGAGAAACACAGAAGACACCATTTCTGCAAGAGCAGACCTTTCCTGAGCAGCAGAGTAAGCAATCCAGGTGACATTTTCTAAAACCTGAGCAAGGGGGAAAGCACTATTGACCGGAGAGTAAAAAACAGGCGGGCATGGGGTAAGGAGTGGACCTGGAGTACAGGGTAGGCTTGATACATAGAGGGGAGTGGGAAGGGCACTCAGAGGAAAGGGATAAGCAGATAATGGAAATATTCAGTGATAAGACCAACTGGAAAGAGACCACCAGCCTGGCTAGAAAAATGACTTCACACTGGGGACAAGTAATAGAAATGGAAAGAAATGTCACTGCCCAGGAAATTGTAGGACTGTGCTGTCCACTGTGGTAGTCAGTGGGCAGATGTGGCTATTTACATTTAAGTCTACATTAGATTAAATCCATTAAAATGTTAGTTCTTTGCTTGTCCTAGTCACATTGCTAATGCTCAAGAGTCACATATGTCTAGTGGCTGCTGTACTGAACAGTAATGTTATAGGACAACTCCATCATCATAGAAAGTTCTAACGGACACCCCACGATGTTGAGCCCAACTTCATGTGGACATTTTTCATGAGGGCAGTGGGGAACCATTTATGGTTCTTAAGCAGGTTACATGGGGGTGAAATAGTTTAATTTTTAATTTTTTTAAAATAAATGTTTAATTTTTTAAACAATAAATATTGTTTTTTAAAAAATAAACAATCCCTATCAAAATCCCATCTTTTTTTTTTCAAAGAAATGGAACAAATAATCCTAAAATTTATATGGAACCAGAATAGACCTTGAATAGCCAAAAGAATATTGAAAAAGAAAGCTAAAGTTGGTGGCATCATAATTCCAGACTTCAAGCTCTATTACAAAGCTGTCATCATCAAGACAGTACGGTACTGGCACAAAAACAGACACATAGATCAATGGAACAGAACAGAGAGCCCAGAAATAGACCCTCAACTCTATGGTCAACTAATCTTCGACAAAGCAGGAAAGAATGTCCACTGGAAAAAAGACAGCCTCTTCAACAAATGGTGCTAGGAAAATTGGACAGCCACATGCAGAAAAATGAAATTGGACTATTTCCTTACACCACACATGAAAATAGACTCAAAATGGATGGAGGACCTCAATGTGAGACAGGAATCCATCAAAATCCTTGAGGAGAACACAGGCAGCAAACTCTTCAACCTCAGCCCCAATAACTTCTTCCTAGGAACATCGTCAAAGGCAAGGGAAACAAGGGCAAAAATGAACTACGGGATTTCATCAAGATCAAAAGCTTAACAGAGGAAACAGTTAACAAAACCAAAAGACAACTGACAGAATGAGAGAAGATATTTGAAAATGACATATCAGATAAAGAGCTAGTATCCAAAATCTATAAAGAGCTTAGCAAACTCAACACCCAAAGAACAAATAATCCAGTCAAGAAATGGACAGAGGACATGAACAGACATTTCTGCAAAGAAGACATCCAGATGGCCAAAAGACTCGAAAAAATGTTCCACATCACTTGACACCGGGGAAATACAAACCAAAACCACAATGGGATACCACCTCATGCCAGTCAGAATGGCTTAAATTAACAAGTCAGGAAATGACAGATGTTGGCAAGGATGCGGAGAAAGGGGAATCCTCCTACACTGTTGGTGGGAATGCAAGCTGGTGCAGCCAGTCTAGAAAACAGCACGGAAGTTCCTCAAAAAGTTGAAAATAGAGCTACCCTATGACCCAGCAATTGCACTACTGGGTATTTACCCTAAAGATACAAACGTAGTGATCTGAAGGGGCACGTGCACCCGAAATGTTTATAGCAGCATTTTCCACAATAGCCAAACTATGGAAAGAACCTAGATGTCTATCAACAGACGAATGGATAAAGAAGATGTGGTATATATATACAATGGAATACTATGCAGCCATCAAAAGAAATGAAATCTTGCCATTTGTGACGACGTGGATGGAACTAGAGGGTATTATGCTCAGTGAAATAATAAGTCGATTGGAGAAAGACAACTATCATATGATCTCCCTGATATGAGGAAGTAGAGATGCAATGTGGAGGGTTTGGGGGTAGGAAAAGAATAAATGAAACAAGATGGGATCAGGAGGGAGACAAACCATCAGAGACTCTTAATCTCACAAAACAAACTGAGGGTTGCTGGGGGTAGGGGGGTAGGAAGAGGGTGGTGGGGTTATGGACATTGGGGAGGGTATGTGCTATGGTGAGTGCTGTAAAGTGTGCAAACCTGGCGATTCACAGACCTGTACCCCTGGGGCTAAAAATACATTATATGTTTATTAAAAAATAAAAAACAATATTAAAAAAATAAATGTGTGTTGAAGATGTTATTTAACTCATTAATTAATGAAGGGACCAGTAAGATATTAAAAGCAGTTCAGTAACTGGAATTTTTTTAATTGACGTGAAATTCACATCACATAAAATTAACCATTTTAAAGTGAGCAGCTTAATTTTTAGTTGTGGTTGATAAGGAGTTTTTCAAAAATTAGAACCCTATGGCCATGAGCAGGATGGACTGGCGGGGCAAGAGATGGGAGAAAGGGAGGCCAGTTGGAGGTCTGCGCAGGGCACTTAGGTGTGAGCAGCTGAGGCTGGTTTCGAGAAAGCAGGAGGGGGCCAAGGCGGTTGAAGAAAACCAGCAACTTTTGTAGGCAGAGCAGGTCAGACTCACTAGAATGGAGAGAGGAGTGAGTGGCAACTGACAGTCAAAAATTCCTGCAAAGAGGAGAGGTTACTGGTTTGGAGTAGCTGATATATTCAGACACGTCCTTACTCTGAATTGCTGAAGAGCCCTGCAAGCAACGACTGGCTTCTGCAGAGCACTGGCGGTGGAGTCCGAGAGAGCAGCACGTGGTGCAGGATGGAATGGGTTGTCTGGCAAAGGTGTGCGCATGCGTTGACTCAAAGAGGGGCAGGGCGGGCACATCCTGAGCGTCAAAGAACATGCACAGTGGGGATGTTCTGTCGAGCAAAGGAGGCGGAGAAGTAGGATGCGGGAGAGAAGGGTTTGGTTCATTCAGCGACTATTTATTGAGTGCCTGCTGTATGCAAAGCATCACGATGGTGCTGAAGGTACACGCCAGTGATGACGATACCCAAAACCCAAACAGCTCCCGACTCATGGTGCACCCAGTCCAGTGAGGCTAAAAGACATAATCTCAGAAACAGGGAGAGGTGGTCATTTCTGAATGTTGCCCAGAAGTCAGTGAGGAAAAGAAGGTCTGAGTAAAGCCTTCGGCTCTGGCGAGAAGGCAGCGGTGGCCGGGGCCTTGGAGAGACAGCGGACTGGGGAACGGGAGAGCAGAAGCCAGACTGCGCAAGACTGAGAAGCAACTGGCAGGCGGGGAAAGGGACCCAGCGGCCATCACCACCGTCCCGGCAGGTGTATCCGTAAGAGGAAGAAGAGAAAGGCTTCTCTGGAGAAGGCGGCAGATCTGAGCAGAAGCTGCAGAGGGTGGGGAGCAGGTCCATAAGCTTAGCAGGACACCCTAGAGGAGGCTCCAGCAGAGCAAACAGGGAAAGCTACTAGAGGGAGGAGCTAGGTGTGGGGGTGGGGTTCCCACAAACTAGGAAAGGATGAAATCCAGTGCGCGAGTGAGGATTTTTTTGTTTAAATAACTTTTTTGAAACAAACCAACAAAACAATACCTGTGAATGATCATGGTAAAAATTCCGAGAATGAAAAGGTGTTTCTTCCCCCCTTGCCAGGGGTAACTGTTGGTGCCGGTTCCTTATGTAGTCTTCTAGAACCGCAGAATTGCATATGCAACCGTGCGTGTGTTCGGTTTGCATCTGTAACCCCAAACCCCATTTTTATTTATACAGTTGAGAGCACACGCTGTTTTCTTATTGTTGCGGGTTTTTCTTTTTTTTTTTTTTCCATTTTACAAATAAGGTTTGGAGATCATTTTCTATCAATACACAGAAAGCCATCTAATTATTTTTAATGGCTGCATTTTCTTTAATGCGCTGTAATTTTTTACCAACCCCAAATTCACAGGTGCTTACGTTATTTCTGGTCCTTTGTTATTACACACAGCATTGCAGAGAATATCTTACACTAGTATTTTTTTTCCCCTTTCTTGTGATAAAATATTTATTACGTAAAATTGACCATTTTAACCATTTTTAAGTGTGCAGTTCAGGGGCAGTAAGCACATTCACATGTTCGTGCAAACATCATCACCAGCCATTTCCAGAATTTTTTCGTCTTGCAAAACTGAACCTCTGTACCCATTAAACATTTCCCATTCCCCACTCCAGCCCTGCCTTCCTCCTACTCTGCCAACCACCATTCTACTTCTTGTCTCTATGAATTTAACTACTTATGTACCTCATATAATTGGAATCATATGGTATTTGTCTGGTTTATTCCACTTAACATAATGTCCTCAAGGCTCATTCATGTTGTACCAGAGGTCCCAGTTTCCTTCTTTTTTAAGGCTCAATAATATTTCATTGTATGTTTTTAGCATATTTTGTTTATTCATTCATCCATTGATGAACACGTGTGTTGTTTCTACCTCTTGGCTATTGTGAATATTGCTACTGGGAATATGGCTGTACAAACATCTGAGTGCTTTTTTCCCATTCTTTTGGGGAATACCTAGAAGTGAAGTTACTAGATCACTCAGTAATTCCATGTTTAGACCTTTGAGGAATTGTCTTGCTATTTTCCCCAGTGACTGTATTATTTTATCTTTGCACCAGCCATGAACAAGGGTTCCAGTTTCTCTATAAACTCGTGGACACTTACTGTTTTCTGCTTTATGTTTTATTTTTGTTTTTGTTTTTTTTTTTAAGTTATAACCATCCTAATGGAAGTGAAATGGTACCTTATTGTTGTTTTGATTTGCATTCCCTAATGATTTGTGATGTGGAGCATCTTTACATATGCTAATTAGCCATCTGTATAACTTCTTTGGTAAGTATCTATTCAAGGCCTTTGCCCATTTTTAAATTCGGTTGTTTGTATACTAATATTTTTATACATATTTCTAAAGTAAACTTCTAGCTGTAGAATTGCCAGGTTAAAGACTGGGTACATTTGAATTTTTATACATATTGCCAATTTATCCTTACAAGAGGCAGTAAGGATTGCTTGTGGTGGTGTAATGTGTGCATTTTGAAAATTTTGTGAATAGACTCATACACCCTGTAATCTTGACTTTTTGTCTTCTTTTGATCAGCATAATTATTTTGAGATTCCTCTGTGTTTTTGTGTATATCAGTAGTTTATTCCTTCTTATTAATGGTAGTATTCTATTGGATATATGGATATACCCCAGTTGGATGGACATTTCATTTATTTCTAGTTTTTGGTTATTAAAAATGAAACCTCTCTAAATATTAATTTATAGGTCTTTACGGAAGCACATGTTTCCATTTCTCTTGGGTAAATACCTAGGAATGGAATAATGACTGGTTATAGGGTATCTATATTCTTAAATTTTAAAGACTGTCAAACTATTCTCCAACGTGGTTGTGCCATTTTACATCCCCAAGAACAACAGGAGAGTTCTGGTTGCTTCCTGTCATGGTCAATGGTCGCTTTGGTCAGGCTTTGTAATTTTAATCATTACTGTCATTTCTAGTTGGTCTACTTTGGTATATATTAATGTGGTTTTAATTTATATTTCCCTAATAACTAATGATGTTGAACATCTTTCTGGGAGCTTACTTGCCATGTGTCTATATTCTCTGATGAAGTAGCTTGTTTTCATTACTACAGTTAAGTTGTAAGTGTTCTTTATATAATCTATTCACAAGTCCTTTCTAGAATATATGTTTTACCTGTATTTTCTCCCATACGGTGGCTTCCATTATGGATTTCATAATATTGTCTTGTAAAGTCACTTCAGATAGATGGATCCAATTTGTTGATTTTGTTTCTTTTGTATTTGTGCTTCTTCTGTCCTATTTAAGAAATCTTTGCAAAATCTAAGATAACTTAGATTTTTTCCCTATTTTTTTCTAATTAAAGTTTATAGTTTTAACATTTTCCTTTAGGTCTATGGTTCATTTTAAATAAATTTTGTGGTATGGTATGAGATAAGGGTTAAGGTCCTTTTTTTTCTAGTTAGGTTTTCTTCTTTAGCTTTATTGAGTTATTTATTTATTAGCTATCCAGTTCATCTAGCACCATTTGTTTAAAAGATCATGCTTTCTGTATCACCTTGAGAACTTTGTCAGCATCAAAAAGACTTAAGTAAATCTATTTCTGGACTCTTCTACTACATTGACGTATATGTCTATCTTGCACCAATACCATATGCTGTTATCACTGTAGCCTTGTAAAAAGTTTTTTTTTGTAATTTTATTTTTTCAGTGTTCCAAGATTCATTGTTTATGCACCACACCCAGTGCTCCATGCAATATGTGCCCTCCTTAATACCCACCACCAGGATCACTTAACTCCCCACTCCCCTCCCCTCCAAAATCCTCAGTTTGTTTCTCAGAGTCCATAGTCTCTCATGGTTCATCTCCCCCTCTGATTTCTCCCAATTCACTTTTCCTTTCCTTCTGCTAATGTCCTCCATGTTATTCCTTATGGCCCCCCAAGTAAGTGAAACCATATGACAGTTGACTGTCTCTGCTTGACTTATTTCACTCAGCATAATCTCCTCTAGTCCCGTCCATGTTGATACAAAAGTTGCATATTCAACATTTCTGATGGAGGCATAATACTCCATAGTATATATGGATCATATCTTCTTTATCTGTTCATCTGTTGAAGGGCATCTTGGCTCTTTCCACAGTTTGGCGACCGTGGCCATTGCTGCTATGAACATTAGGGTAGAGATGGCCCTTCTTTTCACTACATCTGTATCTTTGGGGTAAATACCCAGTAGTGCAATTGCAGGGTCATAGGGAATCTCTATTTTTAATTTCTTAAGGAAGCTCCACACTGTTCTCCAAACTGGCTGCATCAACTTGCATTTCTACCAATAACGTAAGAGGGTTCCCCTTTCTCCACATCCTCTCCAACACACGTTGTTTCCTGTCTTGCTAATTTTAGCCATTCTAACTGGTATAAGGTGGTATCTCAATGTGGTTTTGATTTGACTCTCCCTGAGGGCTAGTGATGATGAACATTTTTTCATGTGTCTGATAGCCAATTGTATTTCTTCATTGGAGAAGTGTCTGCTCATGTCTTCTGCCCATTTTTTGACATGATTATCTGTTTTATATGTGTTGAGTTTGAGAAGTTCTTTATAGATCCTGGATATCAGCCTTTTGTCTATACTGTCATTCGCAAATATCTTCTCCCATTCCATGAGTTGCCTCTTTGCTTTGTTGACTGTTACCTTTGCTGTGCAGAAGATGAAGTCCCAAAAGTTCATTTTCGCTTTTGTTTCCTTTGCCTTTGGAGACATATCTTGAAAGAAGTTGCTCTGGCTGATATCAAAGAGGTTACTGCCTATGTTCTCCTCTATGATTCTGATGGATTCCTGTCTCATTTTGAGGTCTTTTATCCATTTCGAGTTTATCTTTGTGTACGGTGTAAGAGAATGGTTGAGTTTCATTCTTCTACATATAGCTGTCCAATTTTCCCAGCACCATTTACTGAAGAGACTGTCTTTTTTCCACTGTATATTTTTTCCTGCTTTGTCAAAGACTATTTGACCATAGAGTTGAGGGTCCATATCTGGGCTCTCTACTCTGTTCCACTGGTCTATGTGTCTGTTTTTATGCCAGTACCATGCTGTCTTGGTGATCACAGCTTTGTAGTAAAGCTTGAAATCAGGCAACATGATGCTGCCAGTTTTGTTTTTCTTTTTAAACATTTCCTTAGCAATTTGGAGTCTCTTCTGACTCCATACAAATTTTAGGATTATTTGCTCCAGCTCTTTGAAAAATACCGGTGGAATTTTGATCAGAATGGCATTAAAAGTATAGATTGCTTTAGGCAGTATAGACATTTTAACAATGTTTTTTCTTCTGATCCAAGAGCATGGAATGATCTTCAATCTTTTTGTATCTTCTTTGATTTCAAATATCAGCTTATATGAGTCTTCCAGTGTTGTTCTTCTTATTCAGATTTGTTTTGGCTTTTTTAGGTATTTTGCTTTTCCATATAAATTTTAGAATCAGCTTGCCAATTTTGGCCAAAAAAAAAAAAAAGGCTGCTGAGATTTTGATTAGGATTACATTAAACCTATAGATCAATTTGAGGAGAATTGACAAGTTGCCTTTCCAAGCTCATTTCCTCAATTCAAAAAGGAGAAAAACAGTTTTGAAACTAAAAATTGTGATATGAAGAGCTAACCTGGCTTCTCATCTTCGTTTTTGAAATGTGTTTTTGCTGGCTATAGAATTCTAGGTTGAAAGCTTTACTCCCCAACCCTCCAGGCACCCAGGACTTGGGTGTTGTCAATCAACTATTTTTGGCTTGCATTACCTTTGACAAACAATTCAAATTGTATTATTGACAAAAAAAATTTCTGACAAACAAAACAAATTGAAAAAAACAATTTCTTGTCATCCTTATCTATATTACTCTCTACATAATAGTTTTTTTTCTTTTCTTGGGTTTAAGACTTTTTCCAAATATATTTTAAGTAACCTGATGTGTGTGTGTGTGTGTACATATATAAAATATTTATATTTATTGTACTTAAGGTTCCATGTTCCATGACTTCTTGGATCTGTGGATTTACAGTTTTCACCAAATTTGGAAAAAAAATGGCTATGTTTTTCGAATATTTTATCTGCTACATCCTACCTACCCAGACCACTTGATGTTGTCCCACAGATCATTGTTTTCTCTTTTGTTGTTTTTAGTCTTTTCTCTCTCTTTGTGCTTCAGTTTGAGTATTTTCTATTACTCTGTCTTCAAGTTTGCAATCTTTTCTTTGTCTTGTCTTACCTGCTTTAGCACCATCCAGTGTATTTTCTATCTCATCGTATTTTCCATCTTACAAGCTCGAGTCTTTTTTCCCCATATATTCCATTGTTATGGAATATAGTTATAACTGTTTTAATATCCTTGCCTATTAATTCTATCATCTACATCATTCCTAAGTTTGTTTCTATTACTGATTTTTCTCTTCTTTATGACTTGGTCCTTCCTGGCTTTTAACATGCCTTGTAATTTTTGACTAGATGCCAGACATTGTGAATTATATATTTGGTGCTGCATATTTTGTTTCCTTCCATAGCATCCTAGCCTTCACCTTGCATGGCACCCATCATGGTTA
Source organism: Mustela erminea (assembly GCF_009829155.1). Lineage (NCBI taxonomy): Eukaryota > Metazoa > Chordata > Mammalia > Carnivora > Mustelidae > Mustela > Mustela erminea. Next base: position 77,738,102 of record NC_045627.1, read on the forward strand.
CAGCTGCTTGTTTGATGTCCATGGATATCTCTGCTGCTATGCCAGGGGCTCCCAGGGAGCATCAACACGTATGTCATATTCCTGTTGATACTCTAGCAACCAGCTGAATGCCTCCTGTGTTGCAGGTACTCAGCAGGTTTGCCAATGGACAAATGCATGAATCAATCAATAAGTGGATGAAAAGAACAACACTCAGATGCCTTTGTGTTTCAGTTGTCCACTATTATGTAACAAATTACTCCAAAACTTAGCAACTTAAAACAATAACTATTTGTTTATATCTCACAGTTCTGGGGGTTGAGTGGCTTCAACCTGGAAGTTTTTTGCTGGCCTCACTTAGGTCTCTCAGATAGTGATAGCAAAATGGTACTGGATTTGTCCAAAAACTGACTGAAATGTTGGGAGGGTTGGGCATCTCTCCATCTCTGTGTAGTCTCTGAGTCTCTTTCTAGTTGGTTTCTCCCTGTGTCCTCTCCTCCCTGTGTCCTCTCCAGCAGCGTAGCCTTAGTGTCCCCACAAACACACATTCCAGGAGGAAAGACTGAGTCTGCCAGTCCTCTTAAAAGCTAGGTTCAGAAATGGCCCAGCATCCCCACATTGAGCTCTGCACTCAGTGCAGAGTCTGCTTGGGATTCTTTCTCTCTCCCTCTGTCTCTCCCCGTGCTGAGAACTCTCTCTTTCTCTCTAAATAAATAAATAAATAAATAAGAAATGGCCCAGCATCACTTCCATGGTCTTCTACTTATTAAGCGGAGGAGCAGCCTTCATTCAGGATAGAGGAACTGAATTTTACCTTTCAGTGCAGTACCTTAAATGCACCTCCTCTATGAAGAGGTTCTGATATCTACTGTTCTTTTTCTCCAAAGGACTTATCTGATTTAGATTCAGGTGCATCTCCAGTGGGAAGGCCAGGAGGGGCTCTGGTGTTAGGTCTGTCTCCTTAGGGACCCTTACCTGTTAGAGGAAAATCCTCAGCAGTAGCTTCTAACCTAGACACAGGGTTCCAGGTCAACATACCAAACTAGCTAACTCATGTTATCTAGCAACCTAAGTGGAGTGCAGGTTTACTACAAACCCTGGACCATGATTAGCTTGCATTCCATCATTCATTGTAGTTCTTATTATTTTTATGCCAACATTTTTAGAACTCCTACTATTTGAAATGAATGTCTTTCTTTCCTCTTTGACCTTATACTTGACTTGTGAATTTGCCTTAAATCTGGAATATTTCTTTCTCTCTCTCTTTTTTTTTTTTTTTTTTTTTTTGGCCATAAATGTCCTTTTTTTTTTCCTTGACTAGTGTTTGCTGCTTAAATTTAGTGTGATTTTTATAGTTGGTCAGCAATTATTTTTTTAAAGTGGTAAATTTAGGTATTCTAGGAATAGAAGGGCTTTGGAAAAAGTCCTTCCTTAACTCTTAGCCAAATCTTAATTCAGAGAAAAATAAAACCCCAGTGAAAACCTCAGTAGGTTTTCCTCTAACGCTATAATCACCAGAGTGCAGGCATAAAAGCCACAAAGCTCTGTTTTCCTAGCACCTCCTACCACAGGCATTTAAGGACTTGAGTCATGCTTGTCAGAGCTGATGTTAAACAGAGGCTTGACAACCTCCAGGAGTTTTGATTCTTTGGTTTCATTTCCTAATTGGCTGCCCCTGAAGATCGCAGTCCCCTCAACCCCAGATGTTATGATGATCCTGACCCACTGCCTTTCTCTTTGGGGTCACCAGAAGTTCAACAGAACTGAGCAGAAAAATCACACATTTCCAACTTCTAGATTCCACAGCAGACATTCTTATGAAGAGCTGGACTTCTCAAGTTGTGTTTGTCTACCTGGAGCTTCTGACTCCATGCATCAGCAATGGAAATGCATGTTTGTTTTCCATTAGAAGGGGGAAGGAAGCTGCTCGCTCACATGCACAGATTTATACACCATCAGTCAAGCCCTTTTCCCTGGAGATTATCTGATGAATAAATTAGCTTTCTATAAATATATGTTGCAAGCACTCTTATACCATGCAAAGCCATTATTATAATTCATCAAAGCAAGTATATAAATGGGGCGCTATATCAAAGAGGGAAAAATTAGGACATAAGGATTCGCCTGTATGTCTGGGCAGATCCTTGCCTTCAATTTGGCACCCACAGTATTTGAACCTTTCCAGTGTCCTTGGAGACGTACCAGCCCCATACCTGGCCACCTTCCCAATTTCTTGACCTTTTCGCTTGAGATAGAACACACTGCATATGATGTCTGATCTTTTCTGCTAGATAATGCTTTGGGCTATTTTTTAAATAAAGCACTTAAGCTGATAAGAGTCATATTTTTCCCATCTGTATTTCCAACATATTGCCAGAGGTTCTGAGCAATAGATATGTTTTTGAGTAAATAGAATACTAAATCAAGGCAATGGATCATAAGTTTAAGGCAACGAGGCTCTCTCGTCACCATCCAATAAAAAAGGTCACTAGACAGTGAGAAAGAAAGGGAATGGTGGGAGATAGAAAGTTTTAATAATGCAGTCATCAGGAAGATCAGTGGAGCTTTTCTTCCTCTTCCTGGACCTGAGAAGATAAAAGTCCTCCTCAGAGCACAGGAAACATGACTGTTTCCATCCCAAATGGCATGTGGTTCTGGGGGATCGATCACAGCAGTCCCTGCTCTTATCTCCTGAAAATTCATCACACGTGTCTCTCCTGGGTTTGGGGCTTGAGTCATTGCCCTGAGGAGGTTCAGGGAGGCACTCAGTTATTGGCCTTTTGTGCACTAAAAAAAAAAAAGAAAAAAGAAAAGAAAAGAAAAAAAGAAAGAAAGAAAGAGGAGAAGAGAAAGAAAGTAAAAAGAGAGAGAGAGAAGCTGCTAAATCTTTCCCAGGCAGGCCAAGCCTTCGGTCAGCTGCGAAATCCTTACTTCTAGGTGACCTTTGCCGATGGATAAGGCAGAAGTAGAACAGAGTGAAAAGGGGCGCCCACACCTTTGGTGGCCGCTTAGGTGAAAAGGGGTGTACAGACGACAGGGGGCAGGAAAACCTTCTCACCTCTCTTCTGTCCAAGCCCACGCTGAAGGGCGGTGTGTGCATTTAGACTTATAGGAAGGACAGCAGGGGCGACTGGTTGTTAGAGCGCGTATAGAGAAAGCGGAAAGCTAGGGTTCTGGACTTGGCCTTTGTCTCTCTCTGGTGCCATTGTCACCCCACCTCACAAGCCTGAGATTTTGAACTTGGCCTTGTTTTCTCAGAACAATTGACAAAAGGAGGGTGATTTAAAAAAAAAAAAAAGTTAATGAATTCAACAACAGTGCCAAGGGATGTTGATCGTGAATTACCTCTTGCAGCACCGATGCTGCCGTTAGAGAGTTCTGTTGATCAAATAAACATACTCCTCTTTCTGCTAATAGTTCCGAGCTCTATGGTGGCTCAACACCTCATGTTGTTTATGCAGTCAGTTCCAGAAGCAATAGGCCGTAATACAGTATCTTGGGAAGTTATCTTCTGTCTTTGGTTTAACTGGCATCTGTGACTCTGCTAAATTTTTTCAAAAAAAATTTTTTTCCCGTCTCTCCTACTGCTTCTAAGCTTTATGTGATGTTTTATTTAATATGGCATGCAAGATATTGGTCTTCAGTCCAAATTGCAATTTCACATCAAAACGGATTCTCCTGACAGTTAGATGTGGATGGTCCATTTCTGAAGTTTACATGCTGCCCTGGATCTTGAGGGAAAAATGAACAGCTCACCTACTTTGAGACTTTGTCCACAATAAAAAAAGACACTCCCCCCCCTGCAACTAATATGATGTAATTTACTAGTCTTCTTCAAGTGCTTTGGTGCAATAAGGGATTGTGTTAAAATACTGCAGACATTTCCCAAGAAACAGGCCCATCAGCACTTTAAATTTATATTGGCATGCATCCCTAACATTAGTAAGAACCTGAGGGTGACTGAGGCAATTACCTGTGAATTTTTGAGTTCCTTTTTCCCTAGATCTGGGTGCTGCCTAGCCTGCCATGTCTTTGTGGAAAGTGCAATCTGATCACAAGCTTTTACAAACCAGTCTTATTAATGACAGTTGGGCCAAAGTCACTCAAAGAAAAAATTCAAACTCATGTGCTGAATTTCTTTTTAGCTCTAACAACCTAAACAATGTGTTCCGAAATGGTGGACTATGAAAAAGAAGATCACAATTTTTCCAATATATTAATAATTGTTTTTAAGGTTGAAATGAACAGAAATGCCCTAATTCTTTACAGAACATAGGGTGGCATTCAACTTTCTTTAAAGTCTGACCCCAATTAGCCTTCCTGTTTTATCTCTCACAGCTTCCCTGTTCGTGCGTTAATTTATTCAGTCTGTGCAGACTGTATTCTCTGAGTATCTTCCACGTGCCAGGCACTGTGCTGTGTGCTGAATAGAACTTTCCCCTGCTCCCTACCTATCTGAATCCTGCCATCTGCCACGGTCAGGGAACATTTCCACTTCTTTGCACACCTTCTCAGATGCTTGAGGGCCACAGGGATCCCTCCTGACTCCTCTGCATTCCCTTTAAAGTTTATTTTGCACAGATTCTCTCTTGTTCCTCAAGCAATTCTTTCAGGTTTCTGTGTTCTGAGTTTCCAATGGGCTTATGACCTCCCTGAAGGCCAGGATTGCTTCTCTGCGTTTCTCCCCAGGCCCTGCAGCTCCCAGTAGGTGTTCAGCATGCGTGTGAGTGAGCAAGTGGTCATAGAACCCCATTGCCTTGCCTCCTCCGACCCCAGCATCCTTCCCTGATGTTCCTGTGAGCACATGGCTTCTCAGAAGCTCAGTACTCACTGTTCGGACTGTCTGGAATCTTTTGCTCTCGGTTATCTGTACGTCTGACTCCCTTCAGGTCCCTGCTCAGGATCACCGCATCAGGAAGGATTTCCCTGATTACTTTATGTGAAATAACACCACCCCCCACTTGGCCTCATTCTACTCTGTCATTAACCGCTGGACATACTATTTGCTTCTTGGTCTATTACCTCTTGCTAGGGTATTAGCTCCTTGGCTTAGGGAAGTTTGCCTGTTTTGATCACTGCTGTATCTTGAGTGTCCAGCTGAGGGTCTGGTTTCTGGGAGGTGTTCGGATATTTGTGGTATTCACAATAGGGCGCCTGGGTGGCTCAGTGGGTTAAGCCGCTGCCTTCAGCTCGGGTCATGATCTCAGGGTCCTGGGATCGAGTCCCGCATCGGGCTCTCTGCTCGGCAGGGAGCCTGCTTCCTCCTCTCTCTCTCTCTCTGCCTGCCTCTGCCTACTTGTGATCTCTCTCTGTCAAATAAATAAATAAAATCTTTAAAAAAAAAAAACAAACAAACGTGTTTTTAGGAGCAGATCTGCCCTCAGGGTGGGTCCTTCCTCCATGATTTGTGTAGCACCCATGACAGTTGTCAGTGACCACCTCCAGAGGCCAACTTTGGGTGGACTTGAACTAGCCAGGATTCATGACATGAGCTCTGGGGTCTGCTACTCTGCCAGAGTCCTGGGCCTTATCTACCTGTGTGTCTCCTAGCAAGGTAACCTCCCTCACCCTCAATTTCTACCCTTGAAATGAAAATCTTTACCACTGCAAAGAAGAAATAAGAATATAGGAGACGTGCTAGCATAGTACTTGTCACCCAGAAAATGCTCAGCCAATGTAGGTTATTACTGAAGTGGATGGAATGGCTCACATTTCGTGTTTGCCACTAGAAAGGCAGTTTGACTTTGCAAATGTTTATAGTTTAGGAATTTTTGAGAATGTGGATGTCAGCAATTGTTACTAAACTGAATGGGAGTATGGCCTTCAAAGGCAGGTCTACAGGGTGGTAGTTGCCCAAAAAGGAAGCATCAATGCCATGAACTTAGCTGTGCCTTTCACTCAGGCCCATCCCTTTGAATGTGTCCCCAGATGCCAGGGTCCAGGTGAGGGCATTATTTCTGGGTTTGCCATTGGTTGATGCTGGTCTAGCACACATAGAATGGAAGAGAATGCCAGTGTCAAAAGCCAGATAAATTTCCAGCTAATTTTGAGAGGAATTTTGGGGCATTCTCTTGATCTCTTTGAACTGCACAGATTGACTTTATTTTTTGTGCCTTTCATGCTTTCATTTAAACCAAGAGAAGAACATATGAGCTTCTCATGCTTTGTCATGACAGCTTTCTGTCTTATTCCCATGGTAAGCATAACTGTGTTTCCTGCAACATCCCTTAACATGGTTTACTGTAACCTGCAAACACACCCAGGGCCTTTGGTCTAGTAGCTTCTGCATGTGCAGGTCAGACACTTGGCATTAAGCAGCCCTGGAGCCAACACGGAACTCATTCAGGGCCTGGCTGCCCACCCATCTCAGGCAATTTGTGCCTCTCTCCACACAGTGCATACTTCTCTCATTACCTAAGTTTAGCATTTGATTAATTCTCATTAACTCTAAGAAGGGATTTGAGTTCTTTTTCTATCACCTATCATTAGGATGCCTAGAAGTAATTTTCCTTCAGTGATCCTAAATATTCTTCAAAGACTAATTTGACCTTGAGAAGAAGAGTCATTTTTATAGGCAATTTGACAGTAGATTTGAAAAATCACCTCTGCGCATTCTAACAGGAACTGTCTTTGGGGAAAGCCAAGAAAAGCTGAGAAATGATGTGTAGGCTCTCTTCAATCATGTTTTCTCAAAAGGCATATCCAGTCTTGAAGTGATGGAGCCTGGGAGAGAAGATCAAGTTTGAAAACACACACACACACACACACACACACACACACACACACACAAAAACAAAAACAAAAAGGCTAACAGCATTTCGTGTCCCTGATCAAGTTGAGACATAGTGGTCAGGCTTTTTTTCCTTTCATGCTATTACCTGACATTACATTTCTTACCAGAAATTTAAATAAAAACAAAGAAAACAACTATCTACCATTGTCTGCAACCATCTCACTTTTTGACAGGACTTGCACTGCTTTCTTGAAAATGGCTCATAAGCTAGGGCTGTGGCCTTCAGGAGAGGGGACAGGGGATTGGTTGGGGGGCTCTGTCAGCAGCCTCTGTGTCCCTGGTTCAGGCTGACTGTACAGAGACCTCCTTGGTTCCACATTTCAGAGCCCCTGATGAGGGAAGAGCATGGCATGATCAAAGGGTTTGAGGAATGTAACATTGGTAAGGGTTAAGATGGCAGGCTTTATGCTTGGGTTCAAACCCAGATCCCTCCATGTACAAGTGGCTAGTTCTCCACTGACTGAATTTCTGCAACTTCACCATGGAAATAGCAATGCCTTCTCAGGAGGGAGGGACCCAGAATGAGGTCATTCATGTCAAGGACCTAAACCAGAACCTGACCATCTACAGTGCAGGCCTCACTGCTGTTGCACATCCTGGTGGTTATAAGACATGGAGTTTCTGGGTCTGGGAGAGCAGGATTCCTGGAAGCAGGTCTGGGGGGACTTTGAAGGCATAAAATTGAAAGACTCACACACTGTTTTGCTTCTACTATTTTCATTTCTATGCCAAAACCAAAGTCTGGGCTGTGATTTTGAGAACTAAGTGTTGACAACCCTGGGAATGTGATGTGGTGTTCTTTGAAGCCCACAGGAGACCACTGACATACCTGAATTCAATCTGAGTGTTGGACATATGCGGTCTAGACACCGTCCCCCATCCCAACCCTCTCCCCCAGGGAAAGAAGTCCAGGCTTCTGGCTTATCTCTCTGGGGAGAGGCAAAGTTTCACAGCAATTTTTTTTCCCCCAAACCTCAATCATATTCAAGCCACTCTCATGTCTCCTGCTGTGTCTTAGTAATACCCAGAAACTATCATTTACTTATTGTTAGCCTTCAAAATTCCCTAAATATACTGACTTTTGTAACTTTGCCTCTTTTTAAGCTGTCCTCTTCCAAAACCTCGTTTGCATGTGCTGACTGTGTTTTTAGTATAATACACAAGAAAGTGACTACTTTAACTAGATGACATTAGCAATTAGATGAGAATGATACTCACATTTGTCTCACCTAAAATGATCTTGTCTTGCCTTGGATCATAAGTCACCCATAGGGACACTGCCCTGAGAGCCTGGTGGGAGAGCGAATTTCTGAGGAAGGAATGGTCTATTTGAGGCAGAACCATGTCCAAAGCCTCCTGCAACACTGTGGTCCTGGCACCTTTGGTTTTGCTCTCCTGTTAGTCAGTCCTGAACCCAAGGCTCCAGAAGAACAGACTCAGAGGAGCCATTTTCTGTCAGTGAAAAGAGAGTATGTCTCAGACAGCTGTCATTGAACAATTAATCTTCAAAATGAGATCTCAGTCACCAAACGTGTGTTCTCACGAGCAAAGCCTTATTCTCATCATCCAGAGCTGCTATTAAACACAAATAATATATACTTTTTCCATTCATAATTATCTCCTCTTAATGCAGTTTCCATGATTATGATGTATGCTATAACTGTTGATTCCTCACGGTTGGAATTGTTAACATATTGTGAAAATATGCACAAAATCATTCTTTCCAAGCTGACTTTTGCTGTTAAAATTAGAAAGACCAATATAAGTTTGAACAGCATGATAGGAAGAGTAGATGATCAATTCCTAAGCTTGGAAGTGCAATTGCCTCGCTAGGGCCAGGATTTTTTGCTTCCGCATCTTCTTTCTTCTCATGCTTATTATAATAAGGACAATAAAGTAAAGTGAAAGGGGGTGGCAGCGGAGAGGGAATAATGGAATATTTTAGTATAGAATGATTTTGATTTAAATATTTTTCTATCTAACAGATAGACTGGGCTATTAGAAAACTGGACACAAATAAAATGCATTTGGTTTTCCATGTCGAGGGCTTGAAGTGACTTTTTGTTTCTAATAGTTCTGGATTTGTTGCTCATCCAGAAGAGAGAAAAAAAAAGTATTGAAAATCAAAAGGAAAAAAACAGACAATATACACAGTTTTTAAAACAATTGTCACTAAAATTAAGCACATATCTATTGAACTGACAAAAACCAAACCCACTTGTTCAGATCTGAAACTTGGCAATGGTGTCTCCCAAGAGGTCAATGATTCCTTTGATTTTTAATAACAATTAGGATTTTTGTTTGAACAATCATAACTGGATGGAAAATACTTTCTTGCTCTATTAGAAAAATAACCACTTTCTGTTCTTTCTCCCGTCCCCTTGGAGAATCTCAATGGTTTCCTGCCCAGCATTGGTTTTCTTTCTGCCGCTGTTCCATGGGCATTTTGTTCCATGAAACCATTAGGAAAACAGGTCAGGCATTCATAGTTGCAGTTAAATGTTTCCAGCTTTTCAGTCAGGAAACATTTGGGACCCACAAGTCCCAGAACCGGGGTCCAATGCCACTCCACACCCCTACCTCCTGACCAAGACAATTCATGTTGTTTTTCTCTGACCCTAAGGAGACCTTCCCTGACTCTAGGTGACAACTTTCTTCCCATCGTCCCTGCAGGGGCTCCAGCTTTTGCAGGAGAACACCTTCTCCTGGGAAGCCTGTGTTGGCAAACCCCCAAAAGTTGTATTGAAATGTCAACACTTTCCTTGTTTTGAATTGTAAGCAGAGATCGGCAGAGCTGTCTGTCCCTCCGGCCTCAAAGGGGTATTTTAAATCTTGAGTATTTTACTCATACCCAGCACTAATGAGAACTGGAGGATGATAGGAAGAGAGGAAGTTCCCATAAGCACATATTATAAAAAATTAATGTCATCCCAAAGCAGACCACCCAGACAGAAAACATGTCTCCTATACAAATGAGGGATGTGGGAAATACTTCTAATTAAAGTTTCAATCCTCCATCCAGATCGGTGTTAGAGCATGGAGATTTTTCTTTTCTTGGATGTTTGGTTTCACTATGGATATTTTGCAAAGATAACGCCAGGCTTTGCTTATCACTAGAATCTCCATTAATATTTATTTCTACTGTCTGGGTTCAAGGCCTGGAGCTCTCTGTGGGAAAAGGAAACTAATCCAAACCCCGCTACAACATTCTTTTTGGGTGACATTTTTTAATTGTACTTAAGAGTTTATTATTCAGATGTTTAAGGAAACATAGCTTCAAAGTTAGAATAACCTGGTTATAGGCCCCTGCTTCTATATTTCATGAGAAATCTCTGAAATTTAGGCCTCTACTGGAGTTATGGAGTAAATGAAAGTCTGGAGCATTCTTGAGAGAGCCCTAGTCAGGTTTCTTTCAAGTTTGATGCGTAGGTCACCTTTGCTGACGTCTTGGTGGGGCATTTTTCAAAGTTGTGTATGTGGCTTTACTTGACCATTCCAATGGATTACTTGGATTTCAAATAGATAAGCTCAAAGATGTGGTTTTAAACACGCAGAACAAGAGAGCAGGAAGTCCATATGGCAGGGAATAAAGTCACACACACTTCTGAACACTTAAAAGGCTGTCATCTGCTAAGCCTGCCTGTAATAGCCACTCTCCAAGATAATTGCCACCCATGTGTCCTTGACGAAAGTGCACTATGCTGCCCAGGAAATTGGCTTAAACTGCAACAAGAAAGATTTTGATTAGCTGAGGCAGAACTTCCTGCCTAAACAAGCCTGGATTCTGAGAGAGAGGAGCTGGCGGGAGACCCTGAGATGGGCTTGAGCATTCTCAGCTCACCATCCCTTCTCCTTCTCTTTGGCCCTTGAACTTCTCCCTGAGATGGAGAGGAGGCAGGTTGTTACTGTCTCCCAACACAAGACATGTGGGAGCATGACTTTTAAGAAGCTTAGCTTCTTTCCTCTCTTCCCTTGTGCACAACTGGGACAGATTCCAGTAAAATCAACCTACAAATGATGACCGAGCCCTGTTCTGTGTTGCTTTGAGGGCTGGGTGGCTGCCCTCGGCGGCGTATCGTCTAGCCAAGGGGGCCAGCCAGGGGTACCCAGCAACCTCACACCATAGGCAAAATGGCAAGAAAGTGAGGGGGGGGATGGGCAAGCAATGGGTACCATGCAGGAAAAGGTTTCACCTGCAGGGGAAAGACACCTTCAAAGACGGGTAGGCTGGGGACCGAGGGGAAGCTTAGGGCAGTATAACGATGGATGAACTGCCAGAGTCAAATTCATGAATTCCCAGTCCATGCCTGCAGGAGCGGAGGCTGGGAGCAGGAAAAGTCAAAGAGGGAAGCAGCTCATGTCTGAGAGCTTACTCCATCCTGAGTGCGGTGGGGCATGCCGCTGGCTTGCAGACTCATCGTGGCGGGGACTGCCAGAGAATCCAGTGATCTCCATTCCATTCACAGGTAAAAGCTTTTGATTCGTAAGTGTTTTCTTGAATCTCTTAGAACAGTGTAGGTTAAGAACACCTTGTCACTGATGGGTTTACCACTTCTGTACACAATGAATGTGCCATGAGCCCTATTCTAGGATGCCTTAAACACATGGGTGGACTGACCAAATGCTGGTGACTTTTGTCGATGCCTCAAAGTCCGTGTCTACGGGGTACTTCTGACACTAGAGTACCTTCATCCTGGGAGCAGTGCCATCTGCTCTGGCAGCTCACAGGGGCCTCAGAGGGGCAGCTGGGGCAGGAGGGAGCGGCTAGCACCTGTACTTGGGGGTCTGGAGTAGGCACCTCTTGTGAGCGACACAGCCTTCTCCCACTGAATGTTCCATGATGCCTACCCCTGTCTTCCATGGGGCAGCCATGGGGCCCACCCCTCCCTGGCCCCACCTCCTTTAAGAGCCCCACATGCATGCCCACGCAAGAAGTGAGGACGGAGCAGGGGCAGCCTCCCGCCAGCTAGGCATCAGATTCCAGGGCCCCATAACCTCCTCGGTCGCTGTGTTCAGCCTGGGGGCCCTTTGGGCAGTCCTGGGAAATGCCCTTGAGCTGCTTAATTTGTGCTCCCGCTTCAGAGACCAGCATATTAGAAAGAATTATAAACACTCCTTTCTGTGGATCCTGGGTTATTTTGTCTATTTGGGGTAATAATTCTCATTATGCTTTGTGGTCCTTTTTAATAAAAATGACATTCCCCTTATCTTTAAAGGTTGAAATCTCAACCTAATGTATGACCCACACTATCCTTAGAGAGTTATAAAAATTAGATTATATAACCTCACATTTCCCACTAATGAACATGGTGATGCTTCGGCCCAATGAGAGGGAGACAAGAGATGGGGATTTATGTTTTAATAATCCTGCTTAGATTGGTGTGTGTGGCCATGGGCAGCAGGCCGCCGATGGGCGCAGAAGGCACTGCGGCTTTCCTGGCCAGCAGGGCAATATTTTTATGGCAGTAAATCTCTCTTGGGTGAGGGCTTCTTACACGGTACCAGGGGACGGTTGTGGCTGTGGTTCAGTGTGTGAAATTGCTCTGAAAATAAGACTTTTCCTATCGCCTAGGAGAAAGCTGCCTGATGCTGCTGTTCTTTGAGTCTCTATGTAGAGGTGCTGTCCTGGGCACCAGTGTATCTTACACCGGGCGACGTGATGCTGGTTGGCATGCATGCCATTTTGTCACTTATTCCTCACAACCTTCCTATGAGGTGGGCACTGGGAGTGCCCCTGTTTTATACCATGACCTTCTTGTGGGCATGTTTTCATTTCAGGATCCCCACATCCCGGGGCAGATATTAGTAGGTAACTAGTCAGTATTGCAGAATAAGAAATGAGGTGGTCAGTGTAATGTGTCAGCTTGGCTAGGACATAGACCTGAGATATTTGATCAAACATGATTCTAGAAGTTTCTGTGTAGGTGTTTTTGGATGAGATTAATATTTATATTGGTAGATGTTGAATAAAGCAGATTATCCTCCATCATGTGGGTGGGCCTCATCTAATCTGTGGAAGGTCTTAACTGACCTAAACAAACTGAATTCTTTTCACCAACCGCCATTGGACTGGATCTGCAACTTTTCTTTAAAATAAATCTCTTTCTCTGTGTGTGTGTGTGTATCTATCTATCTATCTATCTATCATCTGTCTATCTATCTATCCATCTATCCAGATAGAGAGAGCTACCTAGGTATATTTCTATCTCTATTTCTATTTTTCTCATTGAATATGTTTCTCTGAAAAACCCTAACTAATCCAAGACCTAATATATTTTCAAATATGAGCCATATAAGAACACCTAAAGAGCTTTAAAAAATACTGATTCTCCAAGTACCATAACCAGTTATTCTGATTTTATTCATCAGGGTATAGGTAAAAAACAGTATTTTTTAAAAGCTCCCTAGGTAGCCATCAGGGAAATGTAAATAAAAACCACAATGAGATAACTCACACCTAATAGGATGGTTATAATAAAAAATACAGATAATAATAAGTTTTGCCAAAGACGTAGAGAAATTAGAATCCTCAACTGTTGCTGGTGGGAATGAAAAAATATGCAGCCACCTTGGAAAACAGCCTGAAAGTTCCTAAAATGTTAAATGCAGAATTATCATATGACCTAGCAATTCTAGTCCTAAGTATAAATTCAAGAAAGGAAGGAAGGAAGGAAGGGAGAGAAAACATATATTCACCTAAAAGCTTGTACATGAGTGTCCACAACAGCATTATACACAATGACCAAAAAATGAAAACAACACAATTGCCCATCAACTGCTAAACTGATCAATAAAAGGGGGTGTATCCATACAGTGGACTCTTATTTGGCAATAAAAAGGAATTAAGTTGATATATGCTACAACAGGAATGACCTCTGGAAACTTGTTAAATGCAAGAAGGCAGACACGAAGAATTCAACTCAAACGAATCCTTTTATGTAACATGCCCAGACGAGGAAAATCCGTAGACAGAAAACAGATGCATGGTGGCCTAGGACTGAGCAGAGACTCAGGAGAGACGGGAGAGACTGCTTAGGGATATGGGGTTTCTTTTTGGAGTTATGAAAATGTTCTAAAATTAATTTTGGCAATGGTTATGCAATTCTGTGAATATACCCCAAACCACTGAATTGTACATTTTAAATGGGTGACTTACATAGAATGTGAATTATATCTCAATAAAGCCATTAAAAAAAAAAAAAAAGTTCCCCAGGCAGTTCTTCTGCGGCCTAGATTTGAAAAGCACTTGACCTCATGCGGTCCCGTCCATGGGGCGGCTGCACTGGGCTCCCCTGGAGCTCATTAGAAATGCAGACTCTCAGGTCCCACCCCAGACCCAGACCAGAGTCTGCATTTTAATAAGAGCACCAGGTGATTCCTGGGTAAGATTGAGTTTGAGCAGCAGCTACTCCAGGAGACCTTACCACGCCTCTGGAGTCACCCATTGCCTCTTTCTGCCCCGAGAACCTCAGCCTGACGTTTCCTGGATGTTCTGGGAAGCTTCTCCAAGAGAAGTCCCTGGACCAGCATCCCCAGAATATAATTTGCTGGAAATGTCTATGTTGTATTTGGGCCTTTTGCATTTAAAAGAAGTGATGACCCTTGTGTCAGTTTTCACATCTTGGGAGGGTGAGTAGCAAGGGGGCAAATGGGGAGGACCCAGAAGGCCCTGGAGGGCTCCACCTGCTCTCAGCCTCTGGAGTCTGGCATTAATACTTGGACATGGAGGCGGCTCTTCCCTCGGGCTCTCTGAAGGTGAGGGGCACTAGTGCAGCAGCTGTTAAATCCTGCGTTCACCCTGATGAGTCCTGCAGGAGCAGGAAACACATCTGATGCTCCCACCTGGCCCCGGAGCCCTGCCCTCAGCAGATGGCCCTTGACCGTGACCGTGACCGTTCCAGTGTTGAAAGTGACAGCTGCATTTACAGAGGATGAGTTTCCTCCATGCCGGCCCGGTGTGGAGCCATCCCCTGACTTGTCCCATTGGCTCCTCACCTCAGCCCCAGGACGTGGAGGGGGTGCCGCCTTTAGATCCACATAGCAGTGGAGGCACCTGGAAGCGGAGAAGTAACTTGTCCCATGTCATTCAGCTAATATCTGGTAGGGCCAGGATTCAAATCCCATCTGACTCCAGCAGATGGGTGGGTATCAGACCAATGTGGTGGATTTGGATATTTTGGTCTGGTGGTGGGTGGTGGCGTGATGCTGGGTTGAAGCCCCATAGAGCTAGCTGCCCACGGGGCATTCCAGAGGGCTGGGAAGCTGGGGCTCATTCCAGAGGAGGTTGGCCAACCCCACCCTCCTCACCCTGCTCCCCAGCAAACAGCTGCTGGAACAAGGAACCGGGTTGAGCTTTCCACCTGCTTCTCAGTACTATACCTAGCCACTACCTCTTCCTGTCACTTCTGTCTGACCTGGCCTGCTGCCTGCCTTGGATCCTAAATATGTTGCCATTTCAGTACCATTCCAATTCTTTTTTGTAATCCTTTTCGTTGGAACACCGAGCCCCTGATACGAGGGACCAGCAGCAACAGATGGCACGTCGGAAGAGCACCTGCAAAGTGCAAGCCTCTTTCCTGATCCTCTGATTGTCGGTCGCTCTTTCCTGTTCCAGTAATTGCAGGACAAGTGCACCCGAATGTGTGACGGTGGGTGTCCCTGGCTCTCTGCACCTCCGCTTAGCAAAGATGCGCCACAGGCCCTCTGCCCAGGGTTTTGATCTGATCTGAGTCTGCAGCCAGGGCGTTGAGTCTGAGCCAGCTGTACTAGCACATCTGGGAAGCCCGTCCACCTCCCCTCTGAGCGTCCTGTCCAAATCCGCCTTGGTTTCCAGCCCTAAGTACTGTTTCCAGAAGACTACTGACCAGCACAAGAGCTGGTTTGGTGCATCTTGGAGAGGCTCTCCCTGAAGTCCACCCAGTCAGGAGAAAAGTGGCCTCTAGACCCTGGGATTTTCCCTGCACCACGCTGCCTTCCAAGTCCACCGTGCACGCGCCAGCAGGGCCCAGGTCCCCAGTCTCCTCCATGACCTCAGTCCACACCCATCCCTTGGCCTGGCCCAGCCCCCACAGCCTGCCAGGTTATTGCATTTACCCACCTCCCTACCCCACTTTTCAGCAACCGCATCAAATAGCTGTTGCTATATTACAGATCACTCTACACCTGGTGGCTGAAAACAACCACCGTTTGTACGGATCACGATTCGAGGGGTTGGCCACTTGGGCTGGTCTCACCTGGATGGTTCTTCTGTTCTTGGCTGCGCTCATACCTGCAGTGAGCTACCTGAGGCTTTGCGGTCTGGGATGGCCTCCGATGACACAAGTGGGCTCTGCTCACGTGACCTCTCCTCTGCCCGTGGCCCAGTTGAGCTCGTTCACACAGCTGCGGCAGGGTTCAGAGAGAGAGTGGAAGATTCGAGGCCTCTTGCAACCTGGACTCAGAACCAGCTGCCCTGACGGGTCACTCCCACTGTGCCCTGTCAGGCCAAACATGTCCCAAGGCCAGTCCTGATTCAGGGGTGGAGAGCTAGATGGCGTTTCCCAGGGGTGCAGCTGCAAAGTCTTCTTTCAAAGGGAATACGTACAGGGAGGAGTGGAAAATTGGGGCCAGTTCTATAATCAACCTACCCCATCCAACCCATCCCTGTACTGGGCCTGTCCTTAGCCTCAAAACTCTAACTCAGGATCTCTGCCTCCCCACCAAAGACAGAATTTTACACTCACCCTCTGGCTCCGTCCACCTCAAGATGCCACTGACAATACCAGGGCTCCCTTGCTACCCTCAGTCTGGCCCTCCAGGATGGATACGGCCCATCCATATCCAGGGCACCTGAATGATATCAATTTAATATGTCAGTCTGGAAGAATATCTCTTAAGTTTAAGGCAAAACAAATAGAAAACACCCAGGGGACAGCAAACAAAAAACACAAAGTTGAATAGTAAAATATTAGGGTGTCTGGCTTGGGATGCCGTATTCACTACTGCTTGGCTGTGGACAAGCTACCTCAGCTCTCCATGCCTTGGTGTGGAGATAGGAATAGGTCTAGCTCCTGGGTTTGCTTTGAGGATTACATGAGTTTGCATTGTAAATTGCTTAGGACGGGTCAGGGCACATGGCGCATGCGCAAGTAGGAGCAATGGTTAGGTACCAGGAGGGCAGTTGTTAGGGAAGCTGTTCAAAGGAGGCAGTTTCCTCAGAAATCCTCAAATGTAACTTGTAATTATGTCAACTGACCGTGGTAATGGATCCACCAATGAAGACACAAACCTGCCCAGCGGGATCTCCTCTCGAAGGGGCTTCCGGAATTATACCCCCTTAGCCAGTCCCTCTGCTCTATGCCGCGGCCTGTTGTGCTGAGATCAGGAGGACACTGTGGGCTCTCCGGCTGGTCCTGTGCAGCTGGCCCATCCCTGTGCACAATGCTGTGCTACTCTGGCCCAGCAACCATCTCCCTCATGTGCCCCAGGTCACGCACAGAGGCTGTCAGGAGGAGGTTAAGCAGCATCTTCCCTTAAGTCCTTGATACGGTGTAGCTTCTGAAGAGCGGGGATTGGAGGTTGAGACTTTATTTATTAGGCTCACCACCCACTCTGCTCCAGCTAACTGGCCATCCTTCTGTTTCTCAAGCACACCACGGCCAAGCTTTGGATCTGGGCACATGTTATTCTGCTCTCCTGGAATGTTCTTCCTCCAAATCTTCTTGTCACTCTGGTCTTTGCTTAAATATCACCTCCTCAGGAAAGTCATACAAGCTAAATTATCTCCCTAATTTCTCTATCACCACACCGTATTTTAAGATTCCACATAGTACTTATCTCTGTCTTATTTCTCCCTCTCCTTCTCTCTTTTGCTTTTGTTTTATTCAGTTATTGGTTTGTGTTCCCTACCCATTCTGTTCCCCATTCAAACATTTGTTTCAAGATGTCAAAAACCTTATCTTGTTCATCACTATTCCTAGTGCCTAAAACTTAATTGGCACCCTAGATGCTCAATAGATAGATATCTTTTGAGTGGGTAGATAGATAAATGGATGGCTGAGTGGATGGACTGGTTAATAGATGGATGGATGGATGGATGGATGGATGGATGGATAGGTGTATGGATAGTTGGGTGGATGAATGGATGATCCGGAATAATTTTAATAGGGCCGTAATCGGCTCTTGTTTTTGAAACCAAATACAGGATGAGGGGCTGAAGCTTTTCTTATTTAAAAGATCACTCTGGGACGCCTGGGTGGCTCAGTTGGTTAAGCAGCTGCCTTCGGCTCAGGTCATGATCCCAGCGTCCTGGGATCAGGTTCCACATCGGGCTCCTTGCTTGGCAGGGAGCCTGCTTCTCCCTCTGCCTCTGTCTGCCTGTGCTCACTCTCTCCCCCTCTCTCTCTCTGATAAATAAATGAAATCTTAAAAAAAAAAAAAAAGATCACTCTGATTGCAATGCTGTGATTGGTTTTGATCCCATATAGCAGAGCTTGTCTCTAGGAATTTGTTTGGTTTCAAAGTTTCCATGGTCTATTCCCTAAGAGTAATGTATAATCTCCTTATTTCTAAAATGTGCAAAAAAAACCATAACCATAGATTCATTTGCTAGGTTTACTGTTGTCACCTTCTTGGCTGGGTTTTCATTTTAACGGGAATGCACACAGACAGAAAAAGACTTTTCTAGAGCTACCTTCTAAATTCCCTCTGGACAACAGGGGGAGGGTGGGAGGTTCAGCCATTTTGTCTTGGAGTATCTGAAATGAAAGGGGGAGATAGATCATTGTATTACATAGTGCTTCCTATGAAAGAAATTTCTTTTTTAAAAAAAGCTATGAGTTTTGTTGTGGATATCTTTGGGTTCATTTTGCTTGGGGCCTATGAAAGAGATTTCTTTGGGCTATAGTAGATCATTTCTAGGGGAGAGCTCTCCACATTACTGCTAACCAACCTCCCTTTACTGTCTACCATCTTAGAATTTAAAGAATGGATTGGAAATGCTTGTTTTTCTCTCATTTTAATCCTTGCTGAGCCAGAGCTTATCAGGAGTTTAAGAGTCAGAGAAAGAATCAACCAAGCACCATCACCCTTGATGGTTGCCCTGCTCCTGGTACAGAGCCATCTAGAACTATCTCTGACATTTGACAGTTGCTTCAGTCATCACTTAGCAATGGCTGTGGATAATCTAAAACCAGTTGTCTCCTCCATGTTTCCCAGAAAAACTGTATCCCCTCCTTTTGTATCTGCTTTCACAAAGACTTTCCAGTAGCCCAGAAAACAAAAACAAGCAAACAAACAAAACACAGCAAGTGTGCCAGTTTCCATGATAACAAGTGAAGTAAAAATCAGAAGTGGCTAGCAGGATCTCATTAAAATGTAAATTATATCACATTTTTCTCATTCTCTCAAAGAACTTAGGTGAAATTATCCCCCAGGGGAAGGCTGAATTTGGCAGTCAGATCTGGTCATGAGAGAGCTTTCTGGGGCATAGTTAACTGCTGTGAACCCATTGCCAGAGTTGTACTGACCCAGATCCTCAATGATACCTGGGAGGCTTGTTCATAGCTTTAGATACCAAAGTCAAATTATTGCTTTACAATTGGTGAGAGCCAAGTCATAGGTCCTACTGTGCAAACTGCTCAAAAATCTTAAGTTCTTGAATGCCCGGGTAAGATTTGTAGTTCCTATAGCTAGCTCAGCAAGATCTGTAGCCTTCAACTCTTTCTAACTAACCTTTACCAACCTTGCAGGTATGGCCCACCTTAGTGTTCCTCTCATTACTTCTTAACAGAAAGCAATTTGGGGGGGATACCTTGAGGGCTCAGTGGGCTAAGTGTCTGCCTTCAGCTCAGGTCATGATCCCAGGTCCTGGGACTGAGTCCCACATCAGGCTCTCTGCTCAGTTGGGAGTCTGCTTCTCCCTTTCCCTCTGCCCCTCTCTCCACTTGTGCTCTCTCTCTCTCTCAAATAAATAGATAAAATCTTAAAAAAAGAGAAGGTAATTTTGTTCTTCTTTTACTTTTTGTTATGAAATATTTTATACTTTCATGAGAGGATGTGAAAAATATATATATATATATATATAGTTTAAAGAATAACAAAGAAAACTACTTGAGTACTACCACCACCCAGGTTAGGAAACTTGCCTGTGCCTGGGTGTGTCTCTCCCTGTTTGCATTCCTCTTTCTTTACTTTTAACACCTGTGTTTATTTTGAGCCTTTAGGTCAATGAAATCATTAGATATGATATGATATGATATGATATGATATGATATGATATGATATGATACGATACGAAACGATATGATATAGATTATTCTGGGACTTCTTTCATTTAGAATGGATTTTGAGATTCATGCATTTAGGTGTAGCTCTTCTATTGTCACATCTGTATACTCTTCTACTGTTTAAATACACTACAATTTACTTTTTTATTCCACTCTCAAAGGGCCTTTGGGTTATTCCCAGCTTTTATGACTTTGTTTTGTGAGAAGAAATAATGACACTATGAATGTTTTTTTACATGTCTCTTCACAGACACATACAAGAGTTTCTCTAAGAGAAGCACCTAGCTAGCTCAGTCAGTAGATGATGTGACTCTTGATCTTGGGGTCATGAGTTCAAGCCCCATGTTGGGTGTAGAGATTACTTTAAAAAAACAACAACAATCCTTTTTTTTTTTTTTTTAAGAGTTTTCTCTAAGGGCAGCACTATCTAATTGAAATATAAGATCACAAATAAAAGCCCCATATGTAATTTTTAAACTTTCTAGCAGCCATATTTAAAAAAAGCAAAAAGATGAAATTAATCTTAATAATTAACCCAATATATCAAAAATACTATCATTTTGATATGTAGCTAAATAAAAATTCTTAATGAGATATTTCACATTGTTTTTCTCCCATACTTTGTCTTTGAAGTCTGGTGAGTAGTAATTCATAATTACAGCACATCTCATTTCAGGCTAACTACTGTCACAGCTCAACTGTCCTATAAATGGTTAGTGGCTCCTGGTTACTGATTTGGACAGCATTGCCTTAGGATATGCACATTAAATAAATCCAACTATTTCCTATCTACAGAAGATATATTTTGGATTCAAAGACATAAAAAGATTGAAAGTAAATGGAAAAAAAGACCTCATGCAAATAATAATGACAACAGAGTTTGCATTGCTATGTAATATCAAAGGTGACTTTAAAACACACACACACGCACACACACACACACACACACACACACACACACACACACAAATGTTACCAGCAATGAAGAGGCACATTTAATAATATAGAAAAGTTACCCCAACAAAGATGATTGATTGATTTTATTAGACCATCCCAAAATATTTTCCAAAGTATTTATATTACTTCCATCAATATGTGTTGTCCAGATGGACTCTGTCCTTGGAAAGGCTTAATATTGTCAAACTCACATATGTGGCTATCTGGTGTGTTGTAGTGGTATTTCCCCAGGGTTTTAATGTGAAGTCCCCTGATTACTAGGACACTTAATCATCTTCTCATATGATTATGGGCTACTGCTCTGGAAGGGTTTTTTTACCCATATTTTTTTTCTTTTCTTTTTTTTTTTTTTAAGATTTTATTTGTTTATTTGACAGAGAGAGATCACAAGTAGGTAGAGAGGCAGGCAGAAAGAGAGAGAGGAAGAAGCAGGCTCCCTGCTGAGCAGAGAGCCCGATACGGCACTCGATTCCAGGACCCTGAGATCATGACCTAAGCCGAAGGCAGAGGCCTAATCCACTGAGCCACCCAGGGGCTCCTACCCATACTTTTCTATTGGATTTCCCATCTTTTATTTTCTATTTATAAAAATCCTTTTTATATTCTGTGTACTATTTCCTTTGACAGTTATATTTGATGCAAATATCTTCTATTCTGTGACTTTTTAAATTATTCTCTGAATGGAATCCTTCAGTACTTTTTTTTTTTTAAGAGAGGGGGAGAGGAAGTGGAAAGGGGCAGAGGAGGAGGAAGAGAGAGAGAGAACCTTAAGCAAGCTGCTCTCTGAGTGAGGAGACTGACTTGGGACTTGATCTCACAACCCTGAGTCATGACCTACGCTGAAATCAAGAGTTGGACACTTAACTGACTGAACCAAGGGATCTTTTAGTATTTTTTAAATTTAATTTTAATTGTAACAGTTTTCTGGAGATAGAACTCATATACAGTTCACCCACTTTTAGTGTACAATTCAATGATTCTTAGCATATTGACAAAGCTGTACAAATACCACAATCACTTGTGAAACATTTGTATCACCCCTAAATGAAATACTATACCTATTAGTAATCATTTCCCCTATCTCCAGAAATAATTCTTAATTAACTTTATGACCTAAATCACCTGGAAATTCCTTATCAATCACTGAGTCTCAGAATGGGTCCCAGGATGACCCAAAGTGATGAGAGATGATGTTGGTGAGGTCAGCAAGGGTCAGACTGTGAAGAGGCTTGAATGACCTGAAAAATCAGATTTTATTCTAGAAACATTGAGGGACCCCGAAATACTTTAAACAGAGAAATAATCCATAATAGTTCATCAACTTTCACTCTAATTTAAGTTACCTCTTTCCTTCTGTTTGCTAGAGGCTTATTTGGCTCTTCTTTTTTCAGTATTTTAAGTAGAAGATTATTGGTTTGAGGTCTTTCCCCTTTTTAAAATATAAGCATTTATAGCTATAAAATGTCCTCTAAGCACTGCTTTAGCTGCACCTCATAGCTTTTGGTATGCTGTGTTTTTCATTTTCATTAATCTTCAAGTGTTTTCTAATTTTTCTTGTGATCTCTTCCCATTTAAACATATTAGGGAGAGAACATGCTTTGGATGATAACAGTTTTTGAAATTTTTGACACTTGTCTTATAGCTAAATGTAGCCATATACTTTGAATCATATACTTCAGTGTCCAAACAGGGACAGTTTTCTTTGGGATAAATGCTAAACTGGAGAGATGTTCAGATGAGCAGTATCTACAGGTACTGTCCTAGAAACCAGAATGTATGTCACCCTGTTAATGGCTGAGTATGTGATGACATTTTTAAAGGTTTGCTGTGTATTTGGAAAGAATAAGTATTACATATTTGTCTGGCACATTGTTCTATATATGGCCATTAGACCAGACTTATGGATCATCATCAAATATTCTTTATTCTTGGTGAATTTTGCCTGCGTAACCTCTCAGTTGCTGAAAGATATGTCAAAATATTCCAAATGGTTAGAAATAACTATCCTTGTAATTTATCAATATTTGTATCCCATTGGATACAGATGGAGGCTAGGATGCATACAAATTTAAAACCAGTATTACTTTTGGGTGTTTTGCTTTTATCATTGTGAAGATCTTAGTCTCAAGTATTGTTTTTGTCTCAGAATCTATTTTATTGGTTACTAATACAGCTATATCAGCTTTCTTCCAGTAGAAAGCTGGTTAGTATTTAACTATCATCATCATCACCATCATCACCATCATCATCATCATCATCATATCATCATCATCATCATCATCATCATCATCATATCATCGTATCATCATCGACACCATTTTGGACAATCAATGTTTCAATTTAAACCAATTCTTTCCATTATTCATCCTTTAATCTCAGACATGCCATGTGGAGCCCCTTTTGTTCTGCCTCAAGTATATCCTGCAGAATTACCTTTACTGAGGGTCTAGATTTAGAAAATTCAATTTTTGTTCATCTCAAAGTGACTTTTCCTTGTTTTTGAAAGCTGTAGTCAATAAGTATAAAATTCTACGATGACAGTTTTCTCTCAGCACATTACAGATGGCCTATTACTACCTTCTAGTTTCCATTTGTTGCTACTGAGAAATTAGCTATCAATTTTTTGAAGGTGGTTTGTCTCTTTTTTGGCTTTTTTAAAAAATAACTTTTTAATGTGCCCTGGTATGAACGATTGCATTCCCTCAAAATTCATATATTGAAATCCCAGTGCCTGGTGTGAGGGTATTAGGAGATGGGCTTTTGGGAGGTGCTTGGGTCATAAGATAGAACACTCGTGAATGGGTTTAGTACAATGGTACTAAAAGAGGTCCCAGAGACTTTGCTTGCCCGTTTTGTCATGTGACAATACAAGGAACAATCTGCAACCTGGAAGAGAACTCTTACCCAACCATGCTGACACCCTGGTCTCAGATTTCCAGCCTCCAGGACTGTGATAAATAAATTTATGTTGTTATAAGCCCCCCAGTTTGTGATATTTTATTATAGCCAACCAAACAAATTAAGACAATAGGGAAAATGTCTAAGAATGCAAAATGGTATAATGAACCCTCATGTAATCTGTCTTTTTAAATATTTACTCTTTCTCTTTGGTGTATTAAAGTTTAATATCTGTGAATTTCTTCTTATATACTCTTGGGGAGGATTCGTTGGGATTGGTTTCTTTTACCTTTCCAGTTTTTACATTTGCCCCATTCCCTCTATATTCTAACTCTACAACTTCACGTTGACCCAGATTTCTCAGTACTCTTGCCATGATTCTCCGTTGTGCAGGGCTGTCCAAAACCTTGTAGGATAGTCAGTATAATTTCCTGGCCTCTATCTGTTAGATGACAAGAACACATATACCCTACCTTCTGCTAGTTGTGACATCAAAAAATGTCTCCAGACATTTGTCACCCCTGGAGAGCAAAACTGCCCCTGGTTGAAACCTGCTGGTTTAAGCATATATTGAACCTTTTTAATCTATTGTCTCTGTTTCTTAGTGTCTTGTTCATATATTCCAGATCTTTGTTATTTCTGGAATGTAATTTGAATAATTTCTTCACTACTTCTCTCTTCAGCTATATCTTCTTAGTCATTTTTAGTTACTGTGTCTCTGCTTATATTCCAACTTATTTTTAATTTCTGTAAACATAATAATTTTATGTTCTGTCTCTGATAATTTCAATATCTGATGTCATTGTTACTAATTTTTTGTCTTTGCCAATTCTTACTTTTGTTCCTTCATTTCCTTGTGTGCTCAGCAAATGAGTTGCTTGTTTTCCTTGGAACTTTCTTTGTGGGAATTCTTTATGTGTGGGATGAAAGTGAATTTTTCCAGGGAGAATTTCATTTAGCATCTGCTAGATGCTTGGGATGGCTGCTAATCTAGGACCACTTAAACTGTTGGTTTCAGAGTTTTCAGATCTAGGCCATAAGGATTCTGGCTGAAATCCTGAGTGAGGGCCAGCTTGTGAGCATAGATTCTCAAAGGTTTTTTCCTTTTCTCCTCTGTTCCAAGGCTTTAGAGAGGTAATATTTCCCATACTCCCATTGGTGGTAAGGAGGTAGTGGAGTTATTTTTAATTCATCTTTACACTTAAAGTTAACTCATGGGATGTGGTTTTATTCATTAAGGTCTTCTAGTCGAAGGTCCACCTTCCTCCCAGGTGGACCCTGTACTTTGTCTATGGTATCTGCGAAGCAGTGCAAATTTCATCTCAATCTACCTGTTTTTTGTTTGTTTGTTTGTTTGTTTTGGTTTTTTTTTGCAAATGCCCCAGGGTGGTAGCTATTTAGCTTGCTCCTTAACTCGTATGTATACACCCTTAGTTTTTGTTTTTACCCTCATGCTCCTTTTCTTGCTAGCTCATCAATACTCTTTAGAAGGTATTCACAATTTTTTTTTTTTTTGCCAGCATATTTAGTTATTTTCAGTAAGAAAATTGGTCAAGGTACCTGGTCTGTTATTTTGCTGGTAATAATTATTGAGTTAGCTTTTTTCTTTCGCTAGTTACAGGATCAATTAGTTTATTGTGCACACCATTTAAAATCATACCTGTTCTATCCACTATACACACCTAGCCTGAATTTTCTAGGTCGGTGTTTTACAGGAGTTGCAGATGGAGAAATAAACCAGGAGCACTATTAGATTGCTGTTTACAGACCTTTGCTTTGCCTTTGACTCTCTGGCTGGAACCAATTATCGAGCGACATGTGTGAGCTTAATGTAGTCCCCAGTTATTGAGGCTTGCCCAGAACATGCACTGGGATACCACTGAGCAAATCACTGTCTCAACACAAATGGTTACTGGACTGATCAGTTAATAATTTCCAGCATCAAGGAAACACTTTCTGGCATCCACATCTTTTTAAACTTGTTCCTCGGTGATTGGATGCCATTTTTGAATTAGCTCGAAGTGTGCCCATCTGCAGTGAAGAATAGAAAATGATACCAGGGAGATTGTTTGTTCTTACAGTCTGGGAATGGTCATTAACAACAATAATAATGATCGTAACGAGCATGAGGACGATGACAGTGGTATTTACTCTATGCCATTCACTGTACCCAGGGCTTACCTAGAAGAACCAATTCAGATGATCTCATTTAGTCTCATGATCCACACATCCTGCTGTTTAATTATTGCCAGAATCAAAACTGATTAGAATTCTTGTATAGCTAATAAACCACCTCAGCAGCTTCACCTTGTTCACTCATCTTGGCATGAATTTTGGTAACTAGCTCATATAGGTGGGGCCATCAGCACTGAGTTCCACGGATCTTTCAATGGTGCATTTTTATGGATGACGTAGGTGTTTGGTTTTCCTACCACAAAAATGTTCTAAGGTAGAATTATTACAGTAATGCCCTATGATGTGAACCTTGGAGGCACCAATCCCTATACGTCTGTACTAGAGGTTTCAAGATGTGCCCCATGGAAAATCTCTGCTCTGTCTTCAAGTACAACTTTGATTGCTTCTAAGTGGGGCTGGAGTGGCCTCCTCTTCTGTTTTCAGAACCTTGGTATCTGGCCCCTCTATTCTGTGCACCCATGATTTTCAAAATTTTTTGTGAAAACATCTCCAACCAACCAAAATGTTTGTCAAGCACATTACAAATGACTTTTTTGTCCTCAAGGACTTGAGAGTGAGCTGTTGATATGATACCTCATCGTCCCCAGCTATTTTTTTTGGTGTATTTCCTGCACATTTTAACATTCTTCCACATGATTACATTGACACTGATTACAACCCAACCAAAAAACCAAGAAGTTAGCCTTGCTATATCATGACCATCTAATCCTCATACTTGATTCTAATTTCAAGAATCATCATCATCTTTCATAGGAAAAAGATACAGGTCAGGATCACATGTCCATTTCTGTTGTTCTATATTTTGGTGTCTTCTTCCTAGTCTTTCCTAAACTTTTATGACCATGACATTTTATAAAATTACAAGTCAGATATTTTATAGAAGATGTCTTAATTGGATTTTGTCTGCTGTTTCCTCATGATTCAGAGAGTATGTATCTTTCACAGGAATGTCACCAAAGTGTCACAGGTTCTTCTATCCTTCCTCTCGGGTAGCACCCCAATGTGGACTCATCCCATTTCCGATGATATTAACTTTTACTCTTAGATTAAGGAGGTATCTGTCAAGCTTCCCCACTGTAATGTTACTTTCTCACCCATTTAAATTAATAAGTATGTTATGGGAAGTTCTTTGAGACCAATTAAACACCCCAGTCTTCATCAAACTTTCAATTCATTCCTTTAGCTCCATCAATATCAACCCGTGGTTTCCTATTTTATTCCAATTTATGTATTTTGATATTCAAAATTTCCCAGATGTGACCAATACTTTCCCCTTCTTTTGACATGTCTCCATCATTCTTTGAGTATTTCCTTGCTTTCTGACCTGAGGTAGTCCAGGCTTCTCCAAAGTCCTATAATCAGCTATTCATCCAAGGAACACTGCTTTCTTTTAGTGGAGAATGGTGTTTAAAACCAAGATCTGGCTAAGGTGTGTGTTCACGGCCATTGGGATGTCACTGTTCCCAGGCCTGATGATGGGCAGAACTGGGGATGATATGTATTCACAAATACACACCACTTATACCTATATTTATCTCAGTGTCTATATGTTGAAAACCATGAGCTTACACAATACTTCCAATTCCAATTCAATACCACAAAGGTCATTCTAATTTTCTCCATTTCTTTATTTGTAATTCTAACAGTAAAAAATGTGACTTGTATTATCCTCTTTTTTTTTTTAAGATTTTATTTATTTGAGAAAGGGAGAGAGCATGAGAGGAGAGAGGTCGTGGAAGAAGCAGACTCCCCGCTGAGCAGGGAGCCCGAGCAAGTCCCACTTGAAGTATTTTCTGAATAAATAGAGGATTTTTCAAAATAAAGTGATTTTAACACCACGTTATATTAGAAAGTCCCACTTGAAGTATTTTCTAAATAAATAGAGGATTTTTCAAAATAAAGTGATTTTAACACCATGTTATATAAGAAAACCTAAAATATACATGGAAATTAGCTCATAGAGTATTCTGTTCATTCTGAAACTTAAATCACCGCCTAGTAAATATACTGATACTTCAAAAGGCACATTTGCTCTGAAATGCTACTGCCACATGTAAACTAGCCCACTGTAGCAGTAGTGTGCTAAATGGCACCGATTAGTGTCTCATTATGTAGAAGCTTATTTTAGAAGAGCTCCTACTCTCTTTCAGAACCCATGGAAAGGACACAGAAAACTTCATTTTCACTACTAATCACTAAGTAAATCTGCCAAACTTAAGATAAGAGTTCATTATCAGCATAATCAATTTTTTAAAGAAAGGAACTAATACTAAGAGACATCAAGTCTCTTACTGCTCTTGGTCCCGGGACTCCAGGATCATGACCTGAGCCAGAGGCAGTCGCCCAACCAACTGAGCCACCCAGGCGCCCCATGACTTGTATTATCCTTAATACACAAATTACTTTCACCAGTAACTATAGGTAAATAGTCTCCTATCACTGCCACCCACTGCACCCCAGCATGGGCTCCTTCCTTATTCTACCAATGCTTCTGCACCGTTGCCATGGGGCCTTGCCACATGTAAGTCCTCCAGTGGGGTTGTCCTACTTATCCTGCTTAGGTTCTGACCCTCAATACAGACTGATCTGTGCAGAAGCCCTTCCCATGGGCTCTGCTTTCCCATGTGAGGGGGTGTACAACCCCACCTCACCTATATTAGGGTTTTTCTGTTCTGGTGCCTTCCTCACCTCTCTTGAACACTGGATCCCATGTTGGGATGGGTGCCAAAGCCTGTGCAGGGTGACTTTTCTTCCCCCTTGGATATCCAAAACAAGGCACAAAGACACACTCCAGCATGGATGTCCTCCTTGCTGCTCTTGGCCTCTGGCATCATGCCCATCTCCTGTGCCAGTGTGGCTCACCCCTCAATGGTGTGGCCACCTACCCTGATCAGTTCCATCTACTATCTTTTACACTAAGTTGTTGGGGAAGAGGAACAAGAATTTTAAAACTTTTATAGCCACAGATTCCTTTCATCGAATGAAATTTTTGTCTGTTTATGAAATTATTTTAGCTTAAATGTACAACATCCTTATATAAAGTTAATACATGAAAACAATGAGATTGTTAAAAATTTTTAAACTTTTTGAGATCACTTTAGATTTGCAAAAGAATCACAATGGTACTATATAGACAAGTGTAACTATCACACAGCCATTCCATTAACATCTTAAATAAATTAGATAAATTCTTCAAAACTATGAAATTAATATTCTCACCATGCAATTAGTTAAACTGTAGAATTCAGTGTCTCCAAGTTTTCCATTAATGTCTTTTTTCTGCTCCATGAGCCGGAGGACCACATCGCAGTTGGTCATCTTATCTACCCAGTCAGTGAGGCTGTTTTCATGAATCCAAAACTGAAATTAGCAGATCTGGGGGATAGTTGAAGACATATGGGGGAGAGTTGAAGGCAAACCTAATTTGTGTTCATGCGGGTTTAAGAGTATCTCGAATCACATGGATAAGTGGGTACAATTGGAAATATTTGTTTCTTCTATGGCTTACCTGGTCTTCCCAGGACACTTCAGTTAAACCAATATGGCAGGACTCATTGTTCAGACTCCGGAAGAACACATCAACTCAGCAGCTCAACTCACTGATTCAGTAGTTTACAAAATGTTAAAACTTGCTACACAACACATTTGTTTATAGATGGTTTGGTTACATATTTATGATACTTAAAATATGTTAAGAGTAAAATGTAGAATAGACATTTGCAGGAACCCAGAGGCAACCTTCAGAACCTTGGGGTCTGCCACCATTGCTCATGATACCCTAAAATTTGGATTAACTCAGATATTGGTGAAGAAAGGTCCTGGACTTAATTGCAAGGCCTCCTAGAATTGTATTTTCTCAACAGTGTGCTGGAGTGATGTCTTTGGGCTATGTCTGTGTCTGTTGACAGTCATGACTGACTAATTAGTTGATGTTGATGAGGACATCGGTCCCTGCTATATCACAGAGGGTCATCCGTATGAGGGACCTTGGAGCAAATGCTTTTGTATGGTAGATTCAGGAATGGTGGTGCTCCTGTGTTTCTTTTGATCTCATGAGTACTATCAGTCAGTGACACTGTAATTAGTCCTCCTTTCTTTACTGTTGTCTGCTTTAGGCCCCAGCTGAGAAAGTGACAAGGACTTGGGTGGCATGCGTGTTAATGTCTCCATGTTTGTTTCCCGTTGCCTCTTCTGTTCTCACAGACTTCAAGATTTTATTTGACTAAATTGTATGTAAGCTGCCAAGGTTCCTTGTAGAACCAAGCAAGCATGAAGTCAATAAATAAGGAAGGCAGGAAGGAAGATGGTAGATTGATAAGTAGGATAGAAAAGTGGCCAAAAGAGAATTCAGTAACTCCCACGGGCATGTGCCAGGCTGGCGCGTCTATCTACCCAAGGGTCTTTCTTTCGAAAGTTGCTCATTGACTCATGTTGGTAACAACGCCTTACCCTCCTACAGTGTCTTTATCATAGCTGGTAAGGTAATAGGTTAATACTTATTTTTAAAATATAGTTGGATGTTCTTTTCATTGTATGAACTAATGGTTCAACATTTTTATTAAAGGAGAGAGAAATTGCGCACAGTCCTGCCCTTCAAAAAAGAACCATTGTTCGTTAACGTTGTGCCACTCTTGGAGACTTCTGGAGCTGATCAACCCAAGAGAGCCTACGCAGCTGAGAGCCAGAGGCTTGTTCTGGGAAAGCTGGATCTCCCTGGGCCTCCTGGTGCACCTGCGCTCCAAAGACTAAAGATTTTGATCTGCCTGGGATGTGTCCTGGTGGGGTACCAGGGCCTCTGCCTCCACTCAGCCCCTTTGCCTGTCTGCTGCTTCCCCCACCCCCGCCCCCTTCAGAGGTTTCCGGGTCAGGACATTGATTCTGAAAAGGGGCTGCCCTTAGAAGCAGCCCTCTGGTGACAGAGTAGGAGACACTGGCTCCTGAAGTCACATTTGTGTTGGGATCCCAGCTCCGCCACTTGCTGTTTGTTGGATCACAGGATAACACGCCCTTTCTAGGTCAGTCAGGAAAGTGGGGCTCCCTGCATCACCCTCTGATTTCCCTCTTATTTAGAGCAAATGTCTCTAGAAGCACCAACTACGTTCTTGGTGCATAGTTAGCGCGAAGTCAAAATGAGCTTTTCACTCTTGTTTTCACCATTTCAAGTGAAGCCAGTGGCCGGCCTTTCTAGCAGAATCCACAGGGGGTGGATTCTTATCCACTAGGGCCAAGGTGTTCTGTGACCTCAGCCGGAGAGTGGTAACCGTCACATCACTGCCTTACCCTGGAATCTAGGCAGTGGGTTATCTCGCCTCCTCTCTCTTGGCAACTACGTTTCCTTGGATGTGTTTGCAGGTTACAGGCTCATTATTTTTGTTTCCATGTTGGCAGTATTTGTCTGCAAGTCATTTCTCAGTTTTGCCCTCTGGTGTGGGTAGAGATTGAAGAAAGCTTAATGAAGTCAAGACCAGATGACACCTGTCTTGCCAAAATAAGGGAAATGGCCTTATTTGTAAAGAACACGGACACCAGTATTTGCCAGCTGGGGTTTGGTTCTCACTCTGTTCTTGCCAACACCAGACGACATTTCAGATGGGCATCTGAGGGGCAGGGATCTGTGGCCCTGACTCCCTGGCTGTGAGGTCTGAGACTCGCCAGTAAAGAACTCGCCAGAAATTTCTTGGGACTCACAGCTTCGCAATGACATATGCAATGGTTAAGGGGAAAGAGCCTTTTCCTGGGCAAGGGACCCAGGGTAATAAGGTATTTGGCAGTAATAGGAAATGCCATGTGCATTTTCTATTGGACGGCGTGGTCCCTCCCCGGACGTTGGCTTTCTGTATATTCTCCATCATTCTTGTGTTTAGACAGCCTGCCTGTCCTTGCAGGAGGGGTGACTCTGAGCCGGCTGGGCTTTGCGAAGTGCCTGAATGGTCCAGCTGTGTAGCAAATTAGCATAACTGGCAGGTCCCATCTGTCCAGTTTACGCTATGTAACTGATGCTGCCCTATCTTCTGTTGTTTAAATTCTTAAGATGGTTTGAGTCTTAACTGCGTCACCGCGGTAGAGAGGAAGCACGTGAGCCTTGGACTCTCCCTTCCCCCAAAACGCTCACTAAGGAATGAGATGCATTAAGAAGCCTCATCTGGAAGATGAGGGAGATGACCCTGCCTTCCTTGTGGGCCGTCCTGAGCAGGAGGAACCTCAGGGTGCTGGGCTAGTCTCTGGCATGTGGAGGGTCGCTGAGATCCTTACAGAGGTGCTGAAACTCAGTGAGCCTTTTCTCTCAAGTGGGCGGGGCCGGAGTAAGCCCATCGCAGGACTGGAGACAAGTGTTTTCCGTCCCCGATGCGCAGGTCCTTCTCAGACACGTTCAGGGACTGGCTGGCTGCATTGCCTTTTAAAGGAGTCACCGGCCACTGTGTTTTTCCAGCACGGCTCTTTGGCAGCAGGTTAAACATCTGGTCCTGGTGCTGGAAGCTTCTCTGAGCATCCACTTCTCCCCTCTGCCCCTTTGCTCAGTGTCCCCACGCCAGGGATCTTCAAACATGTTGACATGACAGCATTCCCCAGGAGCCACTATATAAATGAGGACAGGGAATGTCGAGTGGGAGGGTAACAGGACGAGGAGCCCTGCCCACCCCTTTACCTCAGCACTGACCTGGGGACTTACACCAAAATCTGCAGTGCTTCAGGGAGTGATGAAAGCCACTGCTGTGGACACCTGAAACTCCCTCCCAGAGGGCTCTCCTGGCTTTGCCCTGGGTGCCCACCGAGTGTGGCTGTCAATGGAGCAATCTTCCTTAACCTCTGGCTGTGTTCCTTACCAGCCACTGCCTGCTGCCTGCCTATGGAGCCCACGTCTCAGCTTGCCATTGCTGGCCATGTGACTGTGGGCAAGTGACTTGTTCTCTGTGTCCCAGTTTCTGTGTTGTGGGCTCACAGACTGGCCCCATCCACAGAGAGCAAGGAGAACTCAAGGAAGACACAGGCTACTCGAGATACCCCAGATGGGTTGGGTAGGTGGCACGTATCTGGGGCTTACCCTGGGGCGCTGCAAGTCAAGGGTCCCTCCACACCTGTCTTCCAGACCTTAGAAGGTTACATAGAGGTTTTCACTGGGATCAGACCATGTACTGTCCAGCTGGTCTCAACACTATGTCTCTGTGTCCAGGCTGTCTCCTTGAGGCAGCTTCTGGGAATGAGGAAGGCAGGTGGAATGCACATTCTGATGACGGGACGGAGTGCGACCCTTCACTTGCTGGGGCCCAGCTCATGGGTCAACCAACCATCACCCCTTCTCCATGACTTGCCCCAGCACACATCCATAAAATGGGGTTGGGGTGAGGCCAAATCCCATTGTGCACGTAAACTTTTTCAGCTTGGTTCTTGTCGCGTTATAAATAAGTGTTCGGGGAATCTTAAATGGTGATATATTTGTTATTTATATACATACCAGGTCTTTTTTTATTTTTAAATTATTATTATTATTATTATTTATTTGAGAGAGAGAGAGCAAAAGTAGGCAGAGCAGCAGGCAAAGGGAGAGGGAGAAGCAGGCTTTCCACTGAGCAGGGAGCCTAAGGCTGGACTCAATCCCAGCACCCTGGGATCGTGACCTGAGCCAAAGGCAGCCACTTAACTGACTGAGCCACCCAGGCACCTCTCCCATGCATTTCTTGTTCGACTCTAAACAATTTAGCAAATTTATAGTCTACCGCTCAATATGGGGACCTGACCCAGGAGTATTCGAATGCTCGGTAGGAATTTTGACTCCTGTATAGCTTTGAGGAACTGTGGTTTGGGGCTTCTAGGTCATTATTTCTCAACGTGTAGGCTGGACACCGTTTCTCTCAGAATACTCCTGAATACTCCTGAATGTATGCAGATGCCTAGACCCTATTTCAGACCTACCGAACTGCCATCTCTGGGTGCAGGGCCCAGGAATCAGTATTTCAACATAATCTTCTACGCATGCCCCGCAGAGGACCCCGGGTGTGGATGCTAAATCCTTGCCTCTGGTTCTAGCCTAAGCTCACAGGACTTCTCTCAGCCTTGAAACAGTAACCCTTTTGTTCCCTTTCTATCAGTCTGTCTGCATCCGTATTTAATTTTGAAAGCCTCCTCTACCCCACGCTGTCATACAATCAGCCCCATGCCAGAAATATTGACTTCAACCCCCCCGCCAAAAAAAAATTCTTGCGAAGTTATTTGTCCTCTGGTTTTAGTCCAGATGTCATTTTGGGGGCATCAGGTGTTTTTAAGTGTCCAGGTCCCACTGGGTAACAGTTCACTTGTAACAACAAAAGCTCTGCATTTTTCATCCATTTATCTTCATGGTGAAGACTTATTTTGGTTCCACGGAGGCAACTAATTAATTACTTAATGTTCTTTTGTATTTTTACCAACATTAGGCCAAATATATGTCGTAGAACAAACCATCCATACAGTATGTGTCATAATTACTGTTTTGCAATTTCACACCAGCAAAAATTTATTAAAACTTCACGACTCATTAATAGTAAGTGATCATAATCGCTTAATAGAAAAGGAAAGTGTGCTAATGATGGCAGCCTTGATTAACGTATTTGACCTTAAGTCATGAAGTCAAGTGAAATTAATATCACTGAATGTTGAACATAAGGTTTTTTACAGTGCACATCATTTCAATCATCATAAAAGGCAAATAAACTAGTTTTGAGTTTGACTCGATTTGAAAGCCTTTTAACGCTTCACAACAAATTAAGGGAATGTTAATGAACTCCTACACAATGACAATTAAGTGACAAAATGTGAGTAGATGCAGAAATGGCTCTTTTCTATCAAGTGCTGGAGGAACGTTGTCCTACTGGCTGGTGAACGTGCAGACAATTTGCTGGGGTACAGCCTCTCCCCCAACAGTTTAGTATGTGCGAGGGTGAGACTCAGCCGTCCTCTGAAGATTTTACTCTTTCCTAACCAGACAAAGCGGTGAGGGTCTATGAGGCATTATAACCCAGAAGGATATTACTCTTATTTGAAAGGACTAGCGATCCCTTTGGACGCCACCGAATGTGCCCTGTGCCCCACACGCAATTGGAACATTCTCCTTGGAGGGACTGAGGTCTGTCCTGCCCCTCCCTGGGAAGTCTGCATTCTTCAGAGCCTGGGTGCAGGGGAGAAAAAAAAAAGGTTCATACTCTTCCATGGGGCAGGGATTATATTTCTTTGTTTCCCAGAGATTATGTCCATCACAGGGCAAGCCTCTGGGGAATTAGTGAAGGGGAGAAGCGCTGAGCCTGGGGGACACTCAGGTCACCCATTCCTTCAGAATTGAAAGTTGTGCACACTCAGATCCCCGCCACACGCCAGGACTGGGGCCCGGCATCCAACGTCAGTGCTGCCGTTCAGTGCTCACCGTCACTCTATTCACCGCAGTGGCTGTCGCCAACACGGAAAGCTGAGAGCAGCCCCGTGAGCGAGGTTCTCTTATTTACAGCTTTTGACACTTGGGGAAATGGAGGTTTGGAGAGGTCAAGAGGTTTTGACGCTAGAGTTTCTACTCTTTGCCACCCCATGGGGACATAAGGGGGAGTCTGTCTTCTTTTTGCGGGGCATATAAAGCCTTGCTAGGTGGGGAGGCTCATGCTCATAGAGCTAAGCAACAGAGCAAGGACACAGAAGAGCAGAGGAGCCAGTGAGATGCGCTGGAGAGCCGCGGGACACCTGGAGGCTAAGAACCCGCCGTGCGCTGCAGTGACTTGGGAAGGCTCTCCAGGGGGGAGCTGCGGGTGCGGTCGCGGTGGCCGTGGGTGAGGAGGTCTGCTTGTTTGTGCAGGGAGAAAGTCCGACAGAAATTTGGGAGGCAGTGTGGAGTCAGGGCCTGGTGGCAGTGACGTTCGGGAGAACGTTCTGGAGAGGGAGAGGCAGGTGATAGCCCGTGGGGGAAGGCGGCAGGAACAGAAGGGAAGGGTAGCCGCAAGGGAAGGGAAAGCCCGACTGGCTCGTGGGATAGTGGCAAGGGAAGAGCGGGACGAGCCCGTGAATGCTGGAGTCAGGCTGGTGGCGGGGCTTGCAGGCGTCCCACCCACACTTCCCGAGAGAAAGTTGGGTCTTTTCCACTCCTCCCTCTTGGAACCTCTGCTCTCCCTCGTGGGTCCTCCTCTGCACAGGGGCCCAGCCTGGGGGGTTCTGCTTGTTCCCCTTCCAATTCCAGGCACGGGCAAACCCCGCCAGTGCTGCCTCCGGAACCCTTCTACTCATCTCCCCACAGCACGAGCACCCCAGAGCCTGCCCCGCCCTCCCTAGCGTGGGCCACGTCCCAGCCCTGATTGTTCCCTCTCCCCCTTGGCCGGCCACATGCTGGAGGGTGTCCACCAGCCTACCGTGTCTGCAGGCTCCCTACCACCTCCTCAGCCTCCCGTTTCTCTCCCCAGTCCCTCCACGATAGCCCACTGGACCGATTTTTCTTTCCGATGCACCATCACCTCCCTTCCGACCTCGGGCTTTCACACCGCTGTTGCCCCCTGGAGTGCTCTCCCCGCACTGCTGGTGCTTTCTTAAGGTTTAGGCTTTACGTCTGAGGATGCCTCCTGGGAGACACTTCCTCTGGTCTCCCAGATTAAAGCTGCTTCCTGGTTCCGTTCGTCATGGCACCCCATTGATCCCACAGGAACAGCGCCTTATGTGTCTTTAGTCCTTTGCTGTGTGCCCGCACGGAAAGCCCCTCACCGGAAGTGGTTCACAGCATCCCCAGACTCACCCGGGGAGGTTGGCTCTGTACCATCTTCACTTCACAGATGAGGAGACTGAGAGCACGTGTCACCGAGGACCGTAGTTGTCACTGTCATATTTTATTTGTTTACCTTTACAAAGGCTCTCTGGTTACTGGGTAAGCTCAATGAGCCTTCCCCGGCCAGGGACGTGTGTGCCACATACATGGGCAAAATCTGCTGTCAGAACTCATTAAAATGTCGCCAGCGACGATCGCCTAAGGAACAATTCTGTTTCACTGTCAGTGAATCCCAAATTAGGAAAAAAAAAAATCCAGACACATACTTGAGTTCTTCACATTAAAAGAGGATTACCAATTTAAAATCTCAGGTTTCCTTAAAGATCTAATCCCTCTGTGGCTTTGAGAAAGGGGGGATTTGCAGGAAGCCTCTTCTGGAGGCACAGGGTTGCCGGAATGCCCTGAAGTTAGAGACGCAGACCCTCCAGTTGGGCTGCCGGGTTCAGATTCTGGCCCCCCACCCCGATCTGTGGGGCCTTTGCCAAGTTACTTAGCCTCTGAGTTTCTCTTTCCTGATCCGCAAAATCAGGAGAGCAGAACCTGCCTCAGAGGCTGCGGTAAAGATTTGCAGGGATGCTCAATGTTATGCCGAGGAATGAGGGGCCCAGGGGAAGCACAGATTCGCTACTGCAGACAAGAAAAGGCAAGAAGCAAGCAGGGACTAAATTAGAAATGGACTCGATGGTAGGGGGCTGTGGGAAGATCTAGAAGCTCCAGGTGGCACCTGGGTGAGCAGGGCTTTGCAGGCTCTGCACAGGTGGGTTCCATGAGTTGCACGGGTGGGACAAAGCTGAATGGGGGGCTCCCTGTAGGGCAGGCAAGGCCAGCTCACCCAGCACCTAGAGGTCACCGGTCCACGTGGGGGCAGCCCTGGCACCTCCCTCATTGCCCCTGTCTCCTTACATTGGTTTGCTACCTGGATGCATGGACTTGTCCAGCGAGGAAGCCACCATCCCACTCCTGTGCTCCACTTGGTGGCTCACCGCGGCTGAGGCACATGGGCAAGGGGACAGCACGTAGCAAGGTCACTTGGCAGCCCAGTGCTGAGAGTCTGAGGTCGGCTCACCCCTAAACACAGAAGGGGTTGACCAAAGAACACTTAATACCTGTAGGAAAAAAATGCCCGGAAAAACTCCGTGGAATAGCAGAAGAGAGTCTACAGTTGTAGACTCCGCCAAAGTGGACAGTCAGTTAAAATCGTTTTCAATTCCTGGGTAAGCAGAAAGATGCCAGAAAAAGGCAGAAAGGAAGCCAAAGGAGAAAGTCCCATCACAGGGGCCGGGGGGCTTCGGGGTGCTGAATTGAGGGCTGTAGAGGCTTCCCTGCCACTGACCAGAGTCAGATGAAAGCCTTTCCGGGTCTCGTCCTTCTGCACCCATGAGATGGGGAAGATCAACTAGCGCCCACCCGCCAGGGGCGGAATCAAAGGAGGACATGTGTGAAGGTGCTCTGCGAACCAAGACGACTTCTAAGATAAGGAGATGCTACCCCAGTACCCAACGGACCCTTTCAGGGACAAAAACATCCTGGAAGAACAAAAACAAACAAGGATTGTATCCGAGTATGGCTGCTTTCCTGTTCTGATGCCGGGTACTTGCGGACAACGGTGGTGTCTGGGATTCAAGGTCCAAGGACCAAGAGGGAAAGCAGATGTGGACAAGAGCCACGTCTGGTAGAAACGACCTTCTTATTGTCTGCTCTATATTTTCTTTTCCATTTGGGCACAATTTTCTGAAGCTGGAATGACATCCTTGCAAATTAAGGAGCGGAGCCCATGTTCCCTCGTAAGTAGATGCCCCAGTCCGAGGTAGGACTGTGATGACTGCTTTCGGGTATTTTCTAGAAGCTCTGACAGAAAGCCTGCCTCCACCACAGGCTCTCCTTCCCTGTCTCCATGTTTTCTAGGTGGGGGCAGAGTAAGGGGGGCAAAATTTAGGGCAAGGCAGGTACTAGGGACTGAGTGATTTCACGGAGCCGGCCATCCTGCCAGCGAGATCTGGCTGTTCTCCTCCAGCACTGCCCGGGGGGCCAGAGTGCCCACTGTCTGCTGTCATGAGACCAAAGATAGCCGCCCAGGAAGTGACGGCAGGGGATCCGATTAGGGTGAGTTGGCACCCCTGAAGTTGGAGCCGGGCCGAGCGCTTCCAAAGTTGTGCGAGAACAGGCCAGCTATGTTTTTCTGGGCACAGTCTGTAGGTCAATTAGATCTTTAAAACACTTAGGCAGGCTTTTGTCACTTGGTGTTAACTGTGTACCTTGCGACGACTTTAATTGGTTCCTTGTCTAGAATGAGGGACGGAAATGAAAGTGTGACTCTTAGGGGAGCAGTCCTGGCACTCCGATGGCTTGTTAGATTTCTTTTTTAATCTGCTGTTCTTTTCCTTAAGGTGAGGGAGGTAATCGAATTATCTTTTTGAAGACAAGTTCATGCCGCAGTATGTCAGTCTGGGCTGCTCTTGTAACATGGCCCCGAGTGTGGGTGGAGGGAAATGAAATCAGGATGTGGGGTGTACCTGTGAGTTTTCCTGCTCCAAAGCCAGGAGCCGTGGCCTCCCCAAGGAGGGAGGGAGTGGATAGTGTAAATGGGCAGTGGTGTCGCAAAACTGAATCCGAGTCCCCCTCTACCTCCCTGGGCTGTGTGACTTTGCGCTAGTCACTTGCTGTCTCTGAACGTCTGTCTCTTCAGTTGCAAAGTTAGATTGATTCTGTCTTGGAGTGGGCAGGAGTGAGATCACATGCCCAGAGCCCATCCATCCTAGTGTTGGGGGGTGGGGGCATGTGGTGAGCGCTCAATAACCAATGGCATTTATTATTGGGCCGTTATTATCATGAGCCTTCTGTGGCACTGTCCACAAACCAATCCTTGACAGCCTTGTCACCAAGAAAGCTGACCCAGCCTCCCTGCCCATGTAGAGCTAACTCACACTGTGTCACTGACCACAAAGTAAGGAATTATTAAAAACCCTCCAGGATACACTGTACACACAGTGCCTAAAAGGTGCCTCTTTCCCAAATTGCAGCAATTCATCCTGAAAGAGGTTCTGTGGGGCAGACACTCCCTGCCTCCTGGGATGCGTGGAGCTTTGCTAGATGAAGGAGAAAATTCTGGTCCTGGGAGTGCTCTGAACCAGGGCTGCACCTGCCTCTTTCCTCCAAAAAGCAAAGGCTGAACTTTGACTGGGTTCCAGCAGCTACAGAGTTCATCCTTCCTTTATCTTTTTTTCTTTAAAAAACAACTGGTTAAAAATAAATAAATAAATAAAACTGGTACACAAATATGGCAAAAAACTGTATCTAGGTAGAACCTATCCATCACTTACCCATCCATCCATCATCCATCCCTTTATTGTCTA
Source organism: Mustela erminea (assembly GCF_009829155.1). Lineage (NCBI taxonomy): Eukaryota > Metazoa > Chordata > Mammalia > Carnivora > Mustelidae > Mustela > Mustela erminea. The sequence continues at coordinate 77,778,311 of NC_045627.1, forward strand.
TCTTCTACCTATTCTCTATCTATCTGTCTATCATCTCTCTATTTATCAACCATCTAATCTATGTTTCTACTATGGATACAAGGAGGACCATATTTTCCTTTGTTCTGTACTTTGCCTTTTCACTGAATAAACCACAGACCACTTCCAGTTTCAGTGGGTCTCTATCTACTTTTTACAAATGGTGGCACAGCATTCCCTTGTCTCGAAGCACCATGAGTTCTTTAACCAGCTGGCTACTGATGGGCATTTAGGTTGTGGCAAGGACTTCCCTATTACATATTATCCTGCAATGGCAATCCTTTTGCACAGACCTTGGCACGTAGTGTAAGAAGGCTGGGTAAATTCTTTACAGGGGAATTGCTGGCTCAAAGGGGATATGGATTTTAAATTATGATCACATTGTCAAATGGTTTTCTGAAAAAGATCATCCCTGTGTATACACCCACCCAAGGTGTTCTCAGGCCAGATGCTCCCCTTATCTTTTACACATGGTGAATTCTTGGCCTCGAAGCCTAGATGCGGGAATCTTCGTGAGGATCAAAGCAGGCGGTGCGGCCAGCGGCGCCGGTGTCTGGGACTTTTATGGATACTCCGCTCCTATCTCTCACATCGCTGTGTTTTTGTTTATGCTTTATTTATATCAGCCGACACAAGCAGCCTTGTATCTTGTTCCTGTCACAGTTTTTATTCACTTTCTTGGCATTTCTCTCAGGGTTTTATTAGTCATGTCTTGTTCCAGCTCCTAAAATTTCTATCACCTGCATCCTGGGGATCTGGTTGTACTGAGAAGGTGATTAGAATACTAACGGCCTAGAGAAGAAAACCTGATGCCCCAGGGCACCGTTCTTTCCCCATTTCTGCTAGGATTCAGGGAACCTCATGCCCGCCCCCAGGGGCCTGCCCCCCATGCGGACATGAGGGGCTTCATTTCTCGGGGAAGGAACGTGGGGCAGCCTGAGGAACCCAAAGCCAGGAGACATGTTGGAATCTGGGGTTTTGTTACACCTCTAAAACAGGCCCAGACCCAAATGCTCACAGACTTTTATCTGAATTATGGAGCCCAGGAGAAATCATCCTAAACTTGGTCATTGGAAGGTCGGTCCAGGAGACAAGGGAGTAGGAAAGCCCAGTTGAATTAAAAAAAAAAAAAAAATCATAAAATTGTGTCCTACAGAGAACCGCCTGTGAAATGCAGGCTTCTGTCCTGGACTAGGCCAGGTCTTCTTGCTGTGCCGTGGACTGCCAAGTTGTAGACTGAAGCGAACAACGCTGGTGATGTTAATTACTGGGTTTTGTGCTCCAATATTTTGCCGTAAAACTCCTGGTAGTGATAAGGTGCCAGAGATTACAACCTCCCGGGGAGTCCTATTTTGAGCAGTCAGGACCCTGATGCTAATGCCCACGTATCAAACACAGCCTCATGCGGTGTAAAGTAACTTTTCCTGGCCAGGCACTGGGCTATAGCCTGGAAATTGGGAAAATCACCTATTCTGTCTTTAAACTTTTTATCCAGATACTATTTGTAAGTTTACACAAATAATTCAACATTTATGATCATAGCTAAAGAATTCACTAGTCCTATCCTCTAATTACAGAATTGTATGTTGAAGACATGAAATCAGTATCTGGTGTGGCCCTCCACAGACCCTGGTTCCTTTAGGCATGCATAGGGAGCTATTCGGTTGGGTTTGAACCAGTGACTCTCAATCAGGGGGTTTTCCTAGCTCCTCCCAGGGGGCTGACAGCATCTTGGGAGGTGGTTGCTACTGTCGTCTAGTGGGATGGGGCTAGGGTTGTTAAACATCCCACAACGGACAGGACCAGACCATCCCTTCCTTCCTTCAAGACAAAGAATCATCTAGAATCATCTAGAAGCATCTAGAAGCATCAACCACATTCGGTCCTCCAGCATCTTATCTCTTCTGCTGTCAGAAAGCCCCCATATCTTGATACTGGGGATCTCCAAGCATCTGCAGACTTCAAGATCATTTTCCAATGAATTAAGGTAAAAGAAAAAGACACTACCACTGTAGTTTTTTTTTTTTTTTAAAGAAAACAATGTTTATTAGGGTATTCTGGGGCGGAGGACCCCTGAACAGTTTACATACGTACATTCTGTAGTGCTCGAGCAATATGTTAACAGAAAATCCAAACATCACAAAACCACTTCCAAAGTCCAAAGAGCAAAACTTGTACTTCTCTATGTAGGTGTTGTTCCATGGGTGTCTGTGGCAAAGGACGCTGCAGACAGCGGTGTGAGGGAGCCGTGTGGGGATGGCCCCGGAAAACACACAGGTGCCGCAGGAAAGCAGGGACACGCGGCGATGAGATACAGGTGTTGTCTGGTACGAGTGGGAAACTCAAGAAACACACGATGGCAAGCGGAGACCAGGAGGGAAATCACTCATCTCGATCCTAACTGGAGGCTTCCGTGAAGCTCACTACAGCCCTGACCCCAGCTCTGACGAGGCTGGGTGTTTGACAGAAGTCTAAAACCATCCTAAAAACCCAAATCCTCCTGGCTGGCTAACCTACATGAAACAGAAGGAACAGAAGCTGAGACATACCCTGTGGTTAGGGGTAAAAATGCAACATCATCTAAAAGAATAAACTTGAAAGCCCACACCCCGAATCTCACACAGCTTCTCCACGGGAGGCGGATTAAACAAGAGAAAATAATTTCAATATCTAAGGGATGGCGCACAGGAGAACAGAAAACCCTTTAAAGAAAACTCTGTGGTGAAAAGCATTCCCCCCTCCTCCCTTGGGGGAGAAAGAGAGAGAAAAGAGAGATAATTAGAAGAAATAGAAGGCCCTGGATTTCAGGCTTCTGAAACCATTTCTTCAACCCTCTGAGGACAATCGGCTATTTCTGAATCTAGAAAAGTCTCATTACGAGAAGATCGCAGCCACATAAGGCAGGGCCATTGTAAGTGGGTTCTCCAGTTCCCATTCTCTCTTTCCCACATTTCAGAAATGCTTTCGGCTAAAGCTAAAAAATAAAAAAGGCAGATTCCAGATCAAGCACACTCTGCATACCAGAAAGACAATGGCGGATCCCGCAGCCCTGCGGAAGTTGTGACACACAGAGAGAAAAGGAGCTTTTGTGGTGGGTAAGTGTCAGATGTCCTGCCGGGCCCCAGTGACAGGTGACAGACCTTTAGTCACTCAAAAGAGCCTTGCGTTTCTTCTACCCACGGCATCGCGTGGGTGTTCCAATTCTTTACCCTACTTTACTCTTGTCTTGTAACCTGGGTTATATTTGCTGCCACCAAGGGTCTTTGCGTACTTTCAAAGTTTTGCTGTTTGAACGAACACTGCTAGACCTGCTTTCCTGCGCTAGAGCAGCTCTCGTGTCTCCTGTTCCCACCTGCACTGCAGCTGGTGCCTGACACCTGGGCCAGTGCCACGGACATGGCCACCTGGCCATGCTCACGGCCCTCGGAGGCCTCCAAGGGTGACCCCACTTGGTTCCCCGTGGCAGTCTGACCCCCTTCTCCGTATTGCTTGAGCTGTGCCGGTTGCTTGCGACTTCTTAAGGACCGAGTCTGGAAGGCAACTTCTTGTACGACCTACAACGAGAATTTAGATTCTCTGAAGGATGTTAAAATGAAGGATTCTGCCACCCGGAAAAGATGGGTGATTCTGCAGGCCGCTGTCAGACGGCCTTGTCCTCTCAAGTTACTCATGGAGGAGGTTCGGTCCTGAAGGAGGGTTCACTGTGCTAGAGCAGATGGTCCATAGATGCCGTGATTGAAGACCACCTCTTTGCTTCTCAGGATGCTGGCACAGGACCAGGCGTGGTCCGGGCTTGGTGGAGCGGTCCACCTTTCCAGCCAGCATCCTGCACTTGACGCAGATTAAAATATCAGCAGACTAATTTCCCATGAAATCAGTTCACCCCATTTGGGGTCCTGTCCTTTCTGGGACTGGCTGGTGCTGCTCAGCTCGTCCTAGGGACAAACGCTCATTTTTCATCTCTCAGCAAAAAACATGGTCAGCATATTTAAAGCTGCTTTGATTCCAATACTGTGTTTGACACTTCCTTCCAGGTCTGCCTCAGTAGCCTTTGCTGTCGTGTCGGAGAGCTCAGCGCTGGTGAGACAAGGCAGCGGACCAGTTCTTGCAACCGTGTTACAGAATGAAGCCTTTCGATGCCCCCAAATTTTTCATTCACCCAACGTTGTTTAAGTACCTACCGTGAGGCGTGCTTCCTCTCAGGGCAATCTGGGGGGAGCTCCAGGAAGAGATGTTCAGACAGAAGAAGAGGCTGATGGTGTCTGGCCAGAATCTTGGTATTCTTTATGAAACAGAAGTGAGAATGGTAAGAAAACGCAGGCTGGGATGAAGAGAAGAAAATCCGAGAAAACCTTTTATTGACGCTGGTGCTGGGTTTGGCAGCTGCCCGGGAGCAAAAATAAACTCCTGATGGCAGGGAGACAAGACGCTGATGCTGGCACCTGCCAGGGGCAGACAGCCCAAGTCGCAGCTGCGCTGGTCGAACGAGCCTGGAGACCTCAGGGGGTGAGGACCTCAATGACTGGTAACGGGCTGCGGTTCTCTGCAGGCAGTTTATTGAAACAGGATTTGTGCGCCTCCCCACCCCTCTGGGCTGAATCTCAGAGCACTCAGAAGCGCAGGTGATGCTACCCGCTGAACCACCCCAGGCTTGTCTCCAGGAGCGGGGAGGGAGGAGCACATCAGAGAGCACTGGGGACAACCAAGGGATGCCTGCTGAGGATGAGCAGAGAAGACCATCCCATGGCTAAGGAGAGGAAGCTCAGAAGAAGGGAGGGCTGGATGGGGGAGCTGCCTGCTTGGAGGATTAACATCACCCTCAGATTGCTGGACTCCTGAGAGAAGCTTGTCTGTCTTCAAAAAGCCAGGGTTCCGTGTACAGTGGGCATCTGGCAGAAGAAGAGTGAATCTGGGCAGGACTACACTGAGAATGATTTGGATGAAAAATTGATGGGAGGGGACCCTGTTAAACTGTTAAGTGATAAAGAACAGGAATGGGCACTGGGGCCCCCATAATCGACGTGAAAGGGATCAGAGTCGGCCCATCCTCTCAAGACAACTCTTCCTTGTGAAATGAGATAGCCCCCCAGACAGGCACAGCCCAGGAGGGAGGCAGCGGCAAGACCACCGACTGAAAGCCTCTGCCAGGAGAGCGTGTTCTGATGTAGAGTCCTCAAGGAGAATTCTAGACAAGAGACTCAGAACAAATGGTCACTCGAGAAGAAGAGTTGGGTCAGAGTCAGGAAGTGTCAGATATGTACATGAGATGCCTCTCTTAGGGATGAGAGGAAAACATAGCTGCTAAGGGTTTCTGAATGAATCCTCAGTTGTTTTACAGTTTTAGAATTTCTAAAAGGAAATGTCTTCCCATGTCGTCCAGATATCAGCTCCGGCTTGCTTTCCACCAAGACATGGCTGTCTAATTCAAGGGACTCCGGCTATTCTTGTGAGGACGAAGCTCCTATTTGGATCGGAAAGGAACACCAGGGGACCGCAGGACACTTACACCCATGGCGCCTGGCCTCCTGCCGCGCCTTGATTTTGCTCTTCATCTCTCCCAACTTCCTGAGTTGAGGGCAGATGGGTCCTTCTGTCCTCCCTGTTTCCAGCCCCTTGGTAACTCACGCCCATCTGTTGCCATTGCTTTTTGGTCTTTCTCGAAAATGTTGGTCCCGCATAGTCTCATTTGCTTAATCAAAGAACAGAAGCAACAAAAATCACAGGGATATGACTCCAGGAGATCAAGAACAGCGTTGAAAGGGAAATAGAAAATGCGAATGCATTTAAGCAGCCCTTTTCTGGTCTACAGTTTATTGACTCAAATAAGTCACGCATGTCGGACTGCATGAATGAAAACTTATTTTCCAAACAATAGCTCCTCCAAGGCCACTGTTTTGTAAATAGAAACAACAGAAAAACATTTTTGCTCGATTCTAAGAAAAGAATTTGCTAATTATACCAACTCCCACTGCTTTTACATCTCGTTTCCCAATAAGCACTTAACACTGACTCAGAAATGCTTCCCCTCTCCTCCCTTCCCAGTTCGGCAGATGGAGTGTTTGGGAGTGTCAACTTTAGATGGAGGACAAAGGGACAAATGGGCGACAGGATGCCATTGGAGAGGACCCATCCTCGGAGCGTATGGACGATACCAGCAGTCTTCACAGAGACCAAATTCAAGGCCACAGCAGCTCTGGAGAAACCCTGTCCCATATTCGATTAACTCGAAGATTGCTTCCAAGATATTTTTTACTATAAGATAAAGAATTATTAAATACATATTTTTTTAATGAAAACCACACTCCTCTTAGAGTCTGGATACAGTTCACTATACTTAATAAAAATAATCTGTGTAACTCTTAACTCATACTCTAGGGGCTTGAAAAAATTCTGATATGGGAAAATAAACATGGAAGGGGCATTCTGAATCCTTCTCTGTATTGTGCACTTCTTCCTTCATGTGCTCTATTCAAAAGATATTCAAACAGATATTGGTTAAAGATACTCAACACCAACTTGGAATGAATGTGCTTCCAATCAGTTTGGCAGTAGTGCCCTTTTTTTTCATTCTCTCAATAAGCAGCAGGGCATGGCTAGACTTGACCTATGGTCAAGTCTTGACCATAGTCTACATGGACCTAAGACCTACTAGGACCTACTGTTTCTGTGTTGTCAAAATCAGCTACAGTGAGATGCTTTCTGCAGAAAGATGCCCTTACGTCTGCTGATACCCCAAATGCAGGGCCTGAGGGACAGGAAGTAATGCTTTTTAATGTCAGTATTGTTGCACAAGGAGGTCAAAGATTTAAGTCACTTGCCTGCTTTAGTCTCATGGCAAGCGATGATGGTGTTTCGGGTCCACTGTGTTAAACTGGGAATCACGCCGAATGGCAGAAACACCCGCTTGGCATGAATTTGTAAGAATCTCTCTAATGTGTTGTCATCGAACAACCTTTCCCCCTGTTTATTTCATCAGCAATTTATTTTCAAATTTAGAATTTGGTAACTCTAATATGCTTCTTTCTGAGAAGAAAAATGAGATCTTTGTTGGTGATCGATGAGGCTTTCCCAAATTTAATTTATGGGTTGCACATCCCCGTGTTCGTCACTGAAGGCCACCCTTGTTAGCTCTGATAACTCCTATTTCCTCTCCGGTCATCTGAAGCTAATTACAATGCTGCTTACTGCAGAAGGAATCAATAACTTTCTACAGTAGATCACATAGAATCAGACCCATATGCAATTAGTCTAGTGTAGATACACAGAGATACCTTAATTAAAACAAAATATGCTCTGTAAGAGATAGGCTTTCATAGAGGACCGGAATTCCAAATGTTCCGACACATTTAACGTTGTTTATTCAAAGAAAGAGTCTTCATGAAACCTTTCACTAATCAAATCTGTTTGATGAATTTTCCTTGGAAACATTTTGAACTGAAAAAACACGGAACTTAGTATTATACATTTATGTTTATTAACATTTGGATATAAATGTACTTCAAACACCAACAGAGCTAAAAGACTATGCCTTTATCTTGGATTGAATAGATTTCCCACCCCAGTGATTTGATTAATTCTTACAAGGCAAACATCAGCGGGCAAAGGGGATCAGTATGAACTGTGCACCTTGGGTTCCTCCTCCAGCCCCTCTACTGATGTGGGGAGAAATAATGCTCCCAGCACTCCAGTTGGGTGGATACTCCTCTTATCTATTCAGTGTTGGAGAAGCATGGCTCCTAGCGCTCGATCGCTGTAGATTCTGAATGTCCCCATCAACCAGACTTCAAAAGCGCACTTCAAGGTCTACTCGTTTAAGGATGGAGAATGATGGAAGTGATGTGCGGAGAACAAGCCACACGCCTTGTTTCCAGAGTTCTGTTCTGGTCCGCGTATCTTTTGCCAGCCACCAACTCATCTCTACACACCTATTGTTGGACTTCTTGATCCGCAAGCCTTTCTTTCTACACGGTCAGTCCCCGTCTGTCATGGAGGACGCATAACAAGACGCGAGTTGATTCCGGATGACCTTCGGACTAAATCCCTCTAAACAGTGGGCAGGTCATCACCGCTGAGTACAACCCTTAGGAAAACAACTGCGTACCCAGGCATGGATCAGCTTCAGAAGAGAGGGTGGCACATTCCTGTCCCCCAGCCCAGTCAAACCGGCCTGTGTCAAGTAACATGGAAGCTGAGGTCCTGGATTATGTCAACCGGCACGCATGCCGTCGGCCGCCAGTTTCCTCACAGGTATGCAAGCTTGTGTTTCGAGAAATGACAAAAGACAACACTTGGCTGCTCTGTTTCCTCCTGCCTGTCCACAGTTACGTGATGCAGAGCTTTCTGCTAAAGCACGAGGCTCCTCAGGGTCTGCTTCTGAAAAGCTGTCTTCATGAAGTTAATATTGGAGCTAACACTATTTAGGAGAGGAAAACGAGCTCCATGTATTTTGTATTAAATCATCAGTAAAAAAATGAAGACAATATCATTACTTTCAAAATATAGAAAGCCAATAGTTGAAATCATTTAGTAGTAAAATTTTTTTCTACATATAACCTCATACATGTAAAGAGTATTAGAATGACATGTCAGCTATATTTGACTCTTGTTAGTGAAAGGGCTTCTCCCTCAGGTAAGGCTTAGGTCTTTCAGTGATCAAGGTACTGTGAAGTTTCACTCACACTCGCCCCTCTATTCTGACTAGAAGACAGACACTACATCTGGATGAGACAGGTGTCTTTTGTTTGGTAGGAGAGCGTAAAACTCTTCACAGTACACAAACAGTGTGGAAAATGCCAGTACATATAGAAAGGGGAACACTGGCGCAACCTTGTTTGCACGAAGTCCATCAAGATCCTCTGGATAAGAATCTTTGCTTTGTGACAAAATAAGTTTGCCTCCACCCATGGTAGGCTAAAGTGATGTCATCAGAAACCAAAGCCATTATAGGAGATATGGAAGATTTTTTAGAAATACTAAGTCCTTCTCTTGCTAGGAAAGGTCAGAATTAAATTGTTAAAATCATCCCCATCATCATCATCACGTCGAACATGGGCCCAGTTGGTTTTATAGCCAAATTCACGCACTGCCCCTCGACAACACAGCAGGCCCCAAAGCCTTTTCAGTATGGAATGTAGCACTGTATTGGGTAGCCCACAGAAGCCCTAAGGATCACAAGAAGATTTCTTAAAAACAAAAAACAAAAACAAAAACAAAAACAAAAAAAGAAAAAAAAAAAAAGAAGAAGAAACAAAAGATAAAGTTCCAGTTGGATGAAACTGTTTTCTCAGTATCTCAACTGGGCTCCTAAAACTGGAATTTCAGATACACAAGAGGACAGGAAACAGCTTGGTTTTTGTCTTTTTACATGTCCATATTGTTGTTCAAATGCAGCTACGATGTTTCTGCCAAAGACAAAGATAATAAGGTGGACAGGGTGGTGACCACCAGAACCAGCAGTGGGCTCAGATTGCAGCGTGGAGGAGCAGCCATTGATTTTGTGGTTATGTGGCTGGAAGGACCAGCGAGACCATTCTTTTCATAATCACGCTGTAAGAGAGAATATTTTCATTGTCACCCACTGCATGTATTCCCCCCATCCCAGTATATTTTAGCCACACTCTTTCTCTCTCCCACCTCCAACTCCCAAATAGCTGTAGCACTCACCCAAGCTGACCTAAGATAAGACCATGGAAACTTCAATTCCGTGATGGAAAAGAATCATGAATCTGGTTGAGAACTGGATATACAGACTTACACAGTTTATGATAAACTGGCCAATGCTTGCTACTTGCTCCTCCACTATGGCTTTTACTGAAAGCCATTTGTGGGACAGCTTTGCGTCTTCCTTCACTCCTACCTTCTGGATCTCCCCGTAGCTAGGGGAACGTGGAATGCTTCTCCTGGTACTGACTGAGGAGGAAGCTCGCTGTCCCTCCCGCTCCCGGAGGAAGGGCAGGAAAAATCATCTCAGAAAACGGGTACAAGCAAGTGTCAGTTCACACGGAGATGAGCCACAAATCACACTGAGATAGGCAGGGCTGTCTACAACTTTTCTCTCCATTTGCCCTTTCAACCCCAGATTTTCTAGATGAAGGCGCCTGCCCCTCACATCATTGGGACACCCCACACCAGAACCCTGGCTTTCGGACTCCCAGTTGGCACAGCTCTCCTTCCCTAAGATGGATGCCTCCGTCCCCACCACAGCATCCACTCAGTCCCATAATGCCGCATCCCACCGCAACGACTGGCACCTGACAGCATCATTCATCTCCTCTGTACAATGGGAAGAGGAATGTGGTCTGCCCTAGTTACCTCTGGGTTGCTGCAGAGGTCAAAGGAACTGTAGACAGAAAACCTCTGGTAAGCAGTGAGAGTTTCTGAGTGTCTTCTCTGTGAGGGCTGATTCTACAAGACTGTGGTCACACAGTCTCTGGCATTGAAACAATGGTATTTGTGCTGACTCTAGCTCGGGATGAGGATCCTGGGTCCCATATGTAGTTGGAACTTTGTGCCCTGGGATCCAAAGACCTCACTTGGCTCAAAGGGCAGAGGGACATGGAGGGTGCTTTAGATCTTTTTCCTAGACCTGAAACCTCATTGTCCTTGAACCTTTCCATCTTCACCATGGACCCAATGTTCTATGTCTAGAAATGCAGGGAGACCCAGAGAGAAACATAACTTACATCAGAAAGACAGAGGTGTGTACTGCCCGACATATTGGATTTCAGCTTCTGGGCCTGGGAAAGATAAACACATACACACATAAAGTCACTCACATTTCGTAAGGAATAATGGTTACCGATGATCCACTTATCAGTTGTCTAGGACAGGGCCACTGGTAGAAATATGTGAGCCACAATTATGAGCCCATATATAATCTCAAATTTTCTAGTAACCACATAAGAGCTAAAGGTAAAGATAATTGTGATGACATATTTTATTTAACCCAATATATTATCTTTTCAACATGTAATCAATATAAAAAGTTATTAAATACTTTACTTTTTTTTTTTTTCATACTAAGTCTTCAAAATCTGGTGTGTTTGACACTGCACATCTTATTTCAGACCTGCCCCATTTCAAAGGCTCAGTAGTTCTCTGTGGCTGGTGGCTAGCAGGGGCCACACAAGACTAGGTTACTAAAAACAAAGTTTTACTTTTGCTTTTGTTTTTTTAGAGAGGGGAGGGGAGAGGGTTGAGAGCATGGGCTAGGGACAGAGGCAGAGGGAGAAAGAGGATTTTAAGTGAGATCCATGCCCAGCACAGAATCCAACATGGCACTTGATCTCATGACCTTGAAATCATGACCTGAGCTAAAATCAAGAGTCAGACGCTTAACTGATAGAGCCAACCAGGCACCCCAAGACAAAGCTTTGAAGTCATTCACATTCAGAACTCATTTATACCTATGAATGTTCATTCTGGGGATGTGCCTTTGAGGTAAAAATGTCAATAAAAATCGGCGTTTGTTAGTCATATAGAGATAGGTCTTCCCGAAGCTCGTTTGATCATTTGTTTTATTTTTGCGTCAGTCAACAAGCACAGAGCTATTTTCCATTGCTGGGCATCAGGTGGTCGGAGCCAAAGGATGTAGTCACTGGGCTCATGGGGCTGACCTCTAGTTGAGTAAACCACTCATGGCTTGAGAGTTTGGACACAGGGCAGGGACTCTAACAGACGGATCCCCCTGGAGGAGCTGTGCAGGGTATTATGGGTCCCGACCCGGTAATGATAAAATTGCTTCCAGGGCTGTGGCAGGGGGCTGAGCTGTGAAGGCTGTGAGCTCCCCAACTCCTCACACCGGAACTAGTCCCCACTGAGCTTCTACCAGAGTTAAAGAAGAGTTTCCATCACTCAGACAATTATAGTAAGAACTGCTGACCCAATATCGTCCTTTTGTTTTGTAAAGGAAAACAGAGTGCAGTGAAGTTGAGTGACTTCTTCAAGGTCACATATTTACTGTGCAATTTACTGGTAGAGTCAGGATATAGACCAGGTCTCTAAAACTCTTGAAAGGAAAATGTGCTCTTTCCTCCATTACAGTATTTCTCCCAGGCAATCTTGGCACGCTTGGTTCTTCATGCTCTACCTGCCCCCAAATCTACATGAAGAGCCCCCCGCCCCACCCCTTCTCCCAAAACAGGAGTCTGTTGGCACCAAAGACAGATGTCTTTGTGCCAACAGGATGATGCTGGTCAAGCATCACACCCTAAGGAGTGTCTGGGCACCTGGCTCCATGTGAACGGCTGCCGGTCGCAGGAAGACTTCTGGAACTCATTGGAGACACGCTAGGCTGAGGATGGCATGTTCACCCAAGGAGTAATTTATTGACCATAACGCTACTTGGGAGGCATAATAATCTTTACCTATATTTGCATATGCCAACTGTGAATATGAAATAGAAACCTTTAAAAAGGCATCGAGAGTAAGACAATGTGACGCATCCTCAGGCTGTTCAAAGGTCACAAAATGTTATGTGTAAGAGGATCAAAGGAGGAATGGGAAGAGGAGTCTTTTCCCAAAAGCCTCCTTTTAATCTATAGTACTAGCAAATCTGGTCCCTTGCATTGTTACCTGCAGAGAATAATGTACAGAACTTTACATGTTTTATTTCTGTTCAAGATTGGAATTGTGCCCAGATACCAAAATGGCCTTAAAACGTCCCATTCTCTTTTTCCTTTGCTAGGCCATAATCTACAAAAAAGACACAAACCCTTGCTGTGGGCCTTTGCGTAACGAAGAAGCTCACTAAAATGTGCAGAGAAAGCAGCCAGACTTCTAGTCTGAGAAACATTATGCCTTCAAGTTGTTTCTGTGCTTGTGATCACAGCTAAACTATGCCTCCGTGTTGTAAACCACAGGCCTCTGAGTTCTAAGGGTCGGGGAGGCCTCTTTCCTACTTTGTTCTGTATGATAGCACCAGTATGTAGGTTTTTACTCACTAAGTACACAATCCGAGAATATTCACCAGCTATACTCAGTCACTTTAGGAATGTGCTGAATACTTGTTCAATACCCATCAATATTAAATAATTATAAATTATAAATCTACCAATTATCCATCTACCAATGGATAAGAAGTCTCCTGTCTTGACAGATTGTCTGTAGTGCACTCTAGATCTGCAGAGGTAGATTTCTGACCCTCACTGGTCACCGAGGGTTCACACTGTTTAGTGCTTTACAGGCATGCAGGCTCTCGCCTGCCACCCGGAAAGAGCTCCATAACCCAGGAAAATACATTTAAACCAGCTCCAGGTCTGGGATGTCTCTGAGCTCTTTACCCCGCAAGGCAGGCATCTTGGTATCTAACTACAGGAAATGGTCAACCCCAGGTCTTGTCTCACTCTAGCCCCACCGGCTTCACTAAAACTAGAGGCAGCATCTCTAAGCTCGTCTTACCTGGAGGCATAACTGGATAACCTGCAGAGAGCAAAGGTAATAATGTGCTCCAGGGCCCTACAGAGGCTCTGAGAAAATGCTTCCTCTCCTGTTAAGCACCTTCCCAAACCACCAAAGCCCTTAGCACTCTAGAGGCTCAGCTTTGCATGCACACTGGCCTTTAAATGCCCTGCTTAGACAGTGTGTTAACGCAGCGTTCCAATGCAAGGCATGGGTAGAAACTCCCAGTACATGGAGGCAGAGTGGAAAGCCCTGGAATTCTACCTGAACTCTGCAAGGACCACGGTGAGGTCTGGCAGTCTGATGAGAAGGTGACGGGCAAATGTTACCAGTTATGGGAACAGCAGGTGGTTTCTGGGTAACAGAATCACAAGACTGGACAGACAGGAGATTTCCCCCTAGCAAACCTGCAGTGCGTATGAGGAGACGAGGACCGTGGGTCTGCTGCTGAGACTGGCTAGCACTGGGTACAGGAGGCGCGCGGCCACACTGGGCGTCTAGAACCTCTACAGGTTTGTCAGCTGCACACGGAGGGGCAGAGCCTGGGAGTTTAGGTCGCATGCTTGTGAGTCTTGTATGCAGTCGGAATCCCTTCGGTAACGCTGAGGGTCAGAAACATCCTATTTAGATTCAGAGTCCACTAAGGAAATCTGGCTCTTAGAGCTCATCTTAGAAGCCTGAGCAACCTGTTATTTCCACATCTGAAGGGCTTTTATCCCGAGCATTTTCGGCCACATCATCAAGCTATCCCTGTCTTGCTAATCAGGTAGGACAGATGCAAACAGAATTACAAGGGGGCCCCGCGTTTGACTACTGTGAAGTGCACTTACACGCTTGAAACATCATCTCACAGGTGATTAAAAATGGGGATGGTCCCAGGAAAGTTAAAAAAAAAAAAATAGTTAAAAAAACTTCTGAGACCTTGTAACAGACTAGAAGTGTGCTTCTCCCTGCTGAGCTCTCTCCCCAGAAGACAAAGCGTGAAGCAATGGGAGAGCCAGCTCAAGGTCCTGTCCGTGGGCCCAGCAGTCTGGCTCATTAACGGGGGTCACAGGGACCCAGCACAGAGCGTGGCCAGCCCGGACCTATCTAGACACCAAACCTTACAGTGTGGCTTTAAAATAGGACCTCACCTAAAACAAACAAACAAACAAAACAAAACAAAAAGGAGAGAATGAGAGAGAGAGAAGGATAAAGAAGATAACGAAGACAGTGCATTTCATTCTCCAAAAGTCCGTTTTAACCACTGGAATGACGTGTTGAAAAATGAATCCTTTAATCTCTTTGAGGAAAGAGGGTTTCCTAGCGGCTAATTCATAGTCCTGTGGTTACTGGGGAAACCCCTGACTCTGAACGGAGGGGAAACGTCACCAGCAAACCACGGGACCACAAGGCTTTCACCTCGAGGATAAGGAGATGAACGGGAATGGTGAAGCCCGTTTCCAGCCGAGCAGCCTTGCTGTCATTTTGGAAAACTGGAGAACTTGTATTCAGGCCCCTCCTAAGACCTGTCCCTCCAACAGTGTTGTGAAACTGTCCCCGGAGGTGATCTGCTAGTCCAGGCACGTCGGGTAATAGAATTTCCACCGCATTATAATTGTAGGGCCAGACCTTGCCAGTCCCTGGCACCAGAGGGTTAATAAATGCATTAGATGCTGTTAACCTCTGTTACCTGGAGTCAGACTGATGACGCTCCTGCTTTTTAGCCCAGTGATTAGCATTTGGAAAGTCAGCCCTGGTTCCAGGAGGCTTCCTGTTCAGAAGACACAGACACACCCCTCGCCGGGAGGCCTCCATCCAGTGCCCTCCCCCTGCCCCAGGCCAGCACACAGACACAGGAGCTCTGCCCACAGCAGGATCCTGGCTTTTGCTGCCCCAGGACTCAGTTTCTGCAGAGAAGTCGGGGCTTCATCTCGGGCTTTCAGGCAGCGGTCAGCGAGCAGGGCAAGGACCATTTCTCCACTCTGCTCCACGCATAAGGGGAGCCTGTTTCTGCTCTATCTCCAGAAAATAAAACCAGAGGAAGTTACCCAATCCAATAGCAACAGACTGTCCAGGCTGCAGCCAAATGGTCATAATTAATGATGCTTCTGGATCTTTTCTCCCTTGCTTTACTGATTAGAGAGATTTGCTATATTAGGAACCTGTTTGCTTAATGACAGAATACAAGCAATAAACAGAGAAATACACAGACTGTAAAATGCAATCAACTTCGCTCTCCAGCACTCACTAAGTACCGAGCTGCATCTATCACGCTTGTCAATACCTAGTTTATTAGCGTACGGGTCTCTTCTGCAGCACAAATTGGACCTTTGTGAGGGGAAACCGCTGCAGGAGTTCTTCCTGAAACAGCCCTTCCCCAGCTTCAATCTACACATCTTACATTTTTGGGCAGGACAAGACACAGGAAGGAAGGTTCCCTGAGCAGAGGAACGTGCATTTTTGCATTGCATTTTAGAAAGGCAGACTCCCCTGACTACAGACTTTCATGGGCAGCACTCACTGCACAGCAATTCTATTGTGACCTTGACACATATTTGTCCAAATTAATTTCTACACCAAAAAAAGGCAGAAAAAACAACTGCCTCATGAATCCGAGCTGTGGTCTGTCCAGGGCTCTGTTGTGTTATGCTCTTTTCAGCTTTTTGGATTTTGCCTGCTGGATGTGGGCGACCTTGGGAGATTTTACCACGGGTCTGGTCACAAGCCGCTGGCCGGCCTTTCCAAAGTCCCTGCCACGGTCTGTTTTGAAACTCACCTTCCTATGGATCTGCTTTTCCTACAGACTTGTTAACAACCACTTGCAACCACTGGTCTGAATAATGTGCAGTAAAGTCAGCTGCGTAAGACAAGTGGACACATAAATAAGCCTTGTTCTGAGCCCCTGGGCTTGGATGTTTGTCTTCTTACACCCGTGCTCAGCAGGGAAGGGGTCCATTTCTGCCAGGCTGCTCTCTGCCAGCCCCCTGGATGCTGGCATAGATTGGGGAGAGGCCGAGGGGCTATGAGGACAGCAAGCGTGAGATGGGGCGAGTGTCCTTCCGAGAAAGGGGCTGCTTTTCTACTCTCTCGGCAAGATACCATGTCGGAACTGAACTTCAGCCAGAAGACTTCCATTCACGAAGCTCTAAGAAGGCCTTATAAAGATATTTCCCTCAGCATGGGTTTGGGAAGGCCCCCTGGGTGCCAAGTTTCCTTAGTCTGGTATGCTCTGGGCAGGTTGAGCCTGGTTGTAAGACGTGGGCAGGGAAAGGCTTGGAGGCCTGGAGTCAGGCCTTCCCCAGAAAAAGTGCAGGCTCCGATCCTGGTTGAGCTGTTTAGACAAGGCCTCCAAAGTCAGTGCAGTGAACTGAATGGAGGTCAGATTGTGTGTGTGGGGGGGTGTTGTAGCCTTGAAAGAGAGGTGGATTCCTGTTCTTGAGTCACACCCACGGAGGTCTTGGATTCCCGGCACCCACGGAGTATCCCAAGTTTAACTGTGCACTTGAGCTTAGGGCCAAGCCTAGAGGAGAAACCCTCTCACCTGACTGGTCTGGGGACGGCACCCGCAGAGTATCTGTCACTTGAGAAATGAAGTTAAAGGGCAAAATCATTAAATTACTAAAAAATGACACGTTTGTCTCAAATTTTTATTTCAAAGTTGCTTTTCTTTTTTTTTAAACTAAAGCGTGGAATAAGAACACTGAATGTGAGATCTACTCGTAACGAAATTTGAAGTACGCAATACAGTCTTGTTGACTATAGGCCCAATGCTGCCCATCTTGCATCACTGAAACTCTACACCCACTGAACAACCACTTCCTGTTTCCCCTCCCCCAGCCTCTGGCAACCACAATCCCATTCTTGGCTTCTATGAGTTGGAGGATATTAGATATCTGATGTACGTAGAATCATGCAGTATTTGTCCTTCTGTGGCTGGCTTATTTCACTTAGTATAACATCCTTCGGATTTACCCCTATTGTTGCATACAGCAGGATTCCTTGTTTATTAAGGCTGAATAATAATAGCTCATTGTATGTGTCAAATCAAATATTCTTATGTCAAATCTGAACATCAGGCATTTATTGATTTGGGGAGACAGGACCAAGGCCACCTTCTTTAAAAAAGTGTTTTCAGGCACCTGTGTGGGTCAGTCGGTTTGGTGTCTGACGTCGGCTCAGGTTATGATCTCAGGGTCCTGACACTGAGCCCTGCGTCGGGCTCCACACTCAGCAAGGAGTCTGCTTGAGAGTCTCTCTCCCTCTCTCCTTTGTCCTTCCTGCTCATAAGCACTCTCTCTCTCAAATAATTTGACATATAAATCTTTAAAAAAAAGTTTTTTAAAGGAAGAGTTTCCTGATTGGAGTTCCCTGGCTTATGTTCTGCAGAATCTACCTCTATAATTAGTTCATGGTCTATAATTTCCAGGTTTACTTTCTTTAAAACAGGAGACACTTTGTTTGATACCTACAGAGGAATCTCAGAGCAGATTTTTTTTTACCATTTTATAATTTTTCTCAGTCTTGTATGATTTTGCCCCACCCACACCTGATCCGAAGACATTTTCTAAAGGAATTTGGCTTTCTCAATGTGTTCAACTTAGTTTTCATTGAAACAACTATGCTTTCTTTTGTGCTTTTATTTCAATCCTTCATATAATACTGATTTAAATTTGTAAGCAAAACACCAACCATAAAAGCATAAAAAAGGTTTGAGAACAAACGTGCCTGACCCTTTTAACCCCGTCTCTCAACTGGAGAGACCAAGGGCAGAGGTGAACAGGAGAACAGAGGCAGAAGCTTGGGGCATACAGTCGGCCTTGGGCATTAGATATTTACAAGAGAACGGAGAGGTTGTCTTCTGTGATAAGTTGGTTACATGAGGGTCCATTATGAAAGCTTCTACTATGGTTTAGAACTTATTCCTGGTACCAGCTTGATTGATAAAAGATGATAAATGGAACACAGGCTAGGAAGGTCCTGTTCTTGGCTCTTCAACCGTCAGTTTTAATGATAATAAGCCCCGCCCTCCTTCTTACCTCCCAGAGTTGTTCTGAGAATCAAAGGTAAAGGGGAAAGTCCCTTCAGACCTCAGGGTGGTGTGGAGGCTTGCCTGGCCTCTCTGTGTTCTCTAGGCTGGTATTCTTGGGCCAGGGCAGGGACTGGAGAAATGCAGAAGCTCAAGCTAATTTGGCTGGTGAACACAATATTGACTAGAACGGGCTCACGATCTTCTGTGAGTCCTTGGATTTAAAAATGAATGCAGTGAAAGAGATACAGTCCAGTAAGATATATCAACAATCCTCCATTAGCTAAGCAGTCCCCTGGGCTTGGTCATCAGTCTCCAGCACGCCATAAAAAGGATGCCTACAGCTCCGCACTTGTAATTCAACACTAATGGCACGATGGTGCCGACACTGTCTCCAGCAGGAAGCCCTAACACGGCACTCGAGCTGGCCTCTCTCCCTGCCAGACTTCCCGGGACCGTCCTGCAGCTGTGTCCCTTTTCCCTAAGCTGGAGCAAACACAGGCTGCAAACTACACCAGAGAACCGTGTTTTCCTTCATGGTTAACTTGTTTGATTTGTAATGTATCCAGACAAGAACCAATTATGACCTGTGTTTTAGAAAATGATGCCCTATTAACAGTGAGATTATACCAAACAGTGTGTGAAAGACATTTGGGCGTGGGGCCCAGGAGGTGTTTTGCAGAGCAAACATTCAGTGAGTAGGGTCGAAAGGCGGCTCAGGGGATGGCCCCAAAATGAAACATTCGTTTTCTCAAATGTGCAGTCGGAAATGCAAATGCGTGAGAGCAACAGAAAAGATTCATTGTGGTTTCTGATGAGAAGTGCATGAAGCCTGTCTCGTCAGACACGCATCCTCACCGCCATCAGATAATATTTATTAAGTCTCTCATTCTCCCGTGCATTTACGTGCAGCTGAGTGCGGCCCCGTAATGGCTCCGTGACTTATGGTGGTAACTAAGGGTTCATATAAAATGCTGTGGGCTGCCGACGTACTCGACCCTGGGCTTTTGTTCGCCTCCTCTTCAGAAGAGGGAGCACCCTGTGTGCTGTGAAAAACCAGGTGAAAAGCCAACCTTAAAAAACTTTAAAGAAAAGCATGCTTTTAGTAGATGGAGAAAACACAGATAACTGAGGGAAACTGAGCAGACTCACCGCAAGAACTGTGACCAGCTCCTGTTCACGACAGTCCCCTCCTATAACTGACCCCATGGGCACCTCCCTGAACACTCCCCACCGCTCCAGGACTTCCTGAGCAGAGCTCTCCCCTAGCACAGATCGGGAAACATGGGCTCAGAGAGGCGGGCCCTTTGCCAGGTCTCTGCAGCTCGAGTGGCCGCACTGAGATGCATCTGTTTGACCTCAGTCCCCTCGACTCCCAAACCCATGCCAGCGGACTCTGTGCCGGACATGGCGCACACGATCTCCCATCACCCCCGGACCAACCCATGGAAGTAGTTCTGGTTATCCTGCAGACAGCCAAGAAGGTGCCCACCTTCTTGGAGGCAGTAAGAAGCCGGGGTCACGCCGGCTGCCTAGGAAGTAGACAACAATGGCCACTCTGGGGAAAACTCTAGCGATGTCCACTCAATGCCCACCATCCGCAGCTTCCCTTCCAGACAGCCCTGTCCATGGCCTGACTCCTCTATGGCTTCAAACAGGAGGGGTCCAGTGGAGGGGAGCCTTTGGTTGAACCTCACCAGAGAACAGGGCCATTTTCCTTCCGTGCACGAGCTCCACGGCTCAAACACAAGGCAGGCGCTGTTATTCAGGGAGGCAGAGCTGGTTAGAAGTCCTGAGGATAAAAGGTCAGTAGGGGATACAAGAAATTGGATTTATTTATGGTATGTGACCTAAGTGTGCTGAGAGGTATTCTCATAGGTTACCCAGAACGAGAGAGCGTATTTATGGCCAAGATGGTGCAGACGTCCTAGCCCTTTTTATTAAGTATGTTTATTACCCAGCAATTGGGTTAAGCAATTGTCCAACTGCTGAATTACTGTCCCTCTGATGGGTCAGCTCACTGCCCTCTAAACCACAGGTGTGGATGGCCTAATGGCTCTTCCTAGAATGCACTGAGCACCGTTTTTCCCATCCCCATCCTGAAGTTATTATTCCCATTTTTTTTTAAAAATTTTTGACAAAAGTGGTAAAGAAAAGATGTTTGGGGGAAGACATGGTAAGTAAGTAATCATAACAAATAGCTTCAGTCTGAGGCTGGCTCCCTTCTTCAGGACACACACCCTGTATGATGCCCAAGTTCATGTTCCCCAGGAATTTGGGGGTAAAGGTCACCAAATGCCCCCTTAGTACAAGCTGCTTCTGTCTCATGCTCGAGCACAGACCCACCAGGAAGATAAAATCATGATAAAAGCAGTTGCTCGGCTGAACTGGAGGCTCAGTAACTACGCTGGAGAATTTTAATTCGTTTAATGATGACCATCCTCCGAGGCAGTAGTGCTCATTGCTCCCATATCACAGGGGATGAATCCAAGGGTTAAGGAGACAAAGTTACTTGCCCCTGAAGTCCACAGGAAGGTTTGATTCTGTCGTAGCAAGAAGCTTGATCCTTCAGGATTTCCTATTCTTAAGCCCACACTCTTTTTCTTAAAAACAAAAGCACTAACCACGCTGCTGTAGGCCTACTGTGCGCACGGTCCCTCATCGGGCATCAGCACACTCCATGTTTGGGTTATATTTTCGCAAAGCCAGCTTGGTTTGGGTAAAACTGAGAGATGGTGTTGCCTGCGTGCTCCACGGACTTCAGAATCAGTAAGTGCTGCCCCGCCCCCTTGTTATAACGTCAGGGAGGCCACGTGCTGGGGCACAGAATGGGTACAGATGGCAGGTGACACCTAGGACAGCAAGAACGCCTGCCACCTGTGGGCAGCGTTGCTGATGTGACGGTGACCTGGCAAGGGCTACCCAGACACCCTTGGGACAGACAGCCGTCAGTTGTTGCCAAGCAGCACCACATTTCAGCCAGAAGATCTCTGGAGCTGACCAAGAAGGGGGAACTGAGTGGGAAGCAGGGAAAAGGAGCCTCTGTCATTTCAGGGTGATGCAAGAGAGAGTTTACCACTGCAGGAGCTTCCCTCCCACTCCCGGCCCAGGGGGCGGTTCAGAGTCAGCCTCTCCACCATTACGTCACAGCCACTGTTGCTAACAGAGCGGAAATGCGCTGTGAGCCCCAAGTCCTTGCACCGCACCCCCACCAGGAAGGACTCCAGCCACATGGGCTCTTCCTTCCATCCTGTGCCATTTCTCTGCGACGGGGCCCTGACCCACAGCTGGTCCACCCAAGGATCACTGCACCCAAGGTCCTGGGACCGTGGTCCCAGGGTGTGCTCCATGGTGACTATCTGTGTACCTGGTCTAGAGCCTCCTCTTTTAATGGTTTCAGTTGTCTGACAAGATAACCCTGGAAAATCCCAGAAATTTAACAGCACGAACTATAATTCCAATGACAACGTGAGATAGTGCCTATATACTATCTGCTAATACTTTTATTACTCTTAACAACAGTACAAAATTACGGTATAATATAGGGCTTCCCATTTTGCCACACACTCACAGAATGGTGAGGTCTGGGCTATCTGGAGGCATTATTAATACGGGGTTTTATTTGAGTCAGGAGCCGGGGTTGAAGCACTGTGATCAGGGGTCTTTTGTAAAACAACCTTCTCAAGAGAGAACCAATTTACTCCCTGTTCCTGCTAAAGCCCTTCGGGCCTTGCTGGTGTCCACCTTGTGCTTGGCAAATAGACTTATTCTGGCTGTAGGAGATTAGGGAAAAAAGATTTTTTTTAAAGAAGGAGAAAAAACATAACTCAGATACAGCGCTCTGTGTGCTTAATTTGGAGGGCTTTGTGGTTGAGAAAAATAGATGCGATGATCTACCTTCGTTGAAAAGGTGACATCTGGGTTCATTAAAGATATACGTTAGATTTTGATAAAGGCTATTTTTCTAAGTCATTAAATTGGTTTTTAGGAACCTTATACTCTCCTTCATTTGAACAATTATTAAACTATAAAATAGAATTGCACAATTGCTAAAACCGTAATCTGAAAGTTTATAGCCGGCAATAAAACGCTATATTATTAAACTATACTGAAGATGCTCAAGCCCATTACAACTTTTTAAATGAATTATAAAACCCTTTACTGCTGATAAAATAATCTTAAATTACAGTACTGTGTATTCTAACAATATGTTCAACCAAAGTTTGCTACAATGCAAACATGCCAATCACAGAAAATCGTTCCTTGAATTAAGTTTGCAGAAGCTCGTCAGTGACAGCAGTTAGGAGAGGGGACGCTGGCAGGCTGGGCGGGTCGGCCCTTCTGCCCCAGGGAGGGTCTTTCCCCATGTCCCTTCCACCAGAGGACCAGCCAAGAGGGAGTCTCTCATGTTCAAAGTCTACACAAGAGACAGCAGAACCCTGTGTACTGCATTGCAGGGAGGCTTGTGGCTGCAGTAATTTTTAAATTCACCCCATAAATGAGATTTTTAAACTGTCAAATATTTAGTTATGCAGGACCTGCCCCTCCCACATATGTTATGGACGGAATGGGGTTCCTCCCCCCCAACTCATATACGAAAGCCCTGTTCCCCAGGTCTTCCGGATGGGAATTGATTTGAAGTCAGGCCTTTAGGGAGGCGATTCAGTGAAAATGAGACAGGTCCCAGACCAGTCTGACTGGTGTCCTTAAAAGAAGGGGAGATTTGGACATACAGAGGGACGCTGGGGATGCACAGGCACAAGGAAAGGCCACGTGAAGGCTCAGTGAGAGGGTGGCCATGTGCAAGCCACAGAGAGGGGCCTCAGGAGGAACCAGACCCCCAGACCTTCCTCTCCGATTTCTGGCCCCCAGAGCCGTGAGGAATAAATATCTGTGGTTGAAGCCCCCAGCATGGGTGCTTCGTTGCGGGGGCTGAGCACACCGTTGGCGGTGCCGACGCTGCTGTTGGCAGATGGGCCATGTGCGCACCTACCCACCGCGGAGCCTGACTCCCAAGAGGAAACGTCTGTCTTTTGGTCCCAGTTACACGTTCCAAGCTTCCGTGCCTAATGGGGTTCGAATGCACTACGGAAGGCGCATGTCGGCAGGCTGCGTGGCAGCCTTCATGGAGTCATCCCCAATTTTTGAGCTCTGAATTCAAGCACTCTCCTGGATGAAAGGCTTTGAAAACGCTCTACAAGCAGTTATTTCAAAAACTGTTTTTACAACAGCCTCTTTCCTCCCAGGGCTAACGTGGGCAGATTCTGGGAGGCAGCTCCCCTCTGAGCTCGTCGGCTGGCACCTGGCGCTGCGAAGATTAAGTCCCAGGAGGCCGCTGTTGGCCTCTCTGCGCTGGGAATAGTCGGGCCCATCACGCAGGGCCTCTAGGCCACTTAGCAGCCCAGTCCAGAGCTCTGCCGTGAGGCTTCCAGGGGAGCCCAGAAGCAGCCTGGGTGGGGGGCCCCTGAGGCTTAGCACTGCTGCTCAGGGAAGACCCCTTGCAGCTCATCTCTCCCGGAGTGGGGGAAATCAACTCGCTCTGAGCATTATGCAAAGGAACTGTAGCTCTAGCCAACATTTGGACTTTTTTTTTTTTTTTTTAATGGGACCGACATGCCGGTGGGGGCTAGAAAATACTCTGTAATAGCCAGAAATGATGGAGACCTGACAAAGACCATAAACCAAATACCACACATCACAGGCAGCACCAAGGTCGTTTTCTCAAACAAAAGGCTCAGGAAATGGCATCTGTGTGGCCAGAGTCATTTAGATTCTGCACACGAGCTGCAGCTCGGCGGTGACTGGTCTGGCACGGGCCGGCGGTGACTGGTCTGGCACGGGCCACACAATCCTGCTCGACTCCCCTCGCCGCCCCCCCGAATGCCCCCATGTCCCGGGTCCACATGCGAAACCTGAAGGGGGTGGGGGATACCCATTTCCACCCACTCTGGTCAGCTGGCAAAAGTCTCCTTTGAAATGTCCCCTCTGGGTGGCTTGTCCAGGGTGCTGAGTGGTGAGAACACATTCGTCAGAAGATTGAGGGTGTGCGGGGCCCTGCGGGCTGGGGAGACCAGCAGGTCCTCGGATGACGAGAACCCGGCGGAGAGACTCAGTCAGTACCGCCTGTGATAGCCTCCACAGGCCCCACTCCAAGAACAGTGTCGCCTTGGGAAAATTAACTTAAATATCCCAACATGGGCATTTGGTGGCTACTGCTGCCCCTTCCCATTGTTTTGCCTGCGCGACCCAGGGAAGACTTGGTCCAGTGAGGCTGCTTGCTCTCCCATCTCCACACACCCCTTACCATGCAGGGAACCTGAAAACACTCTCCAACAACTTAATTTCCCCTGTTATAGAAAGGAAAAGGGGGTCTTTGAGGCAGCCCTCATTTCCCGGACAGTGGTCCACCTTCAGGGACGATTTTGCCCTCTAGGGGGCATCTGGCTCTGTCTGGAGACGTGTGTGGTTGTCACCATAGGGGAAAAGTGCTACTGGTATTTAGAAGATGGAGGTGGGCGTGTTGCTCAACATCCTACAGTGCACAGGGCAGCCCCAAACAAAGAATTTCCAGACCAAAATGTCAAGAGGGCCAAGGTTGAGGAAGTCTGATCTGAGGGAACTGTCCAGTTCCTGACCAAGAGATCACCCAACGGTCCTTGCTGAAGTTTCTAAGATCGGTGCAGAGGCACACAGTCCACCTCCTGGAAAGAACAGAGAAGCATCGGACTCCAAATTACATTTCCAAACCACCACCCGACAAGACCTCACCTTTCCTTGACCTTAACAAGCCTGTGCTACCCGTGCAAAGCCACTGGAAAACGGGACCCATCAGGCAATGCACAATGCAGCCCGGTCCCCTCAGGGCGTTTCTCTATGACTGGAGATGGGACAAAAAGGACAAGAGCTATCCAAGGGCCAAAAGCATCACAAAACTTACAAAGAATAAAGACTTACACGGTATCTCCTCTGAGCTGGGCGCCACACTTTACACACAGGATCGCACTGAATCCTTGTAACAGCCCAGGAAGCTCCAGCCCTCCTGGGCGGCCATGGCCATCCCCACTTCAGGGATGAGGAAGTCAAAGCTAAGTAGTTTGCCCAAGTGGGGCAAGTGGGGGAAATGAGCCCACGCTAGAAGTTCAACTCCGGCTTTCTTATGAGAAGTTTCACTCTTTGGTCCTAGAATTAAAATTAGAATTTGGCTAACTTTTGTTCCTGGTTTCTGGGAGAAAACCTTTACACACTTGGAAGTTCTTCAGCAATAGGAGTGCCTTTGGTATTCATGAGCCCTTCGGATCCTACCTGTGTTTATGGTAATGAGATCGGGGTTTGGTCACCAGAGAGACCAACTACTGGCCAAGGGCCTGGGGCTTTGAATCATGCGAGGTCCCCCCAACTGCCTGATCTCCAGGCAGCAGAGAAGGGTAAAAGACTGCATTCAATCACAGGCCCAATGGCTCAATCAATCACGCCTGTGTAATGAAACCCCAATTAAAACGCTGGTCACTGCAGCTCAGTGGCGCTCCCTGGTGGGTGAATGCATCAATGCCCTGGGGGGGTGGGCAGTGTCCCAACCCCACAGGGTGAGGGAACAAAAGCTCTCTCCTGGAGACTGTCTCAGATCTCAGCCTCTGTATCTCTCCATTTGGCTAGTCCTGATCTGTTTCCTTTATAGTAAAACCGAAATCCTAAGCAGAATACTTTCCTGACTTCTGAGTCATTCTAGCGGATTGAATGTGAAGGGTCTTGGGAAGCCCTGAATTTGTAGCTGGTTGGTGGCCTGGGGAATCCCTGAAGTGTGGCTGGCACCTGAAGTCAGGCCTGTCTTGTTGGGGACCGTGCCCTTAACCTCTGGCGTCTGTGCTGTCTCCGAGAGCTGGCGTCAGACCTGAGTTCCAGGGACACCGGTTGCTGTCAGAATAGATGTTGTTTCCTTTCTTTACGCCGGTTTACGAACCAGTCTGGCTCCTCCATCTGCCAGATGTTGCGCAAGAAGGTAGAGACTGACTCTCATCTCTATTGAGTGAATAGTGTTACCTAGAAACCGAAAGCTAAAGTGCTCTGATTTAGTAACACAGTGTAGTCCTTTAAAACGCATAGAAGGGAAGATGCGCCTTTGGTCGCACCCCTCTCCCGATCCAGCCTCTCTGTGTCTCAGGCCTACTGTCGGAACAAATGGGAATAATAACAGTACTGACCTCATCAGGTTACTGTGGGGATTAAGGGAGTGACTCTATATACACATAATGTGCTTAGAACAGTATCGACTCGTGGGAAAAGCATATACACATTTGCTTTATTAACATCCAACCATAAGAACTAGCGCTGATGTGCTCTATCAGAGCAAATAGTTCCGGGTTCTGTCATATTCGATGGTTTATAATGCTTCTCAGAGGCGGCTTTGGGGACCACTGTTGTCTGTGACACTATGTAAGGGACATTACTAACATTTTTAATTTAAATATTTAAATATTTAAATTTATTTTTAAATTTAATATTTATATGGATTATGTAGAGAGAACTAGCACACTGACTCACGTATATGTCACATGTGATTTAACAGCTTTGGATGAGTCTAAAAATTATGGTGTTCATATAAATAAGTATATCTAGAAATTGAGTTGTTGTTTTTTTTTTTTTTTTATCAGATTGAGAGAGAGAGAGCACAAGCCCGGGGAGCACCAGGCAGAAGGAGAGGCAGGCTCCCTGCTGAGTAAGGAGCCGAACGTGGGACTCCATCCCAAGACCTTAGGATCATGACCTGAGCCGAAGGCAACCACTTAATTGGCTGAGCCACCCAGGCGTCCCTAGTAATTGAGTTTAAAGATAAATATGAAGCAAATAGTAATACTGGCAGAATGCAGACATGGGAAGGAATCAAAGTCCTGGGGTCAGAGGCTGGGATGCGAAGCTGGTTCTCAGACACTATCTTTTCTGCAACTAAGACTGTTTCCTGTTTACAGCCGTGTCACATCTTCCCAAGGTCAGCGCTGGTTAAAGAGATGTGGCAACAGCCCCTGGCAGACAGTCCCACTCTGGGACCAAGGTCGGACCAAGATCTGACTACTGTCACGGCCCCAGTCATACCATCAAGAAGCTGGTTGTTAGGGTGACACTCCTAGGAGACCCTTCTGGGCGCGGGGATATGGAGTTTGGAACTGTTATAAGCCTCAACACCTTGTCCTTTCTCGCTGCCTTTTGGTTTCCCTTCCTCCAAAGTACACTTGTACTTCCCTCCGTCCTTAGGACTTTTGACAATGACCAATTCTTAGAATCAGCTGGGTATCACCCCGTTCCCACGGTTCTTAAAATCTAAGAAAGCGGCTCCATCTTTTTTCCTCCATGGACTCCCAGTCCCTGGGAAGAGCCCTCCCTTTAGGGTCCCAGGGTCCAGAGAGAAAGCGCTCACACAGCTCATGAATCACGCTAAGAGTGGTAACCCCTTAACCACGTGGAGAGGGTTGGACAGTCATGCTGGGCCCTTTGCATCAGGGAAACCAGGTCTGAACCTTCACAACCGATCTGGGAAGCAGGTGACAGTGTAGAGCAGACATTCAGAGAAGGTAGGAAATGTGCCCTAGATCACAGAACAACAGGAACAGAACCAGGGTTCTCACTCTAGTCCATCTGACCCCCAAAGCTCATGCTCTTCCCAGCAAAGCCCCTCCTGGGCTGTCAACCACGGGTTAAAGGAAAGCACCGAAGAGGTGCCCCAGGGAGGCTCTGCCTGCTGGCGTAGGAGGACTGAGTCCAGGGGTGAGCGTCTCCATGCCAGCGGCCTAGTGTGGAAGCAAGCACCTCGCTCCCTCCCCCGCAGCTTCCTGCCCTCCCACCAATCACCCCGGGCAAGATCCCACCACCCTGGCCTGGCTCTCAAGTGCCTCTTCTCCAGTGGAAGATTAACAGGACGCCAAAGCACCCCATTGCTCTGCTAGCATAAATTGCAAGAAAAACATTTAGAATATTGATTAAGTGCTTCATGCTCGAAGATTTAAATTTACCTCCTGTATTTCCAGGATTAGCTGACATAATGGGGTCAGTCTGCTGGCACAAATGATTTACGGAACACCCATTGGCAGCTTTCCTTTTAAAACTCGACACTTAAAATTTTCACTTGGTCACAGCCAGAGGAGTCCTGGGTATTGAGCAGGTTTGGATGACTGCCTTCCTGCCACCGCATCTAGAACTTTTGGGGTCCGGCCCTGGGAAGAGCTTTGAAATCATTTCTGGTCTGGTCTGACCCTATCAGGTACAAAGAGACTTTGTTTAGGTGACGAGGTCCTAAGGCAGTGGAGGGTTATGCTGTTCTTCCGGGATGGAAAGTCTTGTTTCAGGTCTAGATAAGTTTCAATATTCTAATATTTAATATTCTAATTAAATATTTGAATATTATTCTATTATGTAGGAGTTAAATGGCTGGGCAAATCTTGCCTGCCCTCTGCTCCTCTTACCAATGGGTAAACATCCTGCATCCCATAAGCTCCCAGCCCATTTCTACAAGCTTCAGACTATGCTCTGCGAAGAGGAGAACTGGTTCCAGTCAAGGAGGCCAGGAGTTAAAATCCAGTGGGTGCTGCAGGTTCTCCGCTCCAAGAAAAACGTTCACCTCAAAGTCTTTGCCCCCACGGCCAGGGAGGATCAGGAGTGTCCCTGTCGTGGGACCCTTAGGGCCAGCGTGGTCTGACCATCAAAGCAGATGATGGGTGATCGGTGGGGAAGAGAAGAGCCGCCCTCGGCACTGGTGATTTCAGCAGTTAGCCTTCTCACAAAGACTATGCCTGGAGATGCTCCCATAGCTTCTGTGTCTGAGAAAACCACATTGGTGGTTTCTTTCTAGAGTGCTGCCTTAAAAGTCCCACTAGGGAGAGGGGAGGAGCCCTACTTGAGATCGGTCTACAAGCTCCGGCCCTCCATGTCTCTCCACAGAGAAGCTTTCTTTGGCTCCTAAGAAAAACGGACTTTGGTCGTGGCTCTCACCGTGCACTAGAGCTCGCCAACTGCTCACAGCTTTCCCCTACCCACCCGCCAGCCCTGGATCGGACTGTGTGTTCCCCAGGCTACCAGACTTTCTCTTCTCAATCACAGCCCTACAGAGTGGAAAGCGGAAAGGGGCAGAGGCAGCAACCTTTTGCCCAGCGTCCTCGGCTACGGTCCCTGGGCTGTCTTCCTCAGCCTCTAGCCCCCTGTTTGACCACGGAATCCAAGACCTACAAATGTCACTCTAAAGGGTCTTTACTTTAAGCTTCCAGAATTAAGTGGTGTACAATGAGGCAAAGTAGGGATTTTTCCAACACCTACTTACATCTCCCAAAGATATTTACTTTAAATAAGCGACGAGTACAGTCCATTTGGTTTAAATATCCTGAGCTTTTTCCAGCTAGCAGATCACTCAAGTGCACAGAAGATGAAATAATTGGTAGAATTTTTAATCTTCCTTTGTTTTTCATGTGACCACTTTGTACAATTCAAAAGGATATTCCAACAATAGCACAGCCTGCGTCATGCTTGTTACTAATATGACTGCCAATTAATCCTGACATGGGAGCTTGGCGGGTTACCCAAAACCTGGTATTTTATCACCTCAGGGGGTGAGCACTTGGACATTTCTATGACATTTTATACTAATCAATCAACTTTCCTTTTTTAAAGGCAAGCCTTTCACAGGAACTACAGAAGAGTCCTATACGCCCCACACCCAAGGCAACCCATTTCCCCACAAGAAATGTATTTGGTTCTGTTGATTATTACACTTCGAAGCCGACTTTTGAAAATGTTTATTCTTATCTCTTCCCTTCCAAAGGGGAAATCTATCTCAAATGTTAAGACAGGAATTCAAGTCCCCAAGAGTTTCCTCATATTATTGTATATTTTAAAATATTACAGGAGGGTGCCTCTCGAGGGAAGTGAACTTTAAAGCTGCCAAAGATAGTTGACTTTCTCCAAATCTGCTACCTATGGATCCCAAGCTGGTTTAAGTCAGTTCTGTTCTGAGTAATGACACACGCAGCTGCGACAAACGCCATTGTAAGATATTTCCAGGACCCCCTGGCAAATGGTAATTTATCTGGAGACAGCCAGGCAGGCAGAAGAAGGACAAATAGGGAGAATGAATCTCCTGGGAGCCCTCCTCCAAAGCAAGAGTCCTAAATCAGTGCCAGGGACCATGTTCTCGGGGTGAAGGCCCATCTCTTATCACTCACTCACCCCCCACCCTCTGGCCTCCAATGATTCTTTCTACCATTGTTAGGATAGGTCATTCAAAAGACATCGCCAAGCTGTGAAAATTTTACTGGCAAACTTTCAGTCTTTTCCTATTCCCTGTCTCCTGGAATTGCATGAATAACCCCAACCTAAAGCATGAGCTTTGTGCTTCCCCTATGGCTGCCTTCAGGAAGCACTAGGGTACATGGTCCCTCACAAGGAGCTTTGCCCTGCCGCCATTTCTATCCTCTCCTCCCGTCACAAGCTTTACTGAGGTAACATTGAGAAATAAAAATTGTATGTATTTAAGGACTACAACCTGATGTTTTGATACACATGTATCTGAGGAAAAGTTTATCACAGTAAAGCTAATTAACATATCACCTCAGGTAGCTACCATTTTGGGGGGGAGTGGGAGCTTGAACCCGTTTTGGCACACGTGAGGCAGGGAATGAGAGCTTGGGCTCTGCAGCCAAGATGTACTCTCTTGGCAGGATCCAAGTATCCGATACACTATTACTAGCTGTAGTCACCATGTTGTATACTAGAGCTCTAGATCCCATTCATCCACGTGACTGAAACCTGTTCCCTCTGAGCGGCACCTTCCTGCCCAGCTTCTGGTAACCACCACTCTCCTCGCTTTAAAAATCTGACCTTGGGGCACCTGGGTGGCTCAGTAGGTTAAGCCTCTACCTCCAGCTCAGGTCATGATCCCAGGGTTCTGGGATCGAGCCCCGCACTGGGTTCTCTGCTCCGCGGGGAGCCTGCTTCCCCCCCACTCTCTGCCTGCTTGTGATCTCTCTCTGTCAAATAAATAGATAGAATCTTTAAAAAAAAAAAAATCTGACCTTATCAGATACTACATGGAAGTGAGATCAGGAACCTGGAGGCATTATGCTAAGTGAAATAAGCCAAATGCAGAAAGACAAATACTGTATAACTTTCCGTTTTTTTACTTCCTCCTTTCTGTCCATTTCTAATTCAAAGAGCGAGCCCAGGTTGGTTGTCCAAGGTCATGGAATAAGGTGGAAGTATACCGGCCATTAGGCAGAAATCCCAGGCCCTCCAGAGAATTACTGTGTGATTCTGGTTAAGTCGCCAGCCCTTCCCTGACTGTTGCCTTATGTGTAGTAGGGAAGGATGTCTGTAAATCCGGCACAACACCAACACCCTTCTACTGTCAAGAGACCCAATGGCCAACTGATTGGGGATCAGACATCACATGGGACATTTTTAAAGTACCATTCTGGAGTATTCCTTCTGCCCCAGGCCCTGAGGTATTACCCCCATTTAATCCCCCCCATTCTGGCAGCTCGACCATCCTTGAGTTTCGTGAAAGCTGAGGCTCAGAGAAGCCAGGGCGCTGGTGAGGAAAAGAGCCTGGGTCTGAACACAGGCTTGGCTGCAGAGCCCAAGCTCTCACTCCCTGCTTCATGTGTGCAAAAACAGGTTCAAGCAGGCCGTCCCCTTAAGAGGAAAGGTGAGGTCTGGTAGAACCCTGAAGGGCTCCCCAGAAATGAAATGCCATTTAGCTCCAACTTATGTGGAGTGTGTGTGTGTGTGT
Organism: Mustela erminea; assembly: GCF_009829155.1. NCBI lineage: Eukaryota > Metazoa > Chordata > Mammalia > Carnivora > Mustelidae > Mustela > Mustela erminea. Next base: position 77,810,500 of record NC_045627.1, read on the forward strand.
GTGTGTGTGTATGTGTGTGTGTGTGTGTGTGTCTCCCAGGGAAGACAAGTATGGCTGCAACCTTATTCCTTGGTCAACCCCCACTGCCATTTCCCCCTCTGCTGAGAAGTTAACTAGCAGCCTCAATGTAAACATCATGCTTTAATTTTACTTTGCCCCTCTACTCATGAGGCAGATTTCCTATCACTAATACAGGGGAAGGCAAAGCGTTGTTTCTCGGGAACAGAGCTCATGTGTCCCCTGACGTTGCCAGGGCAACCTTGCGGCAGCACCGAGTCCTCCTGACAGGGAGGGGTGGCTGGGCAGAGCTGTGTTCGAGGCACAATACTGTGGGGCCAAGACATGCGGGCACCACAGGAAGCAGAAGCCAGGCACTTTTTTCGGGGGAGGGGGGAGTAGCAAAGGCACAGGGAGGTGGGGAGAGTGTCTCCTTATGGCTGACAGAGTCCTCTCTCACGGAGAAGACTAATTTCATAGAATTTCCAATGACGGCTAGTCTTCTGAAGCGTCATCTATTAGTTTGGTCTGACGTCCCAAAAATGTTACAAGCTGCATCCTGTGCATTATTTATAAGTTCACTGAGGAGAGAATTGTTTCTGAGTGCCCATCCCCATGAAGTTTCCAAAACACCGAAGGAGCTTGATACACAGGCTAAACACTGCCCCCACAGCCATTCTCCCTGCGCTCAGACACCTGCAGAAAAGAACCCGGTTTTTGCCATGGCCAGAGCTTGCCTCTTCTACCAGTCAGGAGGCATCTCTGGCCCAGTCTTATCACCAAAGTACACCAGGGTCCTATCTCTCATCTGGCCACTTGTCTTACAGATGCTAGAACCAAAGTGGACCCAGTAAGAGCAGCAGGCTGGCCTAGGAGGAAGCAGGACGCCGGGGACCAGCCAGAGACAAAGAACAGATCCTGTGTCTGTGGTGCAATGTCTGGCTCCAGACTCTCCTCTCCCTGGCTGGGGGTGGAGGATGGCGGGGCGGGGGGGGGGGGACTTTGTGCAAGTCACCTCCCCTCCCCGAGCCTGAGGGCTCTGCTGCAAGAGGGAGCAGTTAGAGGCTGTAATACTGCCCAAGCATCCTACTTCTAGCAGTTTCTGCACAGAGCTTTGGACATTGGACATGCTCAGGAAATGCTTCAGAAGCATGAAGAATATCTGGTTGACCTTGGGCTGTGTGGCTCCCTTCCCCACCTTCCCCCTTAGTGCTGTGCATGTGAGTGTGTGTGTGAGTGTGTCTGAGGGTTTGGGATATGGGGGGACGGGACAGAGATCAGTCGTCAGCTGAGCGGCACGTAGGACATCCAAGAAGAAGGGAGACATTGGGAAAGAGAGACCGCAAGCCAATCAGAAGCAGAAGAACTGCCCAAGGGTGTAAGATCTGTAGGGAACGAAGGGGATTGTGAGTTAAGAAGGTATTGGCCAAAGAAGGTTTCTGGTGAGCCTGGTCCTTGGTGGCAGCAGAGTGGGGAGAAAAGAGAATAAACTCCAGTGACCAGTATGAAATGACAGCCAGTGCTCGGCGCCTGTGCCCTCCCCTAGCACGACAGGAAGCAGAGATCACCGCGCGGTCACTCCTTCCCCGCAAATACAGGAAGAACCATGAAAGCAGCGTGAGTCTCCTGGATTCCCAGCACCGGTTCTGTGACTCACAAGCTCTGCGGGCTCCTGCGAAAGTGTTACTTCACCAAGCCCTGGTGCCCCCCAGTGCAAGCACGAGGCCGACAGTAACACTATTACTCTCCCACAGCCGTCAGGAGGGTAACAGCCGGAGACCTAAAGTGTGTGAAGAGACTTTGCAAACATATAAACACGTAATGTCTTGCTAAGTAAGTAGCTGAATAGTTGTTATTATGAAAAAAATCAATAAAAAGGCAGAACAAACACTCCGCTTTGACTAAAGGCAGGAAACCACTGTTCACATGCCATTGTGGTTCTGCCCTTGGGAGCTCTGGATTAACCCCAGGGAAGTCTCCTGGCCCCTCTCACTGGCCTCCAGTCCCACGAGAGGCTTTGCAGGGTGGCTCTACCCAGCTCCTTTGACTTCAGAAACAAACGTTTTCTTCTGCTTCTAGAAGAACGAACCCATAGGAACTCTTGGAATTAACAACCTCACTAGTGACAGTGCCCCTGGTTCACCTTAAGACAGAGTTACACTCTCTGTGTTAAGTTTAAATGATACTGGTGGTGACCAACCCAAGAGTACTTTCTCTTTCAACAGGCTGCTGCTTTGGGGGGAACACAGAATAAGCATAATAAAGAAATTGATCCCAGTTTGACTCTGCCACTCCACAAATAGAAGGCCTGAAGATTCATCACCCCAGCCCCCTCCTTCTACAGGTGAAGACACCAAGGCCAGCTCCGGGCCCAATGACCAAAGTCACACTCCCAGCAAATGCGAGTCAGTCCCAGAGTTTGTCCTTTTCCCGCTCTGCGGCGCTTCGCAATCTTCATTTATCGTGGTTAAATGCACTTGTAAGATTCAAACCCAAGCAGCTTTCCCTCATTAGCCATCCATCTTTAAATGCATTGCAGGAAACTGGTCCCTGCTTTCCCCCGCCCCCGCAAGTGAGCTCCAAACGGGAGTTTGGTTCCCACTCTTACCTGCAAATTTGCACAAGGTGGTAAAACGTGAGTGGGGATTTCATTCTCGGACCCTGCTGGCCCCAGGGGCTTGTTCTTGGCCCGGAAGGCTGTGGTGGTGGTGGCAGTGGTGGTCTGAACTGGGAGGGCTGGCTGCCACACGGTCACATCAGAACCATTGCCAAAGGCTTGAATTGCATTTTCTGCAGTAAAACAGGAGGAAATCCAATTTCAAAGTCAAGCAGCAAATGTAACAGACAGGATACATGAAGCCAGAGAGGCACACTAGAAATTCTGATTACAGTATTGGACTTCCCTGAACAAAACCCAACCATCCCTCCGCGCGCGGAGAGCCAGCCATCGGGTCAGGTACTCAAAAATCAATTCATTCATTAAACACCGACATGGACACTTCGGTATGCTCGAAGCACAAGACAGATCGTGTTCCTTTTTATGTACCAGGGGCTGAGCAAGGTCCTTGCCCTGAAATACTCATCAGTCAAGTGCTTTGAAACCCAGCCTCGAACCTGTTTTTGCGGGATCACGATCTTCTAAGAACATCCCTGTACTCTGTTAAAATACTATACTAAAAGCAAACTAGTTAGTGATTTTTTTTTAAAGTAACATATCCCTAATTATGAGGCAACTTGGTGACCCCCAGACTAATTTGGCAGGCGGTAAAATCAAATAGCCAAAGATGTGACTCACTACCATAGAGCACCCGGCACAGGCTCTGAGCAGCTACTATGAGCCAAATGCAACTAGTACAGATGCAACTAGTTTTCTTACAAGAAAAAAAAAAAAAAAATCTACCCCAAATCTCATCAATACATAGTGAAAATTTAAGTAAGATTATTTTTTTCCTTTCTGCTCCCAGTCTTCCAAACAAAATCTGCATAATTAGGTAGGAGCAGCCCTGCTTAAATGAAAAGTTTAAAATGTAAAACTTTAAAAGCTTATTACAATTTCATGGGATTAGATTGTTTTTATGGCAAGAGTAAATTGGTTGTGTGTTGTTCCCCTCCCCAAAATGAATTAAAAACAGTTTTTAATCAGGTCCTCGGGGATTTGGCCTGGCTTTAGGAATTTTTTATTTCATATTCATTGTATAAGAAATCAAACTCCTCCATTTGAGACCTGAATGTGCAAATTGTTAATATATGATTCTTAGCTGGCATCTTCCGATATACAAGACAGAATAATTTAAGCCTAATCTTCCTCTTAGAAGTGACATTTTGTTCTAAAATTGTTATCCTTTAAGTTCAGCAAATTGGAAGCTTGTTTTCTCAAACTTTACATTTTTTAGGCCCTAAGAAACAGCCTGGAATTAATATAAATTTGCTCCTAGCGGTCTTACATGGCTTAACGGGTGGGTGCAATGCAGAGAAAGAGGGACAGGGGGAGGGGTTTCTCCGAATGGCCGAGAACCACCACCACAAGCTGCAGAACGCTCCTTCCTCTTTCCTGTTCAGACACGGAGATCCAGGAGACCCCTGCCATGTATGGGCACTACCTGAGCTTTTCCCCTGTGGTGGTCTTGCCTCCTGGGATGTCTGTGCACCTGCTCATTTGTTGACTCGAATGTCAGTGGGAGCTTGGACTACGTGCCAGGCTCTGCTCCGTGGGCATCCAGCAGTGAACAGGAAGGCTGGCAGCAACAGACAAGAGCCTCTGCCCTCCGTAGAGCCCGTGCTGGCTGGGGAGGGTATTAAGTGAGATAGAGAATCCATTCGGTGCTGAGAAACGCCTGGAGGAAATGAAGCGGGGGCTGAGAGTGTGACGGGGAAGCATAGCTCCCATACCGCGGTCCAGGGAGGTGATGGAGGCGTCTGGAGAAAGACCCAAGTGAGTGGAACTCCGAGCCTACCTCCATCTCCAACTCATTCTTCTCTCTTCCCCTCACCCTGGCCATCCACTTTGGCTTAAAAATAACTGCGTTTCCCCCCAAGAACCAGAAATAAACAACCGGTTAAAGTTGTGTTCGTGATAGAGGAATCTGGGAGAGATCTGGTTAATCTGAAGGCGGCAGAACTGGGTTGTGACATTCGGGTTGGAACCTACAAATTTTAATTCCTTCTACTCTAGAGCCTTTTGCAGGATGTGAATTGACGGCCCTGTGTCTTTGGTGGGCTGTGCCCCTTCTCATCCAAGTCTAAATGGGATGACTGAAAAATTCTGGCTGGCTTCGGTCCCTGTTGAAGACCAAATGTATTTATTTTTATTGAGACGTCATCAGCAAAACGAGGCCAGACCAGTCTCCCCTTCACCAAAATATTATTAAGCAGGGACACCTTTAATTTCTCCATGAGGGAGCGGTTTTCCAGGCAGTGTGACTACAATCTTTTCTCACACTGACCTATACTGTCATTGCTTTATCTTCATTAAAACTTGCATTCTGCCAAAAGACTACGCAGGATGTGGAAAAGGAGGATATATATATATATATATATGCTTTTCTTTTTTTAAGTCAAGACCAAACTGGAGAGCCGAGGTTCAGTTTGAGGGTACCCTCAATATCTCAGCAAATGTCTCCATACTTCCCACTAGTTTTATGGTTTTCCATTTCCCTTAGGTGTCCAGAAGCTTGTGTTAGTTTTAAGATGATTAAAGCATTTGGTTACAGCCACATGACTGAAGCACCTAGTAAGCAAATCATTTAGATCTGTCTTTTCAACAAAGGAAGCGATAAAGAGGTTTGAGAATAAGTAACACTTAAAAGCTTTTCCATGTACACATGGTAAATTGTTAGCTAACTCTCCGGCCGTCAGTCACCAGACAGCAGAACATCATGGAGAGTGTTCTCGGCTCTCAGAGGGGCGGCTGAACCTTAATTCCTAGAAGCTGGCTCTACAACTCTCACCAGGAAGTCCCACCTGGTCCCCGGTGTTCCGCCGTATGTTCTCAACCAATGGGCCCTTTGATATCAGGCACGACACAAAAGCCTCGGGGCACAGGGGCTGCAGAAGGAGGAACTCGGGCTTCAGATCCAACTGTGGCCTGGAGGACCCATGTGAGTAACAGCTGTTGACTCACCTGTGAAATGGAGAAGCTCCTACCTACACCTCCTAGCACTCTTGTGCAGAAAACAGTCAAGGAGATCATGTATCTATCGCACTCCTTGTGGAGTGAGTTGAAGGCCCCCAGTACACTAACGGCAGCTGCCACCAAAGGAGAGCGGGTCCTCAAGCATGTCCGCTGGATCATCCCCTCAAACGATGCGCATCTCCGCGGACAGAAGGGAGGCCCTGCACGGTCTGATGCGTGCTCATTGTTCACACCTGCATGCCTCTCTCTCTCCCTCTCCCTTTGAGAAATAGGTTTCCATATTGCCTGAAGAAAGTGGCAGTAACAGCCGATACTATTTCCAAGCAGGAGCAAGCTTCCCACCGCCCCCCAGCTCCCGGGTGCTCATCTCTGTCTCCCGAGATAACGGACATCCCGAGGCTCCTGCCTGCACCGCCAGCTTATCCCACTCAAGAACTGTGACTTCTCCTCTGAGCCAACCCCGAACATCCAGGGGGCTATTGATGTGAACGCTCTAATTTTTCTCAGCAAGCCCTCGGAGGCTTACCCCCATCTAATTTGTCTGAGCTTCTCACACCGCATATTAGACCCAGGTTTTAAGAACCTTTGGAACAGACTTCGTGCTGGTGGCCAACATCAGAATTTGATCTGTGGGTAGAAGGGTTCTATCTGACAGGATACACCCTCTGTTGTTCGAATCCCTTGCTCTCTTAGGCCTTTGTATTCACAGACTTGGCAGCACCCACTTGCTCTGTTCCCTGCTGCCTTGCGTAGTATGGCCAAGAGAGGCTGGATTCACCATCAGCGAGCCGGAAAAAAGAGAGGGGAGAGAGAGAGAGAGAGAGAGAGAAGAAGGCAGGCACAAGAAATGCAAAGGTATAGCTTGAACACAGAGAGGAAAGTGTGTTTGCGTGTTTGCTCCCCCCCCCCTTTTTTTAAACTCACTGAGACAAGTATTGTCCTTGAAGAAGTTCAAAAATTTCAGGCACTCTTCTATAGCGTTCCCACTGTTGCTGCAGTCACACCACGGGGCCACGCTGAGGCTGCTGGAGTCTATGTAGTTGGGGGTCATGACTGTACCTAAGAAAGTAGAAACAAGGCACCTTGTTCTTATGTGATCGTACAGAATTTACTCTAGCCTAAGGAGAAACAAATGTTCCTCTGACACGGACACATCACGGATGATTACAAACGTTGTGTTGGCTGAGTGGGAAATTATGTGAAGCAGTGCGTTTTCTTGGTAATTTATCTTGAGCACATAAAATAATTTACACATTTACTTAAAAAATTATAACAGAACTCCTTGAGCTGCACTTAGGGTGTTTTTTCTCTGCCCAAATGGTATGGATGTTATGGAGCAGGAGAGAATTAACTTTGAATGCATGAGTTCCCAAATCCCTTGCATTTTCTTGAAAATGTCATTAATCTCCATAAATAGATAGAACTGGTTTCACGTATCTTAAAAAATCCTTTTAGGACTTTGCATCCACTTCCCTCAGAAGCAAATGGCTTCTTCAAAGGAACACAGAGGAGCTTCGAAGCTATCTTTTGGGTTCCCTGACATCCGGAACATATATAATGAGGCCTCTGCTCACCAGACACTCAACTGCTTTAAATAAAGTCTTCCAAGTTGTGAAGGAATTAGAAATAAACTGGAAATCCTCTAAGCTGATGGCTTCTAGAGTATTGTCTCAGAAGTCCTCAAAAGCCCTCAGAGAAATGCTGGGTGGTCTCTCTTGCCTACATCTTCCTATGCTCATGGTTTTTCTGATGAGCTCTGTGCTGGCGCAAATAAGCAAAGCATTTATACTTAATACAACCCAAATGTCTTCTTCTGGGTGGTTCGCACCAGGCGATGCCTAGTCATGCCAAGAAGCCTTCTGTTTTTCTGTATTTTGTGGACATAAAAGTAATAGTGGTCAGTGAGTCACAGGATATATTTTGTTCATTACAGAAAACAAAAATTCTTTGTAAGCTCTTCTAAGTCAAAGATATGTCTTTTTTACCCTACATTCCTTACCAATTCAAACAACATTATCTCCTGTTATACCTTGGGATGGGAACTTTGACCCACAACAGAGAGTAAGCACTTAATTTGGATGAGAAAGGAGAAGGTACCCCAAACCCTGAGTCCAGAGGTTAAAATGTGTCTACTAAGTAGCCAGTGAATGCCGGACACCATGATGGGTCCCTGACATATGGAAGAAGCAGGCACAAGCTTTGTCCTGAAAGACACCAGAACCCAATGACCAGTGCAGAGGGAAAGATTCAGACCCAAGAGGGAAATAGATTTTGGTCTGTAAAATGCATTGCTTCAACCATTTCATTCCATTATATGATGAGTCTTTCATCATCCTGGCCATGTGATGGCTTCCAAGCCAGAAATGCCTGGCAGCCCTGTGCCTTGGCCACTCATGGAGGATTTAATGAACACACATGCCTGGAAGAATATGGACTGAGATATTCATAGGGATTCTGTCTGGGAGTGGAGTTGTAGATCCTTCCAGCTGTCTCCTTTGGGTTTCTCTGTATTTTTTTGTTAACTTTTTAAAATGAGCACGGCTTAATTATTTCCATTGTTGCTCACACCTGTAATTCCATAGTTGATAAGTAACCCCTAGCAGAGACCAACTTACTTAAGAAAAGGAAAGAGCGAATGCAAATTTGGGGTATTGACTCAAGGAAGTTACACTCGTTGGGATACAGCCACAAAAATGGTAAACAGCACTGGGGAACGGTCTTGGCCAAGAGAACACAGGTATTCTTTAAAAAAAAAAACGTGGGGATGAATGCGCAGGCACCTGGAATATCCCCCCATTAAATACCACCATTGATTTTCCCGAAAGCTCTTTCCAGTTTTAAGCCACTCTGGTGACAAAAAAAAAAAAAAAATTGAGTCTGTGCTGTCATTCTTGGTGGGAAGTTCTTCCTGCCCGGTGACTTGTGCAGTCGCCGTGGCTGAGCCATCACGCTTCTGACAAGTGTGATTTCCCTCATCCCTCCACAGCCTTCACTACACGTTTGTCCTCAAATGTCAGTTGTGACGGAGCCCCGCCACCGGGGCTTCTTCAGGCTCCAGGCCCTGGAACACCTGCCTCTCTGCCTGCCTGCCCCTTTTAGCCACGGACACAAATCTGCCTCACTTCTGACCTTCTAACTCACTGATACCCTAACCGCACTGTTGCCCCGAATGCCAAGACCCTGCTTCCCTTCTGGAGAGGCAGAAAACACTGTTTCTGCTAGGTCTGTTCTCCTGGAAACATCCTAGGCGACCTCACTCCCTGCACATCAGGAGCTGAATTACCAAGAATATCAATGGTAAGAAGGACCCCAGTGGTTAGGGGTTTTATTTCCATTTCTGGGGAGCAGCCTTTTTTATTTCCCCCAGACGGAATGACTTCCAAGTCCCCTAATTCAATGAGCTCAGGGGACTTGCTCCCCTCTTCCATGGCCATGTTATATATTTTTTCCTTTCCTGTTGTTCTGTGTGGTTGTTTCCCCGCCCCCGCCCCCCAAGATGCTTCTCAGGTGCTCACACCACAGTCTTCCTGCACTGGGAGATTCCTTGCTTCCTGCCTTGCCTTGGCACAGCCGTGATCCCCAGGTTTCTTTTTTCTGCAGTAAGTCCTAGAGGGCTTCATGTCAAAACCCCAGCATAAAGGTTACTGCGATTTTTCCTCTCGCAGACAGTGGCAGGCTACAATGGGAAGAGTCCGTGAGCATCTGTACACCAGACTTCCCCCCGTTCCGCTTCTCCCCCATCTTACCAATAAGCCCTGAGTACGCGAGGAGGCAGTCGGCATAGTTTTCCTTCAGACAGCTGCTGGCGGACCTCGACTCGGGTTGGCAGTTGGTAAAAAAATCCGCAAGGCGAGATCTGTAATGGGGAGAAAGGGAAGCTGTGTGTTTCGAAATACCCTAAACTTCTGGACCAACTTTTCTTTGTTCCTTTGTCAATACACCTTTTTCCGCACCAAAAGAAAAGCTCTTAGGATGGGAGCACCCCCTCTTACCCAACTCCCCCACCCAACCGTCCCCTCCTTCCCCAGCCCTCTGCCCACCTGTGTGTCTGCTTATTTGCAGAGAAGTCTTCAGGGCCTGTAGCTGGAGAAATCTAGATGCTTTGAAGTTTCCATTCAATATTTATTTCTGACAGACTTATTTGCATCTTTAGGAAATATGCTTCTCTACACACTCACCAGAGATCTACACTGGGAAAATATTTACTTTATACAGAAACATGTCCCTGGCATCCAAATAGGATCCTACAGCCCATCTGCTCCCGTAATTCCTGCTGGCTTTAAAAATACGTGTATTTGTCTTGTAAGTTATCTCTCACTCCCCAGCCCAGGGGACAGGGATTGATTCCTGCCAAGTGACACTGAGGAGGGGCTCACTGCTCCAGAACCGAAGGAGGGACAGGCGATGCTCACTTGAGGCACTGTTTCACTGTGTGATGGGGCCTTCTGGGGGAGGAGGGGCCTGGAGGGGCCGCTGACCATTGCTGCACCTGTCCACAGCTGGGAAGCTGCCCAGGGGCCAGCGCAGTCCACTGGGAAGCCATGAGTGGTGGCAAAACTGCAGAGCCCCGGAGATGGAGAAGGGCCACAGACACGCTGGTCTGGGGAGGCAGAAGGCTCTTTGCGGCCAACTGGCTGTTTTTCAGTCTGAAGAGCATATTGTTGGAGAGATCCTGAATGAGAGCGGGGCCACTGCCGAGGTCATCTCAGCAGACAACAGCTCTGCTTCTGAGCGAAGAACACAATGGACTTCAAGAGAATTTAAATTATCCGGCAATTATGGGAGACAATGGATGGTTGTCCCGGCTCTTTTCTCTTCAGCATACCCAAATTGGCAGACAACATACATAGTGCTGTTTCCCTCCTTCCACCCAAAAAACTGTCTTTACTTAGCATAACTTGGGTTATGTGCGAGCTTGCCTGGAGGGGCAGAGCAAGGTAGTGTGTATGGAGATCACAGAGGTTTGTAAGAGGTCTGCAGGAAGCCCATTATGTGTCCCTTTCCTACAATCGTAGCTCGCGGGGAGTTAAGAGGCCCAATGAAGTTGTCTGAGTTCATAGCACACTGCAAAGGCTGCAGGGTGTCTGTGAGGGTCTGCTCTCTCCTCAAACCCTTTTAAGCAGGGGTATCTGAGCCTCCCGAGCTGCGCCCATCTGGGCCCCGTCCATGTGTGCCTGGTGCCATCCCTGTCAATCCCCAGGGCAGGTGCTACAGCAAAGCTTTATTTTCTTTGCACAGCACCTGGAAGTCCTCAGAGAGGCCCCCACATCCCGCTTCCCAAGCAGGGCCATGTGCTGAAGCTAAGGGTCTTGGCAAAATCCTCCAAATGAGACTTGAGCGTGAGCCCGTCTGCGTGCCTGGATCTCCCAACCATCTAAGCCTTGTTGGTGTTTTCTGACTCTAATTGAACACACTGGAGGGCATAAAACCTGGCCATTTTCTGTAGCCTGGTTAGAGGATTCATTTTTCCGAGGAAGTCCCTAAAGGTGGCCCGAGCTTACTCAACTGACTCCAATGGCATCCAGCTTGGACTGAGTGTTAATTTCAGAAGAATTTTCCCAGTCATGAAAGTTAATGATCTGGTGCTGCCGGGCTTCTAACTTTGCAGAGGCCAACTGTGGTTCAGGCAGCTGGGCTTCCAGTGCTGCCCACAACCTGAGCAACTCTCTGACCTGGCAGCCCCGCACTCCCAGCCTGTCCCCCAGAGATGGACAAAAGGTCGCTTTGTCTCCGAGTCCCTGTTTCTCATAGTCTCTCAAGCAGACTATTAACTGAAGGGCACCGCGATGCGGATTACTATCCTTCAGCGCGAGGCTAATGCCACCAGACTCATTTTGCTTAACAACCTCAGAATTGACTCACAATTGGACTCTGGAATGAAAGGCTAATTGAGTCAGTCTGCTGCTCAGAGTAGAACCCTGATTGGGAGGATAAAACCAGATACATGGCTCTGAGCAGAAGCCCGGACAGGCTGGTTTGTGACAGAAGACTGTCAGCACAGATCCCGGTCCTAAGATGCACACGGCCAGTGGACAGACAGAGTTTCAAGATGATGATGAGCCCAAGCAGTGTTGCCCAAACACCAACATTTGCCTGTTGTTATTTTTTTTTTTCTCTCTCATTAGACCCACCAACATTTCTACTTGGAGACAGGACTGTAACTTCAGAGGACTCACATTTTACAGATAGAAAAACTGAGGTTTACACAGTGCTGTGCTGGAGGCAGCCCATGCTTGGATGACTGGTCCGTCCTTGCCAGTCGGTTAACATCACAGTGGTGTTCTGAGAGTAACCTCGGAGGGAGTATTTGCACCACGGTGATGGGCAAACACCTGCCAAATCAGGGCTCTGTGTCGTTCTTGGATAACCAGCTACTTAGCATGTACTGGCACGACCCTGTTTGAAGACCAGCAGGAGGTATTTAGTCCTACTGATAAAGCCCGTTTCATGTCTTGGGAGTGAAGTCCCAGCCCATCCAGTCTGACTTCCCCTTTATTTCCAGTCATCTTTGGGCCAAATAAAATGGTATAGGACCATTTAATCTCCAGTCCTTAGGGCCTCTCAAAGACCCTTCCTTCCTAACATCTTCTCTTATGCACATGGTCCTGGGAAATCTCTTAAAGCAACATATGAAAATGGTAACAGATGGTTACATGTATCGTTAAAGCCACTGAGTCCTTGTCAGTTCCATAGTTCCATGGCCTGAATGATGTGTCAAGTGCCTGAGAGGCGGGAAGTTCTGTCTCTGAACTCGAATCACCCACCAGGACAAACAAGGAAACAGATTACACTACTACTGTAACGAGGCAGTATTATTGTAGAAAGGCTATTGTAGAAGGGCAGAAAGGCTGCTAATAAAATAATATCTAACATGAATGAAGTATTTAGCATATGCTAGGTATGTCTTTATATTTTTCCCCGAGAACTCTTAATAAGGTAGAGGCAATTATTTTCTTATCTGAATTTCACAAAGGAGGAAACCACAGCTTTAGTAGCAGAACCAGGCTATAAGCCCATGACTTAAGCTTTTAACACTCCTTGGCTAGAGATGTTCGTTCCAGAGAGCCTGGGAGTCAGAGGATGGCTCGGGTCCATCAGGCAGAGGCGGAGGGGGTATCTCAGGCAGAAGGAGGCAGCACAGGATAGAGTCAGTAAGTTCATACAACACCCGGGGTAATGATAATGGAATGTCTGTGTGTGCCAGAGACTGATTTAAGAGCTTGACATGTGTGCACACGTTTAATACACCAACTTTAGCAGGTGATACTATCAGTCCCATTTTGCAGATGAAGAAACTGAGGCAAAGAGAGTTTAAGTGAACTCCCTCCAGGTCACAGAGCTCTGTGGTGGAGCTGGAACACGACTACATTCAATCTGACTCCAGAGCTGGAAATCATTCGCAACTGCTACACTGAACACATGTATCACCTGGAACATTGTTAGCTGTCCCCGTGGGACGGCCAAGCCACGGGAGGCAAATGGTGAATGACAGGTGATGAGATGGCAAGGGCTTGAAGAGCCTTGAATGACCTCAGAGTTTGGATTTTATCCTCAAACCACTGGGAACCACTGAAGGTTTTTACTTGAATTTAGTTTTATGTTTTAAGATTTTATTTATTTATTTATTTGAGAGAGAGAGTGAAAGGAAAAATGAGCAGGAAAAGAGGCAGAAGGAGAGCAAGAAGCAGGCTCCGTGCTGAGCAGGGGGCCTGACGCAGGACTCCATCGCAGGACCCTGTGATCATGATCCGAGCCTAAGGCAGATGCTTGACCGACCGAGCCACCCAAGCACCCCTACTGAAGGTTTTTAAACAAAGGAGTAACATGATCAGATTTGCATGTTGGGAGGACTTTTGGATCTCTCAGCCGCTCAGCAAAGATTTGCTTGAGACGTATCCCATGCCCTCACTGCCCACAATGGGGAGGCAAGACACTGGCCAGTGGGAGACATTGCTGCTTAGGAGACTGCAGCCAGTGGGGAGCCAGCGGGGAGACCTGAAGGCCTGAAGGAAAGGAAGAAAGAAGGATGCATCTGAGGCAGGTTTTACTAGAACGGAAGTCAAGACTGTCGAAAGAAGGGGCAGAATCGAGGCATAGGCAGCTCGGCACAGGGTGGGGCTGCGGAGGGACCAGTCTGCAAGGAAGATGAAGCTATACAGAGTTCACTGCACCGTGGGAGGCAAGCGCCTTGCAGGTTCGAGCTTAAGATCTTCACCTGCCCAGTCACCAACCAAGGCCTGAGCACCTGCTATGCCCTGGTCCCCGGCGTCCACGGACAGCCCTTGCTGCACACACTTGCCCTGCCCGCCTTGGGTTAAAGAGTCTCATTGTAGCCTGTTGTGGTTGCTCCCCTGCCTGGGCTGCACTGATCCAAACACAAAAGCTTAAACGTCCAGTGTGGGATTAACAAAGAAATTCCACAATTGGATCTCTTCTGGAGACATGAAATCTCCATGACTACAAGCGGTGATGAACCTGATTTTCTCTAAGAAAATGAAAAGGAAATGAATAGGCACTAATGTAGAAATGTGTCTCCCTCCGAAAGAGAAAATTCCCCCCCTTAGAAAGGAGGAAAACACCGTAAATGCCGAGGTAGCCTCAGGAAACCGGCAGAAGAGAGAAACAGTGGTTTTTGCAGAACATATCACACTAAGGGCAGCGTGCTGCTAACAGGAAATAGAAAAACGATTCTAGTGATAAAATCTAGGAGAGTCTTCTCAAACAGCAGATGGTCTTTTGACAGTGGGTGGGGGAATCATTTACCTACTTTTTCTGTAACATTTTTAGGAAAATAGTGTTATAGCAAACAGGTTAAAAAAAATCCAACATACTAGTAATGCCCACTTTAACTCCTCCTGGATCATCCTATTCTTTTAAATGTTTTTTTTTGTTGTTGTGGTTTTTTTTTTTTTTTTTTTTTTTTTTTTTCAGGATGAATCTCACACTTGGACATAAGCCGTGTGGTTCATGGAAATGAGCTCTGGACCAGGAATTGTGAGGTCCTGAGTGAGATCCAGCCTCTTGACACGAACTCCCCAGAACTCCCACATTCGTTGCTGACTACTTAGCTCTTGGATTTCCCTTCCACTTCAGCAATAAAATCTAGGGCTGCTTGAAGATACTTGGGAAAAAAGAGTACTTGTTTTCAAAGCATTATTATTGTTCTCACCCACGAGTCTACTTTGCCATGACACATGATTTCGCATCTAGGCATCGGGTTTTTACAGAGATCCAGATTTTTCCAGTGGACCCCCCTCCTCTCCCAGGTAAGAAAACCCAAGGCCAAAAGGTTTAGCTCCTGCCTTGAGTCACATGGTGGGTGGCGGCAGATGGCAGGTGTCAGCCCTAGAAGGGGAAAATGCAGAGGGGATTGGCCAGACTGTTCTTCATTTGGCCAGACTGTTCTTCAGAGCCTAATGTTGTACTCTAGCCTCGATGAGCGCTCTGAATGGCATGCGGGAGACCAGCAGGGGTCATGGATGCATCCAGGACCCTGAATCTGAGCCTGACGAGTCTATCGATGCATTAGGCTTCCCTTTACTGAGGGGCTCTGGGGCCACCGCTGGGGTCCATTGAGGACTGCAGAGCTTGACTGACTGGTCCAAACCCGGAACCTTGGGAAGGGATCCCTTTATTCACCCGCTTGTGTAAGAAATGACTAGCGTTTGTCTCTGACCACAGCGGGACCATCAGGGCTTTCAAGTCTCAGTTTTCAAAGCAAGCCATGTAGTCTGGAAAGGTTTTCTTAATTAGAGGAAACCAAAGTCCGAGGAAACAAAGCACGCCAGGCCCAAGAGGGACACGCACCTGTCTCTAGCCCCAGCTCTACCTTTCATCTTCTCACACCTTAGCAAACTAGATCACTTCTCCAACTCCATTTCTTCACCTGGAAAATGGGGCAAATGCCATCCACAGTCGATTTACATGGCTGCTGTGAGAACTCATGGAAAGTTCTATAAAGCTCCTCACCCAGGATCCAGAATACACATTACCCAATACATTTTCATTTCCTAGCCCTTCTTCTTTTTTTTTTTTTTCCCCCAATTTCTGGTCCATTTCAACCTGAAGCCCTTGTAGCCCAGACCCACAGCAAGTTCAACACAGGGGGACATGCCTCTTAGTCTACCTTCCGCCGGCCTCTTGTATCACATACGGAGGCTACATCAGTGGAATGACTCTGACCAAAACAAATTTCAGAAGACTGAAGCCAGGAATCCTGTGGTGTTACTTAATACCACTCAGTCATATGAGCTCATAGAATAAAGGCACTTTTAAGAAAAAGCTACTTTTCCCCCTGGGACTTAGGGGGAAAGACATATTTTTTAAATGACTAAGTATCAGTGAGTTTGTTAATACTGCTAATCTCTTATGCAGAATAAAAATAATTTGAAAAACATGCTGCTAATATTAGCACCGGGATGACAAAGCAAGAGTTCTAGAATGGTGATTTTCTGGTACGGTGACACAAAACAGATTTTTCTCGTTCCGTTTTTAGAAAATTACCTTAACCCTTCTTCCCTGGCAGCCTACCGAGAGCACATCTGGAAAGCATCCTCTCGCAGATCAGAGCCTATATTCAAGACATTCTGCAGAGGTGTTTTCTTGCCTTGCTGTTCCCCACTTTGTGGGTGCATGTGAGCTTCTGGCGGGGGTGGGGGTGTCAAAGCCCAGCATGTTCTCCGGGGCACAGTTTGCAGAGCTGGGGGGATGCACAGGTTGCCCTTCAGAAAGCCAGGGTCTTCCCCAGGCCCGTGAGAGAGTGTGGCTTCCCTGGGGCAATTCTGGGGCAGGTTCACACCCCCAGACACACATACCCACAGCTCTGCACACCTTGAGTTTCTCAGCCCTCTAATGTGGGTTTCCACCCTGGTGGGATGATTAAAGCCCAACCAGTTAATGGACTTCTCATTGACAGCCAAACTATGACCCCCTATTTTCGGGAGGTCCAAGAAACTTTGCCTAACATCTCTGTTTCCTGGCACAATACAGCCCTCGCAGCCAAGAAGAGGTTTGCCCTGTTCCTCCCAAAGCTCTGCTCAGCTTCATTGTGATACTTGGGAGGCTACAACCCATTTAATACATGCCGCTGTCCTCACTTGCCCTGGGGAAGCCTGATCACAGCTGCTCGTCCAGCTCCTTGGTAGCTCTTGGCCCAGCATGTGGGTCACAGGAGGCTATGATCACCACCTTCAGGGCTCCAGCCCTGGTGCGGCGACAAAGCCCTTCCAAGGAAGGACTTCGGGAAGTGCAGGTGTCACCCAGGGCTTTAGTCCCTGTGTCCTGCTTGGGGGTTCTCGCCAAGGTGAGGGTTCCGGGCAAGCACGCCGCAGGGCAGAGATGCCGTGTTTCCTTAGCCTTTCTGAGGACGCGAAACAGCGGCAGCCCCCTGAAGGGCGTCCAGGTCGGCATCTGATCAATCTCGGCATCCCTCATGAAGCCACCTTGCACAAGCACTGACAGCTGTCAATCAGCAGCTGCGGAGGGGCTGACAGGGTTTGACAGCTAATCTCTACGTGGAAAATCTGAAAAGCAAGCTATGGCAGTTGGCAAGGGAATCCATTCCAACAGTGAAGGGGCTCTTGACAGCCTTGGGTCGGATGTCCCAGAGCTGCCCTCAGGCCAGAACTCCTCCCTTCAACCCCCCTCTCCAATCTCTCCATGGACTCACGGATGGTCATAGTATAAGCAGACTGTAAGTCCCCCTCGGGCACAAAGACCCTACCAACAGTCCTACACTGGCTACACGGCCAAGGCAAATAAAGTTGTTCTGTATTATCCATGCTAAGAGATGTCCTCCAGTGCACAAAACTCCACTTGGACAGTGCTTGTTTTTATGAGAAGCAATGGAAGGAAAAGAGAAATTTGAGGTTTTCTGGATGATTAAATTATCATAAAACATTCAGATATCTACTAACGGTCTGTGACAAATCAGCCAAAACTCTTTGAGAGTCCATCTTATCCAATCAGTCTTTCATATTTCTGCACAAGAACTAGTCATCAGTGTTGTGGCTTTGGGCCACAAGGAGAAACAGAAATCTAGATGCTCAACCAATCTTTCATCAGTACAGCCACTCCTTAGAACTCTAGACCAACATGGGATGAATTTACTTCGTGAAACTCTGCAGGCCCCTCCATCTTCAGGAGTGAATTATAGCAGTTGCCCTAAATTCAACCCGGGAACCTGAGAAGCCCCAAGTCAACTAACTGCTCAGGCACCCCTGGGGCAGCAAAGGTCACCCTCCATGGTTTTACTGAATTATTTATGCCCACTCTCACTTTAGAAAGAATTTCAAGATGCCTTCAGATGTAGCTTTCTTTGATGCCACAGATAAATGTAAAAGGAGTGAAGGTCTTTGGGGCCACTGAAAAATCAGACAGAGGGAGTAGTACTATCACTACAAAATGCACACATACCCTCGGCTGGATGAAAGTTACATACTTGGCTCTGTGATTTCTAGCAATGACCAGAGACTAATCTGTTCTGCAGTTCATGATATACTACTGTAGTAGTAGGGGACTAATCTGTTCTGCAATTCATGATAAACTACTGTAGACAGAATATGTCTATACTCTAATCCTGGAACCACGGTGTGAACATGTTACCTGGCATGGTGATGAAAAGGGCCTTGGAATGTGTGATTATGGTTTTAGGTCTTCAGGTGAGCAGATTCTTCTGGATCACCAGGTGGGCTCAACATAATCACAAGATCTTTAAAAGTATAAGACGAAGGCAGATGAGGAGGTCAGACGCCATGTGCAAAAGACTGGACCAGCTTTTACTGATTTCGAAGACGGGGCCATGAGACAAAGAATGCATGTGGGCAAAAGTCAAGGTAATGGATTTGTCCCTAGAGCCTCCAAAAGGAACTCAGTCTTGCGGGCGCTTGGATTTCGGCCCCACAAGACTTGTGTATAGCTTCCAATGTCTAGAAACGTAAGAGAATCAATTTGTGTTAAAGCTATCATGTTTGTGGCAACCTGCTATAAGAGCACAGAAAACAAACACTCTTCTAAAAGTCAGTGTAGAGTAGAGGTTTTGAATACAGAATTTGAAAATGGACCAGGTCTTCAGTTTGAATTCAACCACTTGCTAAACATGGCATTTGGGGTGAATACTTTAACTTCTCTGAAGCTTGATTACTCCAGTTGAATGACAGTAAAGCCTTCACAGCAGTCCTGGAAGATGAGCGTGCCAGGCCCCTAGCCCCTGTGTATGACCTCCAGTTTCCTGGAGGAGGACAGGATTCGTCAGTGTGGTGTCTTCTGTTTTGCTCGGGACCAGCCCAGGATGTCCACACTGCCCTTGAGACCTCTATGAAGCCTTAGGGTAGAGACAGTCACAGTAATCTTTTTCTTCAAATTCTGCTGCTAATAATTTGGTGTATGAAATGCTTCATCCTGAGATCACTAATCTACATGTCTAAAGTCTATATGTGCTCAAATAACATCATGCTTAATCCTACTGTTATCACCAAAGAGCGACGTCTTCTGTGAGTCCTCCGCATCTTCTAGCAGAGGAAATGTGTTTTATAGGCCAATGGAATCACACTCAGAAACAGTTCAGGGCAATTCCACAGGTCACTACATGTGGTCCCCAGATGTGGTCCGTAGTCTACTGAGCTGGCTGGCATCAGGCCGGTATAAATTTAAGGAGGTGCTGTCTGACCTCTTGGAAAGAAGCGTTGCATCATGTAATGCTCAGAGCCAGAGAAACTGAACTCTAATTACTTTAGAGAAACACAAGTAAATTCTAGAAATTATCCCAAATGCTGCCTGGCCTCCTTCAGTCAAACCTTGCTTCTTTGGGGGTTCCCAGAAGATGAAAAATTGAAATTACACAGGCTCTCTTGACTTTAATAATTTGCAAAATTCCTCCCTTTGCCCTCACCCCCAAAGGACAAGCGCTGAACACCTCTGTGGTACCTGAGCTCCAAGCTCAGCAGAATGTTAATCTACCCTCCACACATTAGAAGAGCCTAGCTTCCGCCTGCCCTGGGAGCGGTGGAGGAGGAAGGTAAACCGATGTCTGAATGGCTAACAGCCTACACGTGTGCAAACAGACTTTAAGCAGAAACATATGAAAATAAGATTCCCTATTAATCTTTAATAGGGTTGCAGACTTCCTAAGGAAAATTACGTTCAATAGTAAATATACACTAGGTCGTTTTTCTTCCAGGCAAGTTGTTTTAAGGTCAACAGAGACGTTGAGCTCAGCAAACAACTAGTCCCTAATATCTTCCTTTCCGGATGGGCCAATGCTCAGGAGACAGGGAACTGCGGTGTTACACGTCAAAAGAATAAATCACTTATTCCGTTGCCATCAGGTAACGCCCCCTTTTCCAGAATATCCAAAACTCTCCTCGGTAATCCCTTCTCACACTGAATGTCCTCTTGTCAACAGCAGCCCCTCCCCCACATCTCAGCCCCATTTTCCACATTTTCCCTAACACTCTCTGCTGAATTTAAAACATTTTCCCCTTTATTCTTTAGGGCTGAGGAGCTGGTTTCTACGGTCCACATCAGTCATTTTCTAGGACACCGTCCCCTCAACCAGTCTACCCAACCAGGTGAGCTCCGGGCTTCCTATAACCCACTCACAGTGCACTCAGGGGTCTCCTGGGAGCCTCCCCCAACTGCTTGTCCTTAGAGCCAGTCTCTGTGGGCAATGTTTTGTAGGCCCGTGTCAATGAACACACAAGAGCCTGATCACTGGGGTTAGCCCTCCTTTACAGTGGAGGACACTGGGGTCCAGAAAGGTCAACATCCAGCCGAAGTCATGGAGCTGGTTAAGAGTTAGAGCCAAATTTTCAAAAGAAAACCATAGGTTCTCTAGTTCCTACTCACCCCCACCACACGGATAGGAAAATGAACGCTCAATTAAAAAAAAAAAAAATTTAGTCTTGGGCTTTTGACGCCATTTTGACAAGAATTGTGTGCTTGAGAAGCTGAAATCTGATTTAAGTGGATGTAAGTGATATTTACCGGGTCCAATAAAGTGTAATGACAGAATGAGTGGGCATCCTTTCAGTTTAATAGTGTTTGCAGTTTAAAAACATAAAAAAGTAATATCTGTTGTTACCGCTCAGTAAGGCTGAATGCAATCCCATGATACAGCTCCGTGAACAAGTCCCTCAGCCCATGACTTCCCCCACTGAGCACCCCTTCCCCACCCCTGGCGGTGTATACACTCCCCCCAGAGGGTGCTACTGAAGTCAAGAAGTGCGGGGTGTAAGACAGGCCCGCGGGGAGAAGTCAGCAGCCTCCCCAACAAGGCCTCTCTGGACTGCAGAGAACACTCTTGAGGCCAGAGACAGAAGGCATCTGGCAGGAGCTGGCTAGG
Organism: Mustela erminea; assembly: GCF_009829155.1. Classification (NCBI taxonomy): domain Eukaryota; kingdom Metazoa; phylum Chordata; class Mammalia; order Carnivora; family Mustelidae; genus Mustela; species Mustela erminea. Next base: position 77,831,469 of record NC_045627.1, read on the forward strand.
CTGGGGCCATCTCCCTGGGTGCCTTCCTGGAAGAGGAGACACATGTGTGGTCCCTTCTCAGAGCTTGTGAGTGTGGGGCATCATGGTTTGAAAAGCCAGAAGTCCTGAAGTCAGACCACAGGTTCAAAGCTCCATGGTCCCTGCTGCTGTGTTTCATCTCTGCATCCCCCCATATGGGGAGGACTGAGGTCCAGGACCCACTGCCTGGCACAGAAAAGGGCTGGATAGGAATGTTACTGTGACTACACTCAAGGTGTTCCAGCGCTGGCTCTTTCTCTCTCCTCCCTCACAAGCCCAAGTCCTGCGAGGCAGGGAATGGAGCAGGTGTCTCTCCTCCGTCACATGGAAGAGCAGGTATAACCTAGTAGATTATCAGGAGCCTCAGCCAGGGAGGGCCAGACCCCGCATGGAAACGGCTTCGGCTGGGTCACCCCCTGCCCCACGTGGACAAGGGACACTTAGTCTAGCTCCCTGGAGGGGAGCTCTCCCGTGTGGGTTGGAACAGAATCCAGCGGACAGGCAGTGTTTGCTGGTACCTCTTGTACACCCAGAAAGCACCCCTTCTGCTTTCTCTGAGCCCGGGGATGCTGGGGTGCAGCCTGAGGGCTTCAGGGTAGACACGTAAGGCCGTATCAGCATTCAGGCACCCAGCGCCAAGACTGCTCCCCTTGAGCTTGGTAGTCCTGCCCCAGCCAGCCCAGCGCCTGGCCCAGACTGCAGATGGCTCCCACAAGGCACTAACCTTCCAATGACCAGACATGATACACCGTCAGTCCAAGACACTAGGTATGAGGCCGTGGCCATGGTGAGCTAGGGTCAAGGACAGAGATCGGTTCCTTTTGGGATATGGCCTCCCCCCACCAATATCCTCTACTGTCCCTCTCTTACAATAAGCAGCGAGCTAGTTCTGACACCACACTGTCACTGTCCAGGCCTAGGTTCAAGGAGACGTGGGCTCATGGAATCACAGCACTTTGGCAGGTCAAACACCCGCGTGTGTCTGAGTAATCTGCATTACAGCGCGTCACCAGCAGTGCTGCCCACTCCCACTTCCTCCTGACAACCACAGACGGATGCTTCCACTCGGCAAAAGTGACAAGAGCAAAGCAAAGTGTCTATGTCAGCATTCCTCATTTGAATGGTTCAGGTCAAAGACTGCTCCAAAGGTCATTCTGGAAGGAGGGTTTCTTTTCAAATAATTACCTCAAAACCCTCTGTTTTACTTCGTATTTTCCAGGCATAACTCCGCCAAATGAATTCCAATCTCTGGCCAAGCTCAGACTACGGAAAACAAACTATCTGTGTCCTCTCTGCAAAGAAGACAAGCTCCCGCCTGGCAGCCCTGCTGCTCAGGCGCCAACTTACTAGACACACGGTAGCCATTCTTCAGTAGCCTTGGCTTCTAAGGCCCTAGTCTGGGGCTGGGGGTGGGTATCAGAGCCTTTCACAGCGGATCCCCACAGCCTTCCAATTAGAGCCGGACATCAGTGCAGCACGGAATCTGAACTATTGTCCTCATTCTGCCGCTGCCACCACGGGGCTGACGGCCCACGCCGCAGCCACAACGTGCTGTCCTCTCCTGTGCCCCTCCTCACTGCCTCACAAGTCCAATCTGGCTACTGCTCCTTCTCAGTCCCATTTTGCAGACCCCTCTGAGAGCAGAGCAAGACCATCAAACCAGTGTAACTGGGTCCACATTCTCGTGGCTCTCCAGCCAAGTGTGGGCTCCAGCAGCATCACTGGGAATGCTCTAGAAATGCAAGTTATCAAGCCCCATCCTAGGCTTCACAAGTCAAGAAGTGATCCCAAAGCAGGCTAACATTGGAGAGCCACTGCTACAGAACAATGGAACCTAGGAGAAGTCCCTGAGCCCAGCTCTCTTCCCTCCTTTGGGCACATTCACACTGTCCAGATGGCTCACTTGTCTCTGACTCTCTGGGTCCCTCAAAGCACCTGGCACTGCAGTCCTACTGAGCCACTGAATAAACCAACCACCAGCTAGTATGCGAAGCAAAAAAGCACATTTCTCAAGCCATATACCTAATTTTTAGCTAAAAATTTTTTTTAAATATTCTATTTATTTATTTGACACAGAGAGAGGTCACAAGTAGGCAGACAGAGATAGAGAGCGGAAGCAGGCTCCCTGCTGAGCAGAAAGCCCAATGTGGGACTTGATCCCAGGACCCTGAGATCATGACCTAAGCTGAAGGCAGAGGCTTAACCCCCTGAGCCACCCTGGGACATGGAAGAGGTATTTCCCCTTTTGCTTTTGCCTATTTCTGAGAGAGGTTTTCCAGCAGGACAGTGTCAGGATTTTACACTGAGGTGAATATTCTTGCACAGAGGGCATTCTCTCTCCCCACACCTCCATCCCAGCAAGTTCAAAGCCATCAGATGGAGGCTGCCAACTCTCCAGTAGGCATTGCAACTGCTGAGCACTCACAACAAACCCTCAAACTTCCAGGGTCCTGCCGTTTGTAACTGGAAGGGTTCTCCCAGGTCCAACACCAGTATAATCCCGTAGCTCTCGCCATGGCAAAGGATCACGTGGGATGGCTCCCATCAGGGTGTATCACCTCACCCAGCACACCAAGGAGCAGAGGCTTGCCTGCGGCATGGGCTCCTACCTATGAGAAGAGAACCACTGAGTCTTCCGGACACAGATGGATTTTACACGTCAGCCTAGAGCTCTGCCTTACTGAGCAGAACGTGACACTGAACCCCTCTGGCATGCTAGAACAGAGAAGGAAAGGCCGTCCTTGAAGGTGCTGCCCACCAGGAGGGCCTCTCTCGGAGTGAGGGGCCAGGCACGCCAGTCTGTCACACAGACCTGGGGGTGACGGCTAATGGGAATCAGCAGTTCTGTGGGGGATCAGCATCAATTCCACCTGGCACTCGGCGGCCCCCCCCACTCTCCCAACCTCACCATTCTGACCTGCCAGAGCTGAACGGGTTGGGTACACACTCAGGATGTCTTAGTTCAAGGATGCTATGGGAACGTGTGCGCCCACACACGTCTTCCAGCCCGAGACCATTCTGGTCCTTCTAGTGCAGCAGTTGTCACAGGGAGGCCCAGGGACCCTGGTAATCTCAGCTTTTTAGGGTCCATGAGGTCAAAGCTGCTTCCTACCCATACGAAGTTCTGATTTACCTTTCTGTCTCCCATGCTCTCACTGGAGGACCCTGTTTTTCCAGAAGCCACCCGATGTGGGATACTGCAACCAACTGAAAGCCTAAGCGAGTAGAAGACCCCAGGTGTTTTACAGGCAGACACTAGACTGGAAAAGTAGAAAACAATGCCATATTTCACCTTATATTTTTTGTTTTGTAAATATAGTGATTTTCAATAAAAATATTTTCTGTTATTTTGAGTAACATGTAATGGGCTGCTCGGTGTTATTTTTTCCCTTGATGTTATTTTTAAATGAAGAACTAAATATGTAACCCTTTCTTCACCTTTGATTCTCAATATCGTGTCAGTTAGATCTGTCCCCTGCCCCCAACAAAAACCTCTTGGGATTCTCAGTACTTTTAAGAGTGTAAAGGAGTCCTGAAACCAAAAATTAGAAAGCCACTGTTTGAACGAGAAGTGAAATGTGTTTTGTGAGGGGCACTTGAGCTCTATCTGGATGAGATCCAAAGGTCTCTTGTCCAAAATTTTTGTTTTAAGAGGAATCGATTGTGAAAACAGAGTCCCCTCAGGTATCCAACTCCACACACTCTGAGCGGCTCAGGAAAAATTCTGTAGGCTGTTTGCAAGAGGCACCCACTTCGCACCAGAGACGGGCAGGAGAGCGTACACAGAACCTGGGCTCTGGCGCCCACAGACCCTCTGGGCTCTCGTCACTGCCTCCACCTGGGTGACCTCCTCATCCATGAGACAGGGTAGGAGCTAGTGACAGCCCCGCTTCAGGGGCTGCGGTGAAGGGCTCGGCACAGGGCCTGGCACACCATAAATGTCACACAAATGTCACTCTCCTCATCATCCTCCTCAGCACCATCACTGTTATCCATGCCTTCCTGTCACGCTGTCCCCGGCTCCGCAGATTCTGGGCTCCTGAGTCCTGCACCACGAGCCACTCTGCCTCCGGCTGTGGCTAGCCTCCTAATGGGCTGATGGGATGATTCACAGCACAGAACCAGCCAGAGGACAGGAGGGACCGGTCTCAGTGGCACTGAGTCAGTCACTGCCCTTTGCTGCATCGCTCACATCACTGACTCAGACCCAAGCCCCTCTGAGAACCCTTTATTCACAGTTACTCCGGGTCACTGAAGCAGCACGTGCCCTGAGAGGCTGCCAGGGGTCCCCCCACTGACTATTCAGTTTCAACAATAGTGAATTTAGCACGTCGGGCTGAACAATCTCGTGGCCACCTCCGTTCATGTCTTACTGGGTTATCTTTGCATGCCAATAATTGTCCATTCGACAGGAATGTTCTTGAGATGACACATGCTCCAAAGACCTCTGGACTTGGTCCGCCCCCGCCTCTGGCCCCCACTTTTCTCGAACGGTGCAACACTGGAAAGACGGTGACGTGTCAAGCTTAGCAACATGGTCTCACATAACGGCGTTGACATTTCCACGCACTACTTAATGCTGTGGGTGCACAGAAGTGTAAAGCAAAGAATCTACCCCCTCCACCCACCAAGCCTACTTTAAAGGTCTCTGCCTTTAAAGGGGAAGGGTACGTTACATTGGGGATTTAAGCTTCTTTATCCTTTAGGATAACAGCTTACATGCAAAGAGTGACGGACATAATTTATTGAGTGTTTGCGGTGTTAGGCGGCAGGCATGGTGTTGATGCCTTTGCATAGATACCTCCCTTAGTCCCTAGAGCTGCCCTGGGAAGAATGGAATCCCCAGCTTCCTTTACAAACACCAGACTGAGGCCTCCAGCCGCCCACTTCCTAGAACCAGCACAACCAGGGTGCCCACTCAAGCCCACCTCACTCACCAACAACACTGACAACCACAGGGGAAGGAGAAGAAAAGTCCCAACTTCAGCCTGGAGTGGAACTTTGCACAAATTCTTGTTTTCCTTGGATGCAAAATTTTCTGCATAATTAATTGCTTTTGGAAATTACAGAGCAATTTCCCATTCACTGAATTGGAAATACTCCATCGAAATGTAAATGCCAACGTGACTGTGGGATACCTAACTTGGGGTAATGCCTGAGTAGGGGTCTGGGGCCTCCTGGCTAGAGCAAGACTCCCAGCCTAGCTGTGACAGCCTGGCCCAAGCCCTGCACAAGAGCTACCCCGCAACTGAAGGGGCAGATTTCCTCCTACAAAAATGAGACTGCTCTGGGCCATGGGCTATGGGTCCTTCTGTCAACCCTAATCTTGTCTCCGGTAAAAGGCAAGTATGGAGAGGGAAAAGTCGGCTTCTTGGGACCAGCATGCTGGTCAGCATGGGATGCCCCTGGCCCCCAAAAGCTATTGGTCTGGATGAGAGGGCTGTCCCTCCGGAATACTGAGGTCCCCCCTTTTCCCATTTTTTGTCCAGTGGATAAAACTCATTTGCTAAGGAGCTGCAGGAAAGAGAAACAACACCTTCCTTTGGAATTAAAAACAAGAAGACATCATAGACTCTATGTGGTTGGGATTAGGATGACTTGAGGAGGAAGCCAGTTTATTTGTCAGTGAACTTTGGCCTTAGCATGTGACATGGCAGCTGGGCAGAGCAGCAGACTGCACAGAGGAGCAGGGGATCAGCTGGGTCTCTCTCCGCGGCCGGCAGTCTTGGACAAGGTGTCGGCTATCTTGGGCCCCCCACGTCAGCACTTCCAGGAATGAGTCCACATCTCTCATCTACCCTCCCCCCCTTTTGCCCATGCTGTGGTCAAGATGCAATTCAGAAAATGGAGGTTTTCCTCTGATTCATGACATGGCCTCAGGGCAGGGAGAAGGTAGGCGGGCAAACACCTGGATGACCCCAACCTGGTGACATAACCGTGGATTATTTAGAGCTTGTTGTCACTCCGTGACAGCAAAGAATTCATCTCCCATGAGATACACAGCCAGGTCCCTGATTTCTGCTGCCTTGGGGTAGGTGAGGGTTGAGGACCCTGAACTCCCATGACAGCTGTCAGGGAGATATGGAGCCCAACCGGGGAAGCGGGAGCTGCTGGGTGACGGGCACGTGACTTACATGTCCAGAACCCTTGAGGTCAAATAGACTGTGCTCAGTAAATGTGCTCCTAGTGAATGACTGAGTTAATAATAATAATAATAATCAGAATAAACCAGTGTGGTGCGAGAGGATTTTTTCTTATTTGTAGAAACAGTTCTTGTCATCACCAAGCTGTCACAGAGAAACCACTCTGTAATAATCAGTGAGTGCTCAAAAGGAAATTAGATAAAGAACTTAATGAGCATGTATTACCTGAGTAGTTTTTTTTTTTAAATGATGCAAAGACGGACATTATGTCCTAACTGTCTGCGAAAGCGGTCTTTAAAACTGGTGCTGTCTTAGCTACTGAGCCATGAAGTGCGTCTGGATTCAGAGGCTGGCCGGGATCATCATTCCGCCTGTCTGGAACTGAAGACCGTAAGGCTGAACAGTGTGAGAACATTGTACTCTTGTCAGGAAAGACAATCATTTGGAAAAAAGGACAGAAACCAGGTTTCCGAGTTAGCAAGACCTGGCTAAATCAGGGAGGAACCAATCCCGGGGCTCCTCGCCCACCGCCTGTCCCTGCAGGGCAGCTGGGCTGCTCGGAGACCACCTTGTGCGCTGTGTCCAGTGCTGCTCGTCATCAAAGCCTGGTGAGTAGGTTGTTGTTGACATCCCACGCCTTCCTCACACCCACGGGCCCCGGCCTCTGTCCCATGACCACCAAGCCTCTCTCTCCCGGGCTGCTCATCCCTCCAGCCCAGCTCAAAGGCAGCTTCTCCAGGAAGCCATGCTGACCCACCCTGCTGAGGTGGCTGTTCTCACCTCTGTTCTCCCATAGCACTTTGTCCCCTCTGAGCACAGACTACCACACCAGGCTGCAATGACGCTCGGTGCCTGCCTTCCTCTCTGCCCTGTAGATGAGAAGCTGAGTCTTTACTCCTGGCACAATAACTGAAGGCCAGCTGGATGGATGGATGGACAGACGTAGGTGGATGCACGGATGGAGAGACATCTATGGGTAGATGGTAGATGCACAAATGGATGGATGGGTGGATGGGCGGATGGAGAGATGGACAGATGGGGTGGGCAGATAATGGGTGGATGGGCGGACAGATGGATGGATGGACAGATAGGTGGGTAGATGGACAGATAGGTGAGTAGATGCATACAGGGATGGCCTGACGGGTGGGTGGTCGCATGGATGGACAGATTTCCTATGTGCTAAAATCAGTGTCATTCTGAGTTCTACTCCTTTTCCCCCTTTGAGTGACTGACACCTGTGCTCACCATGATTTTCTTCCTAAAATTCTATTCTCCCCTCAGCTTTGGGGACTGTGCCTTTACCTCTGAGGACCTCTCTGCACAAGCCTTCCCTCTCCATGTGGAACATGGACATCCTCGTGCACCACAGACCCCATGTTGTTTTTCTGAGCCCAGCATGCCTCCTCTGACTCTGGTAGTAGACTCTGCCAACTCTGGCTTCAATTAAGCCAAAATATACATTCCCTCTCACCTCAGTGGCTCGTCCAGGGATGAGCACATGCCATAGCCAAGGCCACTCAAAGTCCTTGTGCAGGATTTTTCTAACAGGTTATAGTGGGGAAGAGTCTGTCTTTGATTATGAGGTGACAGGGTAGGTGCCTTGCAGCTGTGGGGGCAGCATTCACTGAGAAACAGGATGAGAAGGCAGCAGAAGGAGCAGCGAGGTGACAGTGTAGCTCCGGTGACACTGTGCCTGGCATCTTGGCCGTGACCAATTACCTTGCCTCCCCAGGCCTGAGTTAATACAAGCCCCCTCTTCTGGCCTAGCCACTTAAGCTAGGTTTCTCTCATGGAACCAAGAGTCCCAAAGAACACAGCCCGCAAACAAGGCAGGGCCCAAACAATTCACGTCCTCTTCCCACCCCTCCAACCCTAGAGACAAGTCTGTTCCTCCTTCTCCTGTTCCCCGTCCTGGCTACTAACGCCATCATCTCTGCCTGGTCTGGAGAGACCCACGGTAGCCTCTGCCCAGGCCAGGCACTCTCAGTAAACTCTCCTTTCTAGGGTGCCTCACGCTTCCCAACTATCACCTTCTCCTCCTGGTTCATCTCGCATCCCGCTTCACCGTAAGAACCTCCCACCCGCCTCCTGGACTCTCCCCAAGCTGATCCCCCTCCACACCGCCTCCTGGGAGCCCTCTGAGGCCCAGCTGGTCAAGTCTTTCTTCCTTCCTAAAGCTTCCGTGGATAAAGTCAATACTTCCAACATGGCACTGGAGGCTCCCAATCTCTTGTCTTGTTATCACACATACGCTTCTCTCTCCAGGATGGTCTTCAGGCCCCTACTCCCACCTCCACCACAGCAACCTCCCTAAACCCAGTACCTTCCCTCTGCTGGACTTTCCCTGCTTCTCACCCACTGAGGCCCTTGGCTCCTGAGACCCTCCGCTGTGACACCTCGCCCCCTGAAGAAATATGGGCTCTCTCTTGCTCTCTCTTTGGGCTTCCCGGGCAGACTCCATTCCATCCTTCTTCCGCCCACCTTCATCCTCGAAGACGGTCGTACACAGTTCTGGAACCAAGACTCCATCTGTCCATGCAGCTCTGGTAACTGACAGAATGTGCAAATATAAAGTCTCTGACGCTTTCTGTCTCGGGCGGAGAGAGGCAAAAGCGACACTGGTGAGGACGTGGGCAGGTGAGGGAAGGTGGGAAGAAGGTGAGGCAGAGACTCTAAGCTCTGGGAGGCACCGGGAAGGGGCAGGAAGGAGAGAGACAGGATGTGGTATAAATCTAGACCGCCATTTTTTTAGTGACAGACTCCAGCAGGAGCAGACAAATGGCTCTACACCCGCCTCTGCCCAAGGAGAGGTAAGGAAAGAGATACGAGGTGACAGGATTGCGCAAGCTGTAGCGGGTTCAGTCTGATTCACCCTTCAGGTTACCCCTATGAGCTCTGACACCGCTTCCGCTTCCGGTGTGGACTTCCGGCCTACCTCAAGGGTGCACAGGCCCGGGGCAGGGGCAGGGGCTGGGGCCTGGAGGACCTGACTAGAGGCACGTTCTTCCCCCTGCTGCACTCAAAGGCAGCAGCAGCAGAGGTCAGAGGACAGCCTGGCTCTTCTCTCAGGATCCTGATGTTGCCCGCACACAGGACCTCCCCCCTCAAGAGTCTTGGCGGGGGGCAGTTTCCAGCACACAGTCTGGGTGGCGGGCTGCTCATGCAGGTGGGACACATCAAAAACGGAGCCGTTCACCACTCCAGATGCATGGCTAAAGACTCCCATGTAATCATTTGAAGTAAAAACTGCTCAAATGAACTGGAAAATGTTTTACTTGTATTTTCTCATATTCCCGAACCTTTCTTTCCATGGTTCAAAAGTTTGCATTGTCTAATTGCTGATTTCCATTTGTGAATGAATCAGCGTAAAATAAAATTAAGTGCCAAATTAATCTACCCATCTAGTTTTAGGCATTAATTATCCTCTGAGCCATTTTCTCCCTGTGTTTGCCACATGTTGAGACAAGCCCAGATATAGTAATATAGAAGAACCCAGTTTGCAACTCAGGAATGCAGCCCAAGCCATGGAGGAGATGTCCTTGATCTCTAAGATCCACAGTTTACTGCGTGGAAGGGATCTGATTCTAGGCAAATGAAATGCTCCTCACTTTTTTTTTTTTAATTTTTTTTATTTTTAAAGATTTTATTCATTTATTTGACAGAGATCACAAGTAGGCAGAGAGGCAGGCAGAGTGAGAGGGAAGTAGGCTCCCTGCTGAGCAGAGAGCCCGATGTGGGACTCGATCCCAGGACCCTGAGATCATGATCTGAGCCAAAGGCAGTGGCTTAACCCACTGAGCCACCCAGGTGCCCGCTCCTCACTTTTTAAAGGTTCACTAACATCTGTCTGACTAAGTTACTGAAGCAGAAATCTGTTGGATAGTTTTGTGATGTGTTTCTCAACTGCCCAGTTAATAAATTAACAACAACACATTTCCTCTAAGTGTAACAGAGTTGGGCCCAGGATGGAGAGTGGCGCTCTCCACCTGCTACAGCAGGATTTTTGAAAATCACATAGCGGTTCTTCTGAGGCTGTATCAGAGAGACCTTTCTGGTTCTGCTAAAAACAAACAGAAATAAATACAACCAAAAAATGGGTCTCCAGGATGCAACTGTAGCATCCTCAGTCCCCAGAAACAGGTAGAATCATCTACTTGGTGACCTGATCAAAGCCAGCATTCCTGGAAACTCTGGGGGACATGGAGCCAAAGCACCAGGACAAGCAAGTGGATGGGGGACAGAGGGCACAGAGGCCCTGATACCTTCTCTTTTGAGGTTCAGCATTATCAGAATCCTTCCAGAAGTAACGAGATATCCCTGACCAAGCACTGTTTCCTTAACAAGGAAGAATTTCCACAATAGGAGACAACAGAGATGAACCTGGAGGAATTTATGGTAAGGGAAATAAGCCAGTCACAGAAGGACAAACACTGCATGATCTCACTTACACGAGGTATCTAAAACCATCCAACCCATAGAAGCAAAAACCGTATCACAGTTGCTGAGAGGTGGGGGAGGGGAAGCAAGAAGCCGCTAATTCGTGTATACAAATTTCACTTAAGCAAGATAAATGAGTTCTAGTGATCTGCTGCACACCCCTGTGCCTACAGATGACAACGCCAGACCGTGCGGTCAGAGGGTAGATGGCATGACAAGTGCTCTTACCATAATAAATTTTTTTTAAAGGAGGAAGGAAAGGGGACGAAGGAAGGAAGAAAGAAAGGAGATGCAACGCTGCAATGTCCACTTTGGAAGGTACCGCCAGTAAAGCAGAAGTCTTAGCTGGTGGGCGGGCTCTGGCTGGAACGTCTTAGGGTTCCACCCCTAGGGCAACACGTCATGCTTTGGGAAACAGCAGCTCCACACTGAGCATGAACGAAATTACTCGGGTGCCCAAGGTTGCCCTTGTGCAGAATGGCCAAGAAGGGCCCCGCCCGCAAACCAAGAACCCTCTGGGTTGTTCTCAACAGCGACACCATGAGGCAGCACCTAAAGCCACAGGCAGGTAGCTGGTCCACAGCCTCCAGCTCACTCTCCGCCTGGCATGGGAAGCAGAAGGGGTTTTGGAGTAGAACTCTGTTGCTCTTAGCTGAGAACAGAAGGGGGCATACTCCAGAGGAAGATGCCAGACCTCTTGGTAATAAAACTGAGCTGAGGCATCTTTTTTAGTTAGAAAAATAAAGGAGAGATGAACATATTTGAGCACCCAGAGCCGGTGAGCAAGTGTAGAGTTTATTTTGGATTATCAGACTTCGGGGGAAAGGAGGTAAGGCGGAGGTTTAAATTATGCATCTGTAACAACCTGCAGCAGGAATAAAGGACGATGCCTCCTTTATGGCCAAACCCAGTCCTGACATCCTTCCAGGCACTAAGGAAAGCAACCAGAGGGACGACTAGCAAGGGAGACGCTGTGCTTCAGGGGAAGAATGTGTGCCTTTTACATTTCATCACATCCTCCTCAAAATACCTCTGCATTTGCTGTTCTATAGACAAGCTTGGAGGCCCCAAACCCCCCAAGAGGAAAGGAACCAGTCAGCTTCTCTACAAGGGAAAGGAGAAAAGAAAACAAAGTCAAAAGGGGAGACTAGCGCTGCCTCTCTTCTGTGGGAAGGCACAAGGCAGGAGAGAGACAGGTTTTGCCCAGGGGCGGCTGGACACTGACGGAGGAACCCGTGTGCCGCGACCAGGAAACCAGCAAGTGCAAGGGGAGGTTTAATGAGCCCAGCCAGTTCTGTGATGGCTGCTGGTGCCGAGATGGAAGCGGGTGTCTGAAAGGGTGAGCTTTCGAAGAAAACTGTTTTTAGGAAGCAATGTTTCTTCTTGCTGTCCCTTGCCCTTTGGAAGACTCAGATCAGGGCCTCGGTCATCCCCTTCGCGACACCTCCCTGTCTCTGGGTGGGTACGCGTCGGAGCACCTGTTATGTGAGCCCCGCTGGAGCCCCAACTCCGGAATCCCAGCTGCTGCCCAGGGAAGCAGGCACCCCAAGGGCCTCCCCAGGATGGACAGAGGAGGGACGGAATAAAAGGGATAGGATTAAATACAAGATTAATAAAATATGATGAATGAAAACACCCTGAGCCTACCCGGCAGCTGAAATTACGTTTACCACATCTGTCAGGGAGGAGGTCATCGTGAGTAATACGTCCAGGCCCTGGAAAGAACTTATGGTCTAAATCCCTCACCGATGGGTACCACTGGGGAAGGTGCTGGTTTACTTTCCCAGGAAGTCTCAGCACAGGGTATAAAACCCTTCAATTCCGCTGAGACAGATCTCACTTGGGAGCACTCCTGGGTGCTGCAGAATCCGGATTTCCAAACACCTTTCGAGTCATGTGCACCTGCACTCCGCCGCGAGGCAGCTGTGGTCACCACATCCCTGCCTTGGTGTGACCAGGCACAGTTCTTATCAGGCAGGACTGTCCTGTGCTTCCCCCAGGACATTTCTGCACCATCAGCTGATGCCATTCTGCCACGGAGGCTGTGTCAGCACAAATAATTCCTGGACCGTTCCTAGAGGGTCAGTCCGAGCCCCAAACAGCACCCAAATCACCCTGTTATCTGCACACTCGCCCTGCCATCCCCCGCAGAATACCACAAGCTCCCCATCTCTCAGCTACTTCTCACTACATCTCAGCAAAATACCAACCTGACTTAGCGAATTTACACCAACCTTCCAAGGATTCTTTAAAGGTTTTATTTACTTATTTAGAAAAAGGGGAGGGGCAGAGGGAGAGAGAGAATCTCCAGCAGACGCCAGGGTGAGCACAGAGCCTGACACACAGCTCCATCCCACAAACCTGAGCCAAAATCAAGAGTTGGACATGTAACTGACTAAGCCACTTGGACGCCCCCAGGAGTCTCTGTTTTGCAGTAACGCCGATGAACTGCTCAGGGTCGGCTTTCAGCCCATACAGGAGCTGTCTCAGACCTCCGCAGCTTGTGTGCAAGACCAACCTCCTGAGAAGAGAAGGGAGAGGCTCCTTCACCTCTCCCAGCCCCCGTCCGCTGCTCAGCGGCCTCACACATCACTCCATTCCCCCCACGGTACAGCTTCCTGTCTTGAGGCCGCCTGGTTTGGACCCATCAATGAAGAGGACAACATCTACCAAAAAGCCAGGGAAGATCCTAGAAACTCAGTCCTGCTCCTAGAAGAGGGATCTCTTCTGCTCTTAGACTAACGGGGCACCAGGAACTTGAGTTTCAAATCCAGGGGTCTTCACAGGAGGGCTGTTCAGTACGTCTGCTCCCTCCTGGCCTGCCCCTAGGCCTCTCCCCGTTCCGCTCCTCAAACGCATTCACCTCCAGCAAATGGTTCTTCTAGTCTCTGGTTGATCAGCTTCCCCAAGTTCTGGATGCGTGGGGTTCTGCCTCATCCTTCCAGCAAGCTGCCCCTGTTTCTAGCCCATACCTAAGAAGATCCTACGGAAACAGAGGTCCAAGAGGGTGCGAGCCCTTGGAGAAACTCCACTGTAGGAACACCTGACTCCTCCCAGGACACAACTGCCCATCTGCATTCTATCTCATATAGCAAGTCACCTGCTGAGAACTTTAAAAAAGGTGACGGGACATTACTTCCAGAAAAATCTTGAGCATGCGAGAATTCTACAGATAACGAGGACTTTTAATTTTCTTTGGTCCCTGTTAGAACTAGTTTAAGGAAAGAATGGGATGTCATTGTCAGCTCTACTCAGCTCACCAGAACCTTCAGAATATAACATTTCACCCTTGCTCTCTGCTCTTTAGAAATGGGAAGCCTATAAGCCAACGAGCACATAGTCATACCCTCCTCTGTTTGTCTGCCTGTAAACACTCATGGAGTGCACAGGATTTGGTCAGAGAAGGCATTCAAAGGCTCCTGGCTCTGCCCCGGGGACAAAACACAGCTGTTGTCAAAATGGTGCCCCCTCTGAACCTCCAGCCGGGGATCCCGCCCCCGTGTCTGGGAGCAGCAAGCTCATCACCTCAGGCTACAAAGACTTGGTCTCTGCTGCTCAGAATCGGCTTGCTTCCATCAGCAACTAAATTCAACCCCAAGATTTAGAAGGACACCCATCAAATTATTGACAGTGACAGTTGGTGGAAAGTGGGTGCAGAGTGAAAGGGGTCAGCTACCTAACTCTATATTCCTTAAAACAAAACAAAACAATAACAACAACAAACAACCATGGAGAGTATGTTTATGGATTCCTTCAAAAATTAAAATACATTTTTAAAAAATGGCCAAAAAGGCAAAGGAAGCCACAGTGTTCAACAACAGGGCCAGGCTTAGCAGGGTTTCCGCCGGGAGCTGAGTGGGAGGGTGCCCACTCTCCTTAGCCACGCAGATGACTGAATGGCCCAAGGCATTCTGGAAGTTCTTTTCAGGGATGGACACAGCTCAGGCTCTCGCGATGGTCTCTCCCAGGCTTAGACCTTGACTGTCAAGAACCTCTCTATTTGCCACTCCCCCCATCCCCAACTGAGTTAACCCCTAAGATCCCAGCAGCAGCCCAGAGTTTGCTGAGTGGGGGTGAGTTTTCACGCTCACTGGGCCTCAGGTGACCCTCTGTGTTTACTAAGCACCCCTCAAAGCGTTCCTCAGGTTAAAGACGGGAACCTCCCTCATTAAAAGCGCCTGACTAGCTCTGGAAGAACCTGGGGCCGAGGGTCGAGGTCTGTTTCTGGCCAGCAGGCTCCACCGCCTGCCCTCTCCTTGGCTTCCCCGCCCCAAACAGCCACCCTGTAAAAACCCAGAAAACAGGAGCTCGGCCAAGAAAGCAGCCGCAAAGGTTCTCCCGGCCGAGCTCCTTCATCACCCAGCCCCCGGCGCCTGCTTACCTGCAGATGTAATTCGTCTTGCAGGAGTCCTGCAAATTCAGGCAGTTGGGCTTCTCCCTCTCCTCGTAGGAGCACACGGGCACGATGGTCTGCCGCCGCCGCTCGGTGCACGCGATGTCCCGGCAGGAGCAGAAGAGCATCCCGTAGCTGTGCTTGGCGGGGACCTTGTCAAAGAACTGCCGCAGGGCCTTGTGGCACTTGCGCCGGTTGCAAACCTCGTTGGACATGCTGGTGGTGCACGGGGTGATGTAGGCGGACCGGTACTTCTTGCAGGTGTCGTCGAGGTTACAGGCCTTGGCGGCGTCCAGGCAGTTGTTCCCCTTGGGCACGGGCTCCACTGCAGAGGAGAGAAAGGCAGGCGTGACCCCAGGGTGGGGGGCCCCGAGGCTCACATTCGCTCTGTTCTACCTGAGGCTCGGCCGGGTCCCGGGCGATGCTGGGAGCTCTGATCAGCTCTGTGTCTTGAAGCTAATAGGTAATGAGTTCATGACAAGGAGAAAGTATAAGGCTGGGAGCCCAGGGCAGCCCACAAGCCCCTAGCGGTCCCTTAGATGGATAATTAGGTAGTACTGAGTGAGGCCAAAAGGAGCCAAAGGAGCCGAGGCACCTGCCTGACGAGGTATAAACAAGGCAACAGGAGAACACGTTTCCAGCTCCTGGTTGGTAAACTGAAATTAGGATAAAAGAAAAAGGCAACAAATTATATACTTGTTCATTATACAGTATATAAAATGATATGCTGAATCTAAGTATAATTGCCATGCAATCCTCCAGGAATATAATTATGTAATAAATGCATATAGTACATGCTAATTACTATATGATTATAGAGTAATTACATGGTTATTTGAGCCCAGAAGACAAAATATTACGCCAGCTCTCTAAACAGGAAGAAGTAACTACAGCGAACTTGTGTTTAAGTTCTAGCTCACAGGCCATTGGAAGAAAACCAGAATACATTACGTGAAAATTTGCAAACCTCAATTACCACTTAACTTGCCACATACAATATGTGGGATCCATGAGTATTGAGGGCTGCAAACTAGAAAAATTCAGCAAGGATTCTGGATAGGATTTCAATGGGCTTACAAACCATAGGCCTCAGGAATCTTATAAAACATATGTTGCCTTCTACCCAAGCTCTCTGTGCTCGTGCTCAGAGAAAACAGGGTTGTCCACTGCCATGCTGCCCACTGTGCCTGGAAAGAGAGCACAGGGGAAGCAGGGCCCACTGCAGCAGCCAAGCAGACTGGCGGACAGGCCCAGGCCCAATGCCACAAGTTAAAAGATGAGCAGACAAGGTTAATGTAGCTTGACATGATGACACAGGTGTTTTCACAGGAGGGAAGTGATGGAAAAACCTTCTAGGGCCTGGTTATAAGGGGATCCATGGAAAACCGATCATTAGATGTAGCAGTGACCTTCTGGAGACAGCAAAGAGGTAGAAGACAACCTTGCTCAGTTGTGAGAATTGTTTTCCCCACACCCTTCCACTAAGTTCCTGCTCAGGCCTTGGCCCCTGCTTTGGTTCTGGAACGCCCTTTCATTCTCCTTGTGCCCTGGTCAGTGGGGGCCACGAAGGCATTTGGGAAATTACAAGAGGCCAGAGAACTGATTAAGAGAGGAGAAAGGGCCCAAAAGACAGGGCAGTGCACTTAGTGTACATTCAAAGGGCACATGGAACATTCCCCAACCTTAAAGAAGGCAACCCTGGGGACGCCTGGGTGGCTCAGTTGGTTAAGCGGCTGCCTTCGGCTCAGGTCATGATCCCAGCGTCCTGGGATCAAGTCCCACATCGGGCTCCTTGCTCGGCAGGGAGCCTGCTTCTCCCTCTGCCTCTAGCCTGCCACTCTGTCTGCCTGTGCTTGCGCTCTGTATCTCTCTCTCTCTCTCTAGCAAATAAATAAAAATCTATAAAAAAAAAAAAAAGATTTAAAAAAAAGAAGGCAACCCTGCCAGCAGTGTGACAAGGATGAACCGTGAGGGCATTATGCTAAATGAAATAAACCAGTCATAAGAGGATAACTACTATATGACTCCACTTACAGGAGGTTCCTAAAACACTCAAGCTCAGACAAACGGAGAGTACAATGCTAATGGCCAGGGGTTTGCGGAGGTGGAAATGGGGAGTTTCTATTCAAGGCGCATCAAGCTTTAGTTACGCAAAAGGAGTAAGTTCTAGAAGTCTGAAATCCAACATCATGCCTACCGCCGGTGGTGCTGTATTGTACACTTAAAAATCTGTTGAGAGGGTAAATCTCCTGTTAAATCTTCTCACTACAATTTTTTCCTTAAATGTAAGTAAGTGAAGGGCACACAAAGAGAGTCTACATTTCAGGCAGCGAGAAAGACCCCCTGTTTCATGATGGTGTGTCTTGCTTTAAGAAAGCCCAGTATGCAAAAGTCTGAAGTCACCCAATTACACCCTGGCACCACGAGCCAGTACCCTAGTATGCCTTAGGTTCGTGTTTCTGCGATGACATCTGAATCCAACTATTTAATGTGAAGGCAATAAACAAGACATGCAGCCCTTCTTGGGTAAGCAGGACAAGAAGCCAGTGGCCGCACAGAGATCCCTGCTGGTTTAACAAGCACACCTGGTACATTTTCTCCATCACCACCTTCCCAGACCAGCTTCTCTCTGGCTCCTCTGCCTTCACACTCAAGCTCCTCTGCACTCAAGAAATGAAATAGGCACCATGTGCCCGGACGGCATCACCAGGACCTACAGGCCTTGGTAACCCTTCCTGTCTTTTCCTCTTTTGAGACTTTTAATGCTGTGCTGTTGGGCCCGTCAACAACAGTGGTTTATATTCTCAAAGGTCTAGAGTTTCACAGAAGATTTCTAAATTATCCATTTTTCATGAGAGTCTAAAATAAATTAATATAACCAAAGACCAAATTCTGGGCCATCTGGATTAGGCCCTGAAGGCGAGATACAGGAACATAATTTTACTGCCTGCATTTACACTTGTCCTGGTATTGAATGGTGTTTTACGATCTCTAGCTAAAAAGGGAAGAATAGAGGTGCAGAGATGCACCTAACACCTAAATGACATAGCCAGTGATATAGGAACAAACAGTTGACAGAAGTTCAGATGGAGGAAAATGGCGGAAGAATTAAGTCATCACATGACAGCCAGTACCACAGGCCTGCTCAACTCCAGAAAGCTCAGGCTGACAGAGGAGTCTATCCCAATTGGAAGCACTGATTTAGCATCAACAAAATGGTATTTTACATGAATGTCATTAACTTACATTTCATTGTTTACAAAGTTCTGTTCATATTTAATTTGTGTGTATTGTTTTTACAGTTGTGTAAAATTACAAAATAAAAGTTTATAGTTCTATGTTCATGTGTCAAATAAAATTATAGTAAAAAATTATAAAACTCAACACATAAGGTCCAGGAAATTTATTTTTCTCTCTCTCTTTTTTTTTTTTTTTAGATTTTATTTATTTATTTGACAGACAGAGATCACAAGTAGGCAGAGAGGGAGGCAGAGAGAGTGAAGGGAGGAAGCAGGCTCCATGCTGAGCAGAGAGCCTGATATGGGGCTCGATCCCAGAACCCTGAGATCATGACCTGAGCTGAAGGCAGAGGCTTTAACCCACTGAGCCACCCAGGCGCCCCTTATTTTTCTCTCTTAAAGTAGTCTGTATAATATATAAGTTTTTTTAAAAAATTGGTCTGGAGAGAGGCTCCTTGACATGAGTCTTGGCAATGAAATTTTGGATATGACACAGGCAACAAAATCAAAAATAAACAAAGGAGATGATATCGAACTAAAAATCTTCTGCACAGCAAAGGAAACCATTAATACCATGAAAAGGCAGGCTGTGAAATAAGAGAAAATATTTGCAAATCATATATCTGATGGGGGTTAATATCCAAAATGTATAAATAACTCAGACAACTCAGTAACAAAGTAATAATTATGATAATAATAATAATAATAATTCCATTTAAAAATGAGCAAAAAACCTAAATAAACATTTTGCCAAAGGAGATATTCTGATGGCCAACAGGTACTTGAAAAGATGCTCAGCGTCACTAATCATCAAGGAAATGGATATCAAAACCCCACTGAGCTATCAAAGTACACCTGTTAGAAGGGCTAATGTCAAGCCAAGAAATAACAAATTGTGCGGGGAAAAGGGAACCTTGGGCACTGCAGGTAGGATTGTAAATTGACACAACCATTATGAAAGATGGTGTGGACTTTCTTTGAAAAATTAAAAATAAAACTATCATGTGATCCAGCAACTCCACTTCTAGGCATACATGTGAAGGAAACCAAATCACTATGTCAGAGAGATCTGAACCCCTATTTAGACTGCAATGTTATTCACAATAGGCAAGACATGGAAACAACTGAAGTGTTTGTCAGTAGATAAATGAGTAAAGAAAACAGGATGTATACACACACGATGGAATAATATTCAGCTGTAAAAAAGGAAATCCTGCCATGATAAGTAACAAAAGTCAGATAAAGAAAAATACAGTATGATCTCACTTTTATGTGGCATCTAAACACACACACACACACACACACACCATCAAAAAAACCAAACTCATAGGAAAAAAAAAAAAGATCAGCTTTGTAGTCACCAGAGGTAGGGGAAGGTGAACTGAATGTAGGTAGCCGAAAGGTACAGACTCTGAGTTTTAAGATACATATGTAATGGGAAATGTCATGTACAACATGATGACTATAGTTAACAATGTTCTATGCTATATCTGAAAATTGCTAAGAAAATAAATCCTAAAAGTTCTCATCAAATACACAAAGACAATTTTTTCTTTTTCTGTGTATCTATAGGAGGTAACAGATGTTAACTAAACTTGTGATTATCGTTTTGCAATATACATAAGTCGAGTCATGATGCCATACATTTCAAACTTCTACAGAGCTGTCTGTTAATTATATCTTAAGAAAATTAAAAGAAAAACATTGGTCTAGTGTATTCCTGCTTTATTACAATAATGTCAGCTTCCTTTTTGAAGTTGGTAAAACTACATACACCATGATTTTTTCCTTCTTAATGTTACCAAAAAGAAAAGCGATATCTTAAAGTAAAAGCTCTGTACAAAGTGGGAACAGAATGAATTATTTTATGTCCAAACCAACTGCTTAAATTTTACTTCATTTAGCAAACTCACTTTCAGCTGATTCAGTTTTCATCAATATATAACCCAGCCAGAGCACCATCTCTTTACCATTATTTCAGAGCCTGTGACAAATCCAGAATGCACAACCTGAAACATTCAGAGAAGCAAACAAAACAAAACAAAACAAGTGAATTGATGTCCTGCACACAGGTCAGTGTGTGACTAGCTTTTTGTTTCTGATTCTCATTCACACAAAATATTCTCATGACCCTTTTTCCAACTTTTTATGTGAGGCCAATCTTACCCAAAAAGCAGAACCTGGTAAAGACGAAAGAAGAAAACTGCAGACTAAAATTCCTTACGTAGATTCAAAAAGTTCAGTAGATAGCATTTAGCAATGTGTTAAAAGGATAACGTACCAAGCTCAACTTGGGTTTATCTCAGAATGTGAGGCTGGTTTAATATTTAAAAATTAACATAATTTATCATATTAACTAACAAGAAGAAAACCATATGGCCGCTTAAGTGGACAAAGAAAAAGTGTTCAACGAATTTCAGCACTCCTTCCACAATAGAAAATGCTCAGCAATCTAAGAATAGTAAAAAACCTTAATCTGATTAAGGGCATTTATGAAAAACCTACAAATAAAAATCATATTAATAGTGAAATATTGACTTTTCCCCCATAATGTTAGAAACAGATGAAGGATATTCACTCTTACCACCTGTAGTCAACACTGTTGGACTAGGACTAGAGGCCCTAACCATTGCAATTAAGCAATGAAAAGAAATAAAAGGTGTAGAGATTGGAAAGGATGACATTTCTATTTGCAGATGACTTGGAAAATCTTAAATAATTTACAAAACAACTATTAGAATTGGTAAGTGTATTTACCAAAGTCAAAGGATATAAAATTATATATAATAACCAGTTGCATTTTTTAAACTATTAACAAAGTTTTAGGAAATAAAATTTAAAAACATAATTTCATTTGTAAGAGAACCAAAAAAGGAGTGCTTAAAAATGAACAAAAGACATGCAAGATCTCTACACTGAAAACTAAAAAGCACTGCTGAGAAAATTAAGGAAGACCTAAATAAATGGAAATAGATACCATGTTCATGGATCAGAGAACTCAGTATCATTAAGATACCAGTTATCTTCAAATCATACTATGTTTTGACATAGGCAAGTAGATTCTAAAATTTATATGGAAATGCCAATGACATAGCATAGTCAAAGCAATCTGAAGAACAACAAAGTTGAAGGAGTTTATACTGATCCCAAGATTTACCACAAAGCTGTACGCATCAAGACAGTGGGGTACAACACAGGCATCGACAAGTCAATAAATGGAACATAAAACAGAACTTGGCTTAAATACACCCACACACCTAGAGTTATTTGTTTTTTGACAAAGTCACTAAAAAATATCTAACAGAGAAGTTCTCTTCAACAAACAGTATTAGAATAATTAAAAATCAATGTAAAAAAATAAAAACAAAACCCCTTATTTCACACTATACATAAAAATTAATACAAGATGGATCACAGACTTAAACCTAAAAGTCAAAATCACATTTTTTTAATTAAAAAAAAAGATAATATTGGAAGTAGGCGAAGATTTCTTAGGACCACGGAAAGCCAAAACATAAAAGAAGAAAATTGGTATGTGAGATTCCAATAAAATTAAAAAGCTCAGCTCATCAAAAGACAGTGATAAAAAATGAAGAAAAGGAACAGACAAATCACAGACTAGAAGAAAGTAATTGCAAAACACTATCTGACAAAGGACCAGTATCTAAAACATATGTAGAATACCCAAGACTCAACAATAAGAAACAATCCAATTAAAAAGTAGGTGAAACGTGAGCAGACACTCCACAAAAGAAGATATATGAATGGCCAATAAGCACATGAAAAGCACTCAGGATCACTAGTTATCAGGCAAATAAATGGAAAAGAAAACCACAATGAGATCTGCTATACACCCACCACAGTGGTTAAAATTAGTCTGACAACCCCAAATGCTTTCAAAGATGTTGAGCTTCTCCATTGTTGGCGGGAGTGTAAAACGGTCCAATCATTTTGGGAAGCTACTGGGCAGGTTTTTAATAAAAGGAAGCATACCACTACCCTATAACCCAGTATTTCCACTTCTAGGTATTCATCCAAGAGACATGGGGATATATGCCCATAAAAAGGAATAAGAGTACAATTATACTGTATTGATAATAATCAAAACTGGAAAAACAGCTCACATATCCATTAATAGGAAAACAGCTACACAAGCTGTGGTCTCTTTGTGCAGTGGAATACCACTCAGAAATAAGAACTCATGAACTACGAGGTACACACAATAGCATGGATACATCTTTAAAAATACTACACTGGGGGCGCCTGGGTGGCTCAGTGGGTTAAAGCCTCTGCCTTCGGCTCAGGTCATGATCCCAGGGTCCTGGGATCGAGCCCTGCATCGGGCTCTCTGCTCAGCAGGGAGCCTGCTTCCTCCTCTCTCTCTGCCTCTCTCTCTCTGCCTCCTTGTGATCTCTGTCTGTCAAATAAATAAATAAAATCTTAAAAAAAAAAAACTACACTGAAGGAAAAAACAAAAGTCTTACACAAAGAGTACACACTGAATGAGTCTATATATGTTAACTTCTAGGGCAGAAAAACCCAATTTATGATGAAAAACATCAGAAGAATGGTTGCTTCTAGAGGTTGGAGGGGGGAATTGGCTGGGAAGGGGCAAGAGGGAACTTTGTAGAGTGACGGTAACTTCTATCCTGATACAAGTTTGAGTCAATGCCCACAGAATGGTACACTTAAGGTTTGTACATATACAAATTTTACCTCAAAAGGAATAACTATTAAGCAAGGATTAAGAACTGGTCACTAGGGGCGCCTGGGTGGCTCAGTGGGTTAAGCCGCTGCCTTCGGCTTGGGTCATGATCTCAGGGTGCTGGGATCGAGTCCCACATCGGGCACTCTGCTCAGCGGGGAGCCTGCTTCCTCCTCTCTCTCTGCCTGCCTCTCTGCCTACTTGTGATCTCTCTCTGTCAAATGAATAAATAAAATCTTTAAAAAAAAAAAAAAGAACTGGTCACTAACAGGTATGCTAAAGCATGTAGAGAAAATATACTGATATCTGCATTTTAAAAATGTAGTGATGGGTGGAAAGAAGGATGGATAGATGGATACTCATGGAGCAACTGTATTCTAATTTAATGATAGAATCTAGATGGGTTAACTGTAGAATTTTTTCCACACGTTTGAAAACATTCAAATAAACAACTGGAAAAAAAAAATAGCCCCAATCCATATAAATCCTATTATAACAAAAAGTTTATTTTAACATGCGCAGGATATGGAGCAACTCTTGGCACCCCTGAGCCTCCTTTCCCGGTTAAACACTCCTGAAATCATAGGAGACCTAAGTAAGAGTTGAGTTTTCACTTGGTAAGAAGATTGATTCCCGTATCTATATTTGACAGACACCCCCCCCCCCACCCCCAGTGCACACACAAAATGCTACGTTGATGACTCCAGGTCAGAGGGAGGAACATGCAGGAGGATTCCATTTAGGCCACTTGAGTCACACCCGATTCAGCATCCGCTCACACGGCGCGGGGAGGAGCAGGAGCGCGCCTGTGTTTTATGGGCTGGGCACGCGCGCCTCCTCGCCTGCGCGGGAAGGCTTCCGGACGGCTTCGCCATAACTCTGAGTGCCATCCTCTCCACAGCTCATTTTAGAGCTGGGCACTAAAATGCTGCTTTCCCCTCCTCCCTTCCGTCTCCAATCTCTCCCTCCATCTGCTGTTATTCATTCTTTAACTTGGTAGAATGTCTGGGATGCTGCCTGAATGGGGAGTATTCTCAGAATGAAGGCTGTTTACTAGAAATCCTTTTTTCTTGTGGGAGGACGCGTGTGTGTGGGCTGTGGAGGCTGAGAAGCTCCTTTCCAGCATCAGCCTCGCCCTGTGTTCTGGAGAATGCCACCGAACCAGCTTTTCCTTCCAAAGTTGGATAAAACCATGCTGTTACTTTGCAGGTTATGTACTGCTTTTCTCGATCATCATTCTGAGGCTCTTTGGCTGTGTTCACATCTGATGTGGCTTATTTCCTGTTTTCTTGGGCACATGAGGTAAAACCTGCATAGCGAAGGGAGGGCCAGCTCCCAGAGCTGTGGAATATAAAAGGGTCAGGTGTTGCTGAAAAAAACAATGAATTAATTAAGAGTCACAGATTTTAAATGTGGTCCAGTCATTCCATTGTCTTCCAACAAGTCAGCTTTCCCCTGGTGGACCTCAGTTTCCCCATTTGGGAGATGATATATCCAAGTTCCCTTTGTGCCTCAAGATTCTTTGATTTGACAGTTATAATTTAAGAAATGCCTTTTCTGATTATGACATCAAGTATTTAGGATAAAACTTGAAGATCGGGAACACAATGTTAAAAAAAAAAAAAAAACCACAAAACCTGGTGCTCGAAAGTGCAGGGCTCTTGGCTATGTGCTATTTCAAAGAGGACATGGACCAACATTTCCAACCCTGACCTACAGGCAGAGCGAATGTAAAACATCCCTCCAACGCTGGGAGACATGGAAGTGTCAGGCATGAATTATGCACCAGAAGAAGCTTTCACATTCTAAATTCCTTTGGAGCGAGGAACTGCCTTTATTCCAAGTACAATCCTCACACTGTCCCCAATCAAAGAGGCTATCACTGTGGCCACAGCCCCTCACTACTTACACTTAGATTTATACTTAGAAAATGCCACTGTTATTGGCAGATGCTGGAGGTAGCTAACGAGTCAGAATGATTCAGGAGGAAACACAGATGGAAGCAACTAGAAATCCATTGCTGTAGATTATGAGGTGGAATAAAACAGTAAATATATTAAAATCTGCACGGCCTGCATGATGTGGGTTATCAAGAAGAAGGTTCACAAGGCGCGTGGAGAGAACGTTGTTTATGAAGGCCTGCCAATTTCTGGGAATCTTTCTGTCTTTCTTCTTTTGGGCAGCAGAAGCGAATTCACCACCGGTTTCCTCTTTCTTTCTGACATGATTAATTACCATGTTAACATAACTAGCATTCTTCTTCTAATAGGATCCCTCTCACGTGTTATTCCAGCAAATAAGCAAATGGGCAAAAGCGTCAAGATCTTCACAGAGTAGAACAGGCTTTTCTGGAAGCTTAAATCTACAGTCCGGTCTTCTGATACCCACGCACGTCAGATGGCAAATCCGATCACACAGGTTGCGACCTTCACAATCGATCCTTCAAGAGCTTGGCCTTTTCCAGATGGGGTGCTAAAGATTACATTTAAAACGCACATGTTGCCTCTTTGGAGCCCATTTTGTCATTCACACACCGTTCCAGGCATATTGTATTACACCATGATGGATTTTCTCCTCCCTCGATTTTTTTCCCCCCTATGTTAAACAACTATTCTGAGCCTCGAGCCATGCCCATGTTGTCTCTGGGGTTCACAGTGACTGAATTATGCTGAAGACCTGTGAATTGGGAAATAACGCTTGTGTCTGATGAAGACCGTGCCCAAAGTGAACCACTAGTCATGGGCTCACTCGGTGCTCACTCACCCCAAGCTCACCCCGATCGACCCTCCATTTTCATAATGCGCACCCTGGGGTCCACCACCCCCATATGTACCTAAAAAAAAAATCAGATGCCTCCTGTAAGTGGTATGCAAGTCGCATGCTTGCTGCTGCTAGATGATGAATAGTGCTGTCTCAGCAAATGGGATCATTACATTTTTAATTAACCTTTCCAACCTCCTCCACCTTTTCCTTTTGTTATACATCGGATCTCTGAAGTTTTCTCTTGTTTATGTTCAACTAGGTTGGAAATACAGGGATGAGAAAGGATAGCAGGTGACGCAGGAGAGGTTGCCCAGGTGAGAAGGCTCGCGAGGTGCCATGCCTCATGGTACGCGGAACATGGGGACAGGCGCTCCGAACTCGGTGGCTGGGTTCCCACCTAATTTTTGTTTTGGCAGCTTTGTGTTATTTAATGGCCTTGGCTACCAGGAAACTGGCTTTTTAAAATCTCTTTCAACCTAATTATAATTACGGTGTATAAATCATACAATGATCGATTATAAAAATCTCGGGTTCATAAATATTTAACTTAGCATTTAAATCCACACTGCAGGAGTGCATGAAATTTCTGAGCCCATCTCTCTGCAAACAACTGCTTTATTACAGTTCCAATGCCAATTACTGAAAGCTGAACCAAGTTTGTCTTGCGGCACACTCAGGCACATATCTGAGCACCACGGCTCTCTGCGTATTAAGATGGCACGGTTTCGTTATTTCTAAAATATGCATGCCTCTCATTAAAAAGATATTCTGCAAAGTCTTCTAGCGTCATCTTTTAATTCCTCAAGTATGGAGAGACACAATTATGATATTACACATAAAAACACTCATTAAAATATATTTTATCTAATGTAAGATTGATTCTGAGATAATTGAGGTCAGATTTGTTTGGAAAATGTATTGTGATATGCGCAGACTCTGATGCAAAGAGGAAATGATCTTCTCCGAGGACGCGAGCAAAACAGCTAAATATTTTTCAGCAAAATCATAAAGCCATAATTGGATTTCAATTTAGTAATAGTCGGCCCAAGACAGGCCATTTTTAATAATCTAATTATGTGTTCAGGGCCTACCCCAGAACTCAACGATGGCTTCAGAACTATTAATTGTACTCAATCCTGTTGCATCTTCAACCATGAAATTTGCTATTACATGTAGGACTGGCTCCTAGTTATGAGTATTTTTTTTTCCAATCTCAGATAATCTTTAAAACATCCCCCCAAAATGCCTTCTCCATTCATTTTCTAAAAGTGAACTATTTTAATGACTTTCTCTGGACCAGAATCCTTGAACCCAAGGAGCTCAGATGCGTGGTCCTTCTACAGAAAAACAATTCACAATGAGATCTACAAAAATCTTCCCTATTTTTATGAAGACACAGACAACAGCCCTTTGCTTTTGTCTGATTTTCATTAATTAAAGGTATTTAATTGCTAACATCTCATTAGCAGTAAAATTAATGAGTACTTCAACTACAGAAAAAGATCTGCATGATAATGTAAACCTAATTCATTTTATGAGTACAAACTGTAGCTCTACTAATATTTAGGCTGTGCAAACTCCAGTGATATTTAGCCATTTCAACAGTAAAAGGCTAAACACGCCTTCAAAACCAGTGCTACTTCTCTCCAGAGAAAATACTGGATGTGAGTCAAACAGGTAACAAAGATTCTAGCTCCCTCTGCCCTCTTCCACTAACATATCATCTCAGAGAGGACTAATTAGAAGGCAAATACACAGTGGTTTGTTTTCACTAATTGTCTAAGTTACTGTTAAATAAAAAGGTAGACTGAAAATAATATGTCCAAACTTTTAAACTGGCATACTCAAATTTAGAAACTTCTAAGTGTGTGCCAGGAAAAGGAATCGCTCTGGGAAGCTGGACTCTTATCTCAAGGAGGTTGCCAGCGCGCCAGACATTTCTTGAAACTCTTCCCTAGGAGCCTGAGGCATGTTCTTTGCAATACTCTGAGCAACAACAAATCTCGGCATTGGGGACAGATTTTAAAAACCAAATGTCACTTAGCACCAAATGTGGTAATGTAGCAGGCAAGGATGCTGGGCAATGCTCGTGGGGAGCAAATACGTGATAAATGCACGTAAGGATTTTTTTTTCCCTTTGGGTGACTTACCAATCATGTCTGACAACGATCTATGAAGTGGGTCTTCTTGAGAAGGTGTTGAGCCAGTGATAGCACAGGAGTAAGGAACTTACTTGAGAAGTTTTGCTTCTCAAGGTGAACCCTGTGAAGGACGTTGGTCATTTGGATGTGTGCCTTCTTGGTAGGCTCGTTAGCCATAGTCACGCTGTGCATTTGATGTGTTTCTCCAAGGAGCTAGAGCAAAAGAATGCCACCAGAAGGCAGGCCAGTGGCTCGAATGTCACGTCCACTACACAGTCTATGGAAATGGCTCTGGCCTCTGCTGTACACAAAGAGAAGGGAAAGTATGCATTCTAAAGTCAAAGCACTGGCCAAAACGATGAAAAATGAAGAAGCTGAGGATCCTATTAAGTAGCCTGAACGATGCTGAGATAATAATGAATCACTGATGATGTTGGCAGTTGTCAGGACCCTCGCCGTGCGGGATTTCAGCAAAGATAAGCTAAATATCAGGTCTTTATTTTTAGTTAAGGAGCATAAAATTCAATGCCTTTCCTCCCACGAGCCTATTTACATACCTGCTGTGCTACCTATTTGCCTTCACCTGCTTCCCAATTAATACCCCATTAAGCCGCTCCACCTGCAGTGGCTTTTTCCTTCACCACAGCCCAGCAAACATCACTCATCTGCTACAGCTCAATTGTTTCTTTGGGGAAAAGAAACAAAAGCTGCATGAATAATAATGGCAGGACTTTTATAGAGTTTCCAGAGTGTGCTTCCTCAAAAGCCAGTAGTCAGGGCAGAATGTCTAGAACTGAGTGTAGACACATTCCGGAAGACGACAGACAGAAGGAGTGTCCATCTTCATTAGTCAGATCTGTGAATCTGGATTCTACATATACAGGTGTTTTTTGTTTTTTGGTTTTTTTTAAAGATTTTATTTATTTTTTTGACAGACAGAGATCACAAGTAGGCAGAGAGGCAGGCAGAGAGAAAGCGGGGGAAGCAGGCTTCCCGCTGAGCAGAGAGCCCTGCATCCGGCTCCATCCCAGGATGCTGAGATCATGACCTGAGCTGACAGCAGAGGCTTTAACCCACGGAGCCACCCAGATGTCCCTCTACAGATACAGTTTCAATGATTTTTGTTTCATTTAAAAAGGGTTTCATGACAAGTCGGGTTAGTGTTTTGTTTGGTGAAGGGTGCTCAGGCAACTTATTTTAATTAAGATTAGCACATTGCTTCTCTTTGAAACAAAGAGATTTTAAGCGTTTCAAGAGTTGGTTCCTTCAAGTAGTGACCAAACCTAGGCGGCGTCAGATTCCCCTAGAGAACAAAGTTTCCAGCACGGATTCCCCAATCCTGTCCCAAGCCCTCAGAATCTGTGTTTTCAGGTTCTTCTGTTGATCAGACTTGGAATTCACTGACTTTCAGTGAGCGAAACCTTTTGTACTTACAACCCATCTGTACCCCCACTTATTGTCCTAGTAAATTCTGGCTTTCTGGTTGGTTCTGGTCAGTTTCAGGAACGTAGTCCCTAAGAGGAGCCTTCTCGTTGGGTAGCTCTTTGGGGCTTCCTTCCACGACGATCCTGTTGACAAGTGGGTTTTTCTTGCCCACGTTCGCAGTGTAAGTTCAGAATCAAGCCCAGGCTGGATTTAGCAGGCGGCCCTGGCACAGATACTTCCAAGATGCGCTAAAACAAAGCCTCCTCCCCCCAACCCTCATCGCCTCCCGTGAGCTGCCGGGGAAGCAGGCAGCAGAACACGCATGTGCGCGTCCACCTACATGCCTCAGTGAACCTCTGTGTTTTATCTTAACGTTATGCTGGCAAGTGTTCCTGCTCGTTTCATTTCTAGCTTTAAATTGGTTCCAAATGCATTCACACGTTTACCCTTCTGAGCCTCAGTGTAACTCCTGTTAGATCCCCATTTGAAGAACTACACTAGTTAGCTCAAGGATTAAGTCTAAACCCTGGCACTTTTTCCATTAAAATTCCTTACTCAGGACCTCCGTGGTGTCTCTGCAACTTAATCTGCCGCTCTGTCTCCTGTAGGAATTGCAAAGTAAATACAGCTATATCTGGGTGGTGTTCCGTGGGCACCAAGCCACCTCGCCCTGGGAGGTCCTCGCCCACCTGGCTCCTGTCCACGGGATGCTGAGTGTGTGGAGGCAGGTGGAGGCAGGTGGGAAACCCAGTGCACTCAGAGTGTATCTGGAACAACTTTTCTCAGTGTCTCACACAAGCATATCTGCTGTGGAGTTGTCTCTCTAATGTGCACACATAAATTAAGAAGCCTGGGCTCACTGAGAGCAACCCCAGCTCCTAGAGCCCTATGTTTCCGCTTAGCTAGGACAGGTATAGGAAGGGGCGCCTGGGTGGCTCAGTCGTTAAGTGTCTGCCTTCAGCTCAGGTCATGATCCCGGGGTCCTGGGATTGAGCCCCGTATCAGGCTCCCTGCTCAGCGGAAAGGCTGCTTCTCTCTCCCCCTCTCCCCCTGCCTGTATTCCCTCTCAGACTGTCTCTCTCTCTCCCTGTGTCAAATAAATAAATAAAATCTTAAAAATAATAATAATAAAAAAAAAGACAGGTATACATTAGGCAAAATGCACCTGTTCCAATCCCAAAACTCGTGTAAGCCTCTACGTGTGCCTTCCCTGACAGAGATCTGGACTTGTACACCAGCTAGTTTTTGTGAGAAATGGCCACTTAACGAGTGGCAAGGCCGAAGCTGGCAATGAGTGCTGGAGTCAAGATGATCTTATGGGGTTTATGCCTAGAGAGATCAGAATGACATCCAGCACAACTGTGGCTGTACAGGCCAGCTGCTGCTGCTGCTCTTAACACCCCTGGATATGCCAGAGGTACAGGGTCACCCTTTTGCTAGGGCATTCAGGGACAAGAGACGTGAGGAAGACCAGCCTCACGATGGCCAGCCATGCTGCCCTTCAGCAGGGAAGGTGTGGAGAGATGAAGAGTAACAGTGAATTTCTGCCCTATAGGAAGATAGCTTGGGTCCCCGATCCCCCTGCACTGGTAAAAGAGGCTCCGTATTGTAGAAAATCCTGCTCTGTTTTTATTTTTGTTGGGCCCAGACTCACAACCCTGGGGGCAAGACCTGAGCTGGAATCAAGAGTCAGGTGCTTAACTGACTGAGCACTCATGCACCCCAGAAAAATCCTGTTTTACCATATAGGAAGAACCACGCCAGACCTTGAATCTTTGTGATTTAGCCTTCTTACTACAATAGCACCAAACACAGGTATTAGCCTTTGCACCTTTGGCCTTAAAAATAGAATAATGGCTCCTGAGAATTTCCCCTGATGTTTCTAGAGCTGCCCCCATTATCAGAAGTGATCAGACAGACTCCTGCCTATGGCATTAGCTAATGAACTGAGTCAAGAAAGCTGAGAAAGTTCCTAAAGTGTAAAATATGGTAGAACTAGGGTTCCCAAGATAGTAGCATGAAGGCTGAAATGGAGACCGGTCTGACTCAGTAAGAAAGCTGGCATTCCCCGAACTAGCGAGTGCCCTCCAAGAAGTTCTTGGGAAAAAAACAAAACAAAACAAAATGGAAGTCCAGTTGGCCATTTGGTGGGAAACAAGGTTTTCCCAGTTTCTATTTTATTTATGAGGTGTGACAGACGGTTTTCAATATTAAATTTCAGAGCTGTTAGTTTTAACTGAAAGGAGATCCCTCCCCTAGAGTTTTCTATGAGCACCCCACCATGATTTCACATAAGAAGTTCTGTTCACTATTTTAAGTGGGACCATTTTAAGTGATTTTGCGAGTTGTAGTGGTGGTTTATGCAGTTCAGAGATTTGGCTTACGAATACATTCGTAAAAAGAAGTAAAAATTAAATATATCTTCCAGAAAGATAGGTCAAATAGTAAAATAACAGAGAACCAAAGCTTTAGAAGTTTAACCTATGCCCTGAAAATTGGGAACTCATTTCTAGTATAGTGTCTGCATGTTTAAAAAAAAAAAAAGTGAAAGCAACTGTTTACATCTATTTCTTGATACCAGTAAGAGGTTCTCCTAGTGTGGCGAAGACTTCTTTAAATTACCAATAACTCGAGTGCTCTGCATTTGAGAAAGAATAGAAAGGAAATTATAAATGTGATCACAAACCTCACACAATCTTCTAAGGAAAGGGTTCACAATCATGTGGCTAAAACCCAACACTGCAAAGGGGGCAAAGGTATCCACAGGAGATTAGTGTGTCAGTAAATACATAAAGTACAGAAGTCCCACATATTTGACATTTGAAGAACAAAGCTATCCATCAATGTCCTGGCACAGATCGATCAAACAGAATGCTACTGTTGAAAACCTAATAGTACGATGGTAATAATGTAGCCATAAAACCTCTGGTCTGTAATTGACTGCTTCCACTTGAAGCTAAGGGGCTAAAACAGTGACTAATGCTCACCTAAAGATTTCACTTGTGTTGAATGACAATCAGTTACACCTGACACTAGTCTCAGTGGATGGTCTGTGCTGGATAATGGCTCAGGGACAGATGCCAAGGGGGTGCAGGGAGAGTACATCCCATACGAGCAACGCAGGTATGGGATGCTGAAATATGGATCTCAGGTATGTTCCCTCCTGGCTGCCTCCTTTTCAAGGGCTGAAGCTGTCTCTCTCTGACAAAGTAATTAGAAATGTATGAGGCTGTTGAGTCTAGTACCATTACAGAAAGTTCCTCAGGGCATCCACGTCTTAGTTGTCGAGTTTTGTTTAGTGAGCATATTACTATAAATTACATCCCCAGATCCTAAGTGCTGATGCTCTCTCTCCTTGCAGTAAGACACTAGACCTGCAAAACCCATGGACAGGGGGCCAAACGGTAAAGGCAGCATTTCCAAGACTTGACCTTCTCTTTTCTTCTTCTTCTCTTCCCTTCTCTTTTCTTTCTTTCTTTCTTTCTTTCTTTCTTTCTTTTTTTTTTTTTTTTTTAAGCTCCTACATGGTCTGTGAGTTCTGGATGCCAGTCTGGTGAACGGTTGGTTAAGTGGGTCTTCTTGGACAAGAAATGCAGCTGGACTGTCGACAGAGAGAACCGAAAGTTTGAAAGGAAACCTTATTGTTGTTGCTAGATGACAAAACGAAAGATTATTTAGCCCTAGCACAAATTCAAAGTCTTCCATCAGTATCAATGGCTGCCAAAGGGATCATTCATTGTGGGCCCTTGCCACACCCAGACTGCTCAAGTTCAACGATGCCCGGACACACACACAGTAAGACCGTGAAAGGGCTGTGTCACACCTCTTCGTGTTCTCTTTTGTTTTTAATCTCCAGTGAGGTTTTACCCGAAAACCACTACCACTTCGGGAATGCTTCATTTTCAAAGCATGAGAATTCCATCCTTCCTTTCAAGACACACCTGTGAGGAGCCCTCTGCATCTTTCAGTTCATGGTCCTGAGTAAAAGCCCTTAATGCGTTGCATTCAAGTAAAAGGAAGTCTTCCCTGGGTTTCATTGTGGCAAAAATCCCCAAGACCCTTTCATACCCCAAGATGGATTTGCACATCTCAGCTGTTCAGTTGGCCGGTAACTGTTGGCTACCAAAAGCAGAAATTTTTGTCTACATTGTGAAGCTCACTGTAACTAGAAATTTTAATTAATATGTCTGGTGGCTTCTAATGGACTTTGAGTATACATCAGATTGCTTTGTGCCCTTTGATATATACTTAAAGGTAATTGGGTAGTCTTACTGATGTATTTTTAAAGAGCAAAGTATTGATTAATAATGTTTCAGTATTAATATAACCACTTTGTGCAGATCAAGAAACATCAATAGTAGAAAACCCATATTTATCTACAAATTAACAACTCCATATAGATCTGTTACTTTAAACTAAATGGGGTGCATCCACTCATTACATTCCAACAGAATGAGGCTCCTCATAACAAAGATTAAAGCTAGAGTTGGCCTTATTTTCCCACTGCATGAAATGAATGCTTTTCACCACTTCATGCCCCAGTGCAACAGAATAGCTACAGTAAAGCACACGATCGCTTCCCCTCTAACAGGCTGATATTTTTAATGCCTTCCTTGATGAAAACATTTCATACTTTGAGAGATTTAATTGCTGCCACTGCCGAGCAGAGTGAAATAAAAAATGATTGTACCACTCAAGACGAAGGTGGGGATGATCCTGGCTTTATTCCTGCTTAAAACCGGTTGTATGGTTCATATACTCGGAGTGTAAGTCCATTCAGATTGAATTACTGCAAAGAGGAAGTGCTGCAGTCTTTTGGCTTCTCTTGATGAGCCGGTTCCTGAGGCTGGGTTTTAGGACCCCGCGCCCAGTGCTTCTCCAACAAATAGGACCAATCTGTTCTCTTGTGTTTGTTTATATTTCTAAAACCTGAGAGTCCCAATGATTCTACTCAAGAAGCTGGTTGGAGTAAAATTCTTCAGTTGTCTGTAGCAGAGCATAAAGGGTCCACTACCTCCAGGCAGTTACTCTGTGTGGCCAAGACAGCCTGCAAAATGGCAGCCATGGGTTTCCATGCCAGAGGCATGGAAATTTCTGAAATTTCTGAAAGACTCACTTTGCTCTGAGTTGATGACAAAATATCCATACGTTGTCCCTGCAACCTGACCATTATGTCGATTTAGAGAGAGAGGAAGAGAGAGCAGCTGGCAGGGCTCCCTATCCTAGTTAAACCACCCCCCCCCCAATCTCTCTTCTATAATAAGGAAAGTGGTCGCAAAAGCCACAACCAGGGAAATCCAGACTCAGAACTGAGGAGCCTCACCCAAGAGATCACATGAGAAGATGTCAGTACCCTCAGAAGAAAGGAATATGAGACTCCAGGAACCCAGTCCCAAGCCCATGTGTCTCCCTCTGATGTGTTTTGACCTGCAAGTCCACTGGCTTTGTTCAAAGAGGTATGTGGACCGAAATGTCATTGCTCTGTTTGGGAGAACCTCTGAACGAGGGCTCTGAAGGACATTTCATTAAACCTGTTTTTGAGCAAATGAATCTCCCGGCAGGCTTGAATCCCACTCCCATTAGAGTGTGACTCAGTGGACGTGGGGTGGGACCCAGCAATCTGCATTTTAACACACTTCCCGTGGGATTCTGCTAGACCACATTTTGAGAAATACTACACTGCTAAAAGAAATGGCTTCCTAGAAGACTGAATCTATTAATGAGATCAATTTTCCACATCCAGAAGTATAACAAGCCAATAGTAATCTAAGCCATAATGGGGAATAGTACTCTTTAATAATTCTATCGGAATTCTATCACATAATTCATTGATTTGCCCACTCATTCATTCATGGCGTTTGTGCTAACATTTATAGTGTTCACTACAGGCTAAGCCATTTAAATTTTGCCCCTATTTTTCCAAGACCAATCTACCTATTTGCATTCAGTTCGAGTGAGTGGGTACTAACTAAACAAATGGGGTGGTATAAATGTGCTATTTACCTGTAAGGAATAAAAAACAAAAAACAAAAAAACAAAAACAAAAACAAAAAAACCAAGCATGTCAGCCAAGCAGAAAATAATCCCTTCCTAAAAACTCAAGAAGCAAATATACCTAAGGAATAAAATACAGTTAGAGATATATATGAGAATTTGGCAGAAACTATCAGCTGGCAAATGATGAACTACTTAAAAATAGTCTTATGACAACTGGGTATCCCCTTGGAAAAAAATAAAATTAAATTTCTTAGACAACCATACAGAAAAATAAATTCTAAAGTGGATGAAAGAATTAAATGGGAAAAAACAAAATTTTAAAACTTTCCAGAAGGAAGCAAGGGAGATAATCTTTTATGACTCTGAGATAGGAAAGAAATTTTTTAAACAAGGCACACATACTCCAAACATAAAGGAAAGATATAATAAATTAACTACGTTAAAATAAAGAATTTAGTACGGGCAAAACATTCCAAAAACGAAGTACAAAGATAAGCCATAGACCAGGTTAAGATGTTTAAGACCACAAAGTAACAAAAGAATGACATCCAGAAATCCCATGAACTCGTATGAATCAATACAAAAGAAGAATATGATGAGGGGATCAATAAAAGATTGCTGGGGGGAGGAGCGTATGGAGAGGTGGTTGGGATATGGACATTGGGGAGGGTATGTGCTATGGTGAGTGCTGTGAAGTGTGTAAACCTGACGATTTACAGACCTGTACTCCTGGGGCTAATAATACATTATATGTTAATAAAAATAATTAATAATAAAAAAGATTTTAAAAAATATATTGCATTAAGATAAATTCCGAGGATGGAAAAGAACAGAATTTCAAGGTCAAAGGGCAAAAGTGATATAAACTTTCTATTAAGAAGAATCTTAGTAGTATATTTTTTAAATGGTGCTAGTGAGAATCAAATCATTATGCTATTTTCATTTTATCAAACTCTTTGAAAAAAGTGCTCTTAATTTTATTGTTAAATACTTACATTACAATATTACATGAATTAAACCCCTTCCAACTACATGAACTTAAGTGGAAAATTTTATATTTCTATTTAACAATGATGAGGTTCACAGTTTTCTAAGATTCTTTTGGGGGGTATCTGAGCAAAAGCACTTGAGGACCACAGCTATAGAGAACCTACAAGACATATAAATAAACACAAGATTTTTCATTATTCATTGCTTACTTCCAATTAGCCATTATTATTACCCAAATGCCCACTGACAGAAGACAGGATAAATGAATTCTGAGACAGTCACATACTATAAATGGCAACAAAAATGA
This sequence comes from Mustela erminea, assembly GCF_009829155.1. Classification (NCBI taxonomy): domain Eukaryota; kingdom Metazoa; phylum Chordata; class Mammalia; order Carnivora; family Mustelidae; genus Mustela; species Mustela erminea. The sequence goes on from NC_045627.1 coordinate 77,868,027, forward strand.
ATAAACAAGAGCTGTGTGCATCCAGATGGATAAAGCTCAAAAGAATGTCTGAGAACAAGGCAAGTTGTCAGAGTCTAGATATGAAGTGGTAACAATTACATAAAGGATAAATACTTAAAAACCAATTGTGTGCACATCTATGTATATATGCATACATGTAGTGAAGATTAAAAAAAAATGCAAGAGAATAACAAACACCAAGCCAACATGGGAACAAATCCAGCAGATCCCAGGTCAGGAGACTCTCTTTAAGAAGAAGAATACAGAGTTTTGAACAAAAATTGATGTGGATTTTATTGTATATGCTACATTGTCAAGTATATTCTGGACAGGAGAGCACTTGAGCCGGTGTTGATAAGAATAAAATCATGTATTTATTTGAGGGGTTGCATGGTCTGCCATGTTTTCCCTGGACTAACTTCGGGCTCCATACATTCTGTGCTTTGTTTCTCTCTCAGGAGTAGGCACCACAGGACACATTCATTTTGCTCTATGACCTCTGGTCCTGTGCGTTCGAGTCGTGCCACGTTGCTCGCGAGTGGGCAGCTGGAACATTCCAGAAGCTATGCCACCAGTCCTGCCCTGGGATGTCTAGCAATAATTTAACCATGGGACCAAAGTAACCGGGACCACACAAGACTACCCTGCTAAACCCAAACTCCGCTTATGTCACTGTTTACCTTTGTTTGTGTATTTGAAATGTTCCATGGAGAGACAGAGGCAGAGAACATGCTGAGTGTGCTCGCATCCTGAAGTCCCCTGGGGAATAGCGGTGGGGAGTTCTGCAGAAGTGACTGTGAGAGCTGTCTGGCTCCAGGGGTGGGGCCACCGCTAGATCCTGTGACAGCTGTCAGTCATCAAAGGTCAAGCTCACGTGCAGCCCTGGCTGGCACGGGCGGTTCGCACCACACCATCCCATCTGGAAACGCACACAGTGACACATCCTTTCTTCCAGAAGAGACCGGTTTATGCCCCCTGCTCCTGACTCCCCACAGAAAGCGCTACCTGTTTTATCAAGACAAAAGAAATCGCTAGAGCCAAGAGGGACTCTGTCACCACATGTCACTTCATATCAGCCAGTACATGTCAAAGAATGACACAAAAAGCTGCCACCTGCCATCCGCTCACAGAGCACATCACACTTCTTTTTGTAAAACACTTCAACAGTAACCAAGAGAAAATTTCCTTTATGAACCACAATGCCATCTCGGTGAATGAGAATGAGTGAAAATCTCATTTTCTAGAACGGGAGACAAACAGAGGAGGAAGGGACTTTGCAAAAGATCTTAAGTTAAAAATACACCCTCCACTCTCCCCCCTACCATCATTCCTCCCTCACATATCCGTTTCCTGGGGACCACAGCGGAGGTGTCAGAAAGCAGCGTGGAGCCTTTTTTGGAAAAGGAGTTGTAACAATTTCTACCTAAAATGACAGATATTATAGGCTATGACAGTTGGGATTCTTTCCACTGTGCTTTTATCAACAGTGATAACAACCAAAGTTATTTGCCGGGGTGGGGGAGGAGGCTGTTCTGAGAATCACCCCTTTTGTCTCCTGGCTAAATCCTGGAACCCTTTGGAACAATTACCAAGAATTATATAATTGAAGGCCAAATGTGATTTTAGAGATAATCTAGTCCAGTATTCTAATTTAAAGGTGGAAGAAAGCAGCGAGGTGCCCGAAACCACACAGCCAGCTAAGGGCAGAGGCAGCAGAAAAGCTCCTGTCCTTCCTGTGGCAGAGAAACGTGAGTGGTGGGCTGAGCTTACGGGGGCAGACCCTGAAACCAGACCCTACGAGTGTGTGCCTTGGGCAAGTGACTTAACCCCTGTGCCTCCATTTTCTCATCTGCTGAATGGGAATGTGGTAGTAACAATATGAGCCTTTAAAGGTTGTTGGAAGGATTCGATGAGATAATACACGCCCCCTAGCAAGAGCTGTTAGCACTGGCTGTTTTCGTTCTACCGTGAACCAGCTCACTCACTCGTTCCACACCACTGCCATGACTCTGCTATCAGAGCCACTGTTCCAGAAAGAGCGTTACCGGGGGTATGGACAGACAGCCTAATGAATGTAAAATGATCATGTCTGTATGATGGCTGATGTAAAATAATTGGCTTTGATCTTAAGGAAAAAAGTCATTACACACAAGGATGCAGCTTTTTCCAGGGAAGGGGAAAAATGAGGGGAAGGACGAGAGAGAACAAGGAGACGCACAACGGAGACGCGGAGAAAGATGCATCTGTATTCTAATGGGATCAATTTTTAACTTGATTCAAATCAAATTGCCAACGCATTATTTTTTAAAGGAAAGAGATTGTTCTAATAACCAGAGCAGACTGTGGGGAAGGACGGCTGCACACATCCAGACAAGGGACTGGCTGGGCACCGGCACCACATAAGCACTCCACAAGCCTAGGGGGGATCGCTCTATGGATCAACTACCTCCAATGCCATGCATGCTTTTAAAAAGATGCTTCCAGAATGTTCCTGGAAGACAGAGTCACCATCATGTTGGAGAAGTTATAGCAAATTAATAAGGATCTCGACATGCTTGAGAATACTTGGTGTATAAAAATGAAGTCATTACTCTTTATCTCCTTAAATTCCAAGAAAGCAAGAAATAGCAGCACAATAAAAAAATCTTTCATAACAGTTGATTAGAAAATATGGCCTGCGGAAAACCAGGCTCTCGTCGTACTTCGCACATTAAAAATCCAAATATGTTAGAGAAACTGGGATTTTTAACCCCCCACAGCTTTAACACAAAGGATCACATTAATAAGATACAATTTAGATTTGCATTTTTTAATAAGCTCGGGATCAAAGGGAATACATAGCTGAAGGGGTATTAAACTGTGAGCGCACAAATTGCTCTCCACACACTGGAAGAAGAAAACACGTTTCCTTACCGCAGGAAGACATCTATAATTTGAGAAGCAGAAAATGTATTCTTTCTTTGGTACATTAGGACTACGTACCATTTCCAGGCACTTCGACTCAGTCCAGGCAGATGTACCTGTGCTGACTTGGTCCATCGTAACCTTACACGTTCCAACGTGTTATTTGAGGACATCAGCCAAGGAGCTGATTTAGAACTTTTCATCTCATGTCCATTCCTCGTGATGTAAAGACAAGAATCAGTCCTTTAACCGCTCAGGTTGGGTAGGATATAGCTGTGGTTTACTATTTATCAAAGCATCCTTCATTATCATCAAAAACAAAACCACTACCATTCTAAAGCTTGAACTCAGGACTCCAGGGGCCAAGAGAGGCTCGCTTGTAACATGTTTCAAGCACACCAAGAATGACCTTCTGGAGATGAATGATTATGTTAGTCAATATTTGCTGGGAGTTCATGATGTGTCTAGCACGGTATCGAGGAAGCACTCTACATGCATTATTTCACAGTGTTCTCCCCCATTTTAAAGATGAAGAAATGGAGGCCCAGAAAGACTAAGCGGTGTGGTTGGGATTTGAACTTAGGCAGATCCCTGCCTTCTGGATCCACTGTACCCCCGAAGACCAAGTTATTCTTTCCCTGGCTCCCCAGCCCAGCCACCAGACCCTGGATCTTCTCAGGAGCATACTCAGAGTTTGCATGGGTCCTCCTCTTCCCATGTGGTGAATGAAGTTTTTATTTGCTGTCCCATTGCTCTTCTTAGGAAAAGCCCTGGCTACACTATATTTCCTTCAGGAACTTTCCCAGATCAGAGCTGGCCAGCGTTTTCTGCTGGTGCTCCTGCATGATGTGTGATCTGGAAATGCTTCTGAGGGGTTCCACAGTAGGTGTCTCCTGGCTATCTTCACAGACCACACCTCCCAAAGAACAGTTTCAATATTCAAAGAGCATCTCTCTGGTGTCTCCTGCCCCAGCCTCATTTGCTTAAACCAAGGTGTCACTATCTGGATCAAATACCACCTTGAAGAAATCTGATGTTGGAACTCTCCATTGAGTGCATAAAATAGGACTGGGAATCCAGGCACGGCCCCCTACAAGCCATGGATGTGTTTTCTCCTGCTGGGTTTCCATGAAATACACCTGAGTTCTTACTCCCCTCTGTGAGTTAAGCAAGTTGAATTGGTTTCTGCTACCCCAAACCAAGAGACCACTGACTAGGAACCACCCCAAAGAGGAGCCTTTGTAGTTTATGCTACTGAACCGAGGACACAGGGAAGCCCCTCCCCTGGTAGGGATGCTGGGAACACACATGCACCTGTCACAAGGCCAGACAAGAAGGGAGCACCCAGTATGCCACAGCCACTAATTCCTTCTTGCGGGAGAGATAGCTGATGATCATTAATGTGGGATGAGAGCAATAACTTTGGTTACTGGATAAAATGATATTTAAGGAGAGACTTTTGAATGGTAGTGATGGATCTGCCAGGGAGGTAAGAGGCTCCATCTCCTTTGGCAAGATGGAAAGAAGAGGACCCATGTGGGATTTGTGAACGACACTGAAGAGGGCAGAGAGCAGGGCTCACTGGTTGGTGAGGGGAGGGTGCAGGCGGGTATATCCGTGATGAAAACCTGCGAGGCTGGCTGTCTTAAACTCTTGGATGGGCACAAGCCAATAACAAATGGTCATTCATTTATTTAACTGGTTATCAATCATCTACCACGCTCTACAAATGAACCACAGTTTAGATTCCAGTGGGAGAGAAAAGCAAAGCAGAAAAATGAATTAAAAAGATACGTATTATGGAGGGAACAATTTCACGGTATGATGAGGAATCTGCCACCGGGTTTAGGGAAAGGAGTCAGGGAAGAGCCCTCCCTGTGGGTAAGAGAAGACCTGGGGCAGGGAAAACCTCTGTCATGTGGGGACACCAGGAGTAAGGCTTTTGTGTCTGGAGCAGGATGGGAGAGGGCAGCAGTAGGAAATGAAGTCGGACAAGCCGGCAAGGGTTAGGGATGCATAGATTCATAAGCATGGAAATGAGCTGGGGTTTTACTCGAAGGGCAATGGGAAATCATTGCAGGCTCTGAGCAGAGACGTGACATGATCCTAGTCACATCTGCTGGGTGGTGTATGGAGGGCTTGGTAGAGAGCGGTGAGCGGAGAGGAAACAGGAATCGTGGTTGGAAGGCGAGCGCGATAACTCAGGACTCCACACTGTGCTATCCCACAGCCTCGACTCTGGAATCACCACTTAAAAACGTTCACCAACAGGCACCTCTCTAGCACCATACTCACCCACTCCGCAGCAGTAGGTCCATTCCAATGTAAACACTGTAAGACAGTGTCTTTTAGGTATTAATTTATTTGGGGGATTGTTAGAAAATCACACATGCTTGCTACCGTGACCGTGTGAGGCAAAGTTGTGCTGTGGACTTCCTAACATAATTTAGACTTATTTTAATATCTGCTGCACTAGTTTGCTAAGCTGATGACTTTTTATTATTCAGCAAGTAATTATCGCTTGTTAGGAAGGGAGTAGACAAGTCCTTTTGTTGAGCCCTGAACTGCACATCAACAGTGGGCTGAACACGCTATCAAACTACTCTTATTTAATGGTCAGCACCATCAACTGTGCATCTGTCCATCCAGCCAGCCAGACAGACATCCAACATACAAATACTCCACGTGATCCTCTTTATTGTTCCAATTTTACAGACCAAGAAACAGACTCAGGATGGCAAAGTGATTTGTTTAACACTACAAAGGCAGTAATCCATGGAGTTCCTGGGTCAGGAGAGCAGGTTTAGAAGATGGACATGAAGGTTTCAAAAGACGTGGAGACAGGGAGAGGAAGGGGAATGCCAAGCAAAGCATGAAGACTTCCCAGAGCCCTCAGGGCTAGTGTGTCACTATGTCCCCTCCTTCCTACACCGTTCTGGAATTCCTGGAGTGGGAGCAGGCATGTACAGGTGAGGACTGGGACCCCTATGAAAAGTAAGAAGTTTCCCATGGCTACCCGGTCAAGGTCAGGCCCTTTGTCAAAGACATCCCACCTGAACAATGCCAGAGTTCCTGCCAGGTTGGGTGTTATCTGTGGCTTTGGACATTAAGCATCCATCGCCTTAGAAGGTCATTTTGGATAACTTTCCATTTATTTGAGAGCTCTTTCACAAGTAGGGACGCCACAAACTGTGAAAGTAAACAGTAAAGGTCCTAGAAAATAGGAAAATTTAGTAAAGACCTGAGATAGGCAAAGATCTCGTAAACAAAGCCCAAAGAGCACTTACCATGAGGGGAAACTGTAAGTTGGAATGTAATAAATGAACAAACTTCTGTTCATCCAAGGATGCCATTTCAAAAGTGAAAGGCGATCTACAGTGTGGGATGAGATATTGCCGATACATCTCTGACAAAGGACTTCCATTCCAACTGTATAAGCACTCAACAGATCAATCATAAAAAGAGACAACGGAGTTGAAAAACAGGCAAAGTACTCAAATACGCAATTCACAAAAGAGGACATTCAAGTGGCCAAAAAACAAAACAAAACAAAACAAAAGGAAAAGCGCTTAACATCATTAGTCATCAGGGAAATGGCAAAAAGAAAACCACTACACACCCACCAAGATGAGCACAATGAAGGGACAAAATTAAAAAACAAAACAAAACAAAAAAGTGCATGACTGAGAATATGGAGTTTCTAGTACTCTTACAGTGCACTGGTGAGAGCGTCAATCGGTAGGAGCACTTCGGAAAAATAAACTGATGGTACTAAAGCTGAATATAAGCTTTCTCTTCTGACCCAGCTGTTTTAGTCAACAGAGATGTGGACATGGATTCCCTGAAAGAAACCTACAAAAATTTTCATAGTGGCACTATTCAATAATGCCAAATGAGATGTGAGCAAATGTCTAATGACCGTAGGACACATAAACTGTGATGTGGTCACGGAAGAATACTAGACGGCGATGAAAATGGGCAGTTGCTCCATAGATGAATCTCCGGAACATAATGACATCCAGTAAAAGAAGCCAATCTCAAAAAGCATATGTGGTATCATTCCATTTACGTAACATTCAAATGGGCTGGAGCTGGAAAGTTGGCTCCTGGAGGGGTGGTGACTGGGGAGGGTGAGGAGGGGGGCCCTGGATCCTGGCAATGCCCCATTTCTCCACTGGGTGGGGCTTACGTGGCTGTGTTCACTTGGGAAAATTGCATCTAGCTGTACAGTTCGTATGGTCTGTTCACTAGTCTATTAACATCAATAAAGAAGTCAACTATAAAGTTAACTTTTCAAAAGTGACTTCAAACACCATCGCAAGCACTGACTGAGCACCAGCTATGTTCCAGGTGCCGGGCTGGTGCAGAGGGGACAGGAGATCTGCTCATGCATAAGAACATGAACTTATGCATGAATAAGACCAGGTCCTACCAGCTTCGACATCTCTGGGCTTCTCTCCCTTGGTGACCCAGGCTAACCAGAGAGACTGTTAAATACAGAACAATCAGGAAAGACCTTACATAAAGTAACTTCCAGTTCTTCAGAAAAGGGAGGAATCCCAAGTAACACAATTATCCACCCGGGATCTTAGCTGTTTCCTAGAGTAGGGATTTACATACCCAGTAGAGAAAAGCTGAAAAACGCTTGTCATTCTCAGCCCCATTTTAAAGTAAGATTGTTAGTATCATCTCAGAACTCTTCCTTGTCAAGAACTGTATGTCATCTAATCCTCATGGTGATCCTAAGAGATATGTGTCATTACTCCCATATTAAAGCTACAGAAATAGATTTAAAGCAGGTGAAGTAACTTGCCCAAGGTCACAAAGCTGATGACTGGCAGAGTAATCTGGATTAAGTTCATGTTCTTGTGCTCCCACGCCCTTTTAAGAATTGGTGGTGCTGTTCTAAACACAGCACGGTTCCAAATGCAGACTGTCCCTCTAAATCTTTCCCCCTCTAGTGGAGGACGGGAAGAGTCAGGCAACAGACACCACCTGTCACCTGCCTTTCTCTTGCTCAGGGGGTGCTGAGAGGCAGCCCCAGAATGAGAGTGATTTGTTCCGAGTCACCTGCAAACATCTAGAAAGGACCCCGGTGAAAACAAAGGCTTTTCTTCCAGAGCCCAGACGCGGATAAAACATTAATGGAATACAAAATTATAAAACATGAGTTTATAGTTCACCCCCAAATTCACTGATTTCCTCAGCAACTTTTATCCTTCAAGCATGGTCAGCTTCAGGGAAAGATGGTTAACAGAGGCAAAGCTCTGAAAGCAATGTGCTGAGGAAAATGCCGGAAAGCACAATTATTCCTCTAGCACCTCATGAAAAATTGAAGGTTTGGCTGTCAGGGTGTAAAAGCCGCCCGGGTTTCGTGCCACCAAATCATCACGCTAGACGCATGCTGGAAATACAGGCAGCACCAGAGCCATCGAGGTTTACGACTTGGTAAAAAATAGATGGTTGTAAAGACCAACTCTGGTTTATGAATCTGGCCAGTTGGAAAGAGAGAAGTCCTCTGTCAGAACAGGCTCTCCAGCACACCCGCTAGAAAATGCTGGAAAACAAAGGCGGCTACCCTCCCACGCAGGCCAGTGTCGCCCCAGCAAATCAGCGGCACCTGAAGCAGGAGCCGAAGGAGACTGTTTCCACTCAGCTATGGATGGGAGAGATGCAGGGCCCCCCAGCCAAGCCAGACGGAGTGTGCCCCTCAGAACAGAGGACGGGGCCGGAGCTTCCAGAACTCCTCTGAGTCCAAGATTCGAGAGGGTAGACCAGCAAGGACAACAAAAGAATATTCCTTTTAATGAGAATAATCTATCACCACTGTATCAATCTGATTAATGTAATGGGACCATTTCAAAAGGAGGAAATTACAGGTCATTAGGCGTAATTTAAAATTAAGTTAGGGGGTTAAATGATTTTCCTCAGTTTTCTGAAGAATTTACCCAGAATTTTATTTTGCATGTTTCAGTCAAAGGATAAATGGTATTTACGGGACTTTACAAACCTTTCCTGTGCAAAGAACTGTGTGTGTGTTGGCCTGAAATGTGGAATGCAGCTAAAACCGCCTCAAAAATCTGCCTTGCCCCCCAAGTCCCCCCTGCAGGGCTTTTTTCCTGGTTCAGTGGAACCTGTATCCCCTCCTGACCTGTTCTTTATTTATTTTATTCAGTGATAAAGCAAACACCTCAATTCCAGGTTGTTTACAAAACAGTTTGATAATCCGATTCCAATTAAACGGCTAAGAACTACAATAAGAACAAAAATATAAATTATGTTAACCATCTGTTTTTGGCTGACAAAGGCGGCAAATGGAAAGGTTAAGTTGATACTCTGCATTTAATCTGTGCTATTGTGGAAGGAAAACCCAATTAGAGATGGTATTTCATTGCAGGCTTTACACTGTTTCCCCTTTTGTTCTTTAATGTGAGTTGTACCCATTCTGTTACGGAACCAGGGGAGGGTTCATTATCTCCTCCTCCAGCGAGCTACACTAGGGCCCTCATTTATAAACAAAACACCGCCAAGGCCGGCAAATTAGACCCAGTTCCTCAGCTGCCCCGTCACTCCTTTGTAGTGTTCAAGAACAGAACTGTCTTCACCCCATCACAAGACAATGGGCTCCCACTGCAACCCACGGTGCTTGCCCAGGTAGGATGAGCAAGGTCGGAACTCAGTGAGCAAGGGCTTTCAAACATGAAACAAGTAAAGGTTAATCCAACCATTTCCTCTGGCATTAGCTCTCCAGGCCCCACTGGTGTGTGGACAGAGTAGTCTCAAGGAGAACATCTGGAAGTCGTTCACTGAAGAGATGCTGCTGGTTGACCTGGATGCAAATTGTACCCCGGGTGAATAAAAGTAGGGTTTTAGTGACTTCTCCAAAAGCTGCTAGATCTATGTATCCAATGTCCAGGAGGGGCACACATGTTGTCTGAATTTGCCACGGGGGGAATTCCCAGCACACCAGCCCTCTGGGCGATGGGAGGCACCACCCTATCCATCACTTGCTCCAGAATCAAGGGTTCTTCTCACCTAAGCTTTCGTTCTTCTGAACATGCTGCCCCCATGCCTTGAGCACCTCCTTTTCCTCCTGGTAATTTCCTACATGTCCTTGAAGAAAAGCTTTCCCTGCTGATTCTCACCATCCTGTCTTCTTCGCCAATGGGGCTTCTCCTCCTTCTAGCCCTGCCACACCTTCACAGGGCCAATGGCACTTGTCATAGTATCTGCTCATGCCTCTGTCCTGCTAAATTCAGAGTTCCTTACTCCAGATCTACCTTAGTAAGCTTTCTATCCCCAGCACCGTATACAGCAGATGATGGCCTGATGGAGGAATGAATGAAACTTCCACAGTCCAGTTTCTTGCCTTGAATCTCAGGGGTGGTGATGTAGGGAACTCAGTTAGGCTCTGATGTTCTCCTGGCTATGCACAAACACAGCAATCTGAAGAGACTAAGAGCCTTCCTTTCCCTACTTAGTGAGCTTGGTGGGTCTGAAAACTTCGGTAAGAGGAAGGGTTATTGCCACTAATGAGTTCTAGTGGTGTACAACTTGTCATTCCCACTTCCTCAGGGACTGTCCCTATAGAATTACTATCAGATCCACTCCCCCCCGCCAACCACCACTACCACCAAAACCAGTGCAAGCAGTAAGATTTATTCCACAGAAATTAAATGGCCATGGGGCTGGAAGATGGTATCATTATTCTTGATCAGTATATGCTACCAAGAAAGCAACGTAATGACAGCTACCTCATGACTGAAAATCTCCTTGTGACAATGATCACCAAGTACATCCAGAAATTCTATGACCAGATTTCTGAACTGTAAACTCCATGAGGGCTGAGAACCAAGGATGGGTTGGGTGCCAGGCTGGAAAGATATTTGTTGAATGAACGAATGAATGAATGAATGAATGAATGAATAATTTGGGCCAAAAGCTTGGATGGTGGACAAAAAAGGTGGTTTTCTCTCCATTTCATTCATGAGAAAACCCAGCAGGCCCAAAGAAGTGGTCTGTGGAAAGTGGGGTTGAACTCTGGGCTTCCAATGTGAGGCAGAAATAGGGCCTACGGCCCTGGAGTGAGGCCTGTACCCTGAAGGGAGAGCATTATTCCAGACGAGCCAGCATGCTGGGAGGGCAGAATCAGCATGAGGACAGAGGTGGACACTGGGGACCTCCAAAACAAGGAAGGGTAGAGAGATCTGCTCCCCCTTTCCCCGGGGATCCCTCAGAGCAGGCAAAACACTGAGGTATTCAGAAAGTCTAGAGTCTAGGGGGCTAACCCTTGGCACAAAGGTACTGGGTTCCCAGGGGCAGGCTCATAGGGAGGGACCCAGGGAGACCAAGCTCTGTGACAGAGCTGAAGGTCCCATACTGATGCAGTCTTGGTCCCCATGGGCAGTACATGTGGTTCTTCTAAACAGGGAGATACACTCGACCCCTAAACACCACCAAACACAGGCATTGTCCCTTGTCCGCAGCAGAACCTTGTACCTGCAGAAAACAGTGTGCTGTCGTATGCTAACATAAATCCTGAGTGCCTTCCAATATGGATGAGGCAGCTATGAACCCAAGTCATAAACAGAGATCAAAATAGCAGAGGAAAAACAAAGCCGTCTCTTTCATGAGCTCAAAGTTACTATAATCAGCGTCCCTAGTTACCTTCTGACCCTGCCACTCTGCAGAAGCCAAGGAAACCTGCTCTGGCCCATTGTGTTCTAGTCCCATGAGACTTCTGACTTAGCCCTTCCCAAGTGTGTTCCTTGGAAGTGGGGGAAAAGGTCACATGATGAAGCTTTTCTCCGTCAAATCAACTCCGACCCTCCGGGTCTGAAAGAAAGGAGCACATTTCTTTTTTTCCCTCTTTCCTCCACTTGTCCTTGCGTCCCAGGTCCCATACCCAGTCCTTCTCCTCTGAGCACTTCTCCTCACTGAATGTTCCATGCTCCTGTATGGTAGACCCCCAGGCAGGTGACACCCAGTGCTATCCTCGGTTTCCCACCTTACTTCAAAGAATGAGACACAGAACAGGGGACGTGCAGAGCTCTGAGTCTAGAGGCTTCCCCAGGGGAAGGGGCTCCCTTTAGGGTATAAAACGCCATGTTGCCCTGGGCCCTAGGTCTGCCTGGGGGTGTGGGGGGCTGGCCAGCAGCAAGCACTGTGGACTTGCACTACACATTACGCTGCTTTTGTTGGCTTCACGGCCCTCTTCGGACAAGTGAAGTGAGGGACTGTGGCTGCAGAGGAGGTGGCAGAGGAAAGCCCGCTCTGCTGAGCTCCAGGTAACCGCCCCCCGCCATGGCATGAGGGCCACAGGAGACCATGCACACAGGAGCCCAGGGGACCGCACATCCTCTCCCCTCCTCCCACTCACCGGAGATGCTCTTAGATCAGATCAGAAAAGAAAAAGCGAAGGTGGCCAACAATTCTGCAACTTACCAATCACTTAAGTTAGTAATTAATCCCAACTCCCATCCATAACTAAACCATAAAGACTCCAACATAAGGAATACATTTTCTTTGCAAAAACGGAAATTTTACTTTGGTTTTGTTTTGTTCTGGCTAACCCGTCTACCAGGGGCATGTTTCCCGGACAACACACAGAACCGTCTCATCAATGCCATGGACTTAGTTCTTCCCCTTGTAAGGTCTGTCACTCACTCCTCAGCCCCCCCACTGCTGGACATTACAGGGTGCTGGTTTTTCTCTTTCGGCTTTTGTTACTTGTTGTTACAAGTCATGTTGCCGTAAACATTCTGGAATTTATGTCTCTGAGCACCACATGTTCCTACACTAAATTCCTCGAAAGAAAATTGCAGGATCGAAAAAAAGGGTATTTTTTAACTTTAAAAGATATTATCAAAGGACTCTCCCAAACTGCTGTTAACCATTTTACAGTCAGACCAGCACTAAAGAAGAGGGTGCTTATTAGCACTTTTCCCACAATAGTTACTTGGGTGGGTCTCTTAGTCCCTCCAACAGTCAGAAACTGCCTGGCAGGCAGGAGACATCATTTATCCATCTCTGTGCATCACATGCTTGGCGTTTCATCTCCCTCACAGTAGATGCTCGAGGAATATTTGCTAGATGAATGTCAGTAAGAAATCATTAGACATCATTCAAGTGCCTGGGATGAAACCATACTCCACAAGCAATAAACTAAGATCCAGTGTTATACAACATGACAAAGGCATACAATTATCTGTAAGAATAACCGTCCTAAATGGGCTGGAGATCAATGACCAATTAATGGGCAATATAAGTTTCACAAAAGGATGTATTGCCTTTAACAAATCATGCATTTAGACAACCCCCAAGCGGCGGGGACCACCAGGCACACAGCCATGAATAGATCTGAATATCCACTCACATGCCACATTAAATTCTACACAAGACAGGGTGGGTTCCTGAACTGCTCGGAAAGGAGGACACCTGTCAATAACCACAATGCATTATTAATTCTTTGGTTATAGGATCTTAATTTACTGCTCACCTCCTCAAAGGAAATCCATGCAAGAGCAGAGACCAGGGCAAACCTGGGACTCGTGTCTCCTTCTCAGGAGAATATTCTGGGCAAGATGGCACCACAGGTAACCAGAGAAACAGGATGGCTTCCAGCCCTGGAGAATGGGCCCGGGAGGCAGAATTCAGAAGCACAGAAGCCATGACACCAACTTGGAAATGAAAGGCGAGTCGTGGTGCCATGAGACTAACTGGATGAAGGGGACGGTAAAATCTGCGTCTTTGAGCACGGTTCGGGAAAACTTCCACTAGGAAATGCATGATCCATTACCTTCTAAAACTCTGGGTTTTCTTCAGTGTGGTCACCGCAAGGACAGTCTTCCTGCCCGAAGCTTCCACGCTGACTCACAGCATCTGAGGTACTGTTTGCCCTGCTGATTCTCAATCCAAGACCCTCACCTTCCAGCTCTGAAACAAGCGGTTCACATTTATGATGAATCCCACCATGTGTTACAAGAACCAATTTGGAAACAATGGCATTTCTGTAATAACAAGAGCATGGAAACTTCTTACATCAGGAAGGAAATTGATTATAACCATGCCATGGAAATGTACACCCTAGGTACCATTTTATTACTATTGTGCAAAAAATTACAGGTCAATCAGCAAATTGGTCATTTGACCCTATTCAAATAAGAAGCAGTATTTATGGCCGTTTAAAACATTTAGAATTATATTAAGGCCACAGCCTCAGATCAGAACACCTGGCTGAGAAGGGTCTGGTTTTCCGGAATGTTTCCTGCTCACTAGTTCTTTCTCAAGCTCAAGGTTTCTGAGCAAGATTAGCTTTCCTGACTTTGTTTTTTGGGATTATCCCAAATGTTGACTCCCTCATGTTTTACCAGCTCTCCCAGAATCCAAAGGTGCCAAGACTGGGTACCCAGCAAAAGCTGGACATGAGTCTACACGGCAGGCCTAGTCTGCTATGCCCAAGTCTACACAGCAGGCCTAATCTGGCCCATATCATGGATCTGAGAAAGAGATCAAAGCAGAGAAGAGCAGGGACTTGAGATCTAGGTAGAAAGAGGCCACAGATCAGAGATCCTATGAGATTCACATGACCTCTAGTTTCAGAGCTCAGGGCATAGATATCCCCACCAGCTGCAGCACTGTGCTCATCATGGTCAGGAGGTGGCTGGGAAGCTGGGGCAGCCCAGATGGCTTCCCAGCGCTGCTGGCTTCCTGAGCAGGACTTCCCAAGCTCAGTTGGCTCTGGGCTCCCTTGCCGAGCTCATGTGGTAGGCCTCGGAGTCCATTCCAAAGACATTCATCTGCAGAAGCTCTGGAGAATGCACACATATGCACGTGCACACACACACACACACACACATAATCACACACACACACAAAACCATTAACCATTGACTTAATGGAAGAATCTCACAAGAAAGCAAAAATCCCATGGTGAAAACCTCCGATTATCAAAATAGATTTTTAAGAAGATAATTATTCCATCGTTCAAAGGATGGCTGCACAAACTTGTGACTATACTAAAAAGCACTTTAAAGGGAGAAGACTATAGTATGTAAATTATATCTGAGTTGTTTAAAAAAAGACTGATTTAGAGAAGATTTCCTTTTGAGGGCTGTGCTTTCCTTTCTTGGTTGGACAGACAATGTGAGCAGACCCTTACGGACAGATTTGGGGTCTGGCTCTCCTGTCTTACAAAAAGCAAATACACCTGGGCCGGGAGCAGGAGGACGGGCAGACAGCCACCCCCTCACTGTCACGGTCACAAGGCTGCTAACAATTCTAATGTCATGTGCCGCTGCTAGCAGACAACCCCTGATTCACAGGTGGGAAAGGCCAAGCCCCCCGCTCTAATCTCCCCAGGCCTAGAAGAAGAAAATCAATGTAATGACCCATAAGAGGAACCTGCTCATAAAGAAGGTCACTAAACACCTCCAGTTATCCACTGGCTCTTTAGGAAAGAAAATACCATAAAAATCCATGAGTAGGGCATAACCCCATGCTCCATTAACACATATGATTTGGGGAGGAAAAAGACTCATGGGCACTCTTGCTAACATTTTCTTCTTTGCTTCTATCCCTACCCACTGCCCTGGTTTGGATCCGGTGTTCCCTGGGTGTCCACATGCCAGGTACTTGCATGAGAAACACCAGAGGCCACAGCACACCGCCGACAACCTATTTGTTCTCAATGCATTGAAGACATTGTTGGAAAACAATTTATCCCCAGACCCAGATTTCCAGTGTCACTATGGTGCCTTCAAGGCCCATTTCATCTTGGGTTGTCAGTTGCTAAGTGCACACTCTAAGCAGCATCTTGAAATTCATGCGAATTCATGAATAAATACAATTTGCTCCTTGGAAACATGCCTTCACCTTTCTCACGAGACCTCCCTCCCCCTCTCCCCAGGCTCTGTGGACTGGCTGCCCCAGTATTTGGATGGCCTGAAGTAGGTCTACTGAACCCAAAGCCCATGGCCCCCACCATGGTCTTGGTTCTTCGATTTTCCCTTTTTAGAGGACAATGCAGCTGGTAAATTTGTGAGTCACGGGGGGAGGGGAGGATCTAGAAAGGCCACAATCTCACACTCGTCTCAAATATGGGCCACCGATTTCCTTCATGTGGCCCTACTCATTTAGGTATTCTAATTCATGTGAACCCCCAGGGGGGTGTGTCCCTAAGTTTAATCTCTCTCTCCAGCACGAGGGAGACATTGGACACTGAATGCCACTAGACCTTGTGTAATGCCAAGAAGTCCTTGCTACAGACACCCCATAAATGTGTTCACTGTACCCCCAGTGCTTCTGTTCAGCAGACATCATTCCTACTCTTGAAAAGATCTGCCACAGCCCCAGGTCAGGAGAACCTGGCCTCTCGCTTTCCCTGGGGGGATCAACAAGAGAAGCCACTCTTCTCAGCCTTTCTTGTCATCATGGCCGTGCATATCAAAGACAGAATGCTGGCTAATTCCGGCTGACAAGCCCCCAAATTAGAGTCCACCAGATAGCCTCTCATCCCCCAACTCCTCCTGACTGGACATCTGATGCACTGTATCAATTAACACCAAGACACAACCTGGGGCTTAGTACCATGCACCGGCTTAAAAAATCAGCAGCACCTCTGTTCTGCATTTTCCTTTAAATAAAAATCCACTGCTGACCCCAAAAATCGCAGACTGTTTTGTTTTTCAGTAGTCTTTGTGTAACCAATTAGTCTCTTTTGTGCTCTCGGTTCTGCTTTGGTTTGGGTAAGAGTGAACAGCATTTAAAATGAAGGCATTGTTTATTCACAAATCAAATAAGCTCCCGACAGCTGCCCCAGTGGCTTCCTCATTCAGTTAAATTAATGCCCAAGGCCTCAGGGTGAATGGTCTTCTGGGGAGAATGTGGGCATTCATTTTCGGATTCCCATTTGGTGTTGGGTCTTTTAACGCCAAATCCTATTTAATGTACTCGTGTTATGTTAAACTGTGTGCAAATTTATTCTATGGACTACTTGACAGAATTCATACTATTAAAGTCAAACACGATTTGCACTTGAAAAATAAGATCTTTACTTCGCTTTCAAATAGCAGCAACCCCATGTTACCTTCAGCGGAGGTTAAGTCCGACCAGATCCTGCCTTCCCTCTGAAACCAACCCTCATTTTCTTCCCCCGACCACTGTCAGAAAGGTGCATTCTGTTCCTAACTCATGAAACCATTTGTACAAAATTTTTCTAAGTTTCTTGTAAAAACTGTTGTTTTTTTTTTTTAGTATGTTAGTAGCTCTACTTTCCAGTATCGTACTTTCTCATTCTGCCTTGCAAAGGACAGACAGTTCTTAATAACATGATGTTGAATTTTATAACTGTCCTTCAGATTTTGTGTTTTTTAAAAATGCTGCGCTTTTAAGAACTTTTCATCCTGAAATCTCTGAGCCTGAAGGGTTTTTAAATAAATGAGAGCCTAAGTTTCTTTGGTAGTACTATCTGGAGTCTCTCGACGTGCCTTCAACCCATCCTAGTCCTCAAAACTATCCAAGAATGCTCAAAATAGTAGACACGTGGTAATTGTGTGTTGCACAGTATTTGTTTTTATCACTCATGTATCCTTCTCCTGCTGCCATGGATAAGAAATTACTTTACATACTCCCGAAATCATAGGTTCATTTTTCCCCTTGTAACTCTGAGGGTATCCCCCGAGGGAAACCCTGACTCAATCACAGTGCCAGGCTGTAAATCAAATGAAATTGTACTTTCTGTTCTCTCACATGGTAACGCAGATGAGCTATCCAACCATGGTCATTAACGGTACTTTCCTTGGTTTCCGAAATCACTTCTAACCAGGATAAGTCTGGGGGATTATTGGTTCTGTCCAAGCACAGGAAACAATTCTGGAACTCACTCTGTACATGCACACGGTCTCCAACACTGCCTTAACCTTGGGGTCACTCTCCCTCTCTCCCTTTATTTCTCTCTCTCACTCTCTCACACACACACAAACACACAAGAAAGAGACAGAGAGACAGACAAAGACAGACAGAAGACTTCGTGGCTGTTTATACTCACTACACAAATGCTCCCAGAACCATGCTTCTTCTGGGAAGGCACTTCACTTCTTTCTTGCATCTTTAATACATCTCTCTTTCCACATGGTCCCCTCTTAACATAAACACAGCCAGGCCTCCTTCTCCAAAAACCCCCTCCCACCACTCCCCAAGTTTCGATCTGCTGCTGACTCCCCACTGTCATACCCCTGAATCAGGAAGAGAAGAACTTCCAGCTCAGTCCCCCTCTCCTCGCCAGCCTTATTCCCAGCTTTCACCAAAACCCTCCACGGAATTCCCTCCCGTGGAGGGTCCCAAGGATCTCCTTAACCTCACGTACAGCAGGGTTTTCTCAGACCTTATTTTCTTTAACCTCCGATCAGCAGAAGACGGTCAGCTGTCTACCACTTCTGGACTTGCCCTCCCTGACATCAGACTTTCAAGGTTTTCCTCATTTGCCAACTGCTCTTCAAGCCATTCCCATACCAATATTTGGGCCAAGAAATCCCTCAAATTTGAGCTCGCCCTCCCCACCATCATGGACTGGGATGCCTCTGGATCGTCACAGGCCACGCTCCGTGAGGTCTTCCCTCTGCTCCCTTGTGTCCTTCTGTCCCCTGAAGGACTGTAGCACTTTATCTGATGTGCCCTCTTACTCTCTCTGTCATGTTATCTCTCCTCCTGTCATCCCTCCCTGGCCAGATCCTGAATTTGTTGTGGATAGAAACTATCTCAATCCTCTTAAAATCCCCGTGCGTTTGGCCCAATGCCTGGTACGTGATGCCTGCTGAATGCTGAATGAGTTCATTTTTAAATCAGTTGTGACCAAAGTCATTTTTTTCTTCCCAGGTTCTTTGTTAGACTCTCATTTGACACCACTGGAAGACCAAGCTATGTCTTTACCGAGTAGAACAATCCATTCAGACAGCCTGAGTTTAAAATGGAGATTCCCAGGTTTCAGACCATGTGCGGTACTGAGTCTACAGTAGATTCCAAGAATCTGCATTTTTATCCAGCATCCTAAGTAACCGGGCCACGCTCAGAGGAAGCCTGTTTTGTATCCCAAATCCTGATATAGACACTGCTACGAAAGACCCATGAGAGTTAACCTTCAGGTCAGGGGCAAAATTTAGTCCTCAATCACGAAATTCCTTTTTTTTTTTTCCATTTCATTTTTTTTTCAGTGTCCCAAAATTCATTGTTTATGCACCACACCCAGTGCTCCATGCAATACGTGCCCTCCATAATACCCACCACCAGGCTCACCCAACCCCCCACCCCCCTTCCCTCCCAAACCCTCAGTTTGTTTCTCAGAGTCCACAGTCTCTCATGGTTCGTCTCCCCCTCCAATCTCCCCCAACTCACTTCTCCTCTCTATCTCCCCATGTCCTCCGTGTTATTCCTTATGCTCCACAAGTAAGTGAAACCATATGTTAACTGACTCTCTCTGCTTGACTTACTTCACTCAGCATAATCTCTTCCAGTCCCATCCATGTTGATAAAAAAGTTGGGTATTCATTTTTCTGATGGAGGCATAATATTCCATAGTATACATGGACCATATTTTCTTTATCCTTTCGTCTGTTGAAGAGCACCTTGGCTCTTTCCAGAGTTTGGCAACTGCGGCCATTGCTGCTGTGAACATTGGGGTACAGATGGCCCTTCTTTTCACTACATCTGTATCTTTGGAGTAAATACCCAGTAGTGCAATTGCAGGGTCATAGGGAAGCTCTATTTTTAATTTCTTAAGGAATATCCACTATTTTCCAAAATGGCTGCACCAACTTGCATTCCCACCAACAGAGTAAGAGGGTTTTCCTTTCTCCCCTGAATCATGAAATTCTTAATTCTTATTAAGAGTTAATCACCAAGAACCTCACAGATTTTTTTTTTTTAAGGTGAGACAGGTGAGTTCAACTGTAAAAAAACAATAATTTATCTACTAAGTACGAAAAACTCTCCTAGGCACTTGGAATACGGCAGAGTTTAACAGACAAGTGAAAATTCCTGCCTTCCCGAGGCTCACCTTCTGGAGGAGGCTGGGTGTCTGTGCGCCCAGACCTGTTACCATTTATGCAGGTCTCAGAAGAACGAGGACAAGGCAGGGGAAAACCCGAAGTGTTTAATAGGGCCAAAGCACACATGTCTCCACAGCATGTGTAACTGGTTCCCACACTGGGTGGCCCTGGCCCAGTGTCCTTCTGGGTCAGCTATTTCCTTCCCCAGATGTCTACCTGCTGTTGTGTCCCCCTTGGTTCTGGCCTCTGAAGGAAGTGTGTGGGTGCTAGCCTGTGGAAGTAAACAGTCCAGCCCCCTCCGGGGGCCTATGACCAATGGTGGAGCAGGGCAAGCCTGTGGGGGCTGGGCAAGGAATTCTCGTAGGGTCCCCCGAGAGCCTCCCTTCCATTGTCTGTCAGACAGAAGCCGTGGGGCTGGTGTTGAATCTTTCATGGGTATTGGCTGCTGCTGGGATTGTTTTATTCATCATTACTTTTATTTGATCCAACTGTTTCTTGAAGCCATCCACATCCAGCATGCAGATTATATGCGTACCAGATTTTCTTTCAAAAATAAAACCCACAATGACTCTGCTATGTAAACACTCTCTCAGTACTTCAGAGCACTTCAATAGCTTCCCTTTGAAAACAAAACCCTAAGTGGTATTTAGACACGGGTTCCAGATGGGACAGTTAAGTGCACCTTGCCTCTGGGAAACGAGCGGTAGCTTCACGGCTGCCAGCTCGGGGGCTGGTCCCTGTTCCTTGGCGGTGCCTCCTCCCCCTGGTCACTTCACATCCAACTCCCTTCCCTGGTTGCCCTCGCCACCGTGGAGCCCTGCCTCCAACTTCAGGACACGGGTCCAACTCCAGGATCTCCAACGAACTCACCCAGCACCCCTGAGCTCACCCAAATCCTCCTTGGCTTGACCGGTATAGCTCACGCTTTGCCTTCCAAAGATTCTCCAGGAATCTAAACTTTAAAAAGTGAAATGAAAAGCTCCTTCCCACAAAGCTGATCTTAATCGCCTGTTCGTCAAAAGTCCCCAATAAGCTCCTTTTAAATTTAGGGCCAGGAGAAAGTCACCAGGGCCACTGATGAGGTGACACTCAGCCTGTCTTGATACATAAACAGAGCAGGAAAATCCTTAACTATATTCTTTGGCATCGAACGAGGTAGGCGGCACTAAAAAGGAAGGGTAACATGGCTTACAAGTTTCTCGATTTTTATTTTTAAGTTATCTGTTGAGATAATTCATATTAAATGCTGGAACATGACCTGGACACTGTTAACTATTCAGCAGACGCTGGCTCTATCCGCCCTTCAAACTCCTACCAAATCAAAGGAATCCTATACCCTGTTTGTTACTGACCAGAGTAGCAGGAGTGCCATTCACCCTCTCCTTTCCCGACATCCTGCCCTTAGACACTTAAAATGCAGGCTCCCTACTCCACAACTTTGGGACACTGAATGCATATTTTATAACAACTTATCTTTGTTCGTCAGGCTTTGGGAAGTCTCAGTTACAGACTCAGGGAGGTTCAGCAGTCTGCTCTTCAAAAGGCCCCTGATTTCTCCACTCCGATCTTAATAAATCAAATGAAACAAACTATACTGTTTATGTAAATATAAACTTCTCAGTTGATAAAACTGGGCTCAGATAAGCAAGAAACCCCTACGAGTTTAGAGGAGAAGGCACCAGACAAAGAGCTTCTCCTGAAAGCTTATCTGTTCTCCAGGGACCTTGATTTCAACGGCTGCTGTAACTCGCTGTCTGAAAGTCCTGGGAGAATTCATTTTTAGTTTTAAATATTCACAGGACACTCCTTTCTGATAACATACCCTGGCTAGGGCTCCAAAGTCATCCTCACAGTTCTTCTAGGCTAATCTTTCTACGTTTAGCTGTAAAAGCTGTCAATTAGGAAACCCTCTCTCCCTGCCAGTCAGGAACCGCATCCTATTCTCCTGTACACAGACACACAATGAATCACAGGCTTCACTAATCCTTTAAGAATGTTAGAGGTCCCCCGGGACTGTTCCAATGAAGGCAAACCCTGCCCTGTATTATGCTATTTCCTACTAATCCTAGGAAAATGAATGTTAATTTATCATGAAAAAGGGTTAATTATGCATTTATTTCCGACGTAGGTATATGAGATCAGGCTCAGAAATAATACTGAGGATAATTCTCTTTTAAATGAGGATTCCATTTTAAGCATTTTTATCAAACAGACGCTAAACTCGGAGCAACCGTGCAGAAGAAAAAGAGTGGCAGGGTAATGACAAGACCCAACCATAATTTTAATTAACCTTGTGATCCTGCTTAAATATATTTTGCCTTGTAAAAATCTGTAATAACATCTATTTCAATCTCCTCTGCTATTAGTTATTAAATTGAAAATGGATGCCTAGACTGATGCGGCAAAGATATTTCAAGAAATTTTTCTTTATTCTCCCTGGTTTATTAAAGTAATAATTTGTAGCATAAAAAGTTCTCTGATTAAGTAATTTCGTGTAATTAAATCACCAGATTTATGAGGCTTCCTAAAGCAGCACACACAGCTGGAGTGATGGTGACTGCCGGCAGATGCTGAACCACAAATGCATCTCGGCCATGGTTTTCCTTGAACTTCGCCGCTGCTCAGACCGAGGGTTTGTCGGTTCCACGTGACCTCTCCCGTGGCCACTGAGGTTCTGAAGTCTTCTGCCTACTGTCTCCATCTTGCTAATCAGTTAAAGAAGGGCTCTCAGGAAAGAGTCATTCTGCAGGTGTCAGTGTGGGAACGAAAAGGAGGAGTGGCACGGAAATCGCACGTCCATCAGCCCACCCACGATCACCCTGTGCCCCAGCGTGGTAGCCTCTCCTCGTGCCTTCTCCTGCATTCACTGACTCCCCACTGCTCCCTTCTGAGCGGAGGATCGACTCCGAGACTTGAGCCTTCTCGGCCCTCAGCTCGGACAGCGCCTAGGAAGATGGGACCAGGTTAAAGTTCTTGAGCCAGACTCTCTAATCGTTACAAAACCTTCAGACTTTTGCTAGCAGAAGAGCAGCAAAAATCCAGGATTCCTCACAATTTTCATAGAATATGCAGTCCCTGATCTCTCTGTGCTGCTTTCACTCCCGACAGTGCATACGTCGGAAGTCACCGGGGCAGGACCAGGAGCTTGCGAATGTCTACTTCTCGGGCCACCCACCCACCCAGCACGTGGTTCCTGAGAGCCTAGGGTGTGCTTTCTGGTGAGCTGGGATGGGGCAGAAACAAGGGCCCAGTAATCCTGTTCTCAGTAAGTTCAGAGTCCAGCAAGGAGGCAGACACGGAGGCCAAAAATTACAGTACGATATGGTAAGGTATGGCAAGGTGGTCAGTGAGAGGGAACAGCAGACTTAGTTGGAAGAGGAGATGCAAAGGTTTCCGGGCACAGGAAGTGGCATTTGAGTCCCTTCTTAAAGGGAAAAGAGGTGCAGAGAGAACATGCCAGGCACAAAGGAGAGCAGGTATGAAAGCAGGAGGCCACAAAGGGACTGGTCCTTTTGGGAAATTCAAGTTGCTCCAGCTGGCCTGGAAGGATATATACAAGGAGACAACTAGAGAGATGGCAAAAGTCTTAAGAATTCAGGACCATGTGTCCCAGGCTGAGGAGTAGGGACCTCATTTCAACAGGGCTGGGCCGTCACCACCTGGGGGCTTCCACAGAGCACCCCCTCCCCCCACCGCCCGTGCTGGCTGGGACAGACCCACTTGCTCAGACTTGCTCTTGGGGAAGCTCTGTCTGGCAGCGGTGAAGAGACAGGCTTGAGAAAAGGCACACACAGAAGCCAACAGCCCTTCGTGAGCTTTTGCAGACGCCCAGAGGTTTGAGGACAAAATACTGATGGAAAACATCCTCAGCAGGCCATAAGCAACAACTTTCAGGGGTCTACTTTGAAGGAGACAATATTTATTTGGATATATAATTCACCGACTCACACGACACATATTTGTGGAATATTTTCTCTGTGTCTGGTACTGAATACAAATATCTATTTTTAAATTGGAAATTGTTACATGCTCAGATTCTTATATCAGTGTACTTTTGAAAGCACTTTCACGTGACTATTCAATCGCAGGCTCACCTCCGTGGCACTGAGTACTGAGCACGTCTAAGTTTCTGGGGACAGGGGCTGTGGGGCTGGTGCTTTCCTGGTTGCTGAGTCCGCACCGTATGTGATCCCTGGATGCGGAGTCCGCACCGTATGTGATCCCTGGATGCGGGAGGCTGGATTATGGTCTGAGAATGTGTTTGATGAAGGCATGATGGATGTCGTGGCTCCCGTTTTTCAGATGAAGAAAGCAAGGTTCAGAGGGTCCACAGTCATATCAGCTCAGTGAAGGAGCAGAGTCCAGATGCCCCTTCCAATCGCCCCAACACAGGGCTTTCTCCAGTACTGCGCCACCTCTGGTATAAGACACATTTTATATTTTTAACCCACATGTGATGAAGAATATCCCCGCTGCTTTCACAGAACTGCCTTTCCAATAATCTACACATTACCTCTGAAAGGCACGAGATGGAGTATCAGCCCCCCAAAGGATTCACAAAGGTTCTGTTCTACACCGAGGCACAAAATCTGATTGTTGTAAAACAAAACACTATATTAAATACCCACCTAACCTACAGAAGGCTTTCTGTAATGTATCTGCTTGCTTTGGACTGAATAGTTTTTTCCCCCCCAGGTGAGAAAAGTCAGCCAGTGGCCAGACCTGCCAACCCTGATCTTTTCGATGAATTGGACTTCTCAAAAAAAAAAAAAAAAATCGCTTTTCTTTTTCTTTGCAAACCTCCAAAAAGTGATTGTGTCCTTGTGGGTTAAAATATGATGCCAGTAAATTTTGATCTATATAAATTTGCCAGTAACCAAGGAGCCCTTCTCAGACTCAGATATATCTATATTTCAGGAAAAAGTGCTAAGTGAATTCTAACGAACAAAATGAGCTAATTTTGTGAATCTTCCAACTAGTCTTTTTCCTGCATTCTTCTCCTTAATAACCTATAAATTTTAGTCATGAGAATCATTCTTCAGTGTCTGGGCAGTAAAACTCTTGCTAAAAATCAATAGTCTGCCTACTTTTAAGACTTCAACGTGTTGTGAGGCGGCACAGGCCTTTCTATATAAAGCTCCATAATGACCTAAAACAGATTTGATTCCAGAAATCAGGATTCTCACGCTAATAGGCTTTCTATTTAAGAAGGCTCTAGTAACTGAGAACAGACTACCAAATGGGTTAGATTTTTCAATTTTATACCTTAGTCCATAAGTGCTAATTTCTCAGTGGAACAGTCAGATAATATACTACCAGGGATTACTGAACTCTTGTCACAGTTCTGAAATATTAATTTAAAAGGTTACGCACCAGTGCTAATATAAATTATCTTTTAAAACTATCTATATGGGTAACATTTTAATAAGCCTTAAAACATGATTTTTCTCTCTCGATGTTGAAAGCAAAATATAATATATAAATGGCTCTGAGAGAGTTGTGGATTTATTGTATTTTTTTCCAAATGATTTGCCCGACCATTTCCCATAACTGATGAGAAAGCCCCAACGGGGGGTCCTGCCTGCAAATGCACTGTCCTAATCAATTTAAGGTGGCAGGTGCTCCCCGCTCCCTCCATCCTAGGACTCTAAATGAAATCTCTTTCTTCCGTAACCTGTTAGAAAACCTGCTCACGGCATTCAAGCTTCACCTGAGCACATCACGAGGAAGAGGCAGGATATGGTCAGGCCCCTGGGGAAGCAAATAAAATACCAACACTGCAGCGGGCTGCAAAAATGTCAGCTTTCCTCCAGGTTAAGAGCGTCTGTTCTGTGCCGAATGTGCACCCGGCTTTATCCTCAACATGGAGCCATATCCTTGGGAAAGAGGATGACTTGGAGGAAATATGTGACTTCGGAGCTGTCTAACTACGTGCCAACTCCAAAAGATGCCTTGACATTTATCAGAAAGCGTGAGCAAGCGGGAGCCCAGCAGGCTGCCTTCAGCCAAGGACAGAAGAAGAGAAATAAAATGCAATGTTAGATTACTATACATAGATCATTAAAGGGTGAGATTAATGCGGGCTGATTTTATGCTCGTTACAATCCTCGCCTGGGAACCTCGTCCAGAATTCCCTTGCCAGCTTTGCTTTGTGAGCGAAATTAGAAGCTTCAAAAAAATCAGTAAAGGTAGCTGGCCCAGACCTCTGCCATCGTCGGGGTCTCTTGGATTTGCTGTGGTCTTACCATGGGCTCAGGCTTCCCTCTCCTCTCTCACCGTGGGGCTGCTCTATCACCATAGCAACAATATGTAAACATCAATATGGTAATAAAAACAAACAAGTAATTCAGTTGCACTACATTTTAAATTCAGGAGGAAATGGAATGCCTTTTTTTTTTTTTTTTTTTTTTTTTACATCCACTGCCTTATTTTCCAAAGGGACCTGCTCATTTCAACTTTTCAGGGCCTCAGCATTAAGTCGAAAAGCTGGTCTACATGTGAGGTAGAGTTTCCAGCTGCTTACTAAATGATTTCCTTTAGTTTTTCCTGTGGATTAAAAAAAAAAAAATAGGGGCTACTAATGTCTGACGCAGGCAGACTGTTTCCACCACAAATAACCCAGCAAGTGCACTGTTTTTTTTTTTTTTTAAAAGACGACAACAAAATCTTTGATTTATAAACAGACAAAATATCAACCAGTTGCTTGTTTTTTGGTTTTTTACAGCCTGAGAATTTCAGAATACATTTTCCACAAACATATGTCAATCTGCAAATACTTACAAAGAGCCTACTACGTTCCAGTGCCCCTGGTTAGCTTTGGAGCAGGGAATTTAAAAAGGACATGGCACCTTAAGTATTTGGAGACGGGACAGAAATGCATCCATAGAGAATACCTGAGGATCCTAAATGGAATTCATTCATTCTTTCTTCCATTTTTTTCCCCCTTTTCTGCCTCCCTCCCTTCCATCCTTCTAGCCAGCCTTCCCTCCATCCCTCTAACAAACCTACACCATTGTGATGCCTTCCATCAACCAGGCACTGGGAAGACAAAGATTCAGTTCAGCCCTCCGGAAGTTCACCCCTACTCGCAGGCCAGCAGATAAGCCAGAGATGGCCATGCAGGGTAGCAGGTGACACGGTGGGACTGAGGTCTGGGGGCACAGCTTTGCAGAGAAGGGACAAGAGAGCTGGGTCATCAAGGAGGAGAGGTCATTCACTAGGGAAACAAACAAGGTAGACCAATGACATGATCAAAAACAAAAAGCCTGTAACACACCTGGCTTGTCTAGGGAAAGGAAAAAGGTCAAGTGAGTCTAGAGCACAGAAGATGAGGCTGGAAAGAAAGCCAGAGGCCTGACTATGAAGAACATCAAAGGCTCTGCTAAGAAATACGGTTCTTATTGCTGCCTTGGCCATAAGGAGTCATCTACTGTTCTAGAACCATGACAATTACAGGAGCATATCTGTGTGTTATGATGGGGACAACCCTGGGAAGACAGAGAGAGAGTGTTTCATCAGGAGATTTGTACAACGGTCCAGGTGAAACTGTGAGGGCCCGGGCTAAGACAGAGGACACAGGCCTGGAAACACGGGGAAGGATCTGAAACAACCCAGAAAGTGGAATGCCAGGTCCCGCCGACTCTTCCTGTGATGAGTGGAGGAGGGAAGAGCAGGAGGAAAACAGGCTGACTCTGGGCTCGGAGCCGAGGCAGTGCTAGGATCTGTGCTGGGAAACTCAAGGAGAGCGCAGGCCTGGGGCTGGGGCAGTGATAAGCCTGAGGAAGCTGACGGAGAAGCACCCAAAATAAGGATCTAGAGCCCAGGAGGAGGGCCTCGGCCGGGCGTGGCGGCTGTCCGAGTGTAGGTGGGTAGCCGAAACCACCGGAGGAGATGAGAAGAACAGAAGAGGCAGCAAGCATCTTCACAGGGACATGACACAGCATCGGGGAGATGACAATTGGGCTAGAAAAATGAATCACATGAACGAGAAACCGTAAAACTGCTTCCGAAGATCTGAGCGGTATCACTATCCATTAAACACCGCTACCCACCTCCCGCTCTTTCTTCCGCCTGACAAATAAGTACACACGTCTGGGCCAGATGTCCCAATTCCTGAGATAGGAAAGGAACATGCCATGAAACAACGTCCACCAAGGACCTCAAGTCAATGGCAGCCAGAGGCACGAGGCCCTAGAGCCCCTGGCCTGAGCCCATTCTGCCGCATCCATAACAACGGGGTCCGCTGGCCAATGCCATGGTTGCATTTTTTTAGATCTTTTAAAGTTGTGTTTAGTACCTCTTTCTGGGTACCAAATTCATTAGACTTACAAAATGCACACTTTCAAAAGCAAAGACACTTCTGCCTGCAGTCTACCTGAGTTGGAATTGCATACAGATTTGGTTTGCACTTGGCTTCTTCCCAACTGGTAAATTGTGAAGTTTTCAAATAAGGCCAAATTATAAACACAGGAATCTTTGCCATGCCCGGAACCCTTCCCTGGAGCCCTCCAGCCCAGAAGGGCCTGGTGGGGGGCAGGGCAGTTCTCTCCCCACACTCTCAAACAGTACGCATTGTCTTTACGGTCTTGTACTGCTAATTAACTACTTCCTGATTTATTATTATTTCATTGTCATTTGGCCAGATGTCAGGTTCTTGAGAACAGGTTGAGTTACACTATTCTGGGTGTAACAAGGCAGAGACTCTGTGACTACACCACTTGAGGCATTGAATTCGGGAGTTTGGGGAAGCAATCCAAGGTTTCGAAATTGGATGCAGGAGACAGATTCATGTCTGAGGGGCAACTGACTAAGTTCTACAAGAGGCAGAAAGAGTGTGCAGTGGATGCCCAAAAGAGGGCGGTGACAAATCACACCTGATTTGACCGGTGGCGGTGGGGGGCGGGGGTAGGGGGCGGCAGGGGGCATAGTTCATGACTTTGCTGGACTCAGTAGATAGACTCAAACCAAAGAAGCCCTGAAACCAAGTGGAGACGCTCTCCCAAAGAAAGAGAAATGTGCAAACAAAATCATCACACGGGCTCTTTTGCAGACTCAGAGCTCTCTCTTCTGTTCTCTCTTAGGGTTCTTCCCCAGTGGAGTCATCCTCTTGGGTCCATCCTTTGAACACCTTGTGTGCCCTGGAGCCCTCTACACGTAGGGGAGCACACGTCTGTTTGCAGGAGCCAGAGCTCTCCCCAGCCAGGGCCCTGCTCCCGATCCGCTCCCTCCCTTAACAATGGCCCATGTACACAGTAGTGTTAAATGCAGAGAGAGTTACACAGAAACAGAGGGTTGGTTGGCCTCCAAGCAGCTTCCAATCAGATGAGGACACCAAATATAACCTCAAACCAACCAACTACACCCTCAACACCAAATGGCTATATTCTCAGGATTTTGTTCAATTTGATGTACTACCCTCCTGCACATCAGGCACTGATCTAAGCACTTTATAAATGGTAACTAATTGACTCTTCATAAAAGCCCATGAGGTAGTTTGTTTCTCACCATTTTGTCAGTGGGGAAACGGAGGCATGGAGATTAAGTGACTAGCTAGTGGTCATGTGACTGGTAAGGGGCAGGATTTGCACCCACGCCCTTCACTCTCAGCATGTACTGCCTGTGTTTTACTCAGATCCAAGAGCTGGACACTGGACACACAAGATAGGCTAGCTCTTCAGGTCACGAGGTCTGAGATAACAGTCTGAGACAGAGAGGTATGCCTTGGGCCTGGAATAATGAATGGGATTCAGACAGGAAGATGGGATAGGGACAGGCCACTCCATGCAGAAAAGATGTCCGAAAGAAAGCCAACAAAGTACATAGAGGTGACCATGAACACAGTGACGTGACTGGAGTACTGGGAACACAGGCAGAGTCCACAGGAAAGCATGTTGGATCACCTGCTGGGCACAGAGCCAAGCCTACCTCTCAACGGCAGCGAAGGACAATTCATCCCACTCCTGAAGGCTTTCAAGAGCCACAAGGGTTTGGAAGCAAGCAGACGTTGTATCCAAAGGCACACATTTTCTGGTCACAGAAAGGCTAGTTCAGATTCTTGAGCTCTAGGGGTGGTCGGCCCACAGAGGCTGGCCCTATGCACAGTCTCCTGGAGACGAAACACAGATTCTAGGTGTCACCCACCAAGCCAACCTTACAAAAGCGACATTTTGTTTCCTATGCTGTGCATCTCGTAACTCTGGCAATCTGCAATTGGTCAAATGAATGAAATTCCTTAATAATCATTATTCCAATCCACGGCAGTCAGCAAATATTTCTTTCCAAACAAATACATAATTAATCCAGAGAACACCTTTTGGACTCAAAGGTTTTAAAGCATCTGGCTGAGGTGAACATGCAGGAAAAATAATGGTATTTCCAAAGGAAAATTCATACATAGTTCAATTTACAATATTGTAATAAGACTCTGCAGCATAAATTCCAACACACTGGACAGAAAACCTATTTGTGTAGCGTGTGAGAACATAAATAAAAGCCAAATACTTAGACTGTCCTCACAAATAAGAAATTTTCTTTTGTGAATCTACGTTTCCTGACACGTATTCCAAGAAAGTTGGGTCCCGTGATAAATATTTCGACTCGAAGTTCTTCATCAATATCAACTCTCTCTCTCATTATTTAGTTACTAAATAAAAAGGATGGTAATAATAGAGTAACAAATAACAGTGTAATATAATTAAAGTTATGTGTCAACGGGCATTCAATATTCAGTCACTACAAATACTGCCAACAACTGCTTCCTAACTTTTTCTCCCAACATAACTAATTATCTCATCCTTACTTTCTAGCTTCAACACCTAACGGTGGCCAATCATTGGACCCTTTTCCCATTTTTCAGCTTCTTCTATGCCCAACTTTTAAGGTCCCATTCTAAGTAAGTCTCATTCTGTTTTGGTTTCGAATTCTGGGGTTAGAGCTGCATTTTGTGCTCCAACTGGAAACACTATCCCTTCTGGGCTTCCACAGCCCCACAATCACCCCCTCTATAAATACCGTTCTTTCTAGACCTTTCTATAAACCACATCAGTAGTCTCTTTTGAGAAAGCCCCCCTTTTCTGAGATCCTCATTCCGTTTCTGAATAGTGTTTATAAGTCTGTTTATGGATCCATAATTTCAGCAAGGAAGGGCCCTGGGTTCAGAAGCCTGATCTTTTCCTCCTTCTAAATCACCACCAGTAACCACTGTCGTCCCTAAATAACATGTTTCCTGATAGACGACTTTGATGAAGCTCTTGAGGTGGATGATAATAATGAACTTAAATAAGCCTATCGGACTCCATTTGTGAGAACTTAGGGAAAAAGACACCATTATTTCACGCCTATAAGAAAAATAGCGTGCAGTAATCCTACTGCTGCTCTCGTATGTGAGAGGCAGCAGGAAACATGGGCTATGTGCCATGTGTACAGAATAAGAGAATGCAGTGAAGACTGGCTAGAGGCCTGGGTGCTCAGCCTCTGGCCCTAAAACTTTATAAGGATGCAACTATGAAGACAACCAAGGCCAGGGCCACCAGGCTGGCTCAGTCGGTACAGCACGTGCCTCTTGATCTCAGGGCCATGAGTTCAAGCCCCACATTGAGCATAGAACCTGCTTTAAGTAAATAAATTAAAAAAAAAAAAGACAACTAAGGCCAGACTTTTACAGGCTCAAGTCACCAAGGGACTGAAGAAAACCAAGGTCATTGGCCTGGTAGTGGAAAGGGCACTCATTGGGCCAGAAGTCAGGAGTCAATAAGGTCTAGCCATGCATCTTAACATATGTCCCCATGCTGAAAGTCTTAGTTTAATGATTTGTAAAATGGCCACAATCACATCCCATTGAGCTATTGGCTCATTTTTTTTTCCCTTTTCTCAAGAATTTATTAAAAAACTCCCACAGCAGAAGCTATGAATTGGCTATACAGTACAAAATCATAAACTGATCTCTAAAAGTTTTGAGTAGAAATGTTAAGAAACGGAGCCAGTTCTGTTATACAATATCATGTGTATGAAAGAACACACAAACAAACGTGGGTGCCTAAAAAACACCTTGTTCGAGGATACGCATGTACTTGAGAACATGGACAACACACATGTGAGTTGTGGCTCGGGTGGGGAGGATAAATGGGTGTGTGAAAAACCTCAATAAACCAAACACAAGGGGAACCTGGGTGGCTCAGTGGGTTAAAGCCTCTGCCTTCGGCTCTGGTCATGATCCCAGGGTCCTGGGACCAAGCCTGGCATCAGGCTCTCTGCTCAGCGGGGAGCCTGCTTCCTCCTCTCTCTCTGCCTGCCTCTTTATCTACTCGTGATCTCTGTCTGTCAAATAAATAAATAAAAATCTTAAAACACACACACACACACACACACACACACACACACACACACACACACAGGAGTTGTCCCTTCCCAATGCAGTGTTGACAGCACTCCATAAATCGAGGAGGATACCATTACTACTAATACTAGTAATAATAATAACAACACAACAATAACTCTCTTGCTGGCTCTGTATTTTATTTGGGAACCATAAAAAAGAAAGTATGTCTTAAATGTTCAGTGAAAGAGTAAATCTGTTTTAAGTGGCAGAGCTTGGATGGAACATGGCTCTGTCTATACTCACTCCCTTAATCCCAACCCCCAGAAGTCAAAAGTCTAATTAAACAAGCACTTTGGAAAACTGCTAACTAAGCAAATCTGGAGAGCTCTTGCTTCTGTGGCCAGTGCTACACTGAACTACATTCAGGAGCCCCCCTGATGCTAAGGCTAGTTCCAAAACAGATCAAGCTGTCCCCCATCTTCTGAGCTGGAGATGACCCAGAAACAGTCCAGAAGTTGCCTCCGCAAGCTAAGAAACCATCATTTGACTCATGTCCAACTTCTGGGAGCACTAGCAGACCCCATTCATCCCTTCTCCCAAGTCTCACATGCAAAGGACCTGTCACCATCGCTCAGAGGGACCGCATGGAGCAGGCTTCATTCTGAAAGTTGTAGCCACTGTCACTAAGCTTTCTGGTAAATACCCATGTTCAAGTCTCACCAGTACTTGAGCGCTCCTGGAAGACATTTCAAAACTATCTTGAGATCCTGGTTTCCCCATGCTTCCAGCCAAAGGCAGCCCTGTAATTTGTGATGACCCAATGCCATGAGATTTATCTTGTAGAAACAAGGTCACCCAAAAACCTTCCCAGATGTCTGGCTGGACACATTTTGGCCTCTTCATTTTGCTTTAGTTTTCTCACTTTTCCCAAGTCTTGACTTCAAAGGGGAAAAATGCATTCTTTTCCTCTGAGTGAACAAGCACAGCATTTGTTGATCCGTGTCCTTTTGTTTAACCATTTCAAACCACCTCATCAGTGCACTCCAGGAAGAGGAGAAAAGAAGTTTCATTCTCACTGGGCCTGGGGTTCAAGGCTGGTCACCTCAGGTCAGATGAGGCCTGGTAGGTGAGGACAGCACTATACACTGGGATGTTACCACCCACTCAGGGAGCACTACAATGGGTCCAATTCAATTCTAATGGCTTATATTCACTGACTGCAGTGAGTGACACATGCCAGTGTCTGCTAAGGGCTTTAAATACATTATGTCATGGAACTGTCTCAAAAGCTCTATAAGCTGCCCTTTACTATTGTAAAGGTTCAAAGGCATTAACTTGCTCAAGAGCAAGAAGGTGGATGAGAACACTGATCACTCTGACATCATGCTTTTTCACCCCATTCCAGCCCTTCACTTACTTTTAGCATCAAGAGAGCAGAATTCAATGGATGGAGGGCCAGGTGCTCACAAGTCAACTGATAAGGGCAAGAGAGATGAGTCAAAAACAGTATCACCCAGGCTCCCCCCCTTTCCCAGGCTCCTCTCGGAAAAAGGCTCAGCGCCCTTGCAGGCTGGGTGAGATGTCCAGCTTCTGGTCCTCCTTTTTCTTTCCTTCCTCCTCTTCTCTTACGTTCAGTCACTCACCCACTCTTTCATTATATCCACTGGGTCTCTTAGGTCAGGAGAAGCTGATACTGCTCACTACGACATTTTGATGCCATTCATCTGTGTTTGGTAGCACACCAGAGCCTCTGATCCGAGCATCACTGCCCACCTATCAGTCCCGGTTTCTGTTCCAACTCCCTGAAGGCTGGGGGAGTCCTCCATCTCAGCATCCCAGCGACATGCTCCAATTTCACTATCAGGACCTGGGACAGATCACCAGATCAATGCTCTCAGCTTCACCCCACCGCCTCCCCTAGGAAATTCCCTTGAGTGAAAGTCACTGCCTTGGCCTGTGCTTTGGAACATTCCAGCACGCTAGCTGTTGAACATACTTCCTGAAGTTGCATGGAGCATTTTCACAAGACATGGCACCCATCTCACCTGGAAGACTTCTAAGAAAGTCACGTGTTTCTACATAAGCCCAACTGCTCATGAAAGACACACTGATTATAGACTCTGATTCTCCTTTAATTATAAAGATAGCTCCAGAAAGGCAGCTTTCCTGACCCTGTAGTAACCAGTTCATGGACTCTCCAGGTATGCAGAGGAATTGCCTGCCAAATTACCCCAGGTGGCTTGGGGGAGCCCCTGAAAATCCTGAGCTGCCGAAACCAGTCACTTCACCAGACACTAGTCACTATAAGAGGGAGAAGATGTCCGCAGAACTTGGAGGGGGCTGGATCAGCAGCCTTCTCTCTGGGCCCACATACCAGAGGGCTTTCCTGGTCCTCAGAAATGCCCTCACTTACCCAGCTGATGAGTAATGACAGCATTTCCCCAGAAGAGTGATGGGTTTTTTATTGGGCCTGGCAGGGACCTGTAGCTCCCAGGTACAGCCCAAAACCAACTTACCAACAGAGTGGGGGTGGCATCTGGCCACCAGAGAAGGCCCTTCTCTGGCCAGCCCCTGATATACAAGAGGAGGTGGCACCGCAGCTGGGTTCCCTGGCTGGCTTCTCCAGCTCTCATTGAAATGTCTCCTCAGAGGTCACAGCGGAGACATGAGGTACTCTCAGTGCGTCTTCCCTGCCCTGAAGTGAGGCTAGATCGAGTGCTCAAAGCAGGAGGCTCGGGGAAAATGGGCTGCATCAGTCATCTGGGGTTCCTGGTTGTTTAACCAGAGACCTGGCCATTGGTCTTGCTTGGACCTTCTTGCCCCTAGAGCCAGGACCAGGGCAGAGAGCCTCCTGGTGGGGACACCTCTTTTACTAAGAGACCACCCACCTTCAAGAGGCCATCATCTGAATTTCCATTGGCTTCTTCCATTTCCCTATCTTCACTCCCTGTCCCTTACTAATTTCTTCAGGGAGCTCCTCCTTAAGAGATCCTTGGCACACACATTCTCATCTCAACAGTCCACTGGACATGAGGCAAGATGATATGGGCTGGGCACCACTGATTGTTTTATCTGTTACTGCACCCTTCACAATGCTCAACGATATCCCCAAAAACCTACAACTGGATGACCTCTAGCCAATCTCTAGACATGAACTCTGTGTATCTTCAGGAAAGCTGCAGTCCTGATTCTTTTTCTTTCACTTCATTCTTTGTTCTGGTGGCTTGGGGGTGGTGAGGGAGCAGGAACCATGGGCAATTCTTTCCCAAGGCTTAAGAACACAAGGTCAGCCAGCAGCAGCCATACTGTGGTTTGACTAGGCCCTCAGCACATGACCCCAAAATGGCACCAGAGGCATGAAAGCCTCCTGTGTTAACCCAAGATGGTATGGTGGCAGGCATGATGGTCCCAGGGACAAGTCCCTGAGAAAAAGAGATGCTTGGGAGGGTGTTAAAACAGTCCTGGACCACCTTGCCATGTTCCAAATAGGTCTGTATTTTAACCAGTGATGAAATGTGATTCCCCCACAACCCCCAAAGGAACTAAGTGACAAGATAAAAAAGCCACATTACTTCACACAGAGGTGATGGCAGTTCCTAATTACTGACGCACCACCAAGCAGGGGATGGCCAACAGCCAAACGAGCGGGTGCCCTTACAAAATGAGGGCATGTGGCACAACGGATTGGTTGACACAGATGCCCGTGACATTGCACGATGCTGGAAGGCCAATCTTTCTTCAACTATATAAGTCAAAGGGGAAATCCTCTTTTAAAGAAATCCACATTGAAATACCATATTGTTTCCCACCCAATTATCTCTGGAGTCTGTATACAGACAGGGAAAAATGCTGAATGTTCATTTTAAGTGCCATCTATCATCTGCTTAATTAATCACAAGCAAACTCCTACGAGCGTTTCAGGTGAACAGAACATAAAAGAAATGAGATTTTTCCTGGCAAATGAAAGTACTTATAGTATTTATAAGAAATAGGACTCTTCCCCGGAAGAAACAGAACAGTTTTAACTGAAATTCATGCCTCAAGACCCTGTGAGCTTTTTAAGGAACTTCAAGTGCTTCTCTCCCTTCTCAGGCTCAAGCTAACATCCTTGCAAGCTGTCACCCCAAAACCTGGAAGGTGACCTGTTCACACAGGGTCACATCTCAGTCCTGTCCCCAAGAACCAGTAATGTTCCAGGGAACTTTAGTTAAAATTCAATGAAAGAGTAGCTGGAGGTTTTTCACAGGTGTGTTCAAATAACCATGCTATTTAAATGAAGAAAGCATTTCATTTAAATGGAGATAGGGTTTTAAAGGGAACAAGGTATAAACAAAATGACTACAAAACTTGCATGAGTCAATAAAAGCACCAAGTATTTCCGAAAAAGACTTAACTCTTCCTGAATGCAAATATTCTGTGAACATTTAGTATCTGCATGTTATTTTTTCATTCAAAAATGCCCATCTGGGATCACAAGCCCTGGATTCCAGAGTCTGCTTGGCCAGCATCTCTGGAGAACACTGGGTGTCCCCTGTTGTCACCTGCCTGAAATTTTCTCTTTCACACTGAGGAAACTGTCGTCAGTGCTCTCAGAGGCCATTCTAAGACCTCAGGCTTATTCAGGAAGCATGCTGTAATAAT
Organism: Mustela erminea; assembly: GCF_009829155.1. NCBI lineage: Eukaryota > Metazoa > Chordata > Mammalia > Carnivora > Mustelidae > Mustela > Mustela erminea. The sequence goes on from NC_045627.1 coordinate 77,904,930, forward strand.
ACCCCAGGCCTGAAAACTGCTATCTTATTTTTAATATTAATAAAGTCTAATTAACATAATAATCTAGGAGTTAGTGGTTTGGATAATCCAATAAAGGAGCTCATCCATAAGGCATTTTATCTAGCACCAAAACGCAGGGATTGCCTTCTCTGTAACAGGTTTTAGCCTTTAATTGTGTTTTACGTAGGTAGGTATAAACCTGTTTACCTTCTCTGAGCATAGGCCCATGGAGGGACTAAAACAAAACAGTCCAAAACCTTACCAAGCTATGAGAAGGGAGCTGTTTGAAATCTAAACCTTCATCACGGAAAATCGACATGAAGGCAGTACAGACCAGCAGGGATGGCAGCAGCAAGTCAGCGATGACCTCTGAGGCACTCAAAAGGCGGCCACATGTATGATCTCATAATAGTTCTTGGCCAAGGTTAGAGAGAGAGATGCATTCTTCCATTCCTCCCTCCACCCTGTAAGTGTTTACTGAGCACTAGCTAGGGGATAAGCACTGGGTTATACTCTAGATATAAATCTAGAAGGTAGATGCCCCAGTCTTTTCAAGCCTTAAAATCTGGTAGACCAGTTAGCCAATGTGGAAGAGACCATAAATTTACACATACTGACACACTGGAACAGGACAAATAGGGCAAGAAGCAGACTACCAGAACCAAGAAGAAGGAGAAAGGGGACATCTTAAGATAGGATGGGCAGGGTGGGGGCCTCTTAGAGGCACCATCACTTAAGCTGAGGCCTTCAAGGTCAGGGGTCCGGCCATATATGCAGAGGTCCCCACAGAAGCTGAGGTTCAGAAGAATGAACACTATTGCCCCCGCTACCTAGGTTCCTGGGGATTCAAAAACATGGGTGAGAGTGAAAGATACCAGACAAAAAGGAACAGACAATATATGATTGCACTTACACGTGCTACCTGGAAGAGTCAAATTCTTGGATTTGGAAAGTAGAAGGGTGGTCACCAAGGTCGGGGGAGGGGAGGAATGAGGACGTAGTGTTGAATGGGGACAGAGTTTCCGTCTGGGTTGATGAAAAAGTTCTGGAGATGGATGGCGGTGATGGTTGCACAACAATGTGAATGTACTTAATGCCACTGAGCCGAACACCCAAAAATGATTAAAATGGTAAATTTTACGTTACTGTAATTTAAAAGGGGACAGGGCAAGCAACATAAAAATTTATGCTCCCGAGCCTGCTCCTCGGGCCAGTTAATGAACCCCCCTTCAGCCACAGCACTGGTTCAGCCCCTTTACTGACTTAAAGGTAGAATAAATGTCCCTCCCCAACAAGATTTGGGTCTTATCCCACAATGCTTCTGTTCCTTCAAACAGCAGTTCAAGAAACACTTCCTTCAAGAAGTTTCCTTGAGGCACACGTTTTGTTTACTGAAGGAGGGACATCCCCTCACTGCCAGCATGTTCTCTGGAACACTCATGCGTATCTGTCTTCCTACCCTTCCTCTCTCTCGGTCTTCACCCGCTTCCCCCAGCCCAACTCCAGCTGTGCTCCAAGCCCATGTTAGCCTTTGGGGCAACATGTGCATTTGCAATTAGATACATTAACTTTCTTAAATTTAATTCTCTGTAAATGTCAATCGAAGCAGAATTATTACATAAACAGGTTCATTCATTCATTCATTCACTCTTATTGAATATAATATCTCTTAGGCAACAGAAATAAGCAAAGTAGGTTGAAAAACACTGACTTCCACAATTTAACTCAATGCTTCGAGTTTGATTTTCTATTAGTTTATATTTCCAATTTTATCCAGTAGAATGCTTTTTTCTAAGCCAAAGACAGAGTTTTCTATGAAGCACAGACATATAATAGTTGTCTCTTCCTCCATTTATAGCACTCATCATTTTAGAAGGTCAAGGCAAATGCATTAGGCAAGAGGTTTTTTTAAGGTCTCCTTTCCCGATGAAAGTAAAGATGGGCATAGCTCCCTATGAGAAGACAAATGCCCCCCAGGGAGGCATTTCAAGCTTGATGAGAGCCCCAGGCAAGGCAGAGAGGGGGACCAGAGCTCGGGAGGGCACCATAGCAGAGCGACTGGGACATAGCTCGTGAGCCAGATCAGAGCCAACGTTGCCCACGAATGCAACAGCCAGCTTCCATGGAAAGAGAAAAGAATCACTCATTCAGACAGATGACTGAGCTTCTTTTCTATGAAGGACTCAGTGTTCCTTAAGACACAGAGCTGGCAAACGCAAAACTTGACTGGTGTTTGAAATCACACTCTAGAAATCAAAGCAGTCACCAGACCTTCCTTGACCTAGACAGGTCCTCAAGAGAGGTCAGCACTGTGCCCTCCTGCTGAAGTTCAAGAAGAATGCGGGTGCTCCGAGGAAATCAAGTGCGCCCCAAGCCAGCGCTCTGCAGACAGGAGACAGAAGGAACCCAGGTCCACAGACTTTTCCAGAGCTCCCACAAAGACGCAGGGGCAGGGGCTGAGGTTCTTGAAGAGATTCCCAGGATGCTGCCAGGATCCCACCTTCTGCCGACCTCCTCTGCAGGGCCTGGACAGGACATGCATCTCATCCCGCCCCTGTTCAAACAGAACTGTGATCCAACAATACCCAAAAGCCATTGACAAGAGGCTCCGAAAGTGAAAGCAAGGAAAGGGAGAGGGACAAGGGGAGAGAGGGAAGGAAGCTGGATCTGACTTTGCCCCAGAAACAGAAAAAAGCCACAAAGCCTTTCCCTTTCCTTCCCTTTGCGCCACCGATGTGCGTCATTTATCTGGTGACAGAGCTCTGAATGTTAATTGAACGCATTAAAGGCATAATAACACAATCCAGAAAATTGTTTTGCTATATTTTTAAACTTGCAGCATGCCTGGCTACCTACAGCTGAACAAGAACAGGTAAAAGATCTCCTTGAAATAAAAACAAGGGAGCTCGAGGGGGGAAGCCGGCACCTACTCTAGAGTTCACCGGGTTCCCACGGAGAAAAGGGCAACTGCCTAGTGCCAGGCAGTTTGGTATCAATGCAATAGTTTCTGGAGGGCTGCCAGCACTAAGGTTAAAAAGCAATATTACAAGGCTTCTATGATGACAGCCTACTGGGAGACATTTGTTGAAAATTGCTTTGCCTATCATTTAGTCAGCAAAAAAACCCCACAGTACTAGTTATGCTAGAACTCTGTTGAGTGTGCATCTATAAATGATTCAAATTGTAAGCACATAAAGCCCCCATACAGGTAGATGTAATCACCATAAAAGCCTGGAGCCTCAGCTCTGTTCTTTTCCATTGATAGGCCGTATAAATTTTCACCATATGTTGCCAAATAAGAAGCATAATTATAAAGAAAGTATATTCTGAGTTTTAAATTCAACTTTCAAAAATGAAATCAGAATGACTGTATTTGGTGCGAGGCAATGAACTTTTCAGCAGCCACGTCGTGAAAACCTGACGTGCCCAACCGTCCAACATCCCGCAGCTTGACTTCATGTTAGCGCGGCCTTTGCGCCCTAACAGAAGGGGTGACTTACGTGCGGCTGGGGGGAAGTGACAAGGTTTTACTAGACTGTCTCCTCGAGTCTCCAAATACATGAAAACATGTTAACATGCGCCAACGCATTGAGAAGAAAAACGAAGGCCTTGTATTTCAGCGATCGGGGCCGTGTGGACAAAACAGAGTTAGTCTGCAGTTAGCGGAAGGTTAGGAGAGGCTGGACTAAGACTTTAGAGTCTACATGAATTCTTTCTTCTGCATCTCACTGTGATTTAAGGAGTCATTTCATTTCTTAGTGGTTTGGGGCTTTTTGTCTGCACTCGTGTCAAATGCCCTTGCTTTATTGAAGGGGCACCCGCCGTCCTGGTCTCCCTGGACCAGGAATATCTATATTGATGGAAACAAATCCTCATTTGCTACCACAGACCAAGAGTTTGGGTTTGTGGTTTGGGTATCTTGAGGCCTCCTGCTTATGAAGGGGCTTGGGGTCAGACCCTGCTTGGAGCCCTGCCGGGGACCCCCAAATGTTAGGGGCAGGCCTGCCCGGAAGCTTCCGTTCCGTGACCTGGTCTGGCACCATCACTAGGCTTCGCCTTTGAAAATTCCAGTGAGATGGTTCTACCCCTGAGAGACCATATTTAAGGGCTGCCTCAGATGACGTCAGCATCATGGTCTGGTGAAAGGTGAATGAATCATAAAAGGCAAACACATGGCTTGCTTTGTGGCAGGCTGATTCCACAAAGAGTCCAACTGCAAATTGTGTCAGAAGAGGCTGCCTCGTGCACATCTGCCCAGCGGGAATCCCCTTCTCTCAAAGCTGAGAGACTCTGTCCCTCCCCTCAGCGTGAGCCCACCCCCCACCCCTACCCCCTTAGGATCAAGGCTCAAGAAAACACAGAAAACCACTGGAGTGTGGCTTGGCCTTCTGAGGTACTGAAGATCCAAACTGGCCAGCCCCGTGAGGAGTTATAGGCACCCCAAACAAATAAGGAAGAAAAGAGGCTTCCCCTTCATTCTCAACCTAGCTTGGGGAAACAGAGGCAGTCCCAGAGGAGCATTGAAAAGTGGATTTTCTATCCACGCTTCCTTTTAAGGGGTCAACTGAAGGCAGAAACAGCAGCCATCTTGGAATCCAATCCTATGCCCTTTTCACAGCCCTCCCACTCTGTCTCTCCCTAGTTCCCTTCCACACACACACACAGCCGCATAGCCTCCCTGCCCCCGACGTAGAGCTATTCCCCAATCAAGCTGGGAAACCATATTTGTCAGGCTAATTTTCAGAAGTTACTAAAGTGGCCTAGAAAAATGGGAGCCAAGGAGCGTCAAGATTACAAAATAAAAATAGATTTTTTTTTTTTTTTTTTATTATCCAGGCATTTTAAGAGCAATTATGTTGCTGCAGTCATAACAGCCACTTGTGCAAACAGCGGGCTGAGGAAGTACAAAAGCCTCCTGCCACCTCCACACCCACACCGGGGGCCATTAAAGTTTGGGGAGGGGAAGGAAACAGAAAGGATTTTGAAGACTTTGGGTGGGTTTTTTTTCCTTTTTTTTTTTAGTTGATTCTTAAAAATCTATTACCATATTCTTTATCATTCAAAAGAAAATAAAACCAAACACAGTTTGGGGAGATAAAATGACAAAAACTATATACATGGGAGCTCAAAGATAAAAGGTTTCATCAAGTCCCAAGTTCACAGAAATGTCACCAGTCCCTCCCCATTAATCATGTCTGATTTGTATTTTCTGATGTGGTCAGCCAAGAAGGACGGGTCTCCGGAGAGACATAAATCCTCCTTTTGTCGGGAAAATTTTGTGCTCTGCTACCTGAGCAGACAGGCAAAGGGGTGCAGACAGTCTCTAAGCCAACCCGGGGTGGGGGGTGGAGGGGTACTATGGCATTTGGACCTGCTTCCAGATGGTCCTTCCCCTCCCCCCACTCCATTTATCTGTGCCAGTCTTGTCCCAAAGCCAACCAGAATCAACAATCTATAAAAAGCAAGTTCGTTATAAAGCCTCAAATGAAGAGCCTTAAAACAGCCAGTGAGTTACTAATAATTTGCTCTCCCTCAACCTGCTGTAGATCTAGAAAGTGCTTTCTAACTATTCCCATGAACTTGTTTTACTATTTACAAGTTGGGTCTGCTAGGTAAATCAATGTTGCCAAAGTTGACTGATAAATGAGAACAGAATACCTAAAAATAACCACATGAATTCTTTCCCACCAGAAAGTCAAGAAAATAAGCTGTTTCCGATGAATCATTCGTGACCCAGCTCACCTTTCCAGGTCAACTTTAAACCACCCCTCTCTGTGGATGAACCTGGTAGAAACTATGTTCTCTAATTTATCTTGAGGAAATCGAAAGGGAGTTTGAAAGGTTAATTAAAATTTCTGGTATAGCTCTGTGGATATCTAGCTAAGGATACAATATTTAGCTGGATCAAGCAGTGGCGTTCTGAATAATGAAGTATTCTGGCTGATACAGAATTACCTTGTATCCATGGATTACCAATGCTCAGTAGTTAGAATAGAGACAAAACCACAGCAGATCGATCCTTCCTTCCTCTCTCTTTCTCTCTGTATGTTTTTTTTTTCCCTATCTTTCTTTGAGATCAATCCATAGCCCACTGAATCACACATAGTGGGGTATCAGCAATTGTTTCCAGGGCACCTGGGTTGCTCAGTCAGTTAAGCATCTGCCTTTGGCCCAGGTCATGATCCCAGGGTTCTGGATTACTCCCTGCTCAGGGGGGAGTCTGCTTCTCCCTTTCCCTCTGTCCTCCCCACCAATGTGTGCTCTCTCTCTCAAGTAAATGATAAAATCTTTAAAAAATCAATTATTTCTACATGACCAAATTAAGAAGATACTTGAGCATTCAGGAGCCCCTCTGAGCCAGGGTAGTCTCATGTCCTCACTCTACCAAGATCTTCCTCTTAATTCCCTAACCAGCCTGAGAACCACTTCTGAAACTTCTAATTCAGCATGGTTTCTGACGAAATACCAGCTATGGAGATGGAGGAAAGCTGGGGTCAGCAAACACTTTCTGTAAGGGGCCAGATAATAAACGCTTCCAGGCTGCAGTCCACACAGTCTTTGTGGAAACTATTCAACACTACCACTGTGGTACAAAGGCAGCTATAAACGATATTTAAATGAATGGGCGTGGCTGTGCTCCAGTATTACTTTATTTACAAAAGTAGGCGGCCAGTCAGCAGGCCATAGTTTGTCAACCCTTGGAATGAAATAATATTTTTTTTTCCTTCATGGCCAAGTTTAGAAAACACCTCCCCCATGGAACCTGCTTTAGTGTATTCTAGAAGAACTCTTTCTTACTTTAAATTGCCCTATTGATTCTGTTCTATCTTTTCTTGTCATACTTTCCCAGTCAGACTGAGATATATGGTGTGCCAGGCAGACTGCTAATTTTGTTCTCTCCAAATTGACAATTTTTGAACAGCTGCTTAGCATTCTGGCAGACAGCAGACTGACTGCTATGTGAGGGGTGCATCAGTGAGGCACTCAGATTCCTAAAATTGGCTCCCAGCAATTCAGCTCAGACCCCAACTTGCAAACTCAATTCAGGGAAACCCAAGTCTCACCAAAAAAGAGGGTTCCAGTTCTTATCCCCAACTAGTAATCAATCTCCCCTAAACATATCCCATACTCTTTTCCAAAGAGTCTGTCTGGTCTTTTCTAAGCCATATTTGATGATGTTTAGCAACCTTCCCCATAGATAGGTGCCCTAAGGAGCTGCTTGGTTGGCCCACCCATCATTCATATACAGACCACTTTCAGCCTTGTGGTATTATTCTGACACTTGTCTTATCTTCCTCATGAATTGTGAACTCCTAGATCAGTGTTTGATTTTATTTTTTTAAATACAGCACACCCACTCGGTGCCTCATGTAGTGCCTGACACATAACAGATCTTCCATAATGTTAAACGGAAGAATAAATATGTAATCCTCTTGTCCCAGAAGCCTTCCTGCCCTTAGTATTCTTAATCTAACCGTAATGGCCTCCCTATCTGTATGAATTTCTTATTGGTCCTGTAACAGATTACCACACTTACTAGTTTAAAACAACACAAATGTATTATCTTACAGTTTTAGAGCTCAGAAGTCCTAAAATCAAAATGTCAGCAGGGCTGTGTTCCTTCTAGATTTTCTAGGAGAGAATCTTCTTCCAGCTTCTAGAGGCCACCGACATTCCTTGGTTTGTGACCCTTGGCTGGATCTTCAAAGGCCAGCAGCCGAGCTTCATCAAAGCTCACTCTCTTTCTCCTTGCATCTTCTTCTGTCAGTGCATCCACTTCTCTCTCTTTGACCCTTTTGCCTTCCCCTTAAAAGGACCTCTGTTTGCATGGATCCCGACCGGATAATCTCTCCAAACCCTTAATTAACTCACATCTGCAAAACCCTTCTTCCCAGGCAAGAGAATATATTCACAAGTTGGAGAGATTATGAGGCATACACCTTTGGTGGGCCCTTATTCTACCTACCACACTTATCTTTAAAGGCTAACAGAATGGGAGGGGGTGGCTAGGAGACAAAGAGACAGGCATTACAGTGTCTGAAGAAGAGATACACTCCAGCCGAGCCAATCCCTACTGGGAATCCTTACCAGACACAAAGAAGGGCAGGGAAGAGCACACTCAGAAATTTTCCAAGTAAGGCTTCAAAATCTCCGCCAAAATTCAGACTGACTTTTCAGAAATCCACACATCACTACTTCAAACAAGAAGCAAATGACAGAAATTGGGCAGTCTTGGGCTGTTCCAAAAACCAAGGCAGCCTCAGGATGACTAACACTTTGTCCAGCACAACACGCCATCCTCGCCTAGCTATGTCACGGGAGATGCCAAGACTGAGGAGAGGCTTAAACTCTACTCAAGAGGGAAAGATACATGTTGGGGGAAACACAAAGGTAAAACAGTTTGGAGGATCAAAGCAGAAGTGGTTGGAATTCACCCTTTCACAGAATAATAGACTGTACAGGGTGAGTCCTCAAGATGATGTCAAACCCTCTCACTGTACAGATGAGAAAATTCAAGCTTTAAAACTGTCTTTCCCAATATCACATAGCAATTAGGGATGGTGCCCAAAAAAGTCCCCATGCCCTCTGAATGCTGGTCCACTATGACATGAATTTTCTACTTTGTATCTGTACTTTTTTCAGATGTTGGAACAATCACACTTTAGTGGCCATGGGAAACATAAGGAAAGGCAGGGATTTAATATACTACTGACCCACTCAAACACATAAGCTCTGACCATATAGCCAGGGGTCTCCTTAAACAGAACAGAATGCTGACATAAACCTTCAGAGAGGCCACATACATAATCATTTTTCTAAATTCTATAGCAAGTCCTTTCTCAAGATTGCCTTTACCCCAAGGCTCTACGTCTCCCACCTGTATCCAGAAATTTATCCAAACATCTACCAAATACCTACTGTGTTCCAGGGGCTGGTAATAAAAGATGAGTGGGATGGGTCCTACCCATAAGAAGCTAGGCTGGTAGGGGGAGTGGGAAATTCATTCTATTTACCGCCACATCCTATTTTGACCCCAGATCGGCAACATCACACCTGATGATTCACTTGCTTTGTTTAGCCAAAGAGACTCTAAATGACCCTTAGTTTTTTTCTGAAAGCCAGATTCGTACTCATGTAACTAAGGAACTAAGGCATGCACTAGAAGAAGATATTGTACTCTACACCATCTTGTTTTCCTCAAGTAAGAGCCCAGCTTTATTTATTTGCAAAAAAAAAAAAAAAAAAAAAAAGTAAAGAAATATTTAGAGCAAGGACAACAGTAACTCCCGTTGGTAAAGAGTGTAATACATGTCTTGTACGTCTGTTCATAGGTACTAAATCTGAGCCACACAGAACTAGGGTACACAGGAAGCTAGAACAGTTAGGCTAACACATCAAAGCATATTTCTTTTAATAAAAAATTGAGAGTATGTACATTATTTACCCAAAAAAAGAAAAACCAAGTTCAGTTTGTGTATGTGAGAGAGAGAGGGAGAGAGTAAAGCTGATGGATGGTACCAGCTCAAACTAATAAAGAAGCAGGTATACATCAGGGCCACAAGAACTAAAAAGGACAACTGGTCAAGGCTGAGAACCAGCCCAAAGAGTCAAGGGTGGGTAGCAAGGGATATGTCAGGAACCAAACCCACAAGTTGATCAAGCCCAAGGCCAAACTGCAGGGTCCAGATAAAATCTAAAGGGTGATTGAGATGTGCTAGCATGACCAGTGGGATAGAACAACAAATCCAGGTTTTGGGGGGCAGAGAGGAAAGGAGGAGCACCCATCAGAGTTACAGCTCATCCGAGCGTGAGCCCCTCCCCCATCATCCATTCGAGTGTGGACGGCGTCAGTTTCCTCGTCAGTCATCCCTGGGAGACTCTGGCCTTCACCCTGTGGCTATCCAAGCCAGCTACACAGCTCCGTGCCTGCATGGGCTTCCTTCCCCTCCAGGGCAGGCTAAAACTCCAAGCCCCTTGGGGAAAGTTCCAGCTCCACTTTTGCAAGGATTTAAACTGTATTTTCTGAATGCATTTCAAAATACATTGTAAAGATACCAAGGACAATCTTTTTAAAATAACAACAAAGTTTCTGTGATATGTGAAAATAAACCTAATCTAGGGGACCAGAAAGCCTGAGTTTGAGTCCTGACTCTTCCAAATGTATGAACTGGGGCAAGTTAATAAACCTCCTGGGTATTGACTTCATCAACCAGAGAGGGAGACACCAATTTAGATCTCAAAGGGTTCATTAATTTAAAAAATCCTTACGGAGGACTTAACGATGGGCCTGGCGCTACACTTGACGGGGGTGGAGGGCTGAATCATACAGCAAAGCCCTTGCTCTCATGCAGTTTATATTCTAGCTGGAGAGACAGCCAAGGAATACGTAAGAAGAAGAAAAATAAAAGAAGAACAAAATAATTTCAGGTAGTGTTCGGTGTGTATTCATCTCCTAGGGCTGCTGCAACAAATGACCACCCATTTTGTACAAGTACTAGGAAGAAATTAATTGAGCAAAACGGGGGGCAATGTCTAGGGTGGCTCGGGAAGGCATCTCCGAGAGGTGATTGTCGAACAAAGAATAGCAGCTACAGGAGGAATATTCTGGGGCGCCCAGGCAAGAGTGAGCTCAGGTGATGGGCCCAAGAACCCGGGCGGAAGCCTGAGGAGCTGACTGAGCAAGGAGACGGGGGAAGCACTGAGAAAGGGGAGACCAGCGGCGCGCTGGGACCACAGCATAAGAGCTGACGTGAGTAGTGAATGTTGTACAGGACCTCAAGAACTAACAGGCACCACCTCCTTCTCCAAAAGGCTCAAGGGCTGAACCTGTAATCCATCCACCAAAGAGAGTGGGTGGTCCAAGCTCAGGCAGCCCCAACCCCCAGCAGGCCTCCATTCCAAGAGCGCATTAATTTATAGGCCTCTCTCCTACTCCCCCAACCCCGCAATGCAGGTGATTTCCTGATGCAGGATATTAACTTTCAGCGGCTGGAAGTCCCTAACCTCCACACAGGCCTAAAAGGTTTCCTCAGGTTTGGATAAGCCTCAGATAAGGAGCTGAACTTTTGCAGGCTTATGAGAACAGCACCTCCAATCCTTCCGAGACTCGCTCATCATGAACCTTAATCCATCTCAAATAAAACCTGTGCATACAGTCGTGGTCTCCCACCATGGCTGTTTAACAAGGAAAGAGAACAGCTTTGTCTGTTCTGCAAAAGCCTCCTCTGTTTACACTGTGCCCATGGATTTAATTTCTGAGATTTACATTTTAATTCTTTAAGATATATTCAGGAGATAAATGGATAGCACTATGGTGAGGCCCTGTTCGTTCCTAGAAAACCTACTTGCCTGCCCTCTCTCTCTCTCTCTCTCCACCTGTTTCTTTATCTTGCCAAAGTTAATCTGGTTTCTTTCTCCACTCTCCTTGGGATTTGCTCCCCTCCTCCAGCTCCTTACTCTCTTCTCTGACGCATGAAGATTCTCTCCCCATTTGGCCCCCGGGGTTGTTTGGTCATCTGTCAGGACTGAATAGTGTCCTGCCAAAATGCAGGTCTACCCTGAACTTCACCATGGGAACCTCTCTGGAAATAGGGCCTTTGCAGGCATCATTAAGGTACGTGGAGGTCGTATCAGATGAGGGTGGGCCCTAAATCCAGCGGCTGGTGTCCTGATGAGATGAGCAGAGCCCACAGACTGACACACAGAGAAGCAGCTATGTGACCTCGAAGGGAGGGATGAGAGCAACACAGCTAGAAGGCAAAGAGCCAGGGATTGCTGGGCCCCCAGAAGCGGGAGGAAGCAAGGAAGGATTCTCTCCTCAAGTCTTCAGAGAGAAGAAGATCCCCACTCACATCCCAACTTCACACGCCTCGCCTCCCAAACCATGAAAGAACAAATTTCTATCGTGTTAAGCCACCAAGTTTGTGAGAATTTGCTAGAGCCGCCCCAGGAAACTAGGAGAATGCCTGGAGGTTCTTCCCCACCCATCTCGCACCTGGACCCAGGCCCTGCCTCCCCCTCTGGGGTGGTCCAACCCCTGTGTGGCCTCTGCATCTGTGGCTAATGAGGCCACATGTTCTCTATTTCTAGGAAGATTCCCAACTGGGGTCTCTCTCCTTTTTCTCTCAACATTTTACGATGAAGTTTTGAAACATACAACAAAACTGAAAGAGTTTACAGTGAAAATCCTATACCCACCACGGACAGGAACTAATTAACGTGGCTCTCTACTTGCTTTACCACAGATTAACTCATCTCGCCATCCGTCTATCCATTCATACATCTTCTTGGTTTTTTAGATGCATCTCAAAATAAACTGCAGACATCAGGGCATTCGCTTCCAAATATATCATTAACTGGAGTTTAATATTTGCTTTCAGTCTTCTCCTTTTAAGATAAAACTGATACACGGCAAAATGTCCAAATCTTACGTGTACCTTCTCTGAGTCTGGGCAAAGGCACACAACTGCATAGGCCAAACCACCATCAAGAGAGAGTCTTACCATCAGCCCAGGGAATTCCTTTCCGCCTCTTCCACATCAGCCCTCACTCCCCTTCCCCCACAGGCAACCACTGTTCTGAATTCCATCCATCACAGATGAGTTTTAAGAAGTGCATGTGAACGGAATCATACGCAGTGTCCTCTTTCACTCAGCCCAACATTCCTGAGATCCATCGTGCTGTGAGCCTCAACATTCTGCTCCGTTCCATTTCTGAGCGGTGTTCCATTCCGTGGGTATATGAACTAACCACCCTTTCTCCTATCGATGCGCACCTGGGCTCTCTTCGGTATCTAGCTATAGGAGTAAACCTGCTACAGAGACTGGGGTGCATGAGTCTTCTTGTTGAACACCTGCTTTCGTTTCTCTGGGGTTTGGCTGGGCCCTCTCACATGACAATGGCACTGTCCATCCTCATCCACTGGCAAGCCCAGCGCAATCTCAGGGTCCCTCCAGGTCGTATGATGTGGTCATTGGGAATTCAGAGCAAGCACAACTGCCTGTGTCTGAACTCAGACTCAGTCCTTCTCTAGCTGGGAGACCTCTTAGAAAGTAAAATTACTTAAGCTTTCAGAATCAATTTTAGCATCTGAAAAATGGGGATTCAAAATGGTGGTAAATGAGTGTATGAAACTTCTAGGGTTATTCTGGAGAAGTGAGTTCATGGATGTGCCTGGCCCAAGCGAAGGAAGGAGAGGCCCACCTTTGTCCTCTACTGCCCAATACCCAGCACAGATAGTTAGAGCCTGTGCCCAGTACCTGCTATTTCTCTGCTCGAAAGCTACAATTCTTGGGCTTCCTGGAATAAGTCTCAACTTTGCTGCCTAGATTTTAAAATCGTTGCACAGGCTACCTAAAATACCAAGCCAGTTTGTTTGTTTGTTTTGTTTTTTTTTTATGGACTGGAACTTTATCAACTCAGGGACATAACATACACTGTGCTGATCAGGAATGGTCATTGGCTATGGGTCACCCTTGAGTAGCAAAAGAAATAATAAAATGAGTAATAAAAATGGGAAAAGTCAATAACTAATACTATCCATTTGGTAGACAAAAGCTTTCCAGTCATATGGGAGTGCTGGGGAGCACAGGAAAACAAACAGCGTTTTGGCAATCAACCCTCCATAACTGGCCCTACCCAATTCCAACCCAGACCTATCAAATTCACTACCCCCTCAACATCCCATAAAAACACCTTGCTCGTCTTTGTCTCCACCTCCATTCACACTGTTCTCCTGGGTCCCCCCCACTCATACACTGCCCTGGTCCTACCCACTTAGATTTTCTGCTTCCTCCAAAACTAGCCACAGCTTCACTATTTTAGCTGCTTCCCCTTTCCCTGGGACCCCTGTCCTCTATGACTTCCTCCTGAACTGGGAAAGGACCTCACCCATTGGTCTTCAGACTGACTGACCTTGGGTCTCCAGTAAAACTGTCAGGTCTTAGTAGGTAGGGACAATGTCTACCACACATCCCATGCTTCTGCTCATTTCTTGCACAAACTTTAGATGTAAATATTTGCTCATTCATCCTAAGTCCCCATATTCTCCCCTAAAAAAAAAAATCAATAGTGGTGGAAGAACAGAAGAGAAAAGGCTTTTGGGGAGCATCTGAGTGGCACAGTTGGTTAAGTGTCCGTCTCTTGGATTCAGCTCAGGTCATGATCTTAGGAATGTGGGATCCAGCCCTGTGTTGGGCTCTATACTCAGCACAGAGTGTGCTTGAGTTTGTCTCTTTCTCTCCCTCTGCCCTCTCCCCAGATAAATACATTAAACCTAAAAAAAAAAAAAAAAGAGGAAGAAGAAGAAGAGGAAACTTTTGGGACGCAAGGGTAGGAAATAGCTTAGCTGTCAACTTGACCATCGATGATACTGTGAGAATTCTGTCTGAAACTTTTTAAAGAACCTAGACTGCTTGTGCACGCGTGCCACACGCACACGCGCACACACACCAGCCATACACAAAATGCCAGTTCCTCTGAGCTTTGTTATTTCATTCTACTTTCTTTTGACAAACATCTATTGAGCACTTACTGTGTGCTAGAGATTCAAATAAAAGACATGCTCCCTTGTCTCTAGGAGCTCAATCTATTGTGGGAAAACAGATGCTAAATAGATCATTATACCAAGGTGAGGGAGTATAGACAGAAGCATGAGGGGACAATGGGAGGTTCAGAGTGGAAAGCAGAATTCACCACCCAAAGGGTTGGGTGTGAGGTGGGATAACCCAGCAGAGAGGATTTAGGCTGAATTTTCAAGAGTAAGTAGAAGCAGGGGCATACCTAGGAGGGGAAGTAGGTGGCACCTTCTCAATGATTTCTAAGTAAAATGTCACGATGATTGTGAATATTGTGTTAACAAGACAGTAAGAGGACCATGTGAAAAGGACAGTCCACTGCTCACACATACACTGGAGGCATCAATGTCAGGCTGAACACTCAGAGCACCTACCCCTGGGCCAGCCACCACAGTGGCAGAACCTGGGTAGTTTTCTGAAGGTAGGGAGCAGAACAAGACAAGGCTTCCTGAAAAGAGGAGAGAGCATTCCAAATACAACAATCAATAGATCCAAAGGCACTGAGGTGCGGTTGTGCATTTTGAACATTAAGGATCAATCTGATAGAGCCTTATGGGGATGAATGGGACAAGATGGGGGAGGGGACCAGAAATGAGGGTGGGCATGGCTCAAGGAGGTCTTGCCTGGTGTTCCCTAGAAGAAAGCTATTTGTCAAATCAGTGCCCACATCCAGCCATCAGCCTAGGAGCATGTCACCAAATTCACTGTCTAGTATAAAGAACATATTTCTACAATCTTAGAAACTGCTCCACCAAATATGGCTTTGGCTGTGAACAAAATATATGAATAAGTCAACTACAACTGTTTGTTCCATGGCTTCCAGCAGGCCGGGTTCCAAAAAGAACTGGAATGAAGCTCCCTGACATTATGGGGTTCAAGAGCCCCCACTCCCTGAATGCTAGGCTAGAGGAACCAGGTGCACCAAAGGTAGCAGAGGGCATTCGCCAGTGGTCACCAGCTGTCTCCACAGGCACCCCCATCGGCCGGCTGCTGAAGGTAGCTATCACACAGGCAAGCCTCCAAGTTAGAACATTTCCTCTGGCTGGAGGGGACAGTGCAGTAGCCCAGGCATCTGGGAAGGGGCACCCGAAAGAGGAAGCTGTGGGATACTGGCAGGTCAGTACAGCCCAAACATATAAACAGGCTCAGCCTCTCAAGTACCCTCTCTCCCAGGCAGAAAGCACAGACTCAAACACACCCCAGGACAAACAGCAATTTAAAGGGTTAGTCTGTCTTGGAACCCAGTAGGCAGCAACCAATCTAAGGAAGGTGCAGGGAAGTTTAAGCCCTCAATAACGGGAATATTACGAACAGACCAGTTGTTTCATCCCTGGTCTGCCCAGGCTAGAAGAGAAAGCACAAATGTCTTAGCTCAGAAACAAGGCACTATTCAATCAGCCTCTGCTCTAGAAAAGACAAACCCACTCAGAAGCTTGCAGAGCAGGAACTAGCTCAGAAGTCACGACAGCAAGACCAGGTCTGCTGTGAAAGCAAGAGAGGAACTGTGATGGACTGAATGTTTGTGTCCCCTTCCCAAATTCATATGCTGAAATCCTAACC
The DNA here is from genome assembly GCF_009829155.1 of Mustela erminea. Taxonomy (NCBI): domain Eukaryota; kingdom Metazoa; phylum Chordata; class Mammalia; order Carnivora; family Mustelidae; genus Mustela; species Mustela erminea. The sequence goes on from NC_045627.1 coordinate 77,921,066, forward strand.
CCAGTGTGATGGTATTAGGAGGTGGGACCTTTGGGAGATAGTTATATGATGAGAATAGAGCTCTCATGAATGGGATAGTACCCTTATTAAAAGGAGGTCTGGAGACCGCCTTCCGTGCTTCTGCCATATGAGGACACGACAAAATGATGGCCAACTATGACCAGGAAGTGAGTTCTCAGCAGACACAGAATCTGCCAGCATCTTGATCTAGGATTTGCAGCCTCCAGAAGCATGAGAAATAATGTTTGTTGCTCAGCCCCCACAGTTCATGGTATTTTGTTATAGCAGCCCAAACTAAGACTCCTCTGCAACTGGGCCATCATGTCGGGCCTTGAGAAGGGTCAAGGATTTGTGACTGTGTCCTCCCCTCAGGGGTATTCACAAGCCTGTGGACAGCATGTCACTGGGAAAAATCAGGACAGCATACTGCAGGACCAGAAGGCAAACTACCTGAGTTCAAAATCCTCCCTCAGGTATCCTTGGGAGGGGGAATGAACAGCTAAACGAAGGGAGGAGGCTAGGATGATTCATGTGGTAATGGACTAGAGTTCGAGACTTTAGTAAGAACTCAGGTTTAACACAGATACACCTGGTTACATATAGAAATAGATATGCAGGGGCGCCTGCGTGGCTCAGTGGGTTAAAGCCTCTGCCTTCCGCTCAGGTCATGATCCCAGGGTCCTGGGATCGAGCCCCATGTCGGGCTCTCTGCTCTGCAGGGAGCCTGCTTCCTCCCCTCTCTCTCTCTCTGCCTGCCTCTCTGCCTACTTGTGATCTCTCTCTCTCTCTCTGTGTCAAATAAATAAAATTTAAAAAAAAAAGAAATAGATATTCATATATAGGTGGGTTAGTACATACACTTATATTTCTTTGCTCTGTCAGCTGAGAGGTCCTTAACAAATGACACTCCCTTAGCAAAGAGCACATTTAGCTCCTAGATCTTGGTTTCTAATATCATTCTCCATTGTCTTAAAGAAATGGCTGAATCTAGGACAAGGGTGGGAAATAGGCAAGGTGAGCCTCGTGTATCTTAAAGTATCAGAAAATATTGCACAAATGCTCAACCGAAAATCGACAGGTAGATATGTCAAAGGGGCACCAGAAGCCAGCTGAAAAGGTTCCCAGTGGCCAAAGCCAGAAATTAAATAAAGCTATATTGCATTATAATCCAAGGTAGAAAGTAAATATGTGTGACTCCATATCGATCTAAATAAATGATTGAATAAATTAATAAATGAGGGCTAAGAGCCCAATCTCCCAAGCAGAAGAATAATTTATACAGCTACTCTCCTCTCAACAAGACAGGGCTTAATTCCTCCCTCCTTAAGAGTGGCTTATGCATACATTTCCTTCTAGAGTACATTATGAGGGAAAGTAACCTCACAGAGAAGCAACTTGACAAACACTACTTCAGCCAAGTGATAAAGATCAACATCCACAGTCATAGATCATGTTGATAGTAGGTCACTTTTATATGATGTGATGCAATGGCACTTTACCTCTGTGATCTTCTGAAAATCCATAACCTCAGTCTAATCATGAGAAAAACATTACACACATTCCAAGAAAGGGGCATCCTATGACATATTTCTCAAAATACCAGTACTCCTCAAAGCTGTCAAGGTCATCAGAAACAAGGGAAGTCTTAAAAACTATCACAGCCAAGAGGAGCCTAAGGAGACATGACAACCAAATGTAATGGGGTCTCCTGGATGGGATCCCAGAACAGAGAGAGGACATTAGGTAAAAACCAAGGGAATCTGAAGAAGCTATGGAGTTTAGTGAATAATAATGGATCAATATTAGGTCATTCATTGTAACAAATGTACCATACTAATGTAAGCCATTAAAAATAGGGGAAACAGAGTATGAGGTATATGGAAGTTCTCTGAACTATCTTCACAATGTTTCTGAAAACCTAAAAACTATTCTGTAGAACAAAACCCTCTCGATTTAAAAAAAAAAATGGCTCTACCACTCATTGGTTATATAACTGTCACAAGTTCAATTCCACTCTGTGCCTCAGTTTTCTCCTCTGTAAAGTGGGATTTTTATACCTACTTCACAAAATTGAGGGAGGCAGATTCTATGAGAAAATGTATGCAAAATACTTGTCCTAATGCCTGGAATATAGGAGGTACAGAAATGTGGCATAATTATTATTACTATCACCCTCATCAGTAAAATAAAAATTTAAACTTATTAGCAATCACCTCAACAGAAGAATCTAAAAGTTTCCCTTTACTGATATGGCAATTTTGAAATACAAGTTACTGGGAGGAAAGGCTTGAAAGCCTCACCCCAAACTCATGCCCTGGGATTGGAATGGGGGCGAGACGAATCTGGTAAGAAGACAAACTGGTTTTAAGGTCACCTGGCAGGGAGCAGGCCATACACAACCCACACACAATGTCAGAAAGCATCTCAGAGAATGCGGTTATTAAACATGGTTATCCTTTCCTCATACACCCCATACCCACACACAACATTAATGTATGTAAAATCAAATAATAACTTTGTTCAGTTCGTGCTGGAAAGATGGATGCATTTCCTACATAACTCAGAATACTCTACTGATTCTGGACAGAATGGGGAATAGTACACATACATAGTAAATATAGGCATATGGGAAGTGTGACCAGGGAACCAGCCACTTTGCACCATAAAAATGTTAATGCATTTTTCTCATTCTCTTGTGAGCATCATGTGACAACTTGGAATTTTTAACTGGAAATGGTAACAATAGATTTAATTTATTTGCCCAAATCCCACACTCATAAAGAAAACAATATTTCATAATGTATAACATTACCAAGGGAGCCATAATTCATGGCTAAAGGGTCAGAGTTTATAACAGATGGATTTTCTGAGGTGATTGCGAAAACCTAAGATCCAGCCTCAGCAGCTTGACCCACCGGTCTTAGATATGCAAAAGAGCTCAAGGCAAACACATTATAAATGGCATTGGTCCCTGTCACCAAAGCCCACCCCAACGATTTACCAGGCTTGGCTGGGCTGCCAGAAACCAAACTATGATTTATTGTTCTCTTCAAATTAGTAAAAGCAATGCCATCCATTGTGAATTCTGAAGCTGATGCTTCAAAATGGGCTTGTGAGTAGGTTACGCTTTTGAAACCACAATTCTTTTAACCTTAATTCCCAGCCACAAGGCTCTGCTTTCACCCAAGTTCTTTAGACAATGGTCATAACTGGTAGTATGGCATATTTCTGGACTCTATTAACTCAAATCCAACTAAAATTCACCAAGACAGAGAATCAGCAGGAAGCCAAGTCAGGTCAGGAATCTCCCCAACTCTCTCATTTTACAGATGGGAAAACTGAGGCTACAGGGCAAAGCAACCAGCCTGTTGGGAGCCACACTGAGGTCTCCTGCACATTTAATGTATATATTACTATGTAATACATATGATACACTTTATTGTATATCGGAGAGAAGTGGCTCTTGAAAATCTAAAGATAAGTAGAGGAGTATTTTAATGATGCCCTTGATGGGCACAATTTGCCAGCCTTAAGGAGAGGAGGTGTAAGTTATGGGCACAATATTCCCCACGGGTAAAGTGGGCAGAAAGTGGGACACTCAGCGGAGGCCAGCTGGCCAGGAACAGGCTGCAGGGACCCACTAAGGGGAGTGCTTGGGGCCTGGGGGCAGGTGCCCATCTCAGCCAAGCCTGAGCCCCTGATCCTGGCTTTAACTTCTCACACATTGTTCTTACGCATTTTCACAGAAACCAGTGTGGGCCCTTTCCCGTGAATGGACCACACCTTCTGACTTCCTTCCTCCAGTCTCCGGAAGACACGCCTACCCTCTTCACATGGCTTCATCTCACACAACACTCTCCCTCACTTGCGATCTCCCGCCTCACCAGCTTCCTTCTGTTCCTGGGGTGTTCCTGCCTGTTGGGGCTCTTCCATATCCCCCAACGGCTGGTCCTTCTTGGCATCCACTCACCATCCCATCCAACGTGGCCCTTCTCGCCACAAGCACCCCATCCTAGGACATTTCCCTCACTGCCCGCGTCCCTCAGACTGTGCCTTGATTGTTTACTGGCGTGCTTGGCATCGGTGCCCCCCAAGCTAGACCGTGAGTTCCCCGAGCACAAAGCCCTTGCTGTCTCGTCCGTCCCTGTCTCCCCGGGGCCTAGAAAGTGCCTGGCCCATTATTACCGGCCACAAAATAAACAAGTGCACTATGTTTGAGAGCTGTCAACAATTACTTGAGCCAAAAGAAAAATCTCTTTAATAGCAAGACCCCAGCTCCAGGCGAGAACAGAGCGGGAGGAAAGGCGAGGTGTCCTCGGGCTCCTAGTGCAGCCGGGACTTCAGTTCACAGCACAGAGCGCAGAATTAACTCAGTGGTGAAGTCTTTATACTGCGCCCACTTACGCTTTCCAACACCCTGCCGAGTGGCACCGCTCTGATTTCCAAGCCACTCACCCGGGTTCTGTTCGATTTCAGAATCAAGGCTGAGCCTACGGATGAGTATTCAAAAGGTGCTTCAGTAACTTCAAATGAGGCGTGCGTGTGTGTGTGTGTGTGTGTGTGTGTGTGTGGTCCTGACTTCATTATGAAGCGATGGATATAAAAGTGCTCTAAAACTCGAGATTCCAGACACGTGTGCCCGCACAGCGTTTTCAGCTGCGTTTGATGTTGTGAAGGGCCGCTCTACGGCACTTGGGCAGCGCTGAGTGCCATCCATGGGCGCAGGAGCGCTGCGGACAACAGAGAATGGGGGTCACTTAAGGCTCCTTGAAAACCTTGGCCTCACCGCCCTGGAACTCGGCTACACAGTGGGCGCAGCCGCGGGCCCACTGGTCCTGGACGGTCCTCACGCCCTGTGGGTCTAACCGCCCCAGCAAGCGGCCTCTGCAGACGAAAGAAATGAAGCAAACTCTAAAATGGCCCAGGAGCCGGCCGGAAACTCGCTGCCACGTGCACACACCACGGACGCAGCCAAGAAAGGCCCAGCAGTCGCTGCGGCGCTGTCACCTCCTCTAACAAGATTGATCTGCAGTGAAATAAAAGATAATGCAATCCAGGGGAAATAACTTTGGTTTCCTCTGAGAATGTCTGATGTTGGCAGCTTGCGAGGCTGCCCCTCTCTTCGGCCTGCCACGGGGCCCTGCGGCCCAAATGCGCAGGTGGACATGTGTCACTCACACACCACAGAGGTGCGGACCGACAATGGGGCGTCTCCTGCGAGCACCCCAGGCTCCCCCCACAAAGCCAAAGCTGGCAGGGCCTGGATGCCCACAGCGGGGTCAGGAAGCCCCAGCCGCTCGGAGTTCCCACTGTGTGTGTGGGTGGACGGCCCCCTCCTGCTGTTCATCTAAAGCCACAGTTTTCTGGTTGCTTATTTCCAGAGCCCTCTGGGGCCCCACTGCACGCTTCAAATCAATGACACAATTCTGGAACAGAGTTTCAGCCACAGAAGACATGGCCCAGACGCGTTTTGGACTCTGTAAGCCACAGACCTTTTGGTCTCACTTGATCATCACCAACACATCGGAACCGTCGCATTTTACTGGGCACTTATTTCCTCCACAGGATGGCCAGAAGCAAAAGTCAGGAGGGGGCACCAGGTGGCGGGTTCTTGGCTACCATCTCAGAGAACGTGCCTCCCTATGAACTGGTCCTAGGAGGCCAGTACCATGTAAATAATTCACAAAAGCCAGTTGAGCTCTCTTCACTTGAAATCCTAGTAATACCATACGCGGGAGCTGCTGCCCACCCTCCCGTGGGGCGACAGGCGGCTAGCAGCTTCCATGTCTGGAAGAGGCTCTCAAGTCCCGATAGCCAGTGATTTGCAGATGATTATAACTTTTGCTCTGCATATCACTGTTACTGACAGGCAAACCCCATCAATCCAGTGGCATGATGGATAATAAAAGGAGGCAAACTTGACATCGGGAGCCCTAATAAGCCATTTTTTATACCAACCATGACAGCCGTGAATGCTCACGATCGTTCGAAGGAAAACCAGACCCCTTAGAAGCCTTTTCTCTCCCTGTTCTTCCGGGACCTCGGCACTCGTGCACCAGAGAGACCTCCTAAACCCAAGCGTTTTGTGTCTCAAAAGGAGGAACACAATGCAGCGTTGCATGGCGCCTGTAGTCTAGTTCATGCAAAATAAAACCTTCTTCTCCTCCCAGAGTGTCGCCATAGGCCCCCAGTTTGTCAAGGAAGGACACACACGGAGCAAGGGGGCCCTGACAGCAAGGACTTCAGTACATCAACAGTCACGGCACCTTTTCAATTTTGCTCATCTCTTAGTCTCTAGCCAAATGGAACGTATTACTTATAGCTTGTTGGGATTTATGAATTATTTATAAAAGTAGGTCTATGACTCCAGACTCTTAAAAGACAAACACAACAGTCCCCTCATTGTTACCCACAAATGCGCTTCTATCAGAGAGAGCAGGCAGACATTCTCCACAACACACGCCGCATGTTTGGGCTGAAATAATCGTTGTGAAAATATCAAGCCTGGGAGATTATTCGGAAGCTATTTATGGGATGCCAAAATGTATTTTTAAACTGGTGTCTTTTCTTCTGTGCCAGCCGTGGATTCAAGAGAGACATAGCAAACGTGTGCCACAAACGTATTTCCCGGCCTGAATATAGTTATGCCCTGTCGATGCTACCCAATGGTTCCAGACTGTGATTTTAAAAAAGAGGGGGTGGAGGCCGCACCTCCTTCACATGTGTCTGGCAAGTTCAACGAGGCCACGCACACGAGTCTCCCTCAGCATCCCAGAGCACAGGTACTGGCTGTGCATCCCCGGTGAGGATGAAAATGTGCATGGGAAGACGCAGTTCAACTTTCCATCTCTGGCTCCCGAGAACGCATGACCTTGGCTGGAGAAATAGGGTAGATACTGCATGCCCTCGCCGGCCCATCTCTGTCACAGGCCCAGCTGGAGGGGTTGCCAGGGACACCTGGGTTGAAGGTATCCTGCCAGGGTCTTGTCTGCACCTCCTCTCAGGACAGCGACATGTTTGTTTGGCAGAAAAAAGAAACCCCTACAAGGAGCCAGCATCGGGAGCCCTGCCCCAGCGGTAGCTGGCCCTGTACAGGAGCCCTGAGGGATAGGGCCTTCCGGATGAACCCTTACCCCAGAGACACCTGCTCCTCACCGTCCCACAAGTCCCAAGCATGCTGTTCCCTGACGTGCATCCAGCCATGACTGTCCCCATTGTGCCTGCTCAGACGGTCCAGGCCCCACCTCCAGGCATGGTCCAGAGGCAGAGGTGGGACAAGCAGAGGCCCAGAGGGGCCGATGGCACTTCAGGCCACCTCAGGCTATTGCCCCCATAGTGTCTCCTAAAGCCGCGGTGACGAGTCCACAGCCAATGAAAAGTTCCATAACCCTCTGCGCACAGACAACACCCTTGTTCCCAAAAGAGCACAGCCAGTGGAGAAGCAGGCAGGAGACCGTGAACTTACCTTGCTGGAACATATCTGCCAGGAGGGCGGAGAAACAAGAGAGGAGAGCAGGGGGAGAGAGAGGAGAAAAACACATTAATCATGATGCTGAAAATGACAACGACCATCATCACAGCTAACAGATGCTGACTTCGTTGAGCGCTCTGGGCACAGTACTTCCTTTAACTCAGAGGTAGTGGTCAAGAGCTCGGGCTCTGGGATGGAACTCCTGGGTTTAAGTTCTGGCTCAACACTTACTAATGCTGTGGCTTACGTTTCCCAAACCACAAATAGATAGGAGTACTGGAAAGACCAAACAAATAATGTCCTCTGTTTTAAGAGCTTAGGTTAGTGTCCAGCACATAGCAAACAGAATTCGGTGGTTGTCATTAATATTAATAATATTATTTTTCACAACGACCCCATAGAGTAGGTTGTATTCTCATCCTTATTAAACTATTGAAAGTGAGATTGGAGAAGGTTGGGTCCCTCATCCAAGGCCACGGAGGAGTAAGCAATAGGCTCAGCATTGAACCCAAAGATCTGATTCCAAAACCCGTCTCCTCACCCACCACTAAGTGTCTGACTGGTTTATATATAACACAAAAGCAACAATGCCACACAACAGAAGAAACAGAGGAATCATCTACAAATATACAAGGGTTCCATATTTAAATCCCAGAAAAAAACATTCGTATGAATTCTCTGCTTCATAACTCGCAACTAATGTTACCATGTCTTCACATTAATCCTAGGTCAAAGTCTGTTAAAAGATGAAAAAATATTAATTTTTTTCAACAAATACTGGGGAGGCCACATGCCAAGCACTCTGTCTGGCCCTGGGAAACATACGTCTAGCAAAAGGCATAAATGAACAAGAAGTCACTAATATCCCCTAAGGGTAACCACCAACAAGGCATCTAACAGCTTACATTCACTTTTTCCTGTTTATAGACTTTATATAAATGGACTCATATGTTATGTATTTTTTGCTTTCTGTCTTTTTTGGGGTTTTTTTGCTGCACAGCAATTGTGGGAGTCACCCATGCCCCATGTAGCATGTAATAGTGGATCATTCATTCTCTTTCCCATGTAGTATTCCACAGTGCAATTATGCCCTAATTTATTTTCCCCTTGTAATCTTAATGGACATGTGGATTGTTTTCAGTGTTTGACAGTTAGGCATGGTGATGAGTCTGTTTGTACATATCTTTTGGTGAACAGATGTGCAGACGTCAGGTCCTTTTCATTCAGGCTCGTCCTGCTTCTACTGCCTCCCAGTCACCCCAGAAGTACTCTTGGCCGCTCACATCTCTGACTCAGTAACTTCAAGATGGAAGACAGTGCTGGTAGGAACACAGTCCCACCCAGACGTGAGCCAATGCCTGCCCTGCTAATGGGGCTGCAGATAGGTACAAAACTTCTGGAAGAGAGCTTGACAAGATGTAAGGAAGTGCTAACTATATAGTCCTTGACCTAACTGTACTGCTTTCAGGAACTTAATCTAAGGAAATAACTCGAGGCACTGAGTAAGTCTACAAGGATGTTCATCGCAGCATTGTGTATAATGGCAAAATGATGGATATTGACTGTTTGTCCCCAGGGAATCAAACCACAAATAATTTATCCCACACGATGGATTATGGTGCAGCCATTTAAAATGATTATTTAAAGACTTAGATTGCATTTGAAGGAAAAGAAATCAGACAGCAACGTGAAACATGTATCCTGAGCCCACTTTCGTGGGTGTATGCCTGCGTCTATCTCCATGCAGACAGACAGCCATGGAAATGTTTGTCTTCAGTGATGAAATGTGGGGTCACATCTTTAAAACTTACGTAAGCACTTCTGTATTATTTTAGTTTTTTAACAACGCCATGCTTTTCATCTATACTCTGAATTTTAAAACTTTATCTTCATATTAAAAACTACATAAGAGGGGCACCTGGGTGGCTTAGTGGGTTAAAGCCTCTGCCTTCGGCGGCTCTTCATGATCTCAGGGTCCTGGGATTCACATCGGGCTCTCTGCTCAGCAGGGAACCTGCTTCCCTTCCTCTCTCTCTGCCTGCCTCTCTGCCTAACTGTGATCTCTGCCTGTCAAATAAATAAATAAAATTTTCAAAAAAAAAAAAAAACTACATAAGAACTGTATCGTCAACATCGAATTTGCTGCCATTCAACAGCTACAACATCAGCTCCTTACTTACAAGGTCACAGAGAGTGGAGACGAAAGGGGCACATGCACCTTTCAAAGAAGAAATACGCACCTGGTAGACTGAGCAGCCCACAAGGACAGAATCCCCGTGGGAGCAGTTCTCATTCTGCTGGTGCAGATGTGATGCTCGCGAGGGACATCTTTCATAAGCCATACACAAGCTCCCCAGGGCGCAGCCAGGCTGTGGCTCAGGGATCACAGGCTGTAGGCTCACGATGCCCAGGGAGCAGGCTAAGAACACCACCCCATCCCTCATACTCACAAAAGCTAACTGGGATTGTAAATGGGCATAGTGGTCTGTTACAAGACAGCCGGCTCTGCCCTAACATATATAAGCAGTATATTACCTCCTAACTTCAATCATTCTTCATTGACACAGGTTTTGACCCAGCAGTGTGTGGCTAGCACTGCCCCCACAACTCCATACTGTCCGGAGACCATGAGATCCAGACCACATGTGGCTTCCTAAATACACCTGCCACATGCATCTGCTGCCTGGAACGCACCATCAGAACCACCCACCCTCTGACCAGCCTGCACACCGGAAGGAGCCCTCCTCCTCACCCTTCCAATGTTACAGCCACTGCGAAGTTTCACACAGCCTATCCCCACAGACAGGAAGTCACTGTTTCCACCTCTGTGCCCCTAGAGTAATGTGTGCACGTTGCAATTACCGCTCATATTATAATTAGTTATTTATGTAGACCGTGAGCTCCCGAGGACAAGAGTTACGTGTTTTAATCATCTTTGTGGGTCCTCACTGCCTGGTGTGGTATGCTCCCACACGGGAAGGAAGGAAAGAGGGCTAGTGTGTCTCAGTGCTCATCTGGTCCAACCCCCTCACTTTACAGATGAGGACACTGAGTCCCACAGAAGTAGGAGACTCTTCCCAAGATCACACATGGCCCTAAAGACTCAGCGAGGACTACATGAGATCCATTTAACCTTAATGAAGCACAAAAGCTCATCCTATTATTAGCAAAGTACAAATTAGAGATTTATCATTCTCCTCTAATGAATCCGGACAAAAATTTCCAACCTTGAAAACATCAGTGAAATAAGATTAGTCTCTCAAATACGGATCCAGTCTCGACATCCGTCCAGGATCCTCACCCTCTCCACGGCTTTTGACAGGGATGGCTTCCTTCGAAATTCAGTACTGATTGGAGTCACTGGAGAGTATCAGGGGAGGGGAGGGAAGAACTTCAGGCAGGGATTTAGTCACGTTATTCCTTCCAGCTTCACTGTATATTTCATGCTTTAGCAGATAAATCTGCATAGAGTGCTATTCATGTCTTCTAATTCCAAAAAGCTCTCTTGATTCTCATATAGGCTATTTTAGATTTAAGGAAAAAAAAAAGTTTTTCAGCTTCATTTACATTTTGCACCTTTTCATTCAAATGTAAGTTTTAATAAACACTAGTATAAATATTACAACAATTTTGCACATGAGTTATCTTGTAATTTACACTCTAAATTTATGTCTTTTGTAGTCTGTGGCATAAATCATTCCGTTCTTAGCATTAGTTAGCTCTTTCCTCTGGATAATAACGGCTTGGGCACCGTCTTCAAAATTTCACTTTGCTAGACTGAAACAGCCATCTAGACCCGGGCTCAAATGATTCATGGACAGAAGAACCAAAAACAAGTAAGAAGAAGGTAAATCCTGCGCTGTTTGATTACATTTTACCTTCCCACAAATTCCGGCTCTCAGGAGATATTAGCCACAGAAACACTCTTAACATCATGTACTCTGGTGTTTGTGCCCATCACCCCCAAGTCAAAGGGACTCATCACTCATAAAACTCAAACGGTCTCAAACCTGAGTGTGATATTTGCCTTGCAGGCTGACCGATCACGAGGAATCATACGGTAGTTGATCACTTACACGCTCTGAACTTGAAGTTCCTTGTTGATGACCCAGGGATATTTCAATGCCCGCACTTTGGTCTTGGGCAGTATTTAAGTTAGATCATTTACACAAACGTTCTCCCATCGGCTGCTGTGAACACTCACTCTGAGGGTAACACCCAGCGCCATCTTTCCTGCTCTCCCAGGAGTGGGGAATCACACAAGCACAGAGCTGGGAGGTGCCAGCAGCCACCCAGCCACGGCCAGGTTGAGGCCAAAGGACACCAGAGACGCTTGTGCAGAGGAAATAAACCCCTGCAGACAACGCTCTGCTCACACTCAGTTCCCTCAAGCCCAGCCATTCACGTGAACAAAGGCAGCCTGTTTTCCAGCCCTTCCCCCACCCCCTGGAGCCATTCGGTCCTACAGATAGAAGAAAGGCCAAGGAGAAGTGGGTGACTCAGCTGTGGGAAGAAGAAAGTGAGAGGGAACGCATATTTGTCTTTCTTAGCCTCCATGTCCAGTTTCTTCCATTAGGAGTGAGCATCAGGGGTACTTGCCCTCCTCTCGCACAGCTGCTGAGAGATTCACACCCCAGAGATCTTTAATGCACTGAGTCCTCCAGAGACAGGGCCATAAAAAGACTAGATTACTTACTTATTATTATTAATAAGTTATGGCAATTAGGCTGGGTGATTCCTAAACGTTGCTGATTAAAAACTTTCTTGAGTGCTACTCATTCACATGGCTAGTGTTTACCTCTATTAAAAATGATTTAACTACACTCTGGGCGAACCCCTCTCTTGTGCCTGGGTTAATAATTAGCAGTGCACCGAGCCACGCGGGTTAAGTGAGTTGGCTCTCCTTTATTTATCTATTGCTTTATTTTATGGGGAGAACTGGATGGCAGTCTTATTGCCCATTCAGTTTGCTAGGAATAATTTACTATTTCAATCCACAGTCCATGGCTATGGTTAGAGAAACCTTCACTATTATTACAATATCACACTTAGCCCACACCCCACAGTATTCAAGATATGCCAAACAGTGAAAGTGTGCCTGACTTCCATAAGACTAGGGGAGGGAAAGTTACCAGTTCTCAAACAATGTAATCATACTACTCTTTCAATTTTGCTTTCTTTTCTAGGTTAAATTATATATGAGGGGAGTTTAGTTTCTTGAAAATGCATGCACTTAACTCCCATTTAAGAAGTCTCACCTGGGGAGATAGCTGTCTTGTGAGTCCTCCTGTGGTTTGAGCTACAGAAAGAAAATTCTCTTTCAAGTACAAGTGCTTTTACAGTAAAGCACTGTAAATTTTACTGGGACCCACTAACCAGGGGCCAAGGGAGGGACATAGGGAACAGGTGAAATGAACGAGGCTTTCTTGAATGGGCTAAGGTTCACCATTAACCAAAATCAGTTTCAAGACAGAGCTACCCCCTCACCAAATTTCAAAATCCAGCCAGCTTTACCCATGAATATGAAGAGTAACTAGAATTCAGTCTGCATACTGCTGTAAATCTCTATGAATGAAGTGAATTCTTTCTTTTCTATGTTGAAAAGTGGGCACACCAATGCCTCCTCTCTCGTCTTACACCAGCACTCCAGAGTAGTTCTCTTGATATTGATAAAGCCAAGGTTCAAAAAATGGCAGGTGGGTTTCCCAAGGAGGGCTGCGCTAATTCCTCCTCTCTCAGATATGATCCACTGCCATGTTACCACATAATTATGGCCACTGGATCCCATGACCTAAGACTGGGTCCTAGCCCCCAGCCAGGGGTAACCTCCTGTAGCCAGTGTTCCCATCTATAAACCATGAATGGGAGAGATAAGCTTCTTCCCTACCTTGAGGCTATGATGAGGATCAGGTTGGGTAATTTAATCAGAATAGAGAGAGGGACTTTGGCATCAGATCAAAGCAGCTCAAATCCTTGCTAGTTCACCATCCTAGCCATGTTGGACTAGCTATTTAACCCCCCTGGGTCTTAGTTTTTTCATTTATAAAATATAAAAATATAAAAATAAAAAATATAAAAATAATATAACTTTCTTTTTAGACTCAAAGGGATAGCCAAGATGCATGTGAAGCAATTAGCACGTACTAGCTGGTTTATGGTACATGTTCAATGAGTGAAAGTTAATGTTATTGTAATAATAAGCAATAGGATAGCATAGAAAAGAGCTCAGGTCTTGAAGTCAGAGCCGGTTCCACGCCTGACTGTGTGACCTTGGGCAAATGACTTTAACCTTCCCAAGCCATGCATTTCTCATTAGCAACATACAAATTAACAGTAGCTCACTTCTGTGCTACCTCCTCATGCTGTGGAGATTAAATGAGGTAATATATATAAAAATGCACTGTAACTAGTACTCCAAAAGAATTCTATAAACTGTAGGATTATTAGTCAACACACATGTATTGATGGACTACTATTTGAGAAGCCTTCATGACTTGTATAGGACTGGAAAAGTATCGGGGGAAAAAAAAACATTAAAATAAAATGATCATTTTAATTCCTTCTTGTCATGTAGCTACATGCCATTAAGAAACTCTAAAGCCATTCTCAAATATTACGCGATGAATGAACTATTTTTAATGTGTGAAATCAGAGACCCAAGGACGTCCTATCTCCAAACACTTGTGATCTGAAGAGTTGTGCCTGAAACTCAGAAGTTCCACAAAGCCAGGGCCTGGCCTTTCTCTTTTGGCACCACTCACCCTTCTGAGATTGCCTATCTCTTCTAGACCTGTCATTATTTCTCAAGGTCACCATGTAAAGGGCTCACCCAGCCCTGCCCTGAGCTTTGACTCAAGTTTGAAACCACACTCCCAGAAGCCTAGGGTTCAAAGAAGGTAGGGGCATGGGGACAGCAGGATTAAGACCCATTCTGCTGGACACAGTAGAGTTCTATGAAGAATTTGCCTTTAAGAATAAATAAAGGGTTCTGCTGCTTGATTAAATAAATTTTAAAGTCTGAACACAACAGACCACTTAAGTGGAGCCCCTTCCTATCCAGGTGCAAGTCTGTGCTCTCCTGGAGTACGGCCAGCGCCAAGGCTCCTCCAGAGCCCCGGCATGGCCTCCATGGCACCACCCGGAGCTGTGATTAGTCTCCTGTGTCTCCAAAGCCAGACAGCTCAGGCAGCCGTGTGGCCACGAGCCCATCTCCACACTCCTCCTGTCTCCCCCAGGCTCCCTCAGGCGGCTCGAACTGAACGCAGCCCCCTGAGTCACGGTGACTGGGCACTAGGCCTCCCTCCTCAGTCTCCAGCCCTTGATGCCAAACACTCACCCATTCTTTCATGCGCGTAGGCCTCGTTATCTCCCTCTGCTTTTTCTTCACTGTCTCCCTCTGGGTGCTGGCTAGGGAAAGTTCTACGGTGTTCCTTGCTCCTGTACTCTCCTCACCTTCTCTCATGTTAGAAATGAAGACCAACACGTTGCCTGTCATTGGCAGACCTCTGAAGGCACGTGGCAGTCAGTAAATGTCTTCTAGTATTTGTGAGTAAGAAAAAAATTTTTCTTAAAGCCCTGAAGTACCTTCCTGCTACATTTTCTAGGGAATGTGCTACCAACATCCATCTTGGGCCGCGTGCTTGTAACCCATCAGCCAGCCCTGACTTGGGGAGGCAGTGTAAGAGATACAAGCTAGGAAGCCCTGAAGATTTTTACGACAAGCTACTCCTAGTATATCTCATTCCTAGCACAGAGGGATAAAGCTCTTAACTACTGAAAGAACATAAAAAAATAGATTTAGGAATAATACTTTTTATGATTGCATTCTGTATACTGTGAAAGTTATGTTCGAATGTGCTAGTACTTTATGGAGCTGATAAAGGAGAACAGTATGGCTTCCCAGCTAACAGTGTATTTTATATCCATTTAAAATGTTTTCTCTTAAATCGAATTACTTTTTGAGTAATTATAATAAGACTAATCTGGGCTTAATGAATTCATGTACAAATACTTTAGACTGCATTATTAAAACCTCTATGATATGAAACTATATTAAACTCAATCCCTCCAGCAACCAGCATTTTTCTTGGAAAAGGAAAGCATACATGACTTTCTCTGAATTCTTTTAAATCAGCTAACTGAGAAATCACAAGAAGCCACGTTGATAGCTCAAACAAAAGAAGAGTTTGATAAATAATACTGTTCTAATTTCCCCAAACTTACATGTCTGAATATTAATTGGGGGGGGTCACAGAAAGGTTTGTTTTTTTTTTTTTTTTAAGACTTTATTTTTTTGACGGACAAGAGATCACAAGAGAGGCAGGCAGAGAGAGAGGAGGAAGCAGACTCCCTGCTGAGCAGAGAGCCAGATGGGCTGGATCCCAGGACCCTGGGATCATGACCTGAGCCGAAGACAGAGGCTTTAACCCACTGAGCCACCCAGGCGCACCAGAAAGTATTTTTATTAGGCATCCACGTATGCAAAGGGCTGAAGAGGCGGGCACCTTCCAGAAGAAATTAGTTTGGCTCTGATTAGCAATACTAAGACCACTATTGGTATTTAAAAAAAAAAAAAAAAAATCAGCCTACAGCAATCAAGCCTTATGTTCTAAAAAGTCTCCCAACACAATGGCCTAAATATCTGGATTCTATCCGCAGTAGAGGCAAAGCCACTCATCTCTGGGATTTGATTCCTCCGGCTACAATCTGGTTTGATCTCTGAGGTCCCTTCTAGTTCTAAAGCATGATGGTTTTAAGTTGAAAATTACACACATTATATCAAATGTGCTCTTATGGCGTACAGCTTATTCATCATCGTACCCCTGTTAAATTACATTCACAGAAAAAAATTTTCATTCCCTGCATTTCACATATATCCACAAACATATCCATAATACAGCTGGTGGTTTCTAATTTATCCCATGATATTATCTCAGGAGTAAGGTCTTTTTTCCCATTACACATAAATTATAAACCTTCTGAAATCTTTAAGGTTTTCATGCTGTCTTCCATCAATTTTTATGCCCCCCACCCAACATATACTTCCCAAAAGATGTTCTAGCCATTCTGTTTCCAAGTCAACTGACTTCAGTACCTGTATGTTCCTCACGCAGGTCTGGGAGAGCCAGGCTTTGATAAGATTGGTTGCCCAGATTTCTAAACTCAAACTAGATGTTTACAAATGTCCAACAGGATATGTCTCTCTCTTTGCCAGGTGATCGTTACCAGGATAGACAACTTTTAAGTAAACATAAGACAATGGCCATCATCATTATTCTGATGGTTTGGCACAGATTACTATCAGGAGAGCTCCCAGGAGCCAGAGACAATTAAAGTCTGAGTTCGGAGAAGCTCCCCCCAGCATCAAGCATTGCTGATTAGAATGATTTAGGAAGTGAATATATTTTGGCAAACTGGCCTACATCTTCAGGGAGAACGTTTGGCCACGGGAAACACTCTGGCCCGACCTCAGTTTCAGCCTTGCCCTACCAAAAAGCCTCGGGATAAATGGGGACAAATCATTTACGCACCCTAGGTCCCAAAGGGGGTTTGACTAGAACACCTCTGCCATTCTTTCCAGGTCTATTGTTCTCACCTGAACGTCCCAGGAACCCTTCCTGGGGACTCAGCTATACACCCCAGATCACCTGCCTGTCCCCCTGGTGCACTAATGCACTCTTGCCATTTTCTCTCTTTCTCTCCGCCTGAGCTGGAGGTACCAGGATGCCAGGGATGTTCTGTCCATCAGAATCCCAAGGTCTGAGGCAGAATACTGGAGTATAGTGGACACATCTTCATAGTAATAATAACTAAAATGCTTTCAGAGTGTTCAATGTATCACCCACTATTTTAAGTATTTCACACAGATTGCCTTAATCCTCTCCATTCCCTGAAAAGTTAGCAATCATTATTATTCTCATTTTACATACACAGAAACAGAGGAGCAGAGAGGTTAGCTGAAGTTACCAAAGGTCACAGGGAAGCAAGTGATCTGGCTTCACACCCCAGCTCCTAACCCTGACGCTACACTGTCTCTTAATGAATGGCCAATATGGATAGACGCGTGGAAGCTTAATGGCCCAAGTACCTCAGTCCTTCAAACAGTTCAGGGAGTTAGCACAAGCCATACCCATAATTTTTTTTTTCATATCCGCAGCCCCATAGTTCCAGAATGCCAACCACAATTTTTTCTTTACCTTTATTATCTGTGGATTTGGGGTCCCATTGTGGAAATCACCTGGGTGAGCCCTGACTTTGTTAAAACTTTACAAATAATCTTAAAAAAAAAAAAAAAAAAACTACAATCTCTGTAGGTTTATGGCAACCGCTGAGGTAAAGGAAGGATATGGGGACAAGACGCAGAGCCAGATGTAAGGCTAAGGATTCTAAGAAGAGGCTAAGGAAAGGGAGAATGATTCAACACGGGGCCGCACACCAGAGTGACAAAGATCAGTGCGGCTCACAGACGGTCATGTCCTTTCTCCCAGGGAAAGGAGAAAGGGAGAGGTAAGGGGACGGAAAGAGGTAGGGTGGGAGGAAGTGTGTTGTAGGCTGTACTCATACGGGCTCTGCACCCACAGGCTTGGAGCCGGGAGCTCGTTCGGCCACTGGCCAAGTTCACTGCCCCCTCCGAGGCTCTGCACCCCCACCGGGTACCCTGGGAGCCACAGATGCTCTCACGGGGATTCAACCTCATGCAGCTCCTAAAGCCAACAGCGTCCCGCACACAGAAGGTTCTTAGAAGCAGGTGTTTGGGGCAGAGACTTGTGAGAAATGAAGTTTCCTAATATCACGAAATCAACACACTCTTTTGGACCCCTAGACCCCGTGCTTATTGTGATGAGTAAAACATACTTGCAGGGATCTGAATGCAAAAAGCCTGCTCTCCATGCCCAGCAGCCCCCTGGTCAGACTTGTTCCCGAGGAAGCAAGATCAATGTTTATTTTGCGAGCAAACATTAAGCCCTGAAGTATGACCCCATACTCTATATGACATACATGCCAGTATCTTGCCGAGAGAGGTGGGAGCGAGTAATTAAATATGAACGACAGGTACTTCATGAACCTTTCAGCGTGTGGGTCTTTCTTCTGGAAGGCAGTACGTTTTTTTAAAGTCGTCTGTTCACAGGCTTGGTAGATAACGCGCTCCTCTCTCTTCCCCATCATGCCCACGCGTGGCAGGACCTCACGCCAGGCTGAGCTCTTCTGCAGGGGGGCCGGGACCCTTCAGGGGGCAGAGGACCAAGAGAGCTGAGGACCTCCCGATCGGCCTCTGCAGCTGTAAGCTTTTATCCTTGTGAGGAAGAGCCGGCAAGTAATAAATGTTGGCACCACACAATACACCCCACTGGGCTGCTTTTCAGAATGACAAGGCAAAGTTCACTCGGCAGCTTAAGATTCTTTTAAACCTGTATGATATTATTCACTGGCTTAGCACAGTCATGAGATGTAAATGTCGTCTCATGAAGGATTTGCGCTGTTGGCTGGCCCTGAAGGAAATGGTCCCAGCATCTTACAGAGCTTGAGAAATTTTAAGCATGCTTTCTGTATAATATGTATACATAAACACACACACACACACACACGTGCACCCTGTGCATACACAGGGTGTGTGTGTGTGTGTGTGTGTGTGTGTATTTTTTTCCAGCATCCTATTATTCTTCAAATCCAGAAGCTGGGTTCTAGCTCCAGCCCTGTCCCTAACTGTTCATGGCTGGCTCTTAGTCCCTCCTGGAGTCCCTCAGTTTTCTCACCTGTAATTGAGGATAAAGCCAAACTTTACTGTTTTTCCGACAAAAACATAAGATAATGGATGTAATCACACCCAGAAAAAATAAAGTTAAAATTTTTGATGCCTTTTTAGCATTCCGTGGAGCTGATGTACTGTATTAAGCCTAAAAGAAGCACCTAAAAGAAGCTAAAACTCAGATCCTACAGACAGTTTATGATAAAAAGGAGTGTCAGACACACGCAAGGCAAAAGTGTTCAATTCTTCAGAGAAAGTAAGACAGCAGAGTGAGGAAAGAAGAAATCTCAGGAATGGGGCTTCATGGACCAGGTCCAAACTAAGTTGGATCGTGAAGGGCAGTCTGAAACAAAGCCAACATTTATTGAGTCTTTATTTCTAAGGGTCCTCTTTAGAAATTATAGAATATATAGAGAGATTATATAGAAAATTATAGAAAATATATAGAAATATATAATTATATTTATGTATAAAATAGATAATATATATTTTGTTTATATATTTGTATATAAAATTTATTTATATATAAAAATATATAGAAATATATAATTATAGAAAATATATAGAAAATACAATGCTCTCCAAAACTCTGTGAATTAAATATCATTTTCTATCTTCTTTTTATTAATAAGTTAATTTGCCAAAGATCCCAGCAGCAATCTCACTGTAGGACACTTCCTCGTCACCAGGGCACTGTAGAACCAAGAAGTGGAAATGAGAGAAAAGGGAGAGACAGGACAAGTGACTCCAAAAAAAAATAGAATGGGCTCATGGGAAGCCAGAAAAGACCTAAGGAAGTGGAGATACATGCTGTATTCACAGACTGGAAAGCTCAATAATGTTAAGATATCCGTTCTCTGCAAATTGATCCATAGATCCAACACAATCCCAACTGTAATTCTGCCAGACTTTATGCAGGAAGTGAGAAGCCAATTCTAAAATTTATAAGAAATACAAGAATTAAGAATAGCCAGTCATCTTTCAAAAAAAAAAAAAAAATAAGAGCAGAGCAAAGTCAGAGGACTAACACCACTCGACTTCAAGACATATAATAAAGCCACAGTAATCAACAGAGAGTGTTACTGGCATTAAGACAGACAAGTCGATCAATAGAGTAGGATAGGGAGCACAGAAACAAACCTGCATTTTTACAATCATTTGATGTTTGAGAAAAGAGTCAACTCAATCCAATGGGGAAAGGCAAGTCTCTTCAACAAATGGTACTGGAGGATCCATAGAGAGAAAAATAAACTTAACACCTGCCTCTCACCACACACAGAAATTCATGATATGTCCTAGACCTATAAATAAATGCTAAAACTATTATTTTTCTAGGAAAAAGCATAAGAAAATATTCTAGTGTAGGAGTAGGTAAAGATGTCTTAAAAAGTATTCTGAAAGCAACAGCAATAAAAACAAAAAGAAGTTAACTTTCATCAAATTTTAAAACTCTGCTCAATAAAGGACATCATTAAGAAAATGAATAATGAGCTATTTGGGGGAGAAAATATTCACAAAACCTGTATCTAACAAAGGTCTGGTATCTAGTATTTGTAAAGAACTCCTTCAACTCAGTAATAAAAAGACAAACAATGCAACATTTAAAGTGAGTGAAACACCTGAACAGACACTTCACAAAGAAAAATATACAACTGATCAATAAGCCCGGAAAGAAGTGTCTAACATCGTTAGTCATATGGGAAATGCAAATTACAACCGTAATAATGGATCAGTATGCACTCACCAGAATGGCTAAAATTAAAGAGACTCACAACATCTAATGTCAGTGAGGATTCATAAATTGCACCTGAAACTCCCCATTGTTAGTAACAGTGTAAAATGGCATTACTTTGGGGAAAGGTCTGGTAATTTCTTAAAGACTACACATATACCTACACCATGATCCCACAATTCTGCTCTAAGGTATTCACTCAAGAGAAATGAAAACATACATCCACAAAAATAATGTGTACACAAATGTTCATAACAGTCAGAAATAGTCCACATGTCCATCAACAGGAGAATGGATAAACAAATTTAATTATATTCATATAATAGAGTACCATAATATAAAAAATGGAAATAGTGATATATACAACAGGAATAAATCTCATTAATATCATGCTGAGCAAAGGAAGCCTTACACAAAAGAGGACATACTGCCTGGTTTCATTAATATAAAATTCTAGAAGAGGCAAATGAATCAATGGGTGAAAACAATGGCAGTACTCCCCAAACTGATCCACAGATTCAACACGATCCTATCAAATCCAGCTTTCTTCACAGAATCTGGCAGGGGATCCTAAAATTCATATGGAATATTAAGGAATCTTGAAGAGCCAAAACAATCTTGAAAAAGGAGAACAACATTGGAGCTCTCATACTCCTACGTCCCAATTTCAAAACTTCCTACAAAACCATTGTAATCGGGATGCCTGGGTGGCTCAGTGGGTTAAAGCCTCTGCCTTCGGCTCAGGTCATGATCCCAGGGTCCTAGGATCAAGCCCCACATTGGGCTCTCTGCTTTGCAGGGAGCCTGCTTCTTCCTCTCTCTCTCTGCCTGCCTCTCTGCCTACTTGTGATCTCTGTCTGTCAAGTAAATAAGTAAAATCTTTAAAAAAAAAAAAAAAAAACCACTGTAATCAACACAGTGTCACATGGGTTAGACACATAGATCAATGGAACAGAATTGAGAGCCCAGGAAAAAACCTTCACTCACATTTATAATCAACTGAATTTTGGATAATTCCATGGGGAATTATGGGGGAAACATAATCTTTTTAACTAATAGTGATGGGACAGCTGGATATACCCATGTGAAAAACTGGACTCTTATTTCACACTACATATAAAAATTAACTCAGAATGGATCAAACATATAACAAAACTACAGAACTCTCGGTATAGTCACTATTCATATTTTGCCATGTTTCTTTCTATGAATATTCTTCTCATGAATATGTATTTCTTGCTTTTTTCCAGTTGAGATTACAATATAACAATATGTCAGTGTTAATACAAAACACTTTATATGTATAATTCTGAAGAATAATTTAGGTAAGCACTAATTTTTCCTCTTTAAAATCATTCTCCTACCTTTGGACACATATTTCCAATTTCTTGCGTTAAACTGAAATTGAGGGGCACCTGGGTGGCTCAGTGGGTTAAAGCCTCTGCTTTTGGCTCAGGTCATGATCTCAGGGTTCTGGGATCGAGCCCCACATCAGGCTCTCTGCTCAGTGGGGAGTCTGCTTCCCCCTCTCACTCTCTGTCTGCCTCTCTGCCTGCTTGTGATTTCTGTCTGTCAAGTAAATAAATAAAATCTTAAAAAAAAGAAAAAAACTGAAATTGAGATCAGGAAAAAAAAAAAAACTCTTAAAGGGCTAAATCTTTGTGGATAAATATTTGTACCACTGAGCTGTATTGAGCTGAGAATTTAAATGAATGAATATAGTTTCTTAACTATGACATCAAAAGCACAAGCAATGAAAGAAAACACAGAGAGCCTAAAAATTAGAAATTTCGTGTATCGGGGAGCATTTCTCTACTTAGAAGGGATGCTGCCCAAGTCATAAAGGGATGCTGCCCAAGTCACTTAATAAAGCCAACTGCATCTTTAAAAAAAAAAAAAAAATCATGTCTCAGAGAGCACCATCGAGAAAGTGAAAAGACAACCCACAGGATTACAGAAAGTAACTGCTAATCATCTATCTGATAAGGCGCTCATATCTAGACTACGTAAAGAATTATTATTACTTAAAAATAAAGAGAGCAATAGCCCAATTAAAAAATGGGCAAAGAATCTGAATATACATTTCTCCAAACAAGGTACATAAATGGCCAATAAGCACATGGAAAGTCTCTCAATGGCATTACGCATCAGGACAACACAAATCAAAACCACAGCAATGTAACACTTCACAGCCACTAGGACGGCTATCTGCAAAACAACAGTCAATACCCAGTGTTAATGAAGAGCGGTAGAGACTGGAACACTGCTGCTGGGAATTCGAAAATACAGACTTGGGAGAAGAGTCTGGCATGACCTCCAAAGGTCAAATAATGAGTCACCATATGATCTTCATTCAAGTCCCAGGTATACACCCAAAAGAAAGGAAAACAGATAAGGGGCCCTTGGGTGGTTCAGTCAGTTAATCATCCAACTCTTGATTTTGGCTCAGGTCATGATCTCAGTGTTGTGAGATTGAGCCCTGCATCAAGCTCTACACTGGGTGTGGAGTCTGCTTGGGATTCTCTCCCACCCCCCTCGCTCTGCTCACTCTCTCTCTCTCTCAAGAAAAAAAAAAAGAAAGAAAGAAAGGAAAATGAAAGAAAAACAAAAAGGAAAACATATGTCCCCACAAAACCTTATATATGACTTCTCACAACAGCATGAGTCATAATCACCAAAAAGTGGAAACAACCAAAATGGCCGTCAACTGGTAAATGGGTATTTCCAATGATGAGCTATGCCAACCTCTGCCTCTCGGGGCCACAGCTGGGCAAGCCAATCTCATAACTGCATCCAACTCTTCATCTTATGAACACCATCTAAATAAACTCACGTGCTTGGATGTTGGCACCATGCTGCGTACTGGGCACAGATGAAAGACAGCATCTCCTCTCAAGGAATCGCAGCCTGGTGCCTCAGTCTACATCCAGCCATGGGCGGCCACAGAGCCCTGGAACATGGGGAGTCTGAACTGAGATATGCTCTGGGTATAAAACAGATACTGCATTTCAAAGACTTGGTCAGAGAAAAAAGTAGAACAGTTAATAATTGTTTATACTGAATTACATGCCGAAATGATATTTTGGATTAATGGGGTGAAATTAAATGTTAAAGTTTATTCATCTGTGTTTTTTTTCTTTACATTTGAATATGGTACAGAAATTTTTAAGTGACATATATAGCTTTGTACTCTTGGGTAGTACTGGTTTAGATTTTTAAATATAAATAAATCATTGAAATTCTCCTGGTCCCCTGTGCGTTAGAGGATCATTTCATGCAGACTCTAAATGGTGATTAACTTTGAAGTCCACTCAGCAGTTATAAAATGCTTGCTGCCCTGCAATTATGAAGGCACAAAAGGTTCCTTGTTTGCTGCCCTCTGCCAATTGGTCCCTTGGACTAGAGTCGAAGATGTTCAGCACGGCCTTTAAACATTGGTGTGCCCAAGTCGTTACAAAGCACAAATGTTTCCCAAATAAGGCAGGCCCAAAAAACTTTGCCTGAACTCTTTAAGACTCATGATCAAAAGGACTGCCTTTTAAAATGATGGAAGATCGAACTGAGATGACAGACCCCCATTCACAGAGAGAGAACTTTTCCTAAGAGGGGTTTCATCTCAAAGGGGCTTTGCATGTCATCTGGGAGGCTTCCCCTGGGCACGCCACACTTGTGAACCCTGAATGGTTCAGGCAGGTTTCTGCTTCTCCTTCTCCAAGTCTCTCTTTGATCTTCATGTCCAGGTTAATAAGAACAGGGTCTGCGAAGCAGAGGCAAGCTCTAGGTCCTGGGCCCTGCTGAAACTTAACACAAAATCCAGAGGTATGTCTGCACCCCAAGAAAGGAAACAGAAATGGACTTCAGTGTGGCTGGTGATAAAGATGTCATCACTGGGCAGCAGAGTCAAGATACCCCATGTTGCTTCTTCTCCATCCCAACAACACCCAAAGAACCCTGTCAAACAACGGACGCTCTCCTTCCTGCACTCTGGAGTTAAGAGATCAGATTTGGAGGCAAAGTAACATGGTCAGAGCTGGTAAGTGGCACAGCCATGACTCCAACTCCATGCTACCTAATTGCAAAGCTACTGTCCTTAACAGGCACCAAGCCATACCATCATGCTCTCATTCCACAAATGCTACTCACTGCTGCATGTTGTGGGATGAGGTGAGGGTGATCTTTTTTAAAACGATGTAAGAACTAGAATCCTGCCTCCGCAAATGAGATACTCTCAAATTCTTGTACTTTCTTCTCTTCAGAGCTTCCAGTAAGTTGCAATAGAAGACAGTTTCATTGACTTGATTGCCTCCATTACAGAATGCATTATGGAAGCCGAGACAAAATTTCTCAGAGTCCTTTCATTTCTTCGGAGAGCTCAACAGGTAGACGTGGAAAGTGGGCTCAATTGTGTGTCCTGTCACATGAGAGACGCTTCTTCTGTGGGCTCATTCGTGAAAGAGTGTGCCGTCAACCACCCCGGCCCCAGCACTGAGGGCAGCACCCACTGTGCTCGGTACCAGGCATATACAAAGCCCAATAGACCATAATCTCTGCCCTCTAGGATATTTCGCAGTAAGTGCCTATCAAGTTATTTTAAAGGGCCTTTGTTTGGGGCAAAGTGTGCTATAAAGAACAGAGCTCATTTCTGGAGCCAGTCTGTGGCTTGAGACATCTTCAAATTATAGCAGTTGTTACAAAATGTACCTGACTTAGAGTTTCAAAAGAACTGGCTGTAACATGGCTATTTCTAGCCGGAGTGTTTCAGGGCTTGGGTAATCAAAACGTCCTTTTCTGTTCTTCTCCCACCCCTCCCATTATCGCCCAGGCTTGGTAGTCAGTGAGCAATTGGCTGCCTTTGAAAGCCCTGGGTGGTGTGATTTGGAAAGTTAAAGGAATTATGATGGAAATGTCATTGCAGGCTAACAGAAGTCGGGAGGCTCTGAGGATGAGATTTAAAGGGGTTTCAATCATCTCCCAGCTGGGCAGCCCTAGGAAGCCAGGAGGGCTCCAAAGAATGGCCAAGGGCACTAGGCTTCTCTCCCTCTGCTAAGGTGTGCAGAATAATGGCTCCCTAGAGACATCCACCTTCTAATCCCTAGAACCCACGGCTATGTTACTTACATGGCAAAAGGGACTTTGCAGAGGTGATTAAATTAAGGATCTTAAGATGGGGAAATGATCCTAGATTATCTCGGAGGACCCAATCTAATCATCACTCTGAATCCTTGAAAGCTGAAAACCCTTCCCAAGAGAGATGTTCAAGCAGAACAAAAGGGCCAGAGAGATGCTAAGTTGCTGACTTTGAAGACGAAGGAAGGGAACCGGCAGCTACGAAATGCAGGTGGCCTCCAGACGGCGGGAAAGGCATGGAAATGGATTCTCCCTCAGAATCTCCAGAAAAAAATCACAGCCCTGCTAACACCTTGATTTTAGCCCAGGAAGATCCATACTGGATTTTGAACCTAAAGAACTACAATAACTTTGTATTGGTTAAGTTACACAATTTGGGGTAATTTGTGAGAGCAGCAGTAGAAAACGAATATGCTGGTTACATCCAACCAGTGGGAAGG
The DNA here is from genome assembly GCF_009829155.1 of Mustela erminea. Taxonomy (NCBI): domain Eukaryota; kingdom Metazoa; phylum Chordata; class Mammalia; order Carnivora; family Mustelidae; genus Mustela; species Mustela erminea. The sequence goes on from NC_045627.1 coordinate 77,947,582, forward strand.
TCAGGCAATGAGGCAGAGGGACTGTACAGTGAGCGCACAGCCAGAATGGTTGACTTAACCAACTACTCAATTCTATCCAAAACAAAGCTCAAGTATTTTTATGGAATGACCTAGTATAAACTTCATCAGAGCATGGGGACGTGGAGAAGGAGCCCACACTCTGGGCTGATTGTGTATGCTCTTTTTGTCCCTACCCAACTCTCAGTCCTTGTTGATCTAGAGCCCAACAATGATATCAGATGGACCTGTTCTCCTGTGGAAGGAGATTAGGGAAAGGAAGGGCGGTATTCCCCGTCTTATTCGTAAGACTTGAACCCTCCCCAACTCTCTTAATGGCTACATCATGTGTTCGATACAGGGCAGATAGTTGCAGTGACTAATGGAGATGAGGAGGTGGCTCTCCTCCTAGTTTAAAACACAGACATAGACTCACGTTTCTATAGAGATAGTCAGCTGCAGGATTGCCCTTCCCCCTAATACATACATGTTTTAAGGAAATCTGTTAGTGCTAGGGCTCTGTTAATGATGGAGGACTGCATGCTGGAGGGACTGGTGGTATCCTTGCCCCTCTTCTTTTTTCTGTAAAGGTGAGATGATAGTTTATCGTAAGCAGTTCACCGATACAAATATCCATGTGGGAGGGGAGGCTGTTCCACAGTATTCTGTATCCCCACTTGGCACCCCCTGGGAGCTTTGTTTTCCCCTTGATTTCCCTGGAGATCACTAGCTGTGACTTTGACTTAAAATTCCCAAGGAGCTTCTTTTGGCCATTTTTGTACTTTATGAAACCATTTCTCCAAGGGAGTAGTCACCCACCCATTTGACAACTTTCTGGAACACTCTCTCCATGTCGAATCTCATCAACCCAAAGGGCATCAGGTAATTGAGGACTTACAACCCAGTCTGAATTGGGGTTCCCTTTTTTTTTTTTAAGACTTTTTATTTTTTTTAAAAAGCTTGTATTTGTTTGTTTGAAAGAGAGACAGAGAGAGCAAATGGGGGAGGAGCAGAGGGAGAAGGACAAGCAGACTCTGAGCTGAGCATAGAGCCCAACATGCGGCACAATCCCATGACCCTGAGATCATGACCTAAGCCAAAAATCAAGAGTCAGGATGCAAATCAAAATCAAGATGCTAAACCAACTGAGCCACCCAGGTGACCCTAGACTTTATTATTATTATTATTATTATTATTAATTTTTTAATTAACATATAATGTATTATTTGCCCCTGGGGGACAGGTCTGTGAATCGTCAGGTTTACACACTTCACAGAACTCACCATAGCACACACCCACCCCATTGTCTATAACCCAACCACCGTCTCCCTACATCCGTACCCCCCAGCAACCCTCAGTTTGTTTTGTGAGATTAAGAGTCTCTTATGGTTTGTCTCCCAATCCCATCTTGTTTCATATAGACTCTTTACTTAAGAGCAATGTCTACACCCAACATGGGGCTCAAACTCATGACCCTGAGATCAAGAGCCCCATGCTCTACCGACTAAGCCAGCCTAGTGCCCCTACAGTGCGGTTCCTGACCAAAGGGACTCCTGATCGATCATGATTTTTACCACCATTTCCTAAGTGCCTGCTCTATCCCAAGTACATCACATGAATTTTCTGATTTAATCCTTACAGCATCCCTGAAAGATAAACAGCATCATCACATTTTAGAGACGAAGACTAATAACTTGTTCAAGATCACAGCGATAGACAAGGAAAGAGCTGGACTCAAATGAGTTCTCTCTTATGACAAAGCTCAGGTTTTGCTCACTAGACATGTGGTCTCCCAAGACTGGAACTATTTGCTCCCCAAGAGTTTCTAGGAATGTGCCACATGAATATACATACACACAAAGGCTGCTGTATGCCGGTTCTCAGTTGAAATCCAGCTTCTCTGGTTAGTTAAGGGAAGAGTTCTTGATGTTATAAACAAGACTGGTTTCAGGGGCACCTGGGTGGCTCAGTGGGTTAAGCCTCTGCCTTCAGCTCAGGTCATGATCTCAGGGTCCTGGGATTGAGCCCCACATCGGGCTCTGTGCTCAGTGGGGAGCCTGCTTCCCCTTCTCTCTCTGCCTGCCTTTCTGCCTACTTGTGATCTGTGTGTGTGTGTGTGTCAAATAAATAAATAAAACCTTAAAAACAAAAAAAAAAAAAAGAAGAAGAAGGACTGGTTTCACTAGAAATATTTATTGAGCAACTACTAGACAGTAGCCATGCATAGAAACAGGGCTCTGGCCTTGAAGAAACCAGGTATACGTGCACACACATACACACACACACACCACTGAAAGACAAAAAAAAAAAATACTTTATCAAAGCTGTCAGCAAGAGAAGTGTTACTTTCCTTGTAAGCAGCAGCCACCACAATTCATTCAGTAAACTTCAGAGAGGATGAACTTCGACTTCAAAGCAGAAGCCGAAGGAGAACATGGGAGTGTGGAAATACAGAACGTCTTCTGGAAGAAGGAAGCATCTTTGCATTTGTAGGGGAGAACAGAATGAGAGGAAGCTAGAAAGGTAGGACAGGGCTAGATTACAGCGTGGGAAAGCCTGAATACCATGTTAAAGAAAATTTGGACTTTATTTTCTATTTTCAAAATATTTTTATACATTTTAAATTCATTCCATGGGGAACAAAGAAGAGTTCTGAGCAGGAAAGTAAAATGTTCATGGTTGTGCTTGGAGGGAATTCCTGAAAGAGGTAAAGGGACCGTCAATGGCAGATGGGTCCCAGAGAAGGCAACCAAGCAGGCACAAAACCCATCCCCAGGACTGTTTCAAGAGCCTGTGAGGTCTGAGATCCAGCAGACAGCTTCAATTTCCGACTCCAGCTTTTTCATTAGCTGGCTCTATGATATAAGCCACATGAGCCTCAGTGCCCCCATGTCTTTAGTTCAGTAACACGGAACTAAGAAATTGCTAAAACCACATCTACCTCTAAAATGTTATGATTCAAAGTTATACATTTGTACCCACTGCAGCAAATACACCTTTGTATCATATAAAGCATGGAGATAACTCATCCTAAGATCATTTGGATCTTGTTGCTGACTCAAATGATGTAATTTGTAGGAAGTATTTTTTTCAGTGTGTGTATGTTAGGTAAATCCAAGTGAAAACTTCTTGTTCTGAATGCTACCTTGATGAAAAAATGTTTTTCTTTCTTAAAAAGTATTCCCCTTTTCCCCTTTCCAGATTCTAGACCTCCATCTTAACTGAAAACTGCTGCCAACCTTTTCCCAACTCACCTGCTTAGTGAAGAAAAATAATCTGTTGGAATATACCCATAAATTTAAATTCTAACTACAATATAAAAGCTAATGCCCTGTGACAGGCATTACTTCACATTTCCACAACACCTAAATCAAGACCTGGACACACAAGCTTATTTAGAAATAATTCTACCTAGTTGTGGATCAAGGGCACTTCCTTCTGCAAACAAGACCATTTCAGAAGGATTTCCTTAAAATGTGGTTCTGTCTATAGCAGACAAGTTCATGTTATTTGCGGGGTCCACCTGGGACCCCAGGAGGAAGACAGAGTATAGAGAGAGGAGGAGAAAGCAGACCCATCACTTTCTTCCTCAGTGGCTCACTATTCCTTCTCACCAACAAATGTCCAATAATTCAAATGGGTGAGAGAGTGTTGGTCCTTTATGCCAACCAGCCAACCCTGCTGCTGGACTCTGGAAACTGTTAAAATAAACAAGTTAAAAAATTAAACATGCTTCATATTATTTCAAAATAATATGGGCTAAAACACTAGCGAGTTCATCCTCCTGGGGAATCTACATTACGGAGTGTAATTTGGCAACCCTCCAGGATCTTGTCTTCAAAAGCTGTTGGGTGATTTAAAGAGATGAGTATTTTAGTGCCTTGACTTCTCCTTAAATATACACCATTTGAATGAATCCATTTATTGTAAATATCAAGGCATTGTGTTTAAAATTTCATCTCTCAAAAAAAATTCTCTGCCGTTTTTCTTCAAACCTTTTATGATATTTAAATGATCCCTAATTTAAAAAAAAAATACTAATCCTGGTGTTTAATGATGATAAAAGACTTTTCTATTTTTGTAACAAATCAGAACAAAAGCTATTACAGAGTAATTAAACACCACATTCAGCAGAGATACCGAGAAAGGGAGAACTGCAAATTACTTTTTACAGCTTGTTCTGAAGTTTTCTGAAGTGGAACACATTTTAATCATTAAACTCCTCAAAGGTGTTCAAAAGTAATCAGGAGGGTTGTGGGATAACCTCCAGTTGTAGGGTACCAAAGCTTCAGATCTTCCCAGGGGCTTCCATCAAGGACTGTCACCAGTCTGAGGGCCCATCCGTCAGAGGTAACTGCTAGAAAGCCCACTTTTCATGTGTTTTCCTACTTTGCGGGGGGGGGGGGGGGTGGCGGGGGGGGGGGGAGTGCACAGAGATCTCCAGCCTTTAATTAAATATAACAGGCTAGTTCAGGTTAAAGAACAAGTGACTTGAAGTTCAGGTCTAAACCAGAACCCTGACAAGTCAGTCTTTAGTTCTTTCCTGTTATTATTTTAAAAGGTATAATTAATTTTAATTGAATGAGTCAGCTTTCTGAGTATACCTGGCAGTGTGTAAGCATATTAAAATGTAAGGATTCCCGGCCTTATGGAATTCCCAGGATTCGTTCCCTGCATCTCCGTGCAATCCAGTTAATGATCTCTCCAGGCAGGCAGCCTGGGCAGACGATGCGGCCGCCCATAAACCCCTCGGTGTACACACCCCTCGCTCAACATCCTCTCCAGTGACACCCTCCCCACTCATTAGATCACAAGCTCCCTGGAGGCACAGCCCTCCTGCTCCCCTTGGCCACCTGGAGCAGAGCCACGACCTATCAGCTGCCCCCAATCCATCAGCAACTTCCTCCTTTAAAGGTATCCGTCCTGCCCAACTGGCTCTTCTTTGAAAACTGAACCATCTAAATACAGTTGATCCTTTAACGACCTGGACATTAGGGGCGCCCACCCTCCCCGGTCCCTGATCTGCTTTTAACTTTTGACTCCCCCAAAACTCAACTACTGATAGTTTACTGGAAGCCTTACCGATAAACAGTTGGTTAACATATATTTTGTGTGTTATATGTATGACGTACTGTATTCTTACAGTCAAGTAAGCCAGAGAAAAGAAAATCCTAAGGAAGAGCGAATACATGCGTGTACCAAACCGTAAGGGGAAAAAAATGCACATATAATTAGGCCTACGTAGCTTAAACTTCTGTTGTTCAAGGGTCAACTATACTTGGCATAGTTTCTTCTAACAAATACACTTGATTTTTTCATTTTTCCCCAACACAAATTATGCATAAAGGCCCACCTTACATAAAAGGGGGAAAAAAGAATTATTGTCCTTAGAGCTCACTGAACATGGCTTTGGGGAAGAGTCTGTCATTTACTATAATCAATGTTCCCTGACATGGAGCATGGGAATGGGCAGCTGCAGATCGATGCATTTTGGGATATGACCCCTTTTGTCTCTCTCCTCAGTTCCTGGCTTGAACGAGCATTTTAAATCTCCCTTCTCTATGGGAGAAGGTAAAACTGTACTTATATTTACGACCCTGATGAATGAAGGCAGTCTTTTTGTGCTAAACCAGAACACAGCTCTGACTATCCCACTGCCGTTTTTTTTTTCTTGGTCACCTTTGAGGAAAAGGCCCACAGCCAGCTTACCTTAGTTTCCCTACCCAGCGAGGCCTTGAAAGTGCTGGGAAGAACTTCTACCCATTCAATTCTAATCTGGTGAGGGTTAAAACTACTTTTAACTGGATAGCATCTAGGGAATCTAGAGGAATAAAGGGACAAGCATAAAGAAGAAAACAGCTCCAACTGGCGTGGAGAAATAGGGGCTAGCATCCTAAAATTTAGCCCGTCTTTTTCACCTCGGGATGGCTGTTTCTGAACCCCCAAGGCATAGCCTAAACGTAAAATACAAGGCAGAAGAGACCTCACTCGAGGGAGGTCGGTCCATTTGGATCCAATTTAGCAAACTCCTCATAGACAAGGGTCTCGGAACCTAGTCATGTTCTCCACTAGATCACTCAGTGGCCTTGGGCAATGCGTTTGGCCTCTTAATGTCCCTCCTTGTATATACAAACATTCCTTAATGTAAAACACTCCACACTTAGGAAAACTGTATAACTCAGGGACCCAACACAGAGCCCTGGGGAGGTGCAGAACAACACTTGGAAAATCTCAGTATTCATTCTCCAGACCCAGGAATCAGGGACATCAGCACTGCTCTCAGCAGACAAGCAAACCGAACCATCCTCTTGGAGGTGGTTGACCAAGGCCAGCCGAAGGCAGGAAGCATGTGACTAAATGGTCATTGCAGCTTATCTGAAAATTTATGATAAGCCAGAGTTTCCCTAGGCTGTTAAATTAAAGTTCCTTTTTCTGATCCACAGTTTCTTTTCCTAAGAAATGAGTCTCAAAGTGCATCTATCCCGCCAATGATGAGTAAGATGGCACTGATGACATCGGATTAGACATTCTAACATCTTGTTGAAGTCCTGTACAAAACGTCCCTGCACCTCCGAGCACTGAGAAACTTCCAGCCCACCCCCCTCACGACCAACCCCCAACACGCGAAACCCTAATCCAAACTGAGAAAGCAGATCTGACCTGTGACAGCAGCACAGCTGGTGAGAGGGTGAGTCCACCATCAATGGCGCCACCAACATTCCCTCCCCCAAACCGACAAATGTCCACCGCATTTGGTAAGGACTGAATGTTTATATCCTTCCCCAATGTTTTATGTGGATGTCCTATCCCCCAATGTGATGGTATCTGGAAAGGGAGACCTTTGGGAAGTGATGAGGTTTAGGTGAAGACCCCCACCCCCCATGATGGGATTAGTGTTCTTCTAAGAAACACCAAAGATCTTGCTCTCTTTTCTCCCTGAGCAGCACAAAGAAGTCATGTGAGCACACAGCACAATGACAGCCACCTGCAGACCCAGAGGAGAAGATTCAGGATGAAATCTGCCTTGTTGGCAACATGATGGGGAACTTCCCAACCTCCAGAACCAGGAGCAATAAATTTCTGTTGGTTTAGCCACGCAGGCTATGGTTTTTATTACGGCATCACCTCTGTGAGCTTTGTTATAGCCCTTCAGGACAGTGACAGAAGTGGAGTCCAATGAAGGCAGCACTGAAGACCATCTCTGTTCCCTTCAGGATCTTCAAGCACTGTGGCCTTTGTTACAAGGACACAATCTGCACACCATGAACGTCGGCGCCCCCTAGTGCCCTCCTGCGATAACCACCCCAGCCCAAGATCCCCAGAAGGGACCTGCCCTGCGATAATGGGGCAGGCACTCCCTTCCATGCCTGGTCCAAACAATTTTGGGTGCTTTGCCAGGAACCACAGAACTGAAAACAACAAGTCTCTTTCAGCAGAGAAAGGGGCCTGGGATGGAAAATTTCCCATCCATTCCCAGAAAGAAGGTTGCCAGTACCTTCTCAGATGGAGAAAAAGTGCATACTGTTTCCTATTTATAAAAATTACCAAGTATGAACAAATTACTCTGAAGAAAACAAGCAGATTAATATGGTTCCTGATTTCTGGGAGGCAGGTGATTTAGGAAAAAAAAAAAAAACCAGACCCAGTGGAAAATAAGATGATTAAAAACAGGCACTGATGAAAACTATTGAATAAATCTCCAAATAGATACAAAGGAAACATACACTATGTGTATCCCATATGAGGGAAGGGGTAACTGTAAGAATTAATTAACACACTTACTTAATCAAGAAAGGAGAAGAAGGAGGAAAATGAAGGTGGAGTCCAGTCATCACCTCTTGAGGTGAGGCTCCTGTCTTCCCCCAAGAGCTGAAGTGCAACCTCATCCATGCTTCTGGAACATTCTCCCCCATCCCCCACCAGCACACTGGTTATATCCTGTGATTATCTGTGTCCTCCACCAAACAGGAAGAGTTTACTTCTTATATGCAACTTTGTTTCAGCACTACCACCACAATAATAATGTTAGTGAAGACATAACTTGAATGCTTATTTGGGTCCATGTATTGAGATAAGTGCATTATCTCACTTAATCCTCACAACTTACAAAGCTGTACCATCATTATTGTACTATTATTATTGTTTTGTAAGTGGTAATATGTGTATGTGGTCCAAAAATACCCCCCCAAAAAAAGAAGAAGAAGAAGAAGAAGAAGATATACAGTGAAGTCTCCTTCCCACTTCCATCCCCCGTAGGCCAAGTTCCCATACCCCCTTCACATATGACTATTATTGTTAAGTGTCTTATATATCCGTCCAAAGTTTATGATTTTAGAAGCACCTAAAAGGTAGCATATTATACAAGTTGCTCTCCACTTCACTGATCTTGGAGGTCTTTACCTAGAAAGCCAACTGAGACTTCTTTATAGCTATACAGCTTTCCACTCTGTGGCTGGACCATAAAATATTTAACCACACTTCTACTGATGGACACCTGAACGTTTCCATTATTCCATTTTACGGATGGGAAAAACTGAGGCTCAGAGAGGTTCGTGATTGTCAAAGTGACACAACTGGTAAGCGACAGCGGAAGCCCTTCAGGTGAAGTTGGTTAGATTCAAGCCTAACACCCTCACTTTTTTTGTTAGAGAGAGAGAACACATGTGTGCATGAGTGGGGTGGGGCTGGTTGGGCGCAGAGGGAGAGGGAGGAGGAGACAATCTTAAGCAGGAACCACACCCACAGTGAAGCCTGACACAGGGCTCCACCTCACGACCCAGAGATCATGACCTGAGCTGAAAGCAAGAGTTGGACACTCAGCCAGCCACACAGGTGCCACCCAGGTGCCACCCAGGTGCCCCTCAAGCCTAAACTCTTGAGCAACTTGTTGTATTTATCACCCAGAACACCACCGGGTGAGCAGCAGACATGCCATGAACACTTGGTAGACAGATGAATGAAGCAACAACACAACAGCGGCAACAACCGCGAGAGGAAGGACTGTGCTCCTCTCCAGTACCCTTCCCTTCTCTCACGGTGCTTCCTCTTCACTCTCTAGGTAGCTGGAGCCACACACGTCCACGCCGGGCTCTCAGCAGAATGGCAGACACAGACGTTTTCCGCCATTCCTCCATCCCGCAGAGACCCGGGTCCTGCCTGGTCCCCACACCTTATTTAATCTCACTCGGGTCCTGGGGTAAAGGACATGCTAGAATGGATACAAGTGTTAGCTCTGCGGGCCAAAATCCCCGTCCAGGGTCTGCTCAACAAGGTCATGCGGGAGAGGGGAAAGTGTTCCTGGGGGCCAACGACACCTGTGCCTACCTCCCCCAACATCACGGGGACACACGGGAACGTCACTGCAGAGGAGATGGCCCCCGGCCCTGTCTCGCTCCGGGGCTGCACGGCCCGCTAGCTCTCCTCCACGGTGCAGGCGTCCTGAAACCCTTCAGCTCCTTCCAAACGTGCCAGAAAGCTGACACATGTAGCCTCATTTTAACACTGTGTTTTACATTCGTCTCGGCCTCCCAATAAATTCAACACCGGAATTATATACAACATTAAGTGCGTTCAAACACAGCTGATGTCTTCGCAGGCTCTTGGGTGAAGCAGCTGCCGGGAGGTGGGGCATTTGACAACAGGAGAGCTGCGTCTTTCAACGTCCGGGACCCCGGGGAAGGCCGGCCTGAAAGGTAACCTCCGCATGACCTCGCAAGGTATCCGAATGGTTTACTTTTTCTGATCTGTAAGTGTTGGAAGCCCACTGCAAACTTTACCATCTGCACTCAGCCTTCGAGTCCCTCAAAAGATAGGAACAGCTGCCTTGGGAAGGCCCAAACTTCAAAATGACCCAGCATGTGACATACACCATTCCCTGTCCGCATTCTCTGAATACATTCTGTGTCCATGGGCAGTTTCTGGAAAGTGATTGACTGCATCGGGGAAACTCACACCCGTCGTTTCTCTTGACACTCTGCTGTCCTGTTTGATGATCAGGGATATTTATTTAACAAGGGCTCAGAATTACAACTTAATTGGTTGTAATCTGCTCAATGAAGGAATAATGTCCTCTGCAATTATTCTAATCTAACGCATTTAATCTAAAATCTATGGGACATTACAGATTTTTCTGAGACAGAATATTTAGATCTCTTCCTCCACATTTAATTTTAAACTATTGACATGCAAAACAAATGACCGTTCCTTTTAAAGGCTGCAATACCAGGAAAAAAAAAAAACTATAAGTTTTGCCCATGTTTAGACCACTCACTAGCTATAGGATAAGCATTTACAATTCCCCTAAAGTGAGAAACTTTGAAAGCTTCTGTGTTTAGTTTTTCATTTTCCTTACTGGATTCATGCTGCAGCCTGTGGAATAAAAATCTCAAAGCAGCAGTATCACGAGCCACGTGATATCAAAAACAAATAGGAAAATTTATTTTACCAAGATGCCCAGAAAGAAAGGGAAAGAAGTCATCAAGCCAATCAATGAACAAACATGTTCATCTTTATTTGTGGGTTTCCACTAAAAATGTTTATATTTACGTTCTTCCTAACACATCCAGTTAATAAATTTTGTTCAAACAAAGCCTTAACACTGTTATGCTTTGCATGCCTTTCATTTCTCAGGTTTCATGTATAGTCAAAATGCAGATCACGATGGAACAATTTCTTGACGTTTTTGTTTTATAATTATTATTATCACAGTGCAATTCTAGCGGGGCTTTGCTGGATATATATCAGAGGTGAAAATCTTTTTAAAGTAAATCATTATAAAATCCCTTTCCTTTATAACATGCTGGAAGTGTAGTGTCTAAAGGTCTTTTGGGAAAATAAATAATGGAAATTTTGTTATTGATCTCATGCAGAGGCAGTGAATCTAATGAGTTATTGTTATTTTACCCACAGCAAATATTATGAGGTCCAAAATAATAACATTCAATTAAAGAAAGAAAGCCAGATAGGATGTAAGATAAAAACGTAACTTAACAATGAATTCTTTTCAGTACTTCCTAAATACTAATTTAGACTTGTCGTACATTTAGAATGAAATTCTTTTTAAATAGTTTCCCATGCCACAGTCATAATTAAAATGATTATTTATCTTGTGATAGGCAAGTATCACCTTCAACAAAAGAAGGTTACTGGTCTTCATTAAAAGATAATTTATACTTGGGATATTGTTTTAATCTAACAATGAAAACAAAACCTTAAACTGCGAACTGAATCGCCCAGAATTTAACAAAATTTTTGAAGAGTTAAATTTCAGCACAAAAAATGAAAGCAAAGTTGAAAGTGTTACACAATGGAGCCCTGTTAGCATGGCTCCTCATTATATGAGTAGGGGGCCATCAGACTAAAAGGTCACGACCAACGTGTCCCTTAGAGCTTCCCGAGATCCAGGAAATCACAGCTCTTCGTCCAGGGAGAAAGAACATCTACAGCAGGTGTTCGTTTGATTGCAACGTGTTATAAAAAATGGGAAGCTGCTGCACTTTAAAATTCCTTGTCTGGTTCATCAAGTGACCAGAAAATCCAAGTGACTTCTGAAATTTAAGAAGTTTTAGGAAGCAGCTGCCATCTTGAGTCTTCAGGACAAAGCCCCCACTGTTGTGCTACAGGCTGACCTAACACGCGGGCCTTTTGCTCCCATCGCTGTGAAGCTGACGGACAGCTCTGCCATTCCATCACTGGGTAGTAACACCTATTTTCTTTCTCATAAACCCTAACAAAACCAAATTCACAAAGAGACATTTTCTAGAGATGGATTTCTCTTCAAGAGGTCAGTTCCTACCATCTCTCAAGAAAATCAAAGCACCTAGAGGGTGAATGACTCACTTTAAACTTCTGTCCTTCACCAGATAGCATCACTTGTGCAGAGTACAAAGAACGCCCTGAAATAGGGGAGAAATAACTAGAAAAGATATATCCATCTGCCCTCTAGTCACCACAGTGTAGCACAGGTAATTTTCACCTGCTTTTCTAACCCATTAGCCCCTGAGCTGCCTGCTGATGAAGACAGACAAAACCACACATTTCTCCACAAGTGTCTGTGGAGTGAGAGAAATAAACGAATACCAGCTAAAAGACAGAGTGCTCACTCCACGCCAGGGATGATGCTTTTAATCTTCAAGACAATGCAATAAGGTAGGTACAATTAAGATCATCCCATTTTACAGATGACAAAACTGAGGCCTAAAGAGAGGTTATGATTATCCAGCTAAGACTTACGGAGTTGGGATCTGACACATAACCATCTGCTCCAGACCCCATGCTCTCAGTCTCTGTGCTAAAGTTATTAACAAAAAAATAAAATGGCTCTCAGTCCTCAGAAACACGTCCTTACTTAAGACACACCTATTTTCACATAATGGGTAATTTATAATTTCATAACACATTGGATTTCTAAAACATGTGTGGTTTTGCAAAACAATACTCTTCGGATACTGAAGTGACAGAGTATCTTCTGCCAGAAGAACTTAAAGAACTTCTAAAACCAACAACAGGGGGAGAAAACCAATTCACATGTTTCCAAGAACCTGTCACCAAGAGGATCACGGTCCCCATGTTTTCGTCCAACTAGCTTGTGAGCATTTCAAATCGCCTGGAAGAGACTGAGAAAACAGAGCGAGGCCTTGGAGAACCAAACCTGTCCAAACAAATCTCAACCACACAATTTCTGAGTTCTTACACTGCCTTCATTCACATGCAAAAATGCAGAGTCTCAGAAGGTCTCAGAGGCCTCCCATCTGAGGGTGTCCTCATTGTCTCTTTCTACCAGATTAGCATCCTCAGCTGATCCTAGCAGCAGCTCAATGGGTATTAATACATATTGCCACATGATGCAGATGAGTTTGGGAACGGAATTAAAATTCATTGGCTGAGATTTCACATTGGCAGTAAATGGAAACTCATCAGATGCAGGTACCATCTGGAACCGAAAGGATGGTCAAATTGGATATTTTTCTAAACACGGAAGTGTTGGCCATGCTATCTGTGATCATTGGATATAGGTGAAGACGAGCTTTTTTATGTGTAGGATTTCATAGCTTTAGCTAAATTATTGTCTACTTTTTTTTGAGGCTACCTAGAAATGATTTCACTAGATCCAAAGACAAGGTTCTTCAACACAAGCCTTGGGAAAATCAATGGGCTATCCAGCCATTTTTCACTGGAAGGTAGCAGGTCATACCTAAGGATCTGAAAAGTGGGTTCAAGTACACAATTCCTGAGCAAGAGTTTTGATCTTGAAAAATGGTGATTTCCAAAAGGGAGACTTAAAAAAAAAAAAAAAAAGAATGTCAATCATACAACAGCTGTGTTTACACACACAAAGTGAAGTGGAAAACTGTGGCAATTACTCAGATGATTTCAATCAAAACATCCCCTCAACTGAAATATCCAGAAAATGGGAGATATGACATGGGGAATTCTTGTTTTTTGGCTTGAATTATCCAGATAATTGCTTCATCTCCCCACTGTTCTTATTTAGACATAGCCTAAAGCCCATCCTGCGCATTGGCAGTTGAAAGTGCAATTATTTGCAGATGTACATACTTAGGGACAAGTGTCTATGGTTACAATTATGTGCAGATGTAGCTCAGCGTAGACCAGAGTCAAGTCTGCAGTTTTAAAAACCTGTTTTGAAAATTTGACTACAAACAGAGATTAATCCTTTTAAGCCCCACCCCCATAAAAAGTCACTTAAGCAAATAATGACAACTTGTCCTCAAAAAACCCATCTACAATAAAACATGTCCTTAAAACTGCCATACTTTGATCCTTTCATTATTTGGGGAGAGAAAGTATCCACAAGCACAGAGTTTTTAGGAACAAAGAACCCCTTCAAGAACTGTCCTCTTTCCACTTCACAAATCACATTTATATCAAATGTATTTCCTTTAGTCAGCTAGAAAAACTACCACCCTTCTAAATATCACTTCTCGCCTTGATTTTCTAAACAATCTACTTTATCCAACCCCCTCAAAAACACAATTTCCATCATTTCTTGTGTGACATTTAAAATCTCCTCCATGTATGCCCCCTAAATTTAACTTACTTTGTAATACATTCTCTGAGTACAGAATATGTTCAAATATTTGTATCACAAAGGAGAGGCAGAGAATGCCATTAACTAAAATTCAGCCCCAAACTATAAATTCATTTTAATTAAAGATATGTGATAAGCACACATGCTGAAAGAAATGAAGGAAGGCGATGCCAAAAAAATTATCTTTTGCAGAGAAATTAAAAATTGCAGGAGGAATTCAATAGGGCAGGGAGGCCTTTTGAAACCTTCTGTTTGCATCCTTTTACCTAAGCATGTTGGTTAAAATTTGGTGCCTCTTGGTTATAGTGACCTAAACTAATACAACCTCCCCTCACCACTCCAAAAAACCCTCCAAAAAAACAGAAAAGAAAAAAAATACTAAATGTAATATAGTAACAACAAAAACAAAATGAAAGTAAGAGAAAACTGGGGAACTAGGCATATGCTTACAGGGCAATGTTTTTCAACTTGGGCTGCACATTTTGAATCATCTGGGAGCTTCCAAAAATCTTAGGGGGGTGGGGGTGGTCCAGGCAGCAAGACACTAGAGTTCCATGGTGATTCCAGTGTGTAGCCCATCTTGAGAGCCACTGTAACAGAAACAGGAGTGAGCAGCCACTAGGACCACAGGTCTTTGGCCAGGAAACTATCAAAGACCTCCCTGCATGAAACCAGTGGCCTGGAAGGTTCAGATTTAAAAACAGGCCCAGTATCTCTGCTCACTCCCTGGGGACAAGACACAGAAAGAAGCTTGAATTTTGTAAGACCGTGGACTCCTGAGGATGTTCGTCACATGCTGTGTGGATCTCAAGCCAAGCAATTCACTTAAAACTAAAAACCCGTAACCCACAAAACCTGTATGGCCCAGCCAAACAAACATTTCTTCAAGACTGTTGTGGTATTAAATGTGGTTTCTGAAGCAAAAAGGGGTCAGTTTTTGAAGGGCTTCTTTATTATTAAAAACTCAATTTTCATGGATACCTCCTCTCTTCAAATAATGAAAGAAGCACAGTAAGATAATTTTAAGGACATGTTTTATTATTTGTGGATTAGCTTTTGGGGGACAAATTATCATTACCTGCTTAAGTGACTTTTTATAGAAGGTAGAAAGTAAAAGGAATGATCTTGGAGAACTTGGGTGGTTCGGTCGGTTAAGTGTCTGCTTTCAGCTCAGGTCATGATCCCAGCGTCCTGGGATGGAGCCCCACATCAGGCTCCTTGTTCAGCAGGGAGCCTTCTTCTCCCTCTCCCTCTGCCTGCTGCTCCCCCCTGCTTATGCTCTCTCTGTCAAATAAATAATTTTTTTAATTTTTAAATAAATAGATAAAAGAATAATCTCCGATTTTAATCAGATTTTCAAAATAGGCTTCCAAAACATTGGACTTGCTGGTGTACAGGTGAGCTACAAATGTAGGAACATATGAACATATATAGGACTCCCAGGGAAATCCACTGTCACTGACGATGAACTTATAGTTGAAATATTAAAACATACAACAAGGTGCACCTGAGTGGCCCAATGGGTGAAGCATCTGCCTTCTGTTCAGGTCATGATCCCAGGGTCCTAGGATGGAGCCCCACATCATGCTTCCTTCTCAGCCTAGAGTCTGCTTGCCCCTTTCCCTCTCCCTCTATCCTCCACTCGTGTTTTCCTTCTCACTCTCTTTCTCTGAAATGAATAAAATCTTTAAAAAACTTAAAAATTAAAAAAATAACAAAATAGACATTCACGATAGGGTCTGCAGGGGCAAAAAATGGGAGTAAAAATTGTAAGAAAATATGTAAGTATGTTCAATGAGATAGAAGAAATGGAAACCACAAAACACACCTCATAAAAAAGAACAAGATTAAAAACATATACATATATGAATTCTAAAATGAAAATATATAGCTGTTGAAATAAACAACTCAACAGATGGGTTCAACAAAACCCCAGAGAGAGAATTAATGAGTAGGAAGGCAGGATTGAAGGCCTGACTCAGAGTGGACCTCAGAGAAATGAAGAAATCGAGAATCTGAATGTTTTTAAATATGGAGGAAAGAATAAGAGCTCTGTCTCACAGATGTTCAAGAGGAAGAGAACTTGAGAGGATGGGGAAGTATTAGAAGAATCACTGAATACTCCAGAACTAAACAAAGACACAAGTATCCAGATAGAAGAAAAGTCATATCTAATACCAAACAGGAGAAATTCAAAAAATGAAACCATATTAAATATTGGTAAAATCACTGAACAAAAAACATCAGGAAAATATTAAACTATTACAAAAGAAGAAAAGCAAAAAGCTAGCTCAAAGGAACAATGGTTAGACTGACAACAGACTCTGCATCAGCAACAACAGATGCCACCTGGCAGTGGAATGATGTTGTAAAAGTGCTGGTAGGAAATAATCACCAAACCAGAATATTATAAGACCCAGTTAAATCACTCAAGAATGAAGCTAAATAAAGACATTTTCAAACATAAAAAAACACAGTGAAACAACAGCTGATATAACACTCAACAACGAGGAAACAAACCACCAAGTTTCAAAATGAGTCGAAAATCTGAACAGACATCTCACCAGAAAAGATACACAGATGGAATATGGGCACATGAAAAGGTGTTCAACACCACATGCCATTAGGGAATTGCAAGTTAAAATAAAACAACCATGAGAAACCACTGTACACCTATTAAAATGGCTAAAATCCCAAAACCTGATTAATACCAACTGCTGACAAGGGTACAGAGCAACAGGAACTCTCATGTGTTACTGATAGGGTCACAGATGGTACAGCCACTTTGAAAGACAGCTTGGCAGTTTTTGCAAAACTGAACATAGACCTAGAATACAGCCTACCAATCACCCTCTTAGGTATTTAACCAAATTAGTTGAAAACTTATATGCACACATGCAAAATTGAACCTAAATATTTATGGCAGCTTTATTCACAATCTCCAAAAATTGAAAGCAATCAAAGCTGGAAGGAAGATATCCTTTAAGAGGAGAGTGCACAAAGAAGCTGTGATACATCCAGACAATGGAATATTATTCAGTGATAGAAGGAAATGAGCTACCAAGTCACAAAAAGACATGGAGAAACCGTAAGTGCAATTGCTAAGTGAAAGAAGGAGGTCTGAAAGGCTGTATGATTCTGACTACCTGACATTCAGGAAAAGGCAAAACTATGGAAGCAAATCAGTAAAAAGATCAGCAGTTGCCAAAGGCTCAAGAGAAGGGCAGAGGCAAACAAATGGAGCAGAGGTGATTTTTAGAGCAGTTAAGACAATTCTGCATGATTCTGTAGTGGTGGATACAGGGTATTATACATTTATCAGAGCCCATACAACTATGTAACATTAAGAGGAATGCTAATGTAAAATATGGACTTCAGTTAATAACAATGCATCAATATTGGTTCATGAATGGTAATAATGCACCAGACTAATTCAAGATCTTAATAATAGGAGAGTGGGAGAGGAGGATATATGGGAACTCTGTACTCTCTGCTCAATTTTTCTGTGAGATCAAGCCCCATGTTGGGCTCTGCACTCAACAGGGATTTTACTGGAGATTCCCTCCCTCTGCCACTCCCCCCACTTCTGTGTTCTCTCTCTCACCAAAAATGAAATGAATCTTTTAAAAGAAGAAAATGTACTGATTACTTAAAAATAAAATCTAGTTTCAGTGCATTTAAAAACAAGGTAAAAATCCGTGTCTCCTTAAATGATACGTGAATTATATCTCAGTAAAACTGTTACAAAAAATGTTCATACCCACAAAACCCAACAGTTCTGTTTATAAGTATAACCCCCACGCCACATACACACAGAGAGGCCAGGATAAAAATACTCCTGCAGGGGTGCCTGTGTGGCCCAGTCCTTAAGCAGCTGCCTTTGGCTCAAGTCATGATCCCAGCATCCTGTGATTGAGCCCTACATCAGGCTCCCTGCTCAAAAGGAAGCCTGCTTCTCCCCCTCCCACTCTCCTGGCTTGTTTTCCCTCCATCACTGTGTCTCTCTATCAAATAAAGACATACAATCTTAAAAAAAAAATTCTTGCAGCATTATTTGTAATCTCAAAAGCCAGGAACTAACCTAAATGCCTATCCAGAGTGGAATATTATTCATGGAAATATATACGTCATATGTCCATAAAATATGGACAGGATGAACAACAGCTCCATGATGACTGAGTTCCAGAGAGGCAGAGAGGAAGACATCTGCTCAGAAGAGCAAAAGGCATTTCAAAGTTAATATATCCAAAATGAAAGTCTAAATCTTCAACTCCCAAAGCAAAAATAACACTCATTCCTTGGTTTTCCCTTCACCTCAGAAAATGGCACCATCATTCACCCAATTAAATGAAAATACCTTCCTCTCTTTGTCTTCATTACATATTCCTTTACCATCTATTGCCCCCCAGACAGAATGTAGGCTCTGTGAGGGCAGGACCTCTATGTGGTGTGTGCCCACTACACCCTCAACATAGAGAACAATGTCTAGCTTCAAGAAGACACTCAGAAAATACTGGTAGAATTAATCAATTATTCAGCGATTCTTTTGTAGACTTCAACTTTACTTACAGTCATTCCCTTTTAAAATCCTTCAAGGCCAGCGGGGCAGCCAGTGGTGGTCCACAGGCTGAATCAGACAGACCTACTGTCTTAGGCCCTTCTAGAATGTGGTCCATGTGGGGAGAGGAAGAAGGGAGACAGCAGGAGACCAGAAGAACTGGAGAATAGAAGACCACGGGGTTCTGCCTTTTTCTCACTATGAGGCTGGGGCCAAGTCACCCATGGTCTCCAGACCTGAGCTTCACCTACAACCTGCCAGGTTTGTTCCAATCAGGTGGGAAGATGAAGAGCTGCTCCTTCCCCGGGACCCTTAAAGGGAATGAAGGGGACATGCTGCCTGCAGAGGATAAAAGGAAGATGACCTTGAGATGACCTCAAATCCCCAGCTGGAAGACAGTCTCAACAATTCACATCTCACCTTCCACAGGTGAGCAAAAGGCTCCCCCAAGTTCCTTCCAGCCCAGAGCTCTGGGACTCATTGTTTCCAACTGTCTTGAATTCGTATCCCTTCCCACAGTTGAAGGAAAATCAAAACACCCAAAAGCAACTTGGCTTTGAACCATGGAGTTTACAAAGCATCTTGCCATGTGTCATTCCAAGCGAGGCAAGCCAACAGGTCTCTGAAGTACCTGGGGCAGGTATGAATATGAGCCCAATTCTCCTGAGACTGGCAGGTTGGGGGTGGGGGGTCAGCCTAAAGGAAGGGGGCTGTCTTAGAAAAGCAAATGAATTAAATCCCTGGTCTGCCAGCACTTGTGTCCCAGCGTTTCTTTTTCTCAGATGGGTGCATCTGGGCCTCCTCAAACATGACAATGATGACAATGGCTGAGCACACTGCACAGACCCCACAGTTCCTGCCACGGTGCACTGGCATGTGGAGGCACACAGGCTGAGGACACAGGCCTGCTCCTCCCCAGAGTTCCAAGCAGCCAGAGATGACCTCCTCCATCTCATTTCACACACACCTTCTTGTTCACCTGCTTCTTCACACCACCAGCCTCTCCCTCCCCCTGCCTGGAGCACTTCTCCCACACAGACCATGTCTGATCCCTATTACAGGCTCTTATATAGCACCACCCAACCCTCCTTGAGAGCACTCTTTACACCTGGAATTTTCTATGTATTTGTGTCCTTCTCCCCTGCTAGATGATAAGTTTCATGAAGACAGGACCAATCTGGCTTTGTTCACCACTATATCACCAAGCACCTGGCCAAGGATGGCATGTGTGAGGCTGAGACGTCTAGGAACCCGAGGCCCCTTTGTGGCCATGAAGGAGAAGTATGGAGCTTCTGGAAGATGTCACTCTGCTGACCCTAAAGATGATACCTTCACACAAAGGGCAGATCCAAGACTGGAGGTCAAGAAGTCATGTTCTTGGTGACAATGCCAGAAACTTCCCTTACCCCCAGATATACTATAAATTCTGAGAGCTATTATGACAGCCCATGACACATAACAGAAAGAAGCCTAACAGGTGCACCTCTCTAATAATCTGCAAGCTCTCCAGAAGCATGGTTGTGTACCTTTCTCTCTTACTGCACAAATGCTGGGCTCCTAATACTAAATGGTTCACATTTTACACATTCATCTGCTCATTTGCCAACGGTTTGTGAGGTATGCTCTAGGTGGCTTTCTAGGAATGGGGACGGAGAGCTAAATGAGCCAGATGAGCCTAGGTCTTTGCTTTCATACAACTTAATGTTCTAGTGAGAGAAACAGACAAACGAGGAAAGCAACAAAATCATCCTGGATAGTGGTTAAGTCCTATGAAGAAATGAAATAGGGAGCTGTGATAAAGGATGGGGAGGGGGAGAATATTTAGCCAGGTGGTTCTAGAAGCCCAAGCCCATGGGTTGAAAATGACAAGGAGGAGTCAACCAAGTGAAGACGAAGGGGAAGAACATTCCCAACAATGAGGGGAGCAAGACCAAAGGCTCTGAGACAGAACAGGCCTGATGGGTTTGAGGGCAGGAAAAAAAAGGCAGAAGGGCTAAAGAGTCCCTGAGCCTTCTGGAGAAGAATGAGACAAGATGAGGCCAGTGAAGTGGGCAGGGAGCCAGTTATTTAAGAATTCGTCTTCGGAGGATGGTCCAGATGCCTGCAGGAACAAAGCTGTCACGCCTTCAATTCTCTTCATCCTCCAGGCCTGTTTTCCTTGGACATTCTGCATATGTCTGCCAAGGGCAGAGAAGGGGATTTGGGACTCAGCTCCTGGACCAGTCCGCCCTTAACCATTCTGGCCTCCAGTTCTGTTAGCCAGGCATCAACCACAAGTTGGACTTGGGGATCCTAAAAAACTCTTTCAACTCCAATATTCTATCATTATTTCCCTCTGCACTTTTTTTTTTTTTTGTAAGAGACAGATCAATAGAGTATAGCCCCCAACAGAGAGCTAACCCTGGAGAATTACATTTTCAAGGCACTGGGTAAAGTAGGTCACTCTGGTCACACTCAGACACCAAGTCTCTGACTCAGACTGTTGCTTTGTTCACAGCTCAGAGTTCTAGAGTGTGCTAATGCAGCCATGGATGCATTTTTGTGAAAGTTACATGAGCCCCAAGAGCAGATGCCATGGCTTGAAGCCTCCTACTGCCCGCACCATCAGTCCCCTGACCATAGTTTCCTCCCCCTCCCGATGGTGGCCTTCCCCCTCATTGCCCAGGGCAGCAAGAGGTGGTCATCACTGACAAAAAGATGCAGGATTCCACCACCCAGGCATCCCACCTCATGGAGTGCACCAGTCTTTTGCCCCACTGGAGGCCTTCATGCTCTAACGATGCACTTCAGCCAGTGCTGGGAAGGACAGTTCTTCCTTGACATTTAGATCTCAGGTCAAAGTCACCTCCTCAAGGAATCTCCTGATTTCCCTGTGTAATGGGATTTCGTTTTCCCCTCTATTTGCTGGCACAATGGTCTATCTTCTTCAGAGTACCCACTGCCAACCAAAAATGCTTGCTTTCACTCATTACATCTCCTCCACAAGACCATACGCTTCCCGAGTTCAGGGGCCTCACCTGTTTTGTCTGTGACCCTGCCTCAAAACTGACTTAGCACAATGCCCGGCCCACCACACGTTGCCTTGGTAAACATTTGTTGCTATTTTCAAACTTGTTGGTATTTAAAAATTGTGCTGATGATTTGTTGAAGTCATCCCAAGACCCTTGACAAAGCATGGAAGGGCACATGGGGAGTCAGAATAGAAAGTTCCTGGGGAAATCATCTGACTGGAGCACCACCATTTTCAACCAACACAGCTGGGATGGAAACAGCTTCCAGAGTACCATACGCCACCCCCAAAGGACAACAGCAGCACAAAACGTGTGAAGGTGCCAGGTTCGAACCACCAGGAATGACCCAGAGACTCTGCTCTGCCCATTATTTAATGGGATGTTCAGAGACTCAAACCCAGATCCCGGAGGCATGTCAAGAAGTTCTCAAGTCCCCAGTGCCGGTCCTCTGGGAGTTTAAACGCCACAGTCTACAGACTCCCTTTACGCCTGGAAGCTGGTGGGGAGGAAAATCTGCCAACTCTGGCACCCATGCTCACGTCGTGGAGATGTGTCAGGTCCTCCAGCGGACACAGTGCCATATCCACAGTCAGGACTTACAGAGCAAAAACACCGGAGTCACTGGGGCTCGGGGGAGGTATGTGTCCAAGAACAGAACATGCTTGAAAGCTGAGTGAGCCAGGGGGAGGGCACAGAAAAGGGCAGGCCAGGGAGGACCCTGCTTTGTCGTCATTCTGTGTCATAAAAGGCAGCTCAGAAGAAATCGAAAAACAACATAGGGCTTTTTTTTTTTTGGACAATTACCCAATACAAAACCCTGGAGTATAAATTTTTCTATTTTAGGGTTTTCTAAACAACCTTTAACTTAGTGTTTTATACCCAGGGTAAATATTTGCCGGGAATTTCTGGCCCACATCAGAGTGCTTATCTAAAAAGCGGTTTGGTTCTGCTCCTAATAGGAAAATTCTGCATTCAAGTCAGGAGACTCACCCTGCGTGTGAACCCACCATAACCCTCCTTCCCTTGGTCTCCAGAGCACAGGGCGGCAGGAGATGAACACTGGCCGGATCTACAAAAGAGCCCTTTCTGGAAGATCTATCTGTGTCCATCGCACTTCCTCTTAATTAAGGGTGAGGGTGTGGAGGAAAAAGTCGGTGACCGGCCTCCCGCTCAGGTGCTACAGCAGCAGCCTGGCCAGGCCATGGGAACACCGGGGAAAGTTAAGGAACCAGAAGGCAGGGCCGCGGGGAATACGGAGGAAGGTACGCAGCCCCCGCACAGTCCCAGTGGTGGGGCTGCTCTCTGTGACAGAGGAACCAGGCGGTGGTCAGCGGTCGCTCATCTCGGAATCCCAATTCCAAACGCGGCACGAAGGGGTCTGCAGCAGCGGCCATGGAGTCTGAGAGGAAGCTAAAAGGACGGCACAAGGGCCAGGCTCACCCACAGTGAAATGTCTGGAGGCCAATGAGTATGTTCTCATTTTTTCAATAAGAACCTCCATCATTTTGGGGGGCTCCCATGCAGCGTGTCAGACACCCCCACCCCTGAGATCCCAGCCTCATGGGGGACTCTGCAAAGCAGCTATTATCCCCAGGTGACAAATCAGGCAGGGAAGCTGAGCGGAGTTCAAGAACTTGCCTACATGGTGATCTGATGAAGTCTGAGGCACATCGGGGCCCACCCCCAAATGCACTTTCTTTCCACCACAGCACTGCTCCCCTCAACATAGAGAGACATCTCCTTAAGACTCTCGCGTGCCTCTGCCTCACTCCTGGCTAAAGAGAGAAGGCAAGTTCAATAGGGAAGAACTGGCCAGACTTCTGGCCAGAAGAGCTTGACGGGACCATCCGGCAGGCAGCTGGGTGGATATATTCTCAACCGGAGCTCCTCAAATTGGGAGTTCAAACTCCGGGGTCCTGGGAACCCCAGGAAGGATATATAGGTCAGAGCAAGGGACTCGGTAGATACTCCAAGGCGTGGCACCAGCACATGGGTACAAGTCAAGAGCACAAGGATGCCCGCGGGCAGTCCCACCGGCACCCGACAAACTAAACCAGGGTCAAGAACAGGGAAGCAGCCAGGAAAACTCGTGGCCATGTCCACAGACTTCTTTCTAAATCGTCCCCCAGATTAGAAAGACATCATCATTTTTTTTTTTTCCATTCAGATACAAACTACTGTTTAGCCCAGAGGTCGCTGAGAATTCATCTTGCATTTGGTGGCTTTGGTTCTTGACCTAACAGTCAGGAAGGCAACGAGCAGAACAACATGCCAGGAGCTAGGCTTCTGGAGCTGGATAACCTTGGCCTGTGTTCAGCATCTCCCACCAGCTAGCTGTGTGGCCTAAGGCACATCACTTGACGTCTCTGAGTTCTGGTGTCCCCTTATGTGAAAGGTGAATAATCCTCCCCTCCCCCACACTGGGCCAACACTCGGGGCTGTTGGGAGGATGAAATGCCACAACCTATGAAGGCATCTCGAATCCTCCCGCTGGGCAGCCAGCAGGCATTTCACAATTAATGTCTTCACCACTGCTCTGCCAGCTTTGACTGTGACTTCAGGGCCGGGACTCAAGTTGGAGGCTTCTCAAAAACATGCCTGGGGACCATCACAGCGAAACCTTCAAGCCTGAAGAGGCATCTATGGAGATGCCACCCCTAGATGGCAA
Organism: Mustela erminea; assembly: GCF_009829155.1. Classification (NCBI taxonomy): domain Eukaryota; kingdom Metazoa; phylum Chordata; class Mammalia; order Carnivora; family Mustelidae; genus Mustela; species Mustela erminea. The sequence continues at coordinate 77,971,866 of NC_045627.1, forward strand.
TGCCTATTTTTAGAGGGAGACCTTGGCACAAGAAGGGTATTCTAAGAGCCAGATCGTTGGTGAAGGAACATGGGATAGAGCAGCAGGCCTTCAAAAAGAAGTTGCCACCAAACCCAAAAGGAAGTCATCCCCAGCAAATAGAGGCCAGCAAATCCCCAGCAAATACCCTTCTATGAGATGATCTAGAAAGATCTCAAACCCAGACAAAAGGGACTGGGAGGAATGGACGCTGCTCAAGAATTCTGCCCCCCAGCTGACCCCATGCACACTATAGAAGCAGTAAGTTCACGTTCTCTGCTGAGTGAGGTAGCCACCAACAGCTGTGGAATGTCAAAAACAAGGCTGCTTGGGTCTACAGTTACCCCTCCTCCACCAGGAGAGGAAAGAAAATGCATTTCTGAGTCTCTACTTCTTTATGTTTTGCTTATGAGGAACAAATGTCGACAAGATATAGAAGACACGGCTCTGTTTGCCACCAAAATGCACAGAACATAATTTTGTATGAAACTACACTTGCTTAATTGTGATGCATTAAGTATTATGTTCATTGTTTCTGAAACTGGGTAGAAATGAATAATTTATTTCAGACAAAAGAAACTCTTGAATATGAAATGCCTCATCTTTTAAAATTACAATTTGGAAGACAAGAATGAAAAAGTACCCATAGCCAGTGAACCCTATACCGCTAATAGAAAACAATGCTTCGACTATTTCTACTTTGTTTGCAAACATTACATTTTTTAAACATTCTTGAGAATAATAATAATAATAATTCCCACTAGGTTTTCACCACAGTCACATCTGCTCAACACAAAGCTAGCATATCCAATATAAAGTTTCCATGCTGGGTGAACACCTTTTCTTTTCCCACCCATGTGCCTTGGCTCACCTGGAATCCACTCCCCACATCCCTGCACTGCAGTCATCCCTGCCCCCTCCTTCTAGAACTTTCTGTCATCCATCAAGTTCCCTTCATCTTTTCCTTCTCTGCCCCCATCCCACCCTCCCTCCATGGCATTCCAGGCTTCCCTGAACTTTCTTTCAGGCTCTCACCACCTCCCCAGCAGCCAGCACAGTGCCGGACACAGAGTAAGGTCTCCAAGAGCGTGACTCCTTTTATTTTGGTAGAGATGATCCATGTTTTGGACTGAACTGAATCGGTGACCTTCATTTGAGGGATGGTTACTGATGTGTCCCTCTCCTTCTCCTTTTATTTTTCTCGGAGCAGAAGAGATCTACATCCATTCAAATCATCTCCTATTCCTGTTTCACGCTAATAAACTGGGAGAGGAGAAAGAAGGGAGCTTGTGTGTACATTAAAAGCAGAGAGAGACAGTCACTCAGCCACCATTTACTAGGCACTTCCGAGCACTCTTCCTAAGTGTTACCTCCAATAACCTTATGAATCGGATACTATCATTATCCCTATTTTCAGATACAGAACATAGAATGGAGTGAGGTACCTCTCACCCTTAGTCCCGTAGCTCGTGGGTTCCGTGAATGTGGAGCTCCAATCTGGGTGTGTTGAACCCCCGAGACTTCTGCTCTTTACCATGGCTCTTCCATATTTCATAATTTTCCAGGATCACCAGGACCTCATCTCCTGCCCCTCCCCAACCCCACCCCAATCTCTGGAATGAATGCACATGGTCTGCCTGGTGAGCCTCGATGTGGGAAAGGGCTGGCCAGCCCTGGGTGCGTTCCTACCCGGAGATCAGCCGCAGCCCAAAAGGGCAGCACCATCTCTCCCTGCTCCTGCTCCAACGATAGCATTAAAACCATGTCATAAACACACCCTGGGCTCGAGAAAGGACACAAGAGCCAGCTCAGTCACTTCTTCAGAAGCAGCTCCGTGAGCTCCAGTAATTAGCGGCCGCAGTCCCAGCAGCCCTCCTTCCTCAGCCTTGCCTCACCAGGCATGCCCCAGGGTGAGCGGGCATCTCTTTCAATTAAGACAACTCCCTGCATTTAGAATCTCTGAGTTTTCATCCAGACACTCTCTTGCAAAAGGTTCTGAAGCAAGTTGAGGATCTGGTGCAGAAAACAGCCAAGTGAGACACAGGACCAGAGAGCAGAAGAATAAAAGGATCTACAGCAAACAAATGAAAAAGCAAGCCCACACGTTGAATCTTCGAGTCTTCCAAACAGGTACTATCCATCAGGACTCCAAAGGGCCACAAAGAGGCCGGGCAGGCCAGAAGGACAGCCTGAGCCACTTGTTCCATCCCAAGCCCAGGACAGAGGGCAGCACTGGCCTTGGGACTGCGAGGCTGTGGAAGCGGGGGTGGAGACTCATTCCTCTCAGGGGTCCCAGACTGTCCCCATTCCCACTGCCCACCAGGACAGGCCTCCTTTACCCAGCCAGGTAACTCAATGTCTAAGGAACAATTTGCAGTGACGTTCTCTCCGACCATGATCATTAAGACCCTTCAGGCCTGGCTCCAGACTGCTCTGCCTCCTTTACTCATTCCTGCTGATACCTGTCTGCTCTGTTGACCTCTGCTCCCCACTTCCAACCCCCCCCCCACCTTCCCAGGACCACCCCTGTGAGGCCCAGGCAGCCTCATTATCTCCGACTCCTCTACTCACCTCTGGCATCTAAATGGGGAGCTGTGTGCACTTGGTCTTTGCATTCTGGAGCCTCGCGCCTCTGTCCTCCCCTCCAAGAAGAAAGTAATTCTGGGAGAGAGGAGCCTGAACCTGACTTACACTTGCCCTGAACCCGCCAGGGACTGAGGCTGACAGCACAGTGCTGCAGGCCCCATTTGTTACTTCCCCAGAGAGTACTTCGTATGATAAGAAGTTACTCATTCTCATCAGGCCTATGTCATACTCTAGCCTAGAAGCATCCAGAGTCCTGTGCATGTTTTCACAACACAAAACTATACTACGTCGAACCACATGCAATTTCTGCTTTTCTGCCATGATGGTCTACAAAAATGGCAATTCCATAGGATTCAGCCTCAGAATGCAGCAATACCAAGGTAAATTGGCCATAATTCTGTTTCCAGTTCTGCTGAGGCAAAGGCCAGCCCGTGAGCGTGGCAACCCTGCCTCTCTGCCCGTGAGCGTGGCAACCCTGCCTCTCTGCCCGTGAGCGTGGCAACCCTGCCTCTCTGCCCGTGAGCGTGGCAACCCTGCCTCTCTGCCCGGCTCTCCTCCCGCCACCGCTGGCACACAGGACTCCAGCCACAGCAAGCGACTTACTGCCAGCACCCTGGACACGTGGCCCATGCCTTTGCCCATGCAGCTGCCTCTATCCAGAATGCCCTCCCAGCCATACCTTTTTACCAAACTCCTCTCCATGTCTGAAAACCCAGCCCCAAGTCACCTGAGGCAAACCTCCTCTGACGCACAATCCCATCAAGTCATTTATTCTCTCCTCGGGTCTCTCTGTGAGCCTGGTGAAGTTCTACTCATTCGCATACCACTTTGCATCATTAATTTTCATTGTTTATCCCTATCCCTAAACAAAAAAAGAGAGTCCTATTTACCCTTGAGTTCCCTAGGCTTCACACTAGGCTCACAGTAAGTTCTCCATAAGTATCAGATGAGTGAATCTGGCAGAAATGTCATTCCATCAAACTGAAATACTGAAAACTGACAGAGGTCATGGAAACTGACCAACTCTTCTCTTTATTCTAAAATAAAGATATGCATTATATAGAGAGAGAGGTTACATGTATATCTCTATCTCTCTATATACATATATACACATCACTCAGTACAAAATGCATGATAATCCTTCATGTAGTCTATGCACTTAACTTTCCCCAAATTCTCTCTCCTGTTACCTATGTGCAAATGGGGGCTACAGCATGGATTCTAGAACCAGACTTCCTGGATGAGAACACGGCTCAGCCAACTCTTAGGTGTGTGCCCTTTGACAAGTTTCTTATTTGGACCTTGGTTTCCTTATCCATCCAGCGGGACAAAGACACAATTATTGTTAAATAAAACATAGACAAGGTATCCCATATAAACATTTAGTTCATTCCCTCTCCCAGCTATTGAAATTATTACGATTTTTATTCCTCTTGAGGTCTCATTGGGAATATGCTTAGAGTTTCAGTTCGGTCACTCCTTTCCTCATTCAAAATGCCACTGGCTACATTTAAGAGTGCAAGAAAACAGTGGTTCCAACCAGGGCTTTCCAGAATGCATGGATTTCCTGGTCTCTTCTTCATCAAGAGTTTGTTTGGAACTCATAGTAACAGAGATCAATGAAACATTTCATAAACATGGGCTTTAAGAAACCTGCTGGACTGTTCCGACAAAGAATGCAATCAATACTTATTTTCATACATTATTAACTGTATACCGAACGATAATGTGCAAAGGATAACAAAAATAACAGTCGGCATGGTGTTTCTTAGACCATTCAGAGGGACAGGAAGGAAAGGGGGACCAGCATGGTGGAAGACAAATGAATAGCATATTAGGTCACCTTAAAGTGGGACTAAACTATGTATTCCTTTCTTCGCCACTGTATAATGCTATTTATATGACAACATGACAAAAAATGGCCCGAGGCATTCTGCTCTACTTTAGAAGCCTTCCATCTCACACCGAAATGAAAAAAGATACAATCCAGAAATTGCTTCTTTGGTTAATATTTCTGCAGTTCCGCAGGAATGGTTTTAATAGCGTGTGTGTTCTGGATTTCGGTTGTCAATTAAGAACCCAACAGAATGCAGGGATAAATATGAAAAGAATAGATACTGCCTTCTGTTTCAACGTTGGAGACCCTTTGTCGAACAGTGTTTCAAGATATAAGACAGAGAAGGAAAAACTGGGAATTAAGGAGGGAGACAAGGAGCTAGATATCTTCACTTTAAGATCCACATAAAGGAACCCATGTCTGCGTTTAAAACTTTGTCACCTAACAGCAGAAAGAGATGCCAGAGAAAGATGCGAATCTAAACTCTTCCGCTCATCGGCTGTGCGGTCCTGAGAAAGCTACTCAACCTCTCTGAACCCAGGTCTCCTCCTCGAAAATCAGAGATAATACCTAGCTCTTAGTGAAGTTGGGGACCAAAAGGAAATCATGCCCATGGACAGGCTGGGCAGTGTGGGGCACTCAATAGAACTCTAAGGGGTACTCTTTCCCCACACCCACCTCCCCTTTAAAAAGAGTACAGATCCAAAGATTACATAGCTCTGGGACTGATGGGCAGAATCCCTGAGGGAACTGTAGTTTGACCAAAAATAGGCCATTTGACCAAATGATTAAAAGTCTGTCATATGCTAATGCTTGGACAGGGTGGACCTTGGGCCAATTTAGTAGGAGTAAATTGCAATTGATTTTCGAAGAAATTGCTTGTTCTCTTGCCTTTCCTCAGCTGTGTCACACTCTCTCACACACAGCTGCCTTTGTCACAGCCAGAACCCACTGAAACACATGTCACGGAAGATCTTTTGGAGGCACATTTTAATAATACAGATAACCACATTCACACACACACACTATCAATACACTCAGACATGAAATACAATATAGATACACAAATACATCTATAATTCTGCGTGTATATATGCATGTTTATATAGGTTTTTAGGGGACTCAAATTTAGAAACAATTCTGCACCATGGTTGTATGCTTCTGGATGTTTTGCAACTCCCTCTGTTGTTGGAGAGCTATCCTGAGTCATTTTTATTTTTTACAACAACATACTATTTGAATAAAGATCATACAAGAGCACAGCCCTGCCTGAACCTCCTCTCCACACACTCCCCAGGCCTATCTATGTAAATTCTTGGCTATGAAAAGAAAATGGTTAAAAGATCACACAAGATAAAAAATCATAAGAATAAAGGTTAACAATGGCTGCTTTCACCCCTAATTTCTGATATGGTGATAGACCCTCTTAGAACATTAATTAGAATGGAAAGAGATGAAAGAAATGCCCAGGGGACATAATAAATTAGCCCCTTATGCAAATCACCCATTCGTTTTCATCACTGACCCAGCTAGCTGAGTCTCTAAATTACGGGAAGTGGTTAGCTTCTTTAACAAAAAATTCCAGATGAAAGATTAATTTTTTTTTTAATCTGAAGGCTGGGAGGGCTTACAGCAAAAAATAATTTCTCACTTTCCCTTGCAGAGGACTCTGAAGGGGGCCAAAAAAATATGAAAATTAACATCCTGGCTCCTGGTTCCTGTTGCCAAACAGAGACTTATTAATTAACCCTTGTTCTGAAACAATTCCAAAACAACAGACAACAATCCCCTTAACTAAAGCCAAGGGCTGTGGCTCTCACCGTCTGTCCAAACGGGTGCACAGACCTGAATAGGTGAAGGCCGATTTAAAGAGGGAGAGGGGGAATGCCAGGATGTGGAGAGTCTGAATATCAATTTAAAAACAAACACACACCTAATTTTACTTGTCATCACTGTCCTGCACAATTTATGTTCTACTGCCCTAGAAATTTATGGAACCCTCAGTTTTCTTATCAGTAGAATAAAGGGATTGGACTAGAATGACCTCCAGAAGTCCTACTGTATCTATCACCCAGTGATTTTATTTATCCCTTTGTAAGCAAACAAGGCACTTCTGATCATTTAATTTGTCTAAATATAATCTTCTGACACGCAGCGTGTCTACGGGACTCACTCCGTTTCATTTTCTCTTCCCTATTTCATTTTCCCCTTGTCCCTTATTTTTCCCACTTACTTCTTACTTTGTTTCATCTTCTTCCATGTATCCAAATGAAATGCTTTAAACACACTCTGGTTCAAGGAAGGTGTATATTGAATAAATCATGCGTTGTAAGTGTTATTAATGTGAAAAATATATATACCAAGATCACAAGTTTCTTTGGCCTGAAGACAATGCTCGAGAGAAAAACAGTAAGTCCTAAAATAATTCAAGATTCAAGATGCAGGTCCTTGGAAAAAGAAGGAAAATATGTGAAAGATCATTCTAGTCCACTGCTGTCATTTTATGAAAGGAGTGGCCACCTCTCCTTTTACAGGAAGTGTTGACATGTGCCCAAGGTCACCTGGCTAGTGACAGGTACGGCTGGAAGCAGGACACCAATCTCCTGACTCCCAGACCAGTGCTCCTTGGACCAAACAATCCTAAGTTTGACGCCTTCTTTTGCTAATTGGTACTATATCCCAGAGAACCAAGAAAGGACATTCTTTGGCAAGAATAAGTTTGGACAGCAGAAAAATTAAGAGATGGCAGAAAGAAACACTTCTAAGGACTAAGGAGAAGGAATGAGGACAGACCCGCCGGCTATAAAGAATTCTGCACCTTGTAACAATCTTCGGTTCATCCAATTACGTGTCACTCGCAGATGTTTTATCTCCCCTCTTCGGGGAACGGGACCTATAGTCACGCTATGCAAAAACATTTGACTGTCTCTGTGTTCGCAGCCTTCCTCAAACATCCAGGCCTTCGCAATAAGTCTCTCGCCCCTGGATTGACCTGCTGTTTTATCCATGAAACTTCTTGAGTTTGTCAGTTAATCTAAGTAACAAAACTTGCCTTTGAGACATGGTCAGTGACAAAAGAAGACACACATTCTTCAGTTCATCATGAGGGTGATCAGAAAGTATGTGTAGCCCAGACTTTATTTTTGTTAAAAAAAAAAAAAAAAGAAAGAAAGAAAGAAAAAGAAGAAGAAGAAGTGTACATACACACACACACACACACACATTCATATATAAAGGAAAAAATTCTGGAAAGTCTCATATCAACATGTTTACAGCTGTGACTAGGGGTGACTTAAATTCCTTTTCCTTTTTTAAACCTGTTTGTAATTGCTTATTCTACAAAAAAGTAAAATGAGGCGCTGAGGGACTGGACAGGGAGAGAATTCGAAGGAAAAGTAGTGGTCTGTGAAAGTGAGATGTTAAGTGTACTCGGCTCGGCCTGTGGAGACGGACGCCTCTCCCAGGTTTAAGGCATGCCCTTCTCAGGGAGCAGTAATTCTTCCTGCTATGAGGGGCGTTGGAGAGCAGATTTATGAGGAGAGGTTGGAAGAATGGGAATCAGTCAAGCTGAGAAGGGAGAGCTGATCACAAGAATCCGTAAGCACAGGAAGAGCCCCCCAGCCCGGGGATCACCAGCTGCAACACAGCCCCTCTGACCACAGAGCGTAGAAACAGGGCCCAAAGGAACAGAGGGATTCAGAACAGGAATAAGGAAGACCTTCCCCAAAGCGAAGTTAGGACCCAAGCGGGGTTATTAAGAGGCAGGCCTTGGCTCCAGGGTCCTTCAGATAAAGGCTGATTTTTCATTTTTGTCCCTGGTAGTTTAGGAGCAGCCTTCCCGAAGGCTCAGGATGGCCATCCTTCTGTTACTCCATGATCAGGAAGCAAGGTCTGCTTGGAGTCAGGAGGGAGAGAACTGGGAGCATGGCCGCGGCAGAGCATTGAGAACGGTGGAGACTTACTGGGGGTCAGGGATGCTTCGGGGGCTGGGTGGGTATTTTACATGCAGCATCTTCAAATCCACAAGAACCTATAAGGGAATAACCTTCATCTCTTTGTACATGCAAAGAGCCTGAGGCACACTGAGCTCAATCAAGGTGTCCAAGATGAAGGAAGTGGCAGGGCTAGGAGGTACCCAGGTTGGCGGACCCCAGAGCACGTGTTCTCTCTCCAGCACTGGCATGCACCAAGGGATGGAGGCACAAAGCTGCCAGGGGCACTGGTGGGACAACAGGTGGTCAGCTGGCTTGTTTGGGCACAGGGTAGGTGGGGTGAGACGGGAGGTCACTTAGTAGAAGAATCTCTGGAAGAAGACTGAAGCCAGACACTTCTTCTAAGTCACTGGGGTGATAAGATAAGGCCTGTCAGTGAGGAGACCAGGTTGGATTGGGAGGAACTTGACTTGGGAACGCAGGAAGAAGGTCAATGCAAAGTTCAAGTGAGAGGTAAGAGGAGTATAATTAGGGAATAGAGAGTGGAGAGCAACTCAAAACACAGCAGGTAGGACTGCAAAAGAATTGGTGATGGGTCCCCTGAAGGAATGAGAAAGGCAGAGGAGGGTGGCAGGAACCCTGAAGCTGTAACTCAGGCAGACAATGCCCTACGGAAGACAGAAGGTTCTGGAAGAGAAAGGTATAAGAAGAAAAAGGGCAGAGGTGATGAGCTCCATTGTAGATGTGCTGGGTTTGAAATAACTGAGATACACCAGGCAGAGCTGTCCGCGACTCAGCTGGAAATGCTGGTTGAGAGCTCAGGAGAGGCTGCAACAGGAGGGCAGGCACGGAGTCGCCCGTGTAAGTGGCAGCGGCAGTCCCAGGAATGGATGAAATGTGTCCAGAGAGCACGCAGAACAGAAAGAGGCTAACACCGGCCTCCCCGAAGGCATTGCCATGTTCTAGCAAAGGTTCTAGAGGCTATCAAGGACTGTGTCCCTGGCCAAGTCACTTTCCCTCTCTGAGCTTCAACTCTATAAAAGCAAAAGGTTAGACTAGTTCTCTACGACCCTTCTCGGATATTCAAACACCCATGGTTAATGGGATGACTACTCAGAACCAGGAGGAAGGCTCCAGGCTGTACATACACCCCGCATAGCAAGCAAGTCCCCCAACTTTCCAGTGGGAAAGACAGACACATACATAAGTCCCCTTGATACAGCTATCGTGAAGACAAGAACAAAATGCAGCACGAAAGTGTCTTAAGCGGAAGTGCCTCTCTGGGGGAAACTCCAGCATGGCCCCCAGAGAGGAAAACGGATCTAGGTCTCGGGGAACTAACAGCAACTTCCCCATCAGAGGCAAGAGCATGAGCAAAGGCACGGGAAGGCAAAGACACGTGAAATGCTTGGGAAATGGACTGCTCAGTGAGCTTGAGGGAACAGCGGGTGATGGGGCTTAGAGAGGGATGGTGGGAGCGAGCTGGCCTGGGGAGGCCAGAACAGGGACCAAGGGACCAACAGGGATTCTCATCTACTGGACAACATGATTAGAGGGGCTTTGGAGAGCTGAGTGGAAGGCAAAGGACCACTACACAGCCCAGCAGCTGGAATTTACCAACACTTCTCTCTCTTGTCCGATAGGACCTTATCAGAGTCTTCTTCAACATGTAAAATTTTTAAGAAAGCTTTTTTTTTTTTTCTTTTGCGTAGTGACCTAAGTACGATGGCACTTGAAAACAGAAATGCTAAAACATGGCTAATGATTCACAGCATCATTCAGAAAAAGGGGTCACACTCAAAAGAGTGTTCAGGGGCATCTCCTCCTGAAGCAAACTATTTCCAACTCCATGAGAACCCATGTCAAGATCCTAAGGCTTCTTGGGGAGGTCTAAGCCGTTCCTAGTATCCTAATATCCAAATCCTAATATCCCTCTTTCCCCACATCCCTATTGCTTCTTGTTTGCCATACCATCGGCTCCGGTTATTTCTGAGAAAGGTCTGTCCTCTCTTGACACTTTTCTACAAAATCCAACCTCCCAGTCAATACTTTTAAACCCGGGAGCGCCCCCCGGTGCTTACATCCTTATAAGGTGCTTATATCCCCCTCTGACCCCCTATCCTCAGGCTCTTCTTGGCACCCGCTGTGCTTTCAAAATTTCTTTCTACTTTGCACTCTCCCTCCAGAGAGTCCAAAAAACATGGCCAACGGGTTCGTCTCCCTTTCAAATCACTATTTACTTCTTGCTGCTTCTAGAACCTGCACAAAGAGGAAAAGGCAAGGTTAAAGAGCCGAGAGTCGTGGCAGATGCGAAATAGACGTGGTGGCTTTATCCTCCGAGCTTCCATGTGCCCACACAGTTCTGCTCTTTTGGCTCCCCAGACCCTTTTGCATGTTCTCCCCTCTCCCCCCACATCCTCTCGCACTGGCTCCCTCTTTCCTTTGCAAACGTCCGCTCACCGCTTGGATCTTCCTCTTTGAGACCCCTAAAAATGACGCTGGCATCAACTCACAAGGACGGCCCCTCCTGGAGCCTTTACAACTGATTTCAAGGCCAAACGCTTCCACCGACACATTTCCACCGAGGCTGTGGCACCGCAATTCCCCAATTCTCGCCTGACAAGGCTGTTTGATTTCCTTCCTGCAGCTCAGGCTTCGGAACAGAGGTGACAGGTTTGAGACTCTATCTCATTTTTGTTCCCTTCCTTGTTCCTGCCAGGCCCCTGACAGCACCTCAATATGGCTTTTTAACTGCTGATCAACTAAACAATGGCAAAGATGGCAGTGGCTTTGAGGAGTCCAAACAAAATGGAAACACGAGAATGTCAAACATGTCTTGTTCAGTGAGACGATTCAGCTCATACTTAATGTATGTGGATAAACATTCACTTCACATTGGGCAAAGAAACCCAAATATGGAAACTCTGATTGCTACCATATCTGTAAAAGGCAGAGGCCCTGTTGTCCTGGTTTCCTCAGAGAGATTTTCAAGACAGGGGAGATGTTCTAGAAACTTAGAATCAAACCACAAAAAGCAATATTTATCATCCCGCTCCTCTGTCCTTCCCTACCCTACAAATGCCAAACTGGATAATATGCATTATTCAATGACTTAAAACCTCTCAAGGTTCCATCTGGCTTTCCTATACCCACTTAGGGAACACCGTCCCTGTCAGAGGTCAAAGCTCACCAGTGCTGGAACCTAAATTCAATGCCCTTGAGAGATAAAATTTAGCTCCAGACAAGGCCTTCCTGGCTCTAATTAATTCATTATGACTTCTGGGTTCTCAGCAGGACAAGTCTCACAAAGTCAGGGTCATATTTGCTAAGAAAAGAAGTCTGGCTGAGAAAGGGATCAGGAAAATGAATGAGTGAAACTTGGTCCATATGAAGAAGAATTCCTGGTACTCATAGAAGAAATTCAGACAACCCAGGGGTATCTGAGAATGACCAAGCCATTTTAACCATAGAATGCGTGCAAGGATTGAAAACACAATTGAAGGGGCACCTGGGTGGCTCAGTGGGTTAAGCCTCTGCCTTCTGCTCAGGTCATGATCCCAGAGTCCTGGGATCGAGCCCCGCATCGGGCTCTCTGCTTGGCAGGGAGCCTGCTTCCTCCTCTCTCTCTGCCTGCCTCTCTGCCTCCTTGTGATCTCTCTCTGTCAAATAAATAAAAAATCTTAAAAAAAAAAATAAGAAAACACAATTGAAGAGCACAGTGAATGGGTTCTGGAGGTGACCTCAATCTTCCCTCAGAATCATGAGCTGTTAGGACTAGAGATTATTTATACCCACGGTCTCATTATACCAAGAAAAGAGAGCACCAGAAAGGGAAAATGAGTCTGTTGCAGTCCTATAGTCCACAGAAGTTCTGAAATTAAAACCCAAATGAGCCTTCCTCCTTGCCTGCGTCCTCACTCTCACTGTCCACAGAAAGGCTCAGAGCCCTCTAAGCATCAGCACAAAGACTAAAGAGTAAGGCTTCCAGGGACAGGCAGTAGGCAAGAGGCACTGCCCTTCAAGCATCAGGAAGGCCAGGTTCACTTCTGATATGCCATGGACCACATCCCATCCCAGCTCCTAGGGACCTGCCCCTGAAAGAGCTCAGATGGGTCTGTGCATTTTTTCCTCCGGTACCTGAGACACTGCCCCCGCTCTCCAGGGAGGGAGCATTAGGAGGGCTCTGGGGTGGAAATTATCAGCATTATTTGGATAATATATGAATGCCTCTGATACTAAACTTACACCAGTATATCTTATCCCAAAACACACATCTTAGACCAATACACACACACACACACACACACACACACACACACCCCTCCTCTGAACCCCAAACAGAATAATGTAGAGGAATGCTTCTTAGGCTTCATGTGTATATCAAGCACCCGGACCAGCGGTCTTCTTAAAACCTAAATTCTGATTCAGTAGGTCTGGGATGGAGCCTGAAATTCCACACCTGTAACCATCTCCCAGATGATGTCCATGCCACTGCTGAAAAGACCACATTCTGGGTAGCAAGGGGTGGGTGTCACACTTAAAATCAAACAAATCTGGGTTTAAATTCTGGTTTCCTTAATCACGAGATTTGTGATCTGACTGGTTTCCTAACTTCACGCTGCCTCCACTGCTTCATTCCTAAAATGGAAATAATAATACTTCAGAAGCATCCGAAGATTGTTATCTAAGTTAATGATAAAAAGTTAACACAGGGGCGCCTGGGTGGCTCAGTCAGTGAAGTAACTGACTTGTGATTTCCACTGAAATCGTGACCCTGGGGTCTTAAAATGGAGCCCTACACGAGGCTCCATGCTCAGTGCAGAGTCTGCTCGTCCCTCTCCTTCTGTTCTTTGCATCTCTCTCTCTCTCTCTCAAATAAATAATAAATAAAATCTTTTTTTAAAAAAAAGTTCTTAACACAGTGCCTAGAATATAATAGGGGCTCAAATAAATGCAGCTGCTGGCTGTCTCTAAGATTCAGGAGGGCAGAGGCGACATCTGTCTGGCTTACTGCCAAAATCCCAATGGCTGGAACGTAGTGGGTACTCAGTGGGTGTTTGTGAGTGAATGAAATGTATATAAATACACCGACACATAATATCAGTATTTACATACTTCCTTAGTTCTATGGGTTTCTGCAGGAAAACAGAAAACATTGAGAACACCAGAAAACTCTCACCCATAACAAACCATCATCTCACAGAATTCAACATTCACCACCACGTACAACCGCCAACGAAGCGTCTCATTTGTGATGGCTGTATATACTTGAGGAAATGTCTTAAGTGTAAACCAATAAAGACAACATCAGTCTGGAATCTGAATGTCATTAAGAGAAATTACTGCCTTGCTCATTATTTATGGGGCTGTCTGAACCCCAGTGTTACGAAAACCTTAATTCTGAAACTAAGTTCACTTCCAAAACAAATGTAGAATTGCAAAGACAGATAAAACAAACCAAGGGAAGCAAGACCACTTTGTAAAGGACCAATGAGGCAATAATACCATCTCTGAGACATGCACACACTTGCTCAGGACAAATTAAAAATAGAATCGTTAACAAATGGTAAAGCTGAACCTTTTCAATCAAAGGCAGACAACTGAGTCCATTCGAAATTCCTCAACAACCTAAGATTATCTTCAGAAGTCTCAGAAAGTAAGTGGCCTCATTGACAGATCCCATCTGCAGGGAGGCTCTGTGAATGGTACGTAGCAAGAAGGGAGTATGATTGCCACCTACAGACAGAAGTCCCTATGCATGAGACAGCCAATCGTATTTCAACGTGGAAAAAAAAATTCAACGGAGTCACCTCCCTCCAACCTCTTTCAGATCACCACACCACATTACTTCATTTAGAATTACTTTCAAGTCATACAATCATCTCTAGGCATTCTGCCGCTTCATTATCTTCATCCTATTTCTAATTTCCCAGAAACGCTGTGCCATTCAACTATCTACTTAGACGCTCTCTGAGAGCCGGAGAGAATGCAACCCAATGGATTTCAAGCAGGCAAAGGCATCCGAGTGGAGGCATGAATCTGCTTACCTGGTATGAATGGGACCACCCGGAATATATCAGACAATCTGCTGTTAACTGGCTCATAAGGGGAATCTTCAAGCAGATCATTTCCTAAAAACAACAGGAAGATGGGGCTTAGATCGCAAAGCAGACATATTTCAGAGTGGTTTTCTTTTCTTTTCTTTTCTTTTTTTTTTAACTGAATCTAAATTCTAATGATGTTATGATTGTGCAACAAAAAGATGCCAAAACTTTCCAAGGTCTCCAATGCATCTATTTGGCTATGGTTACTTTGCATTCCCTCTGCCTTTGTTGTCCTTCCTCTCCCCAGAGTGCCATGAAAACACTGGAGAGCAACCCAGCCTGATCTTGCCAGAAAACTCTCCCACTCTTTGCAAAGGAATGAAATAAGAGAGGAAGGAACCAGTGATGTCACCGGCCCAGCTTACCTCTGGGAGCCAATGGAAGAAAAGTGACCCAAAAGAGGGCCCCCATTTCTATGCTCCTCAACACAGCAGGGGGCCAGAAAAGCCCCGGTGCTGGTTATTCAACAGTCTCTGAAATAGGTTTTCACTGTAATAGGTTCTGGAGCAAGAGGCAGCAGAAAGGTCAAATCTGTAGGTTAACAAATGTTTGGTGTCTCAGGGGAGAATAGATGCCCTGGATATCTGTGTTAGATTTACAAACACTAGCCACCTCTGGCACACAAGGACCAAAAAATTCCCATTGGAATGGATGCTTGTGACAAGTGGTCCTTTTTCTCTCAAAGCCACTTCTGTGTTAACCAAGGTTGAACCACATCAGCTGGCTCAAGACTCAGCTAATCTAAGACGATAAATGGTTTTTCACACATCTGCCTTTGATCAGGTTTGAGGAGGGTAAAGATAAAATAGAGCCTAGTGGACCTTTTATTCCTAATTCTTTATCTTATGTCAGAGTAGCTAGAAGGGAAGAAGAAAGGGGAGAAACTGGGGACACGATTCAGGGCAGGTCTTTGTATGCTCATCCTCTGAAGCTCTCCTTGGAGAGAAGTTGTGAGTTCCTGCCCTGTCCTTAAACGGGCTCCTACTCGGATGCTCTGACCAGGTTTCAGAGAGGTCAGCGGGGGCCGGGGGTGTCCCCTCCCCAACGGGTTTTCCAACAACCAGGCCCCCACAGTGCTGCTCCGGAGGCAGCAAACACCAGCTGCCGCTGTCCCTGGGGGCCAATGAAAGGTCCTCATTCTGCAGCTGGGGAGAAGCGAGGAGAGGATGAGGTCAGCGGGCCCGGCTGAGGGGCCCGCCGCCTGCCTTTGTGGGGTGGGGGTGAGGGATGGGGGGTGGGGGGCCAGGACGGTCGGCGCGTACCCTGCAGGCTCTGGTACATGCTCCAGTAGATGCGCAGGCAGTTCTTCTCCTTCTTCATACCCCGCTTGCAGCGGCAGTTGTAGAGCGACTTCTGCTTGAGGGCCTCCATGGCACTGCGGCACTCGTCCTTGGCCTCCAGACCGGACGTCAGGCTGAAGTTGGTCTCCTTGCCCGCCACGCACTGCCTCAGCGTGCGGTACTTGGTGCTGCAGCTCTGCTCCTTGAGGCACTGGTCGCTGGCTTTCACACAGTCCAGGCGGTCCCCGCCGCTCACCTCGGCCGACAGCAGCACGTCTGCGGGAGGAGGTGGGGGAGCGTGAGGGCGGCGGGCCAGGACCCGGAGCCTCCGGCTGCGGGGAGGGCGCGTGCCTCACCCGGCTTCTGGGGTGCCCTGCGCCGCCCGCGGGCCCGCCCCTCTACGCCGGGGACTCATTTTCCCGCCCCGGGACCTCCGGCCGCCGGCGCTCCCCGCAACGCCAACCTCCGCCCGGCGTGGCTTTGCGGGCTGTTTGCGGGTTGCCCCCCGAGCGCGCGCTGCCCGCCGCGCGTGCCCGCCCCGCCGCTCCCGGGGCAGCCCGGCCCGAGCAGCTGCTCGGTCTCCCGGAGCCGCTGGCTGGGCCCCGCCCGACGGAAGCCGGGGGCTTTCCGAAAAGGAGGGCCACTGCGGGCCGGGCGCGGGGCGCGGGGCGCGGGGCGCGGGGCGGGCGAGCCCTGGTCCGCGGCCCGCCGGGCGGGGACCGCTCAGACACTGTTCGGGGAAAAGTTTTCCCTTCGAAGTTTGCTCTCCCGGTCCAATGCTCGCCCACACCCCACCTGCCCACTGCTCCTCCGAGAGCTCCCAGGACTCGCAAGGAGCGCTGGTCCGGGAGCTGGAGGGGCTCGGACCCCTTAACTCTCCGCCAGGATTGGCCATTACAAAGCACAGAAAATTAAAACCAAGCACAAAAAGCTGCGGGCGAGTGCCGCGCCATCACCTCTTCCCAAGCCTAGGGTGCTGAGGATTCAAGATCCCCTTCCCCAAAACGAAACTTCGCCCTCCCACACCCACGCAACCGCGCTGCAGTTGCGGGGGGGGGGGTTGGGGGCTGCCCCGAGTATCCCCTCGAAAAGACTCAGCGGGTTAGGTAGCTAGCGGCGGCCTCGACTTACCCAGGAGCGGCAGCGCGAAGTACAAGGTCGCCAGGAACATGGTGCCGGCGCACAGCTGGTCCCCGCCCCCCAAAAAATCCCGAGCCGCGGCTGGGTATCGACTAGGGAGCTCAGCATACAGCAATCCCCGGACGGCCGCGCTGCTCTGGCCGCCCAAAGTTCAGCTCCATCCAGTGCGAGAGGAAACTCCCGGGTCCGTCCGCCACCAACGCCGCCGGCGACTCAGCTCCCCGCGGGCGGCCGGCGCGAGGGTGGGAGGCGGTTCCGCTTTTAGGGGTTCAGGTCTGACCCAACCTGGAAGGGAGAGCGCGCTTTGAAATGAGAGCCGAGAGCGCTGGAACCTCCCCCGCCCCCTGCCCTCCCCTGCTCCCGCCTTGGGGGACTTTCTAGCGCCCGGGTGAGGGCCCACCCCTAACCGGGTCGGGGCGCAGGAGGGGGCACGGGGGGGGGCATGTACGTGTATTCCGGGGAGCCGCCCGCAAGGGCAAGGTAGGAGCTGGAGAGGTCGGACGCCAGCTCCCAAAGTCCAAGGAGTGTCAATCGGGTCCAACCCAAGAGGCTGAACGCAAGCAAATAAATAAATAACGTTACTTTCCGAGCGCTGCGAGCGGAGCCAGCAGCTGCCGGGAGTCGAAGCACACGGCGGCGGCAGCTCTTTCTCCAGCCCTGGCGCAGAAAGAGCCCCTTCTCCCTGGAAGTTCACCGCCCCCTCCTCCAGCCAGCTCGCCCGCTCCGCTGCCGGCCTCTTCACCCAAACCACCAATCGCTGCCCCCGGTCGCCGTCTCCCGCTCCTCCCCGGGCTCGCCTCTTTTCTCAGGCAGCGGGGCAACCGGGAACCGACGTCCGGGCTAGGGCCGAAACCCGGCTCGCGCGCCCCTACCCGCGGTGGGTCTTCCGCTCCCTCCCGGGTGTCTGCGCCGCGCGCAGGCTCTCCCGGCGCCCCGGACTCGGGCTCATCAACGCCACCGCCCGGGGCGAGCGCATTGGCCGGCAGCCCCGGAGCGCCAGGGCAGGTGCAGCCCCGAGCCGCGCGCGCCCCCGGACCCCAAAGTTGAGGGGCGTCTGCAAAAGGGGAAAAGAGGGCGGGGGAGCGGCGGTGGGCTCCCAAACCCACAGAACGAGAAAACTCTCCAAATGCCACCAACCTGGACTCAACCGACCGTGTCCAGCTGTGTCGAGGAGCCAGTTTGTTTATTTATTTATTTATTTTGGGGGGTGTCCCCGCCCCTTCCTTCCCTTTCCCGGCTCACTTCTCTGCGTTAGGAAGAAGATGCGGTAATCTTCGAGAGCTCAGAGGGGCTGAGTTGGGCCAGGACGATTTCCGAGCAGAGTCCCCCCGGCTCTCGGCTGCCGGTTGGGATATTGGAAGCTGAGTGGAGGCTAGCGGGTTCCGAGGCCAGATTTCTTTGCCTGAGGACCCTCGGCCTGCTCCTGCTCCCGCCGCCCCATAGCACACCCGCCAGCCCCCTCTGAGGCTCGCACGCACGGACGCCGCAGATGAACACACTCGTCCGCGGCGGGACTCGGCGCCGGACCCAGCACGCGCGCACAGGACACGCAAGGCTATGCAGCCGCCCTCAAGTGCTGCCAGACACACACTCACTCTCTCTCTCTCTCCCTCACTCTCTCTCCCTCTCCCCTCCCCTCGCAGACCCCCCCCCACACACACACACACTCAGACACAAAAGGGCACAATGCACAAGGGCTCTTTCTTTCTTCCGTCCTAGTGCAATCGAATCAGACCTTTCTAACGAACACAAAGTTTCTCCCCACGTCACTCGCGGCTATGACTCAAGACTTGGCGCGTTAAACTCAGACCCAGACCCTCGGAGCCGAGATCGCAAGATGTGCCCACGCACCGATCCACGCCAGCGCGCACGCACTCATATGCACACGCAGCCTCTCTCTCTCTCTCTCTCTCTCTCTCTCTCTCCTGGAGCTTGGGCAAGGAGACAAAAGCGGAACCCCCGGCCACTGCATTTAAACAGCGCCAGACCTGGCTTTGGGAAATTCATAAGCTAACCTCCATCTTGGCTGTTTCAAGAGTAAATTTTAAGATCATAAATTTAAAAACCCAAGATATACACAGCCTTTCCCCCCAATTTCTGGGTCCACTCGTTCTCAGCCATGCTACTGAACCCCCCTACGCCGACCGGAACACACACTCCTCTCCCCGAACACCGGGGGGCGCCCGGGACAACGAAGTCTGCTCTGGGTTCCGAGCGGAGTCTCTGGAACAACCCACAGCTCAGGGCTTGGGTTCCCGGTCTTTGCTGATATCCAAGTTCATCATTTATGGGAACTGAGTTTGAATAGAGTCAGGGTGAGCTCAGCTGTCAAATCTGCAAACCCATTGCACCAGACAATGGACCGCGGAGGAGAGAAAAGAAATGATCCTTTTGATTAAGTCGGCGGGGGACGGGGGTGTTAATTGAAAAGGGCACAGGCTCTGGGTAAAGTTTGAGACGGGGGAGTAAGGGCCTAGAGACAAGGTGGAGAGAGGAGAGGGTGGGTATCTCTCCATTCAGCCCCACACCAGCCAGGCGCGCCTGGGGCTTCGGTAGCGGCTCAGATGCTTACTGCGCATTGTTTGGGGGGTAGGGGAGTGGTGTTTGCGCCTCCTCGCGCGCCCAAAGCCCAGGGGACACCCCTCAGATCTGCACGCCTATGCACGTGTTCCTCAGGGGATAGGTATGAGAGGATTGACGCCCTCAGGGAGCACCCTCCTCAAAACGTGTGTGTGTGTGTGTGTGTGTGTGTGTGTGTGTATACACGCGGGGGGGGGCGCGCACACACACACGCACACACACTCAGAATCACACCATACACGGATTTCTTGTTCAGTGTATCAGTTTACACTTGGTTGTTGAGTAAACAAAGCAAACATATGTCACATTTTCGCGACAGATGGTTCAAACCAAGGGATACTTAGTTCTCTTGCTCGAACAGTGGTAACGGTGTAAGTTACTGAGCGGACTAAGTGAAACGTGATTGAGTCTCCCAATCAAGTTCTTCACCTTAAGTTTATTCTCATATTTTCACACACAAAACAGATAAATCCCGGGGAGGTGGTTTTAGCAAGGAGGGCCCAAAGTGAATTAAGAGTTTATCGGAAGACCCTGTTTCACACATGGACACCCAAAACGTAAAACCCTCTTTTGTCATCCCATTTTATAAGTGGAGGTGAATGTCTCCCTTTGGGAAACCAGTAATTAGAATTCCGAGTCTCAACAGATAGCCGAGTTTCCATCATTGCTGACCACATAGGATGACTGGATAACAATGAGGTTTCATTTAAGGATATCACCCACATCTCTTGTAAGTGTTCTTTGTTTAGAAGTGATTCTATGCCTCTCTCATGTTCCACAGACATGTTTCAAATGAAGTTTTAATGGGATGGAGGAAGGGTGGAATAAAAATTCCCCAAATGTAAAATATGGGGCTTCTTTTAAAATATTTGTAGCTTTAATATTTTTGAACCATTCACTCACAGTAGTCCTCATGAAGTCCTTACTGATGATGGGAACAGAGCTTTATTTTCTCTAAAAAAATAAACCACCAGTCACTATGTGTTGTCCAATACAATAGTCACTAGCCATATGGCTATTTCCATTAAAAAATAATTAAAATTAAATGAAAGAAAAATGCATTTGTCCAGTAGCACTAGCCTCATTTCAAGTGCTCAGTAGCTGCCTATGGGTAGTGACTACCTCATTACACAGCACAGATTCAAGGGATCTCCATCATCACAGAAAGCTCTACTGCACAGTCGGTGTGAAAGTAGTTAAGGTGATGTGTATCACCTTAGAACAGTAGAATAAGTCAGGCCTGAAATGAGTGCCTATCCTGAAATAAGGAACAGTAGTAGTAGTTGTTGATTATGATAACTTGCTAGTTTTTTGAAGAAGGCGGAGAATCCATGAAGACATAGCTCACTGCTGGTGTGTCCTCCACTCAGAATGGAGATCATCAAGCAAAGAAACCAAAGAAAGGGGAATGGATATGTCAAAAACTGATCTTCCAAGGAGAGCTGTGTGTAAAAGGATGCGGCCCTTACTCTACCTTAAGACTTCGTGTATAACAAGTTAACAAAAAATTACTGCTTTACAACTATATCCACTAACTTTTAGAGATGAGACAAACGCACAACTGGAAAGCCCTTGGAATATGGAAGCTAGAAATGCACGTGACTTACTGTATTAATATTATCTCTGTTTCCTTGGAGCTTATCTGTTCTTATGTGTACAGGACTGATCTCAGGATGAAAGGTGACATCGAAATATCAAATATTATTAATAATGATAAAGGTTCATGCCATCCTCTGTGACATGTTTTCTCAGTGGGAAATTGGCTTTAATGCTACAAAATTAGGTTCAATCTACCCATAAGCATGTGAAATGAGCAATTTTCTTGCATTTCTTCATGTAAGTGTATTTTCATAAGTTAACATATGAGTCATGGTGAGAATGACAGTTTTATTCCGTGCAACATTTTGTCTCCTACTCTCATTGCCTTGGCCCTATAGAGTATAACGTAAAACACATTCATTTTGTAAAATTATGCTGCTGTAAAATCACTCGAGTTTCTCTAACTCAAACTAGTCCATCAAAGTACTTGACATTAGGCAGTTTGACAGACTTACCCTCTAGCTATGCAAACCACTCACTATTCTCTAAATGGGCTATGTTTTTATTTATTATTACTACTACTATTGCTACTACCGCTACCCTTATTATTGTTATTATTTGCTGATGCTGCACCTTTGACCATGCTGTTCCACCTGCCCAATGTAGAGATGAGACAAACGCCCTGAAATTTTAAGATGCAGCTCAGCTCCAACAGGCCACTAAGAATAGCAAGGAGTCCTTCAGCCAGACTGGATAGTTCTCAGTAGTGTGTTCTTATGGCATGGTTGCGATTCTTATCATTGCTGTTGTGACATGCATTGCTATACCTGTTGCTATGCCTATATATTGCTGTATCGTTAATTGTTATACCTGTCTCTTGAATTGGAATGTGAGTTCCTTGAAGGCAGGAAGATGCTCTATTCTCCTCCTCCTCCTCCTCCTCCTCCTCCTCCTCCTCTTCCTCCTTCTTCTTTTTCTGCATCCCCAGCATTTAGACTGATGACTGACACTCATCACCTCCAATAAACGAATATTGATTGCATGAATAATGAGTGATGTTGTTTCTCATTTTCCTCTGACACAATAATTCTACTGAAAGGTTTACATAAAATTCCTTTACTATACGAATCATACTAAATATAAGCACTTCATGCAATTACTGGTATTGCTGTTCCAATAATAGTATCAAATATGTATTATTCCTTTGGGGATTTGACATTTACATTTTTTTTAAACAAAACCCATTATTGTAATAGAATGCTCTTTTTCAGGTTCACTTTAATAGTAACATATGACATATTTCATTTCTGGGAAATGATAGCTCGCCTTAGGTCATATTTTAAGGCATAAAGCCAGAGGCAGAGTAACGTTCCCACCTGAAGTTCTCTAATCATCTAGAAATGTGCCTCTCTCTGGGAAAGAAGGATTTAGAAGGGCCAGATTATAATTACCCTGGAGCCTTCATCCTCGAAGGCAAATTTTTAAAAGCCAAATCCCCCCCAAAGTGCTAAAAATGCTTTTATAGACACACAAGACCTGGTGCAGTCCTTTAGGAAAATGAGAAAACAGTAACCATCCAAACTTGGAAGGCTGGCGTAAGGGTCTACATGCTGACCCGGATCTCATCTTCTAAGGCTATACTTCAACATTTGCCCTCTGGCAGTGCAGCAAGAGCTTAGGTGCTCTCAGGTTTCAGAGCTGTCTTCCAGGCTGACTATATTAAGATGTGTCCTTTGAACAGTATTTGCAAATGGTAGCTTCTTATTGGCTATCAAGGTGCCTGACCCCTAGGAACCAATGTTAGGAAATCTCTCTGCCTCCTTCATTTTCAAGCAATTTTCATTTCTTAATACTAATAAGCCAGTGCAAGGATTTTAATGCATTTGTTAAAGAATATTGCATTTCATGAGCGTTGAAGTCATTTGTACTTTGGCCTTCTGCCACAGAATGCATTCAAGGTGTGCAGCCCCAATGAAATAATGCACCTGTCACGTCTTATTGCTTGAATATATGGCAAAAGATGGCCCATCTTCTGGGGACTTGCAAGCGTTTTTTAGTGATTGCTGAAGGTGTCAGATTAAAAGCCCTCCTTAACTAGACAGGATGGAGAAGAAACCCCTTTTCTTTCTACCGCTCTCCTAATAAGCCCTAAACCCTGTTCCAGAGAGACTGTTCCTTCATAAGGGCAAGAAGGAAGCTTAATCCCCAGCTTTGTCCAGTAATTAGCCTCTTTCTCTCCCCGGAGACAGCAAACACAGATGCCGGTCCAGATGAGCTCCAGGACGGGGAATGAAAACACTGACTCATTTCTTCGGAAGCCTTTTAGCAGCCTGTAAGACAATGAAAACTTCTGGTTTCTACAGAGGCTCATTAGGTCTGAGGTGGTGGGATGAGGCCTCTCCCAGCAGTGGGGAAGCAGGGGGCTAGTAAAGGCGACCACAAACTGGGAGTGAGCCGGTCAGAGGTCCCGGCTGCAAGAGGGAAAGGCTTGTCCTTTTCAGGCCACTTGCCCAGGTGGCTTTCCATAAATGCCATGGAAATGCACTGTTTACCCAAACCCAAGCCTCTGGAAGCCCCAGAGTAAGCTAATGCAATTAGCTTACCATTGATGGCAATGCCTCCACCAGAACTAATTAAGCCAACGGTGCTTGTGGCACAAAGGATTTGGGGCCTGTTTTAAAGCATCTATTGTGACATCATGTAAAAGTCATTTCAAACTCATCCAAAACTGTTGCTCTGAAAACAAATGCAATGTAATATTCTCTGAGTTGTGGTTTTTATTTTCCTCTGTCAAAAATCTGACAAAAGTCAGTTGGAACTGTCAAGAAAAAAACATCACAGGAGATGAGGTTTTCCTCAAATTTGAAGTCTATAGAAGGAATGACAAATCTGATCTATAGATTACTCTAGCACAAAAGTGAATTAGGATAGCCTAGGAGATACTATCATATTGAAAATACGAGGTTGCCCTTGACACTGTTCATATATTTGGGGCCATGTCAAAGAATTAAAGGGAAATCCGTCTGGTTTGGGTATGAATTATCTGTTCAGCTCAAAATACAGAAGAATCAATGGGATGGATGTTTGTGTTTGTGTTTTATCATGTTAAGAAACAACTCATGTGGGGCACCTGGGTGGCTCAGTGGGTTAAACCTCCGCCTTCGACTCAGGTCATGGTCTCAGGGTCCTAGGATGGAGTCCCACATGGGGCTCTCTGCTCAGCGGGGAGCCTGCTTCCCTCTCTCTGCCTGCTGCTCTGCTTACTTGTGATCTCTCTCTCTCTCTCTGTCAAATAAATAAATAAAGTCTAAAAAAAAAAAAAAAGAGAGACAACTCATGTTAAGAGACAAAAAGAACTTCCCACCTCTAGAGGTTCTCTTGGTGAAAAGGACCCATTAGCCTTCAATATTTTGTCTCAAGGGTCAGTAGAGATTCTGTCTGGACTCTCTTTCTCTCTCTGAGCTTTCATGGACTACTTCATTGATTCATTGACTGATTGCTTTGGTTGATTTGTTTGTTTTCTTGTGCCTACCCAGTACCCAGTATTGTGATGTTCACCACAAAGAATGCAGATAAATGATCTTGCCTAAGATCAGACCTGAGTGCTTCCTTCCAAATGGTACAGACTCCCAACTGCCCCCTGGGATTCTTCTTTCTTCCTTCTATGACTGTGCCTTTCTAGGCACAGGCCATTCTCCAATTATTAGTTACAAACACCCTTGTTTTTATAAAATATAAACTATAAAGAGATGAAAATGGACTACACAATGTATCAGTAAGTATTGTTTCAAAATGCTTTTAATTTCTCTATGTGTATGGCACCTGTATTGGATTGTCACGTAAAATGTCTTTCTTTTTGTGAGTCATGGTCAAAAACTTTGGAAACTACTGCTTCATTTAGTAATACTCTGGTTTTTCTTTGGAAGGATGGCCAGCCATATTAAAGACTGTAGTTCCCAGCCTCCCTTACAACCATTGTGGTCACATGGCCAGGATCTGATGATGTGAAGACTGAGGGGAGTCTTACTCTACACGTTTCCATTGCCCACCGTCCTGCTCCCCTGGGCAGGTTGAGGGGGAGAGTGGTGCGTGCTCTGTTCCACCAGGCAAGTAAGAATAACAAGAGATGACAGAATGACAAGAAAGAGGTGACCTGAGTCCAAATTTGACCTCTTGGAGTGCAGCTGTCTGCCATGGATTTCTACCATAGATTTCTACCCCTACACTATTATTCAAGAGACAAATAAACTTGTCTTATTTAAGCCACTGGTGCATTGGGTCTCAGATCCGTGCAGTTAATCTTGCACACCTAGTACATTCAGTTTCTAATGAGAGAAGAAAAAGAAAGAAAAGAAATTTAACTCAACAATTATTTACAGAGACTATCACGGGCCAACCCTCCACTCGGTTGCTATAGGAAAATACAGGAGAATGTTGGCTCTAAAGGAAAATGTAATCGCTTTGATGCACAGCATATCTAAAATAATCAAATAATACTGTAAAGGAGTGTAGAATGAATAGTCAACCAGAATGGAAATAAAAATCAGGTTCTACAGAATCAGCATCACCATCATGATAGACCAAAGGCCAAAGTCTCCTTCATTAGAACCTCGGGAAGAACAGGAGGCTATCCTGTGGGAAGTCATTTGGGATTTGATGAGAAAGACTTCCCTATGGGGTCAGACCCAACCCATCCAGACATACCTCTACTTCAAGATACATTGGTCTTGGCCCTGTTCTACAAGATGAAGCTTCTATTATTTCTTCTAGGTAACTGAGCTGCTAACAATGTGGGTATTCTGGAATTCTGGGTTTGTTTTTTTTTTTTTTTTCATACCCATTCAAAGCCATTTAAGACTCTGGCCTCCTTCCTTGGAAGATGCATAACTTGGAGATGCTTGCTGGCAAGGCAGGAGCCCATGAAAAGGAAAAGTGTTATTTCAGCAGACTCACCACAGAGGTATGTGTTAATTAAGTTAATTGCGCCATCAGTGATGCAGACGATGGCAGTAACTGCTCCCTGTAATGGGGCTGGGTTATTGCCATCATTTATTAAACGTGCTGGTTTTCTTAAATGTAGTCACTTTCCTTTGCTCTTTAAGCACCTCCCCACACGCATTTGATTTATAGTTTACCAACCACTTCCACATGAACCCAATTACATTATTTGGTTTTCATACCTGTTCCGTAACGAACACGTTATTTTTCCCACTGAGCAGATGAGGAAACCGGAGCTCACACTGATGAGGGACTTGCCCAGGACCACCTAGCTTCTTACCCCAAGAACCAAGTTCTAAGCCCAGTGTCCTTTTCTGTAGGCCAAACTAGCTAAGATTCATGATATTCCAAAGGGCAAAAACCAAATTTTTATATTCTACATCCCTTGCACGTTGAATTGACAGGTGTTAAATACGAATTTATTGCTTGAAAATGAATATTTAATTATCTGATTGCTTTATTTATGAAAAACTGAAGTAGTAACTTCATATAGATTGATTAATACTACATACAATCTGGGGCACCTGGGTGGCTCAGTGGGTTAAAGCCTCTGCCTTTAGCTCAGGTCATGATCCCAGGGTCATGGGATCGAGCCCCACATCGGGGTATCGGCTTAGCTGGGAGACTGCTTCCCTTCTCTCTCTGCCTGCCTCTCTGCCTACTTGTGATCTCTGTCTGTCAAATAAATAAATAAATTCTTAAAAAAAAAAAAAAGAAAGAAAAATCTCCGTTTGCCCACTGAAAGGCAGTACTGACATGACATCTCAGTCTTCACAGAAAATCACAGCGGAAGTAAGTCAGGTGAAGCCAACTGTACCTTAATATTTTGGAAAAATGTGTGGAAGGGGCCCTGAGTAACTCTCCAAATTATCAAGTTTCTATTTAACCAGGTTGTATGTAGTCTTTTTTTTTTTTCTTTTTAATTTATTTGACAGACAGAGATCACAAGAAGGCAGAGAGGCAGGCAGAGAGAGAAGGAGGGGAAGCAGAGGCTTTAACCCACTGAGCCACCCAGGTGCCCCCACACTGAGATTTCTATTGAATGTTACCAACTCCATAGCAAGTGGAATTCCCATTTTGAGACTTAAGGACAGATTCTTGTCCTGCCAGAATGATTTCCTAATCTTGCTGCCTCGTGTTTGAAAGTCCATCGTTATCCATTTAATGTAGTGTCCCCTGCTATCCTTAGAAAACCCTGCTTACAAGGTTGGCCCTTGGCTGATGTCTGGAAATTTGGATTTCAGGATGGTTCCCATCATTTCCTGATAAGAATAGCTCATTCTGCTTGAACAACTTATTAAAACAATACCGTTTATCCTAATCACTCATTTTCCTTCTGAGAATCTAGAATTTTGGTCCATACTAAGAAGAGGATTATTGTATGACCCAGATCCCAATAGAAACCTTGGGTATTAAGTCTATAATGAGTTCCTCTGATGGAACAACATCTCCCATGCTGTTACAACTCCTTGCTGAGGGAATTAAGTGCATCCTGTGAGATAACTCTTAAAGAGGATTCTTGGAAGCTTGTGCTTGGTTTCCTCTGGATTTTGCCCATGCATCTTTTCCCTGTCTGATCTTGCTTTGCCTCCTTTCATGGTAGTAAATCACAGCCATGAGTACCACAAGATCCTGACTTCTGTGAGTCTTCCTAGGCAATCATTGAACCTAGGGATGGTCTTAGGGACCTCTAATACAGAAATATCCCAGCAACTCACCCAATGAGCAGACAGCAGTCTAAAAGTTAATAATTTCTGAGCAAGAGTTCCTGCATTTCCATTTTACATTGGGTCCCACAACTTATAAAACCACTCCTGGGTCAAAATAATACTTAGAGATCAAAGAATGGGACATCTTGTCACCCAAAGCTTGCTCGCTTTCACTCTCTCTGTCTCACCATTGGCAATTTTTTTACTCAGCTTTCCACAGGATCTAAACATTTACTAATTACAGAGTCACTTTGTGGGGGAAAAACTTCTCCAAATGTTAAATGGCTGTCAGTTATTCACAGCTTATGGCAACCTTGTTCATTCATTCACTTACTATGTATTCTCCTCTTTAACCTTTATCTTAGTTCAGGGTCTCAGGTCAGCATCTCCCAAAGTGTGTTACTCAGAACACCAAATCTCATGAGATGCACTGGGGGAACATTTTTTGTTATCAAATAAGTTAGGGGGGCGCTCTACCCTTTTGGAGACTTAGGCTGTACCTTAGCCTATTAAAGACTCTGAAAAGTCTTGCACTGTACTAAGCTCTTCGGCTTTGTATGAGTTTCCCAGAGCGGCCATAACAAAATGGCACAAGCGAGGCAGATGAAACAACAGAAAAGTATCACCTCACAGTTCCAGAGGCTGGAAGCCGGAGATCAAGGTGTTGGCAGGGTTAGCTCCTTCTGAGAGCTGTGACGGAGAACCTATTCCATGCCTCTCCCCTTCCAGTGGTTTGCAGGCTATCTTTGGCATTCCTTGACTTGTAAATACATCACTCTAGTCTCTACCTTCTTGTTCACATGGCATTGTCCCTGTGTGTGGGCCTCTTGTGCCCAAAATTTCTCCTTTTCACAAGGATACTAGTCATATTGGTTTAGGGCTCACCCTAATGACCTCATTTTACTTTGATTGCTTTTATAAAGAACTTATTTCCAAATTAGGTCACATTCTGAGGTACTGGAGACTAAAACTTCAACACATGAGTTTTGGGGGGGCACAACTCAACCCATAACAAACTTGATCATTGTTTCCCAACATATTTAAGTACTTGAAGGCCCAACTCCTACTAACACCCCACAGAACCTGTGTTTCATGGCATTAGCTGAGAACGGTGCTACTTGATGAAGAAAGGAAAGTCTGTGTGGTGGCACGGCTACAGTGCAGGGTGCTGGGGGAGGTGGGGAGGGGGAGGGGCAGGGAATGGCAGGAGGCCAGGCTGCTGAGATGGATTGGGGCCAGAAACTGCTCTGGATTCTGAACTCTGGCAATGTGGATTTATCAGTGGTTCATCTATGACTTCTCAGAGTTTTCTAGCCGGCGAAGTGACATTATTAAACCTGGCAGCTGTTTGGTGATTGGGAAGAGGAGAGACTAGAGGCGGGGGAGGGAAGAGACAGGAGGCAAGGAGACTGAAGAGGTTGTTTCAATGTCTACGAGAGTCATGAAAAAGAAGCCTGCACCAAGGCAGCATTAGGGCATGGCAAGGGAAAAGGAGAAAGGGCTTCACCCAAAAGGTAGTAAAATGTCAAAGACACACTTAAACACACACCGATAAAGATACACCAAATACGTAGGATATACTGTTCACATTTAAAATAAATATAAACATATATTCATATATAAAAATACCTATGGAGATGCGTGCATACGTATGTGAAAGATTTCAGAGGCGGTGCCTTTGTACTCTGACTCCTTGCTTGGTCTGCCTAATGGCCTCAAATAGAAAAGCTCATGGAGTAATGGTCTGAGAAATATGTCTGGCTGGGAGGATCCTGTTTTGTCCCTGTTGGGGGCCATGACTGTGCCAAAAGGTCTAAGCGGCAGGTAGGAAAACAGGGCCCTGTGTCATTCTTGCCGGCCTCATCTTGTGCTCCTCCCCCTTGCTTTCCCAAACTCTAGCCACCTTGGCCTTCTTTTTCTTCCACCTCCAAGCCTCGCGCTTGCTATTTCCCTAGCCTGGCGCTTGACGTAGCCCTTCCTTTGTTTGACCAAAGGTCTTGACTTCAGGACACTTCCAGGACACAGGAAGTCTTCTCTGCATTCCCCTGGCATTCTGTTTTCAGCCTGCAGTCCCTCGTTCAATGTCTTTCTTTGATGCTAGACTCTAAGCTCCATGAGGGCGAGGAGCATGTCTGCCATGTTCTTGGTGTGCCCTCAGCACCTGGCACAGCGCCTGGCACATGTGGGCAATGAGTGAATGAATGCTTTACTAAGGAATTTGAAGCGATGTAATAAAGGAAATGATTAAAAAAAAAATAGATGAGGAACTAGGTGATGTGATCATTTAGAAGTGAGTATGGAACCCCTGCCCTTACCAAAATGACTTTTAAACTTGAAGCCAAAGTCAAGTCCTGAAGGGTCTGTATTAATTTAATCTTATCCAAAAAAACTTCCCTTTTATAGGAAGGAGCCCAGCGGGGGGAAACAAGCAGTAGGGGGCGGAGCGTACCGAGATTTATTTTAAAAGCTTCATTAACTTCAAATCATGTTCATAAATGAAAAAAAAAAAAAAAAAAGGAACTCTTTAGATGAATGTGTTTAAGTCGAAATGGCCAGAAACATGTGGATTGCATTTCCCTTAAACTCTCTTGGGTTTGCAAATTGGAAAGAAGGGCCTGAAAGAAAAAGCGTTTTCTATTTTCCTAAAGTCAGTATATTTGGGAAACAGTGATGTTTGAGATGTTCAGGAAACTGAAGATATGTGTGGGTACTTGTTTAAGCACTGTTATTTCCAGTAGTGCACTAAAGTGGCTGATAAGAAAGAGGAAGTGGGCATTTAACATCTGAAAAGAACCAATTCAAAAAAAAGTGTTTTTTCTGTGTAGCTTTCACATAAGAGAAATCTTCCTCTTCTCCAACCCCCGTTGACCACAATCAATATTTTTAGGGGGTGAAGGCAGAAGGAGGAAAGAGTTTATTCGGGCTTTTGTATGCAACTGAGCTGTGGAAACAGATTTTGCTAAATCTGCCCATTAAGTGCCTCTAAGTGCTTTTAAAATATGTCCTAGAGCAGAATGGAGGGCACAATAAAGAGAAACTGGGAATTAAGGCTAACTTATTACATTTAAGTGTCTTGATAGTGGAAATGTCAGAAAAAATAGCAGGAGGGATGGGCAGATAGAACTTGGACGCTCCTTTTAAATCTTCTTTTTCTGAGCATCCCTAAGAGCTGAAAAGCTGTTTGGGTTCTAAAATGGCCAAATTATGTCATTTTTGTGGAGTGAGAACTTATTTTTCCTATGTATCGGTATCAATATATAATTTTCCCTAGATGTGGTAGATACAAATTGTGTTAAAATACACCAGCCTCAGTGTTTAGTATGATTATCAGGCATTTCAGTCGTGCACTGCAATAGATAAATAAGATTTAATTTCTAATTTACATGACTTGAAAAACACTTTCCCCATAAAATCAAGACGTTTAATTACGTAAAGAAAAACAAATTGAATGGGAAGGAGAAAAGTGAAGAAAGAAATATTTGACCAACAATGTCAGTAATTTTACAAACGATCGGATGATGTTTAGATCATATGAATCTATTGATATTTAGAGATGCCAATGGCAAGTCATCCATTTTTAGATTTGAAACGGTTATAGCAAATCCTTTTTTGTCTGAAAGGTGGACTGCTAGAGCCCCCTAGCTGTTGGAAAGAATTCTGACTTCCTCCATGTAGGTAAAGAACTGCAAAGGCAGCAAGTCGTTCACCAAGAAACCTACTAGAGAGCAATGAAATAAAAGGGTACAGCATGATCCTCCGCTCTTGCTTTACCATTTGGGTTGGTAGTAATCCCAACAGTGCTCTGAGCATCATGGCATCTATCCTGGCCCGCCACGCCCCTGAACATCTTGACAAGTCAGTTATAAGGACACTGTCACCACCTGTGTTTTGATTGATTTGATTGATTTGAAGTAGGTGGTCTCCTAAACCCAGAAGACCAGTGAGCATTACCTTAATAGGAGTTTCCAGTTCTATTTTCGGTAGAAAGTGGGTCTATCCTAGAGACCTGATACCCAGGCTTGGGGTCAATCAGGAGACACACACTCATGACCCATGGACAAATGTGGGGTTTTTTTAGTTCGCACAGAGTTTTAAAAATCTTCAAATAACTATGTGACTTTTATATATGGGGCAATTGCAGATGAAAATTTGTATTTTTAGCTTTTTTTAAAGAATCAGAAGACCCGGTAGCTCTGCGCCTGAGTATCTACAGAGCACCAAGGGCAAGAGTCAGTACTGACCTCTCGTATATAGCATGGACAAGTTCAGTTCACCACAGCGCCCACCATTTCTTATCAGATAATATAAAGCCAGCATGACGAATGCCATTACATTACCTGCATGGAGCCTGTAGGCCTCTGAGTCTGGAACTCTCCTGCTAAACCCTGAGTAATTATACTCTTCCTCCTCCCGATAATAATGATAATAATAAAGCAGCTTCTGGCAATTGAACACTTACTATGAACCTGGCGTGGTGGGAGGTCCTTCATTTGTATTCTCTCAAATCTTCATACCAACCACTCAAGAAAATTATTATATTTTACAAACAAGGAATATGAAACTCATGTTCAAATAAAGTAATTCAGTCAGTATATAATGAAGGCCACTCTGGGCCAGGTGTTGTAGTAAATGCCAGGGCTTCCGTGCTGAATAGGACAGTGACAGTTCCTGCCTTCAAGGAGCTTACGAGCCAATTCCAAGTGTGATGATAAAGTGAAGGGGTAGACGTTCGTGGAGGGATGCAGCAGAGGGACTGTGATGTGGTCTGGATCAGGTTCTCAAACTTGTATCAGAGTCACCTGGAGAGATTGCTGGTCCCTGGTGCATCCCTACCCCCACCTCTCAATTTTCTGATTTATGTAGGCCAGAGGGGAAGCCAGGAATCTGCCCCTACTTTTTTTTTTTTTTAATTGTGGCATAGGATAGAAAACAAAATATTTACCATTTTAATACTTACCATTTTAAGTCCGCAGGTCAATGGCATTAATACATTCTTGTTGTCATGTAAGCAGCAACACCACCCATCTCCAGGACTGTTTCTACCTTCCCAGTCTGAAACTCCATAGAATAACTCCTCCTCCCCTTCTCTAGCAACACGATGTCTTCAAGGTTCATCCGTGTTGTACCATCTATCAGAATTCCCTTCCTTTCTGAGGCCAAATAGCATTCGAATCATTGTAGCCATGGAATAGAGAGTATTTTGTTTACCTATTCATCTGTAGATGCACACTTGGATTGCTTTCATCTTTTGGCTAATGTGAATAACGCTGCTATGCACCTGGGTGTGTACATATCTGTTTGAGGAGGAATCTGCACTTGGACCAATACCCCAGGTGAATCTAATACAGGTGGGTCACGGGCCAGACTTTGATCAATGATGCTCTAGGAATCGGGGAAATCCTCCCTGAGGAATTAACATTCACACTGAGAGTCAAAGCACGAGTAAGACTGGATCAGGTGAAGGGGGGGTAGCCGCAGTCACGCTGTGAAAGGTGCACTTTCCCGTTTACCTGAAATACTGAGCTCTCAGCTCTGAGAACTGATTAAAGTATGGACACATTAGTCATTTAATTTGCATGATATTTATCACGGTCTACTTTATATTGCAGGTTATTGTGTGTCTGAATGATTTTGCCTTACCAGATTGCAAGTTTCTTGAAGGTAGGAACTACTTTTTAAGCATATTTGATCATCGTCAGCACTGAGTAATTCACAGCACTGAATAACTCACACTATATTATGCTGCTTTAATAAAACAGAGATCCCCCAAAATTCAGTGAATGAACAAGTAGATGAACATGATTCACAGAATAGCAATTTTGGAAGAAATAAAAGTGCCTTACTGTGTGGAGAGCCATGCAGCAGGAGCAAGGAGTCACGTACTAAGCAAGGCTTGAGGGGCCAGGGCTGTAGATAGTTTGCCTAAGGAATGTGAGCAGATGCAGGGAGTCACGTACTAAGCGAGGCCTGAAGAGTGGGAGGAGTGAGAGATTAACCCAAGGACTGTGAGTGCATTCGCGGGTGACGTTTGATAGATACCAGGAGTCAAGGGAAAGGCGCATGATCTGTAGAACAAAGAAAACCTATGGAGTCACATACGTGCTCACGAGCACGATGCGTGCACATAGATAGTCCTTCTGATTGGTAGTTTTGTTAGTCGTGGTATACTCTGATTGGATATAGTTCGCACTTGGTGGAGATATACTTGGGGGTCTTAGACGGGTCAGGGGTCCCCTGCTGAAGATTGTGAATAAAGAAGTTTGCCACTCACCTCGCCTACGGGTCGTTCTTGCGGGTCGAGATGCTTAAAATTGACACATTTATGTGGTGGAGAAGGTAGGCAGCAAAACAATTATGAAAACAAAACGAGGCAAATAAAATCTTCACTTTTTTTTTTTTTTTTTTTTTTTTTAAAGAAAAGCAGTCTCTCAAGAAGCTTGTAGCTTATCCTTCAAAAGGTGCTTTTCTGGGACACCTAGGTGGCTCAGTGGGCTAGACCGCTGCCTTCGGCTCAGGTCATGATCCAGGGGTCCTGGGATCGAGTCCCGCATTGGGCTCCTTGCTCAGCGGGGAGCCTGCTTCTCTCTCTGCCTCTGCCTGCCTCTCTGCCTGCTTGTGTGTACTCGCTTGCTTGCTCTCTCTCTCTCTCTCTCTCTGGCAAAATAAATAAAAAATCTTAAAAAAAAAAAAAAGGTGCTTTTCTCAGAAGTGGGAATACTCCTGTCTGTAAAGACAAACCAGACCAAGCACCAGAGCAAGAGAAGTTGAGGACCCTGTGCTCCCGGAATAAAGGAACTGTTCAGGGTAAGTTACAGAATTTGAGAAAGCGAATCGACATATTCTGTTGTCTGTGCATTGAAGAATCCAAGGGCTCAGACCAAACCCCAGCAGAAGTTTTAACTTGAAGTTGTAAAGGCTCATGTCCCTCTGTTCCAGAAATAAAGAGATTAAATAAAGTAGTCCTAGGCAATAGAATCCTGCCTTTATTTATTTGTTTATTTACTTACTTACTTATTTATTTTTTTAGAATCCTGCCTTTAAACTGAGAAAATCTTGCCATGTGCCATGAAACGGATGGACCTGGAAGAATTATGCTAAGTCTAATAAGCCAGAGAGACAAATATGGCAGGATCTCGCTTATATGTGGTGTCTACAAAAGGCAAATTCGTAGAAGCAGGGAGTAGAACAGTGGTTCCCAGAAGCAGGAGGGTGGAAAAAGTGGAAGCTGTTGGTCAAAAGTATAAAGTTTTACTTATGCAGGATGAGAAAGTTCTGGGGATCTAAGGAGCAGCATGGTGACTATAGTTATTAATACTGTACCGTGTCCTTGAAATTTGCTGAGAGGGTAAATCCTAAATGTTCTTAGCCCAGGCACACAAAGACATACATAGCAAGAAAATTATAGCTAGTAAATAAATAAGTCGGGAAAACAAAGATTGAGCCTCACAATATTGTTTTAAGAGACTCTGAAACATCTTTGGAAAATCTTTTCTAGAAACTGTTGTTGGTCATTTTCGAGGGAAGAAACCCTTGCCGTCAGGGCTGCTTATGTTGAGACTCACCTACACCTGCTTGTCTGCCATCCACTATTTCTGAGAGTTAATCATGTCCCAGTTACTGCTTCACTGGTTTTAATGGGAGTTCAAGAAAAAAAAAATCTTGAATCTGTTTATTTCTGCAGATTCTTGGCAACTGGCTTTCTGGGCATTTTCCTCTACTGCGGATGAGTCCCAGTTTTTTGACCCACATTTAACCAGAACACTTACTTTTGCATGTGACCTCAGATGAGGCCACATTCTTTGTACACGAGGGGAGACTGAATTAGCACACCTACCGGCGAAAGAATCTAGAAGTCAGTAGTGAAGGCTTGGAAAGACAGAGAGAAGAAATTTGCAAATTCCTGCAGGTTCTCTCCAAAAGCAAACATAAAAAGGTCATGCTGGCTGACATGGTGAAACTTAAACCATATTGTTTCCGGAGACTATGATCCTTCCACATTTTTAAATGCTGTCTTCTCCTGGGGATGACTTAGGGAGTCTGAGCAGGAGGGGTTCACAGTGTATGTCAGCAAGTCAAAATCAAGTGGGCAAGCTTCCTTTCTGCTTGTTCTGGGCTGCGTCTTACGGAACTGGGAATAAACCTGGAAATGCAACGACTCCCTCTACCATCTGACCCTGTCTCACATATCATTTCTGGTAACTTCGCTGGGTCTGCTAAAAAAGTAGATTAAAACAACAACAACAACAACAACAACAACAAAAGCCTTGGGAATTATTAACATAGGGAAATCACCACGGGAAGCTATTACTTAAACAGAAATTTCTACCTTCCAGGACACAATCTGAGGTACAACCTCAG
Source organism: Mustela erminea (assembly GCF_009829155.1). NCBI lineage: Eukaryota > Metazoa > Chordata > Mammalia > Carnivora > Mustelidae > Mustela > Mustela erminea. The sequence goes on from NC_045627.1 coordinate 78,007,947, forward strand.
TTTTTAGAACACGGGGATCTGGAGGAAACCCCCACTATGACAGGCATCCAGTCCCCATTAGTATTCCCTCAATAACCTGGTGCATTGGGGAAGCCCCAGCAATGTTTGTGGAGTGGAGTGGAATGAATGCAATGATACTGTGCAGATAATTGTATAGCATATAATTAGGAAGAGCTTTCTAATTCATAAAATAAGTAGTGGCCCGTGTGAAGTGATTACCCGATACAACCATTGTTAATTACTCAGCCCTTTGGATTAATTCAACGTTACCAACAATCCGCTGCTTTTATTAGGTGGAACTATATGAAACTGCCAACACTTGGCCATTTTTGATTGCCCACGTGGAAGTTTAATACAGTTCAATAGAATATTCTAATTATCATAATTATAGTAGTAGTGGGTTGAATGACACGAGATCTTTATTTATGTAGGTCAAACGCTGTTGACTACCAACAATTTCATGCAATTCAACAATAGTAATAATAAATTTGTCATTAAACAGCAGCTACTACCTACCACCTAATGAGTATCTATAATGTCCACAATTTTGCTAGGTAGTTTATGTACATTATTTAATCTTACGAGATAGTGGGTTCTAATGTTATCCCTCAAATTAAGTAATTAGTCCAGGAAATAGGAAGATCTTAAGCTGTTGGTCATACTCACCTTGTGACATCAGCTCCCCGCTGGGCCTAGCAGCATGATTTCAAGGATAGAAGGGTTGAAGTGTAAGGTCACAATCTTTCAGGGAAACAATTTCAGTGCAACAGTGGCTTGGGGTCCAGGTTCCAATTCCAAGTGACTTTTGGAAGAACGAACCTGATTTCCATACATGGTTCCCAATTGGTCCTGAGGCGACAGCTATGCCCTGGGAAAGGTAGTGTGTACACTCACGGGAGACAAGTCACGCACATGACACACACAGGAGCTCTGTAGATTATGCACTGAGAGCAAGGGGAATCTTAGACCTCATTGTGCCTGGGATAGGATGGATTTATGCTGTTGTCCCTGCTGTCCTCCGTGTTACCCAACAACAGAGCCGGAACTTGGGGAATGAAGTGAGTGACGTCTCTGGCAAAATTTAGGGAGGCACCAAAAACTCAGGAAACATGACAAATCACAGTTTAAGGCAATATTCTTAAAAAACCTAAATTAATACCAGAAGATCCTTGGTTAACAACATACAGAATTTTAAATAAAAGAAAGACCTATATTACTGATTCTTCCTTTTGCCTCAGGCCCCCACAGGGCTCCATAAGGCATTGTTCGAAAGCATCCCCATTCGAACAATAAATTACACGGTTCTTTCATTTAGAGTACTTCATGAAATAATGGCTAATGCTTACCTAGCTATTCCCAGAGGGCCAAGGACTACTCTAGACTAATGATGAGACAAGTACTGTGATTACCCCCATTCTCAGTTGAAGACACTGAGGCTTGGACAGGTCGGGGAGTTAGTTAACAGTCCCACAGGTAGGAAGGGGGGGGGAAGGGGGCGTGTCTGGGGTCCAGGAAGTCTGGTTCCACGGTCCAAACCAGTACACTACCGTCAGATCTTGAGAAAGAGCTGAACATTTGCCACTATTTTGAACGTTACTATAAATAATGAAGAGGGAGCGGACAGTCTGGGAAAAACAGGAGGGAGGGAAACCAGCTTTACCTACTTCACAACTTGGCCTAAGCACAGCCCAGAATACAGCTGTTTGCCGGCTGTAATTTAACCTTGTTGAACCTCTGCTTCCTGTCGAGCGGAAAGATCAGATCCACGGATCTCTGAGGTCTCCTTCATTCCAAGTAAGAGCCTGTGGTTCCATGAATCCTCATTACTATCTAGCATGTCTCTGGCACTCGCCAGTCTTCTTCCAAAGTACTTTTTTTCTCCTTATAGGTTCAGCTTCCTCTGGGCTCTTCCCCGGCCTCCATCCGTGTGTTTCTCCTGGTGGTTCTCATGGATGTTCCCGGGCTTCCACGCTCACCTCCCTGCGGCTGCCTCGCAGGTGTGGATCTCCGCTCCATGCTCTCTCCCAGCCACATTTCCAGATGTCCGCCGGACTTCTCTCCTCAGTCTCAGGCCGGATCCTTCAAGTCAGCGTGTCCGGAATGGAACTCATCACCTCCTACCGCCCTGCCCTTCCCAGGCTCCAGCCCTCCTTTCTGGTCGTGCCTCCCCAACTCTAGCGCTTGCTGACACCTGTGAGTGTCACAGTGGGACCTCCTCCACATCTCCTCTGCTGCTCCCCTCATTTTCAGCCCCGCTGCCCACACCCACTCAGCCCCTCACTGCCTTGCTCCTGGACAGCTCCAGTGCACCCTGACCCTCCCGTGCAAGAAGAACAGTGCTGGACAGACCTTCCCAGAGTCTAAGTAGGACCCCGGCTCTCCTATCCAACAGCAGTAACCTCCCTCTGCTGCAGAAAAGTCCAAATCATGGACTTTTCATCATGAAGACCTGTCCTGCCTTGGGAGCTTGAGTGGTTCAGTCGGTTAAGTGTCTGACATCAGCTCAGGTCATGATCTCAGGGTCCTGGGATGGAGCCCCGAGTTGGACTCCCTGCTCAGCTGGGAGTCTGTTTGTCCCTCTCCCTCTGCCCCTGGTCTCTGCTCGTGCTCTCTCTCTTTCTCAAATAAATAACTAAATAAATAAACCATCCTGACACAGTTTGGCCTCAATCTGCTTTTCTAGTCCTGCCTGTTCTAGATATTTTATACGCCACATATACTGAACAATGTTTCCTGAACACGCTATATATTTTCCTGCCTTTTGCTGATGTGCTTCCCTTTGCATAACGTTCTTCCCTCCGTCTCTCTTTACTCTCCCTTCAAGATTCTATTCAAATGCCCACCCCTTCCTTGTGAGTCTTCTCAGATTCCCCAAGGGCACAGACAGTCTTCCCTTTCCTGTAGAATTTATCACTTCCTATCTCTGCGGGCACTAATGTCCTCCAACATGATCTTATAGTCCTATGCGTTGCTTTATGCCCCACTATGCTAGAGGCCTCTTAGCGGCCAGGGTCTTGTCTTTCATTTCTCCCACCACCGTCCCCGCCACCCTGCCCATCACATCATCCCCCAGGAGGTGCTTGATAAAAATGCAAGCACTCGAGCACTTGATGTAATTTTTTAAAAATTATCATGTCTGCAAAATAAAGGAACTGACCTACACTTTTGAGTGAGCGAAAGGACAGAATCCAGATTTGCTCTCTCCCGGAGGGTAGCTCTCCTCTCAGACAAGTGTTTCCCTCTGGCTGGCAGCAATCCCCCAGGGACAAGCTTGCCCGGCCCAAATCCCATAACCCTTCCAACACTTTCATGACATCTCATCCCTTGTGAGGAACCTGGAACCTTCTTCTTTCTCAAGACGACTCCCAGATTCTTGGGTGGCAACTCTTTGACTTCTTCCTGAGTGTGCCGAACTCAAGTGTTCCTTGAAAGGATCATGACTCAGCTGTTCCAAACCTCAAACCTTCCCTGTGCTGGGGCATAGAATGGGGAGGGGCAGAGAGAGGCCTTGAGATAGGCTGCTCTTATGATTACTAACGGAAAACACTGGTGACACTTAGAAATGACTCAAGATCACTTTTCACACTACATTTCTATTTGGCTAAGATCAAGCACAAGAAATGAGTAAGGAAGAGCGCAAACCAAAGGTCACTCATCCTTAATCTAACAGCTAAGGGACAACATTTAAAAAAAAATGCATTTCCTGCTTGGGTTTGTCCTTGAACTAACAACTGATTATGGAATTTTAATTTAATATTACAGCATATGTTGTCTTTCTGAATTTAAGAACCATGACTTGACTCCAAAATGTTTTCAAGTTCTGCTGAAGAGTATTCTCACCAAAATAAGGTCATCAGTGGTAGTATTTATAATAAATTTACAATTTCTGAAAAAAATGGAATCAATATATACAATTAATATTGCAAATAAACGTCAAAATGATATACTTCCCACCATATAAATGAACCTTGTTTCACACATAAATGTGCTCTGTGGCAATGGTTCAAAATCCTTTTTCTTCAACAGTAAGCAGATTGAATGAAATAAAAAAATGATGTGCCAGGACTTAAAGGTACAAATGGTACAAATTTCAAATTATTGATTGCTGACTGTGCTTACAGACATCAAACAATACTTTTTCAGGCAGCTCTAATAGTCCACTTCAATGGAGACATGATCTATTACAGGAAAATTGAAAATGTGAGAACTCTGAGTGGTCAATGGTCATTTTAAATTATTAAGGTTTGGGGTTTTGTTTTGTTTTTAGTTTATAGAAAAAAAACAATGCAAACTAAGACAAAGCTCATTAATGTCAAACCTTTCTTACCAAGCACCTTTATTATAGTTTGAAAAGTACCAAGATACTCAGAATATAAATTCACTCTATGTCAGAGGAAGTGCACATTTGGGCAGACTCCATAGTCACTGACATCCTTTAGTGGGAACCCTAGAAGGCCAAAGCGGTCACTCTTGAGGGACCCAGATGTATTTATGTAGGCAAGAAATGTTATTGGGAACTAATCTCGGATTAATAGGTGATGCATGGGCTCAAATAGAGTGTGATTTTGAACCCTCTTGCCCTGCCCACTCCTATAAAATTGTCCTTTGGTAACGTTTTCCCAATAGTAACTGTCAAATATACCATCAAAATGAAGTCGGTGGTCCCGTATCATTGTTCTTGAAGGGCTTTGCCCATAGCCTGAAAATGAGAAGCAGATCTGTATATTAGAAAAATCTATTGGTCACTCTTCCAGTTGCAAGTGAGAAAAACCAAACTCGAGCTAGCTTAGTCCAAAAAGGTCATTTATTGTTGCGTGTTATTGGTGAGTTCAAATAAAGTTGGATCCAGGTGTTCAGATGAAGTCATCGGGAAGGTTTCTGTCTCTGTCTCTCAGCTGTGCTTCCTCTATAAAGGATTTATTCCCGTACTTGCTGTAACCATGTGGAGACCTCTGACAGAGAGGGCTGCTGAGAGTTGGTGTGGCCTGCAGGAATCCTTTTTTCAGGCATTCTGGAAAGGATAAACCGGTTAAAAATCTTTATACTGGTTTCGTATGGATCAGTACCTGGAGACACAGAGCACTCTTCTGGCTCTCTTACCCCATAATGTGTACTATCTTCTCCCCTCCACACTCCCATCTGTCCCATCTCATTTGTCTAGTTCACGGACTTCCATGATGATTTTACAAAGTAAGAGGTTCCACCTGTCTCTGTCTTGCTCTGTTTTTGTTTCACATTCTCTCTTCTTCCCCTCCTCAACTCCCAACATCCCTCCCAATATGTACTTAATTTTGAAACAAGACACCAATTGGTTCTGATAAGGTAACTACCCCAACCCACCAATCATTGGGCCCAGGGAATGGAGTGTTCTGATGAAGCCAGGACATGCCCATGAGAATTAGCAGCAGATCATGATGGACAGTCCCACCGACTCCATGTGCATTTGGGGCAAGAGAAGCAGTCCCCAAAAGAAAGTGTTCTACTACATACAAGTAAGAAACAGACTCAACTATTGGAACTACTCAACTACTGGAACCACTGAAAGAATCAGGATTTGTTATTTTATGTGATTTTTCTCTGATCTCAGTTTTCCAATTCAGTTGACACCCATAAAGCCAGTTGAAATAAGTCCCTCCTCACCCAAAGTGTGTTGCACAAACTCGTTCAGGTGTACCTAGACTTTAAAATGTAGACGTGGTGGGTTGGCTGGGTGGCTCAGTCCACCTTCAGCTCCGGTTGTGATCCTGGTGTCGGGGATCAAGCCCCACATTGGGCTCCCCATTGAGCAGGGGGAGTCTACTTCTCCCCCAACCCTCCCCACCTCATGGTCTCTCTCTTGCTCATTCTCTCTTAAAGAAATACCTAAAATCTTTAAATAAAATAAATAAAATTTATTTTATTTTAAAATTTTAATTTTTTATTTTTAAAAAATTTTAAATGTTTGAATTTTTAAAATAAAATAAAATATGGTGCTGAGCCATGGAGCAGTAAAGCTGACATTTACTGCAAAAAAAATGGAGGCATTAACATGGGGAAAATTCTCTTCCCTTGGAATTTGGTTGAAGTGGCATATTGGCCATTTCTGGTGCAAACCTGACCAAATAAAGACGTACTGTGCACCTCTTACATACCAGGCATTATGGGGGCATATTGGTGAATTTTAAAAAAATTCCCTGCCTTCAGAACATTCACAGTTTTCAGGGGAACACAGAAAAGCCAATAACCAACTATAACACAAAGGGATTAATGTTAGGGGAATGGTATAATGAAGTGTTACAGGAGCAAAGGGGAAGAGGTGATTCATTTTTCTGGGGATGGAGGGAATGAGCGGTCATCAGGGAAGTGGGGAGAAAGGGATGTCGGTTGAGGTTTCCTGGGGGAGGTGACATCTGACCTGAGGAATGAGAGGGAGTGTGATAGCTTAGCAGGGGGAGCACAGCATTTTAGGCAGAGGAAACAGTAACAGGAGGGGGAGGGAAATCAGTCCGACATCTCTAATAGTTGCTGGCCAAGTTCCCACGGCTCTCGCAAGGGGGAGAAGAGAAGCAGTTATTGAGCACGCTGTCTCAATCTTTCCTTTTCTCCAGGCTGTGGAAATTTGGCCATTGCTGCATTTTTGTAAGAAAAAGAGCCCTGATTCCAGAGACCACACAATGTTAAGGGATGGAAGAATTATTTTTGCGATAGGATAGAGAAAAACCAGAGCACCTGAATTCAACGGGGGAAAACCAGACTTCGTAAGGAAGGAAAACAAAACCCATTCTTCTCTGTCTCTCTGTTCCCCCTCCTCTTCCTTCTCCTCTTTCTTTGGAGAGAAGGAGGTGGGTAGAGGAGAGTTTTACTTCAAAGAGCAAATCCATTAAGCGAAAACCATGTGTCCGCAGCATTTGATGCCTTGTGAGAGCTTAATAAATTGTTGTAGTAGGATGACGGTAATTATTCAAATAATTTCTCAAGAATTTCCTAACATCAAAATTAAAATAAAGTGCAACTCCAGGAATTGATTCCCACACCCTCCCCTCCCTTATCCCATCTCCCCAAATGCCTGAGTAGCTTGTTAGCATTCAACACATCCTTTGAAGATTAAATAGCATTAAATTTTTGCCTTGCAAGGGAAGAGATTATGAATTTATGTGAAAACAAGTCTTTGGGAGAAATGTATGCAGAAATCTAAACAAGGATGAGATTTTGGTTTAAAGTCCACAAAACATTCCACAAATGAGCAGAAACTGACCAAACAGACCTCAGTTCGAGGTTCAGCACCACCTTTTATTAACTGTGTAACTCTGGACTCACGTCTTAATCTCAATAGACCCAGGTTTAAAGTGGGAATCATGGGGGCTCCTGGGTGGCTCAGTCGTTAAGCGTCTGCCTTCAGCTCAGGTCATGATCCCAGGGTCCTGGGATCGAGCCCCGCATCTGGCTCTCTGCTCAGCAGGGACCCTGCTTCCCCCTCTCTCTCTGCCCGCCTCTCTGCCTACTTGTGATCTCTGTCTGTCAAATTAAAAAAAAAAAGAAAAAAATCTTTAAGTGGGAATAAAGGCAGTATCTATAATATAGAGGTATTTTGAGCATGCAAAGGGATAATTCGTCCAAAATGCTTTACGCAGTGCTTGGCACATAGGGTTATCTTGAAATCAACAGAGCAATGAATTACAAAAAATTGCCTTCACAGTCGATCTTAACCACAGAAGTAGATATTATATCAAGATTCTAATCTGTTTGTCCCTTCATTGAGGTGTTATATTAACATGATTTGCAGACTGTCCTTAAGACATTATTCTGTGTTGGATATCCCCAGAGGACTTAGGGATGATCTTCAGTGCTCCTTACCCTTCCTGAAAACCTTTCTGCTTGAGAAAATCATTGAATGCTCTTCGCTGAAAACCTTGCTCATTTGGCACCACATGAGTTTCATGGAGGAGAAGGGGGAGATCTGAAATGCCAGTCACACTGAGCTCCAAAGGCCCCGACACAGAGCCCCTGTCCCAGGGCAAGAGCATCTTCCTAAAAATACATCCTCTGAAAATACATCTCAGAAACATGCCATTCCATTAAGTCTTGCAATTTGCTCATGGTTAGCCTTCAAGCTTGAGTAACATATTCTTTTCATAAAACAGAAGGCAGCATACATAAGCTTCAAAATGAAGTGCAGAGTGGGTAAGAGACAAGTTGTCTACAGCTCAAATGTGGGTAGGAACATTCTCTTTATTTTACACACAAGAAGTAGGAACATAATTCAGTGCGGCATGTCTGTAACCAAAAATATAAATATAAATAAATAAATAAATAACATAATATATTTGCTTGTTGATCTCCTGACTTGGAACTCGTCTCTTACAAAGGAGCTAAAATATAAATTTGTGTGGAAACAGAAGTCATGGTAAAATTTTCACTCACCTGCATTGTAAATTAGACCTTTTTATTCTTCACTTGCATGTTAACTGGTTCAAACGTTATAATTCATCTTATTTAATATACAAGGACTAAAGTATGACTGATTACAGATACCAGATTGAAAATAAACAGGTGGAAAAAAGTGCTCAGGGCTATCCACTTTGTGGACAGACTTTCCCCTGACTTTGTTCACAAACCTGCCATTTAAATTCATTTTTAGCTGGATAGGTACACCAAAGGGATGTGTCGACTGTTTGTGATTTATTGAAACATCTGAACAGTTGCAAGATATAGCTCCTTCTGGTCATCTATCATTCCAAATGATGATTAAGTACAAAAGGAAGATACAATTTAGAAAAAGAGCTACATGAAGTTGGGATAACAGGAATGAGCCACACTGTGGCTGTATTCATAATAAAATCTGAGAAAAAAAAGATTTAATAGGAAAATCACAATAGATACGTTAGATTTTGCAAAAGCTAATAAACATGACTGTGGAATGGGTAAAAACCATGATGCCTACTCATAATTGAATATTGGTTTCTTGGGTCAATTTTTCAAGTGACATTATAATGGTCATTGGTTATGCGTGCAAAGACTTTTCACCTTTCTTCATTAAGTGTGAGGTTGAGAGAATTTTTTTAAGGAGAAAGCAGCTCAGTTCAGAATAAGTCAACCAAAAGTGGGGGCTTTAGAGTCTAGAACCAATTCTTCTTTTTTTAAAAAAAAGATTTTATTTATGTATTTGAGAGAGAGATAAAGAATGAGTGGGGGAGGGGTCTAGGAAGAGGAAGAGACTCTCCCCGCTAAGCTCCGTGCTCTAGGCCTGGCTCAATCCCATAACCCTGAGATCATGACCTGAGCGAAAGGCAGACATGTAACCGACTAAGCAACCCAGGTGTCCCCGTTATTAGTATCTTAAAATCAATTAATTTAAAGAGAATTACAGTTCTTAATTCTGCTACAGTGCTTACATGTAGTCTTGTCTGGGAGCAGGGTGACATAGGCATTATTTCCGAAGGAAACTGTTGTCCTCAAAGTGAGCTAGTACTGTGCTATTTGTTTTATAATCCTATTTTTATTCTATTCTCAGGCTGAGGAGACATAAGGACATATTGGTCACACTTAGAAGTCTATGGGAATTAATGTGCATGCGTGAACCCACATCTGCATTTGTAAAAATGAGCATGTGTGTATGTGTGTTTGTGCATGTGTATTATTAGCCTAATAGCTAATCCTGGAATTCTGGGACCAAGTGGCTTAAATTTGGATCCTACTTACTTGTTTATAAACTTGACAAGTAACTAAATCTGATTCTTGCTGTGTCCCAGTTTCCTTACCTGGAAAAGGGGAAAAATATGGGTATGTTCATACAGAATAAATGAGTTTATACCCTAAGTACTGAGAATGGTGTCTCTACATGTCATTAGTCCCTAATAAATGTTCATTATTTTTACTGTCAGGAGGACCTATATTTCAAGCAAAATTATCAGTGGTGATTTACTTTGTTCGAAACACACTCACGTTCTGTATGCCTGGTGATCAATAATTTATCAGAACGTTAGCATAGACCAGGATCTCAACTTTTGGAAATCCTTGGGAAAAGAAAGCTGAGTGGCCTGTGGACAAGGTCTGGTAGCTACCTAAACAGAAATCATAATAGGCTTAACCATAAATTGTATTTTGTAGAACATCTTTGACCCTACCATGGTGCAGTATGCTTCATGAGGAAAGGTCATGGACAAATATGTTTGGGAACATGGTGTTCAACTCTACAAATCAGGTTTCTCCATTGCAGATTGCAGGATATCTCAGAACCTTTAATAAACTAATGTGCATTCTGGGTCTCCGGGGACTACAAAATGCAATTTCTCAACCTCTTTTCCTACAGAATCACTGTTTTTGCTTTTTTTAAGGAAAGCCTTATAAAATCACAAGGAATGTTAGGAATTCCTTAAAACACAGCTTGGGAAATGCTTCTTTAAGTAATTTTTCTCAAATTCAGATATTTTAGGCTGGTAAAAGACCCCAAGTACTCAACAAAATGCTCTATCAATAAGGGCAAGTGTTCCATGGATTCTCCCACTGGAAGGTCTTGGGGTTGTCGTTGTTGATAATGAGTTAATAATGGCTTGTCAGTGATTTAAAAAGAACATCTCCCAAGCCCTAGAGATTGCTGAACACTAGGAACCACGGGCTCTAGGCTTAAGTGTGATCTTTTGGGAATCCATTTGTACAATTTGGCGATGATGAGAATTTCTTTTTTATGGGTTAAAACAAAATTGTTAACTGCAGAGCAGAAGTTGGGTCAGACAGATATACTGCTCTCAAGAATGTGCTGATGATGATTTGTATTTTATGGTAGCTGCAGAGTTTGAGCTCCTCGTTAATGAGATCAAGCACCATTACATATATTACTGGCATCCTCTGAAACTGCAGATCTATTTTGAAATATCTTTCTGCTACATTTGTTCAAAGCATTGTCTTCCTGTTAAAAGAATTCACCTGCACGTTAAATTTCCTCTATAATATACTACTGATAGCTTAAAGAAATATTTCTATGTATCTCCCTGTCTGAATTTGGAAGCTATGTATTTTCTTTGAGTTCCATTTCTTCTGAAAACTAGTTGTTGACAAATACGACTGTCACAATGATTGTAGGACTGAATTACCCTGTTGATTTCCTAATTCGTTGCTTGAATTGTAATGACTCAAAATAAAAGCAGTCTCTCTAAAATATTTTGTCATCTTACATGGTTTGAAAGATAAATGGCCTTAAGCAAAATAGTTGCTGAAATTCTTTTGGGAGGATGAAGTGTTCGCATCAAGGCTTTATCTAAGAGAATGTAGGTGGCAAGGATTACTCTTTGGGGAATAGGTTTTCTAATCCAAGGAGGGGAATTCTGTAGAGTCAAGTCTAAAGTAAGGAAAGGAAGGTAAAAGGAGATGGATTTCCAAGTCAAAAGGAGAGCTGGAATGTGTATTAAAAAGAGTACAGGGTTTAGGTCTCCATCTGAAGCCTTGGGTAAATCAGGTAGCTGTCCAGTGTCAATTTCTCTGCTTATGAGATGAAAGGGAATGACATCAGTAATCTGGAAGATACAACACTTTTCTTAAGAAAGTTGGTATGGAAGGAGAGGAACACAAGGAAAAATACGAAGTTTAGCAACTTACTCTAGAATTCTTTCCATGTGTTAAGCATGGGGGAAAGTCATGCTGTTGGGCCTCGTGACTCTGTATTTTTTGGTTACCATTTCACATGCAGATTAACAATGGCTTTGCTTTGGGGACCACAGCGTTTCTAAACTCCATTCAGTTTTCTGCCTAGAATTTTCTATGTTGCTGTTGTATGCCTAGAATGTTTTATCTCCCCCCACCCACTTCTCATTTGAAAGGCTTTCACTTACTATGCCTATAAGCTATGATATTAAGGTTCAATGCCAGCAAAGTTTCAGGGAAAAGAGTGAGAAAATTATTTAAAAGGACTACTTTTTGATAATGGCAGTGTTTTGACAGTTTTTGACAGGCAATTTGGAATAATGCAACCTCCTGGATTACAGCCAACCTCTGAAATGGGCTGTAATTTAGAATGATGGCAGCTTCTATAACCTCTATGTTGGAGAGTCACTGGAATTAAAAAAAAAAAAAATCTCCAAATAGTTTAGGTTCATATTTGAAAATCTGGCTTAAATGTTCTGACATTGAGCCATTTTATTTAATGAAAAGATTTTCTTCTCTTATGCAGAGCTCCAAATACTGATCTGAAAGCTGGGGAAAGATTTCTCTGCCTTTTGCCTTTTTGTGGGCGGTAAAAGTCTTCTTCTCAGGTTCCACTCTCAACCAGATCGTGAGCATTCTAATGAGCTGGTTGTGGGCACGTCTGCCCCTTTTCACCACTGCATGAAATCAGATCCACGAAGGCATGGGTAATTGTATGATGCTGTCATCCTGTAGTGAAGGAAGTCCTGGGCTGTTACAGCTTCCAGCTTCTGCCTTTAACAAAAAATGTGTTGTCTCAGGTTCTAAGTCTGGTCCTCTAGGCCCCTTTGAAAAATAGTTTCTGTTACTTCCTTAATGCTGAGAGTTAAATGCTTTTTAAAGAGTTGTATAAGTTAAATATGAGCTGGGTGTGCAGTGTCGGATTTGTAACAGAACCGCAATTCTCCAAACATACCAATATATTCCAAAATTGCCAGTTGCAGGCCATAAAATATTTACATTACGGAGTAAATAATGTATGTTTAGTAAGAAATGATGAAATATTTACAGTTTTTCTAAAGATACTATATGGTTGGGTTTTTTTTTCCTCTACCACTGCCATTTTTCTTACAGCAGGCAAAATGGGCAACTTTCGGAGCTCTGAGAACAACATAGGAGCATCTAGGAAGGGAGAGAATGTTCTGAGGCGCTAAGTAGAAAAGTTTCCGCAAGGAGAAGGAACAACAGCTGACCCCAGATAGCAAGATACATATTTCATATGCTTAAAGGTCTAGGGAGGCATTAGCAAACAATTTTGGTATTTTTACCATGAAACTGAAGGGTTCCTGGGCCCCATTCACGTGACACAGTTTTTTGCCAGAGTCATTGTGTGGGAGTATTCTGAACCTCAGAGGATGGTATGACCTTCCAAGCTTCCAAACAAACACATTTTTTAAAACCTCTCCCATACGCTCATTGACCCTGAACATGATCTAGAAAACCCAATCACAGTGTCATAAATCCTCACCGCATGTGTTTCAGAAAAAGCCTGAAGAAGCCCTTAACGGAAGTTTTCAACAGAAAACAGAGAGAGTCTCACAAAGAGATTTTCAGCCCTCGGCCCACCCTGAGCCATTCCGATAGGATCACCCTCCTGCAGGACCTGGCAATCTTTATTTTTGGAAAAGCTTCCCAGGTAATTCTGATGATCATCTGGGTTTGGGAACTGCAGTAGAAGGAATATTGATCCCCGAAAATATCCACTTTCTCTTCCCTCCTGGGACCTGTGGGTGTTACCTTATGTGGCAAAAAGGGGGTTATGGAAGTAGTTAAATTAAGATTCTTGGGATGGGGTTGTCTCAGGTTATCTGAGGGCCTATAAATGTAATCACAAGTCTCCTTTTCAGAGCGAGTCAGAAGGAGATTTGACAACAGAAAAAGGCAAAGTGAGGATGGAAGTAAGATGCTAGGCTGCTGGCTTTGAAGATGGAGGGAGGGGCAAGGAGCCAAGGAAAGTAGGTGGGCCCTGGAAGTGAGAAAAAGCAGGAACAGATCCTCTCCTAGAACCTCCAGAAGGAACCAGCCCCACTGAGATCTCTTTCCTTTTTTTTAATTTGTATTTATTTATTAAAGATTTTATTTATTTATTTGAGAGAGAGAGAGAGAAAACAAGCACAGGCGAGAGAGCATAAGCAGGGGAATGAGGCAGCAGGAGAAGCAGACTTCCCGCTGAGCAGGGAGCCCAACGTGAGGCTCGATCCCAGGACCCCAGAATCATGACCTGAGCCCAAGGTAGATGCTTAACTGACTGAGCCACCCAGGCGCCCTGGCTGACATCTTCTTAGCTCAGTGTAAGAGATTTTGGACATTTGACCTTCAGAATTGTAAAATAATAAATTTGTATTGTTTTAAGCCATCATTTTCCCTGAAGCAGTAGGAAACTAGTTCACGAACCATTGCCCTAAGCCACCTCAGTTTTAGGACTCCTCTGATGCCAGACCCTCAAGGCCTTGGGGTTTAATCTGTTCCCCAGCACAAGTGCAGCCTTGCCTCCAGAAACCACTGCCTGCTGCTCCTCTTCCCATCCATGGTGGGCACTTCCCTCCCAGCCAAATGCCCTTGAGGATGCCATAGGTGCCCAAAAGAGAAAAGGCATCAGTGTGGGACCGTGGCCAATAACTGCATCCCTCAAGTTTGGACATCAAGCCACAAGAATTCATCATAGCCTGCCTGCGTACTCAGCGTTCTGCAGCTCCTCTGGGCAATTCAGAGAACCCGGAGAGGTCACTCCTTATTCTCGAGCTGAGTCCACACACTGCAGAGTGACTGTGGGCACTTAGGTTGCATTTTCCAGGAATGTCAACACTGAGGCTCCCTTGGCCACAGAGGATATGGTCTCATTTTGGGAGAAGAGAAATGCATCACTGCCGTTTAGGGGAAGAAGATGATATCAAGGTATGGGCTTCCCAGTTATATGAACTCTGATTAGAAGACCTGGAAATCCAATCATTTTTCCATAAGTTTAGGCTCTCCATTAGCTGAGGGACCCATTAACAAATTGTCTTGCAGCCCTTAAAATGTAGCTCTATTTTCCAAGGAGGGGCGGGGGAGAAGCTCGGTATTGTATCAGTATTTGCTCCTATCAGAACTCCTCGCAGTGAAAGGGGCGGGCGGGGGTGGGGGTGGGGTGGAGATGGCAGCTGCGGAGAGCTGGGATAGCATCTTGTTTCTATGACAACAGTGTCCGCTCTGCTCCCGAGCTCCATCTGGTATTTTCAGGCTTAACAGCCAGGTAGCATCTAAATGCCTCGTGGAAAAAAAAAAAAAAAAAGTATCGATAGAGATTCTTCACATCAGGCACAAATAAATACAGCAACACCCTGTCCTTTCTGAGAATAACAGTGAATTAGTTCACCAGCAACAGGGCATCACAAAGACAAACCACTTGGTCCATGGAACATGCTCGCCTCTATATTATGGACTAAACAAGCACAACGCGCACATAAAATAAAGTGCTATTGGGGCAGATGGGGACTTTTTCCTAAAGGCAATCTAATGAGGCTCGCACGGGATGATTCTCTCCTTAGTCTCGTGCTCTCTTCCCGTCCTGCTCCGTGGAGCTCTGTGTGCTTTAGGTAATCTGGATGCAGCAGCTCTTACCTGCCTCACTGACCTTCCTTTCAGATTTTATCCTTGTTGATTACTGTTCCCTGGCAGCTCTGCAGAATTTATGAGAAGCTGAATTTCAGTCCTCCTCCATGGGCACTCGCTCACAGAAAAGCATGCCTTTAAAACAGCACAACATGACACAGCCTATTTTTACCTTCCCCTACCCTCATATTGAACATAATTGAGTGAAAGCACCTCCTTTTCTTTCCTTTATGGTACAATCATTAAAAACAACATTTTTACCAAGTCATAATTTATCTGAAATATGATGCAATACGGCTCCATACCTAGGTTGTCATGCAATACCTGAGATACACTTGTAATAAAAAATCACTCATTGTTTATCAGACGTTCAAATTTAACTGAGCATGCTGTGTATTTGCTAAATCTGGCAGTCCTGTTTATAGGCAAGAATATGGGCCTTTGCAACTCACCTGATCCCTTAAGCTTTGATACATTATATCACAATGTGAGCACATTAAACTGAGTATTGGTTTCCAGCATTTCCTGGTTATTACAACAAACATTTAAATGTTCGTTGTTTACACCAGAAAGTTTATTTACACGAAAGTTTTGCATACATTCATTTTTCTCCTTTATTTACTCAATGCAGATTTCCTGGGCACCTGCTACTAGCTTGGCACCACTCTGGGAGCTGGGAATCCACAATGCACAAAACAAACTGGTGCTTCCTCGTGAAGCCAACATTCTCTTGTGGCTCCTGGTTTTTGTTTCAGGACTTTTACTCCCATTGCATACAAGGCACTCTGATATACAAAGGCCCATCACATAGGGGTCCGTCCCCCAAAGCAGATAAACTATACTAGATTCGTTGTCCCTTACTCATCTCCAAATTTCCCCCAGCCTCATCAAATCAATCCCAAGTCTTTCCATGAACATTTAGTTACAGAAGAAATTTAAACTGTCATTTTTCACTTCCTTTGCCCCTCAGTATCCCAGATTGGGAGACAGGTGGTCCTGGAAGGAAGGGACATTTCCTTATCTCTTTCTAAAGTCCTCTCTTGTCTTCCCTGAGATCCATCCACTTGAAGGTCCCTGCTCTGTCCTTCTCTCCTCTGCCCTCACAGGAGAGTCAGACAAATGAGTGGCCCCGTAACTCCTTCTGTCCCCTACACTCCTTTCTGTGTTGCCCCAACTCTTTTCTTTTCAATGATTTCATCCATTTGATACTGGTCACTACTAAACCAGACAGGATAATTAAAGTTGTGCCATATTCCAGAAAGTTTTTGAGATATGGACCTATTGTAAATTTTTTTTCTAGATGAGTCAGATTCTTTCCCTTATATCTCACATTTTGCGACACACTCCGTTTTATTTTATGAGAAGTCTAGGTAGGATATTATATACACTCAGGTATGATATTTAAAATGTATAACCACCATGGTAGACAAAATAAGGACCCCTAAAGACATTTCCATCCTAATCCCTGAAACCTATGAAATCCCTGAATCCCTGAAACCTATCCCTGAAAACAATGTCACCTTATATGGCAAAAGGGACTTTCAAGCTGTGATCAAGTTAAGGATCTTGAGGTGGTGAGAGCATCTTGACTTATCCCGATAGGATTACAAGCATCCTTATAACAGAGTGGAAGGAATGTCAGAGGAGAGAGATTTTCTGGGGCTACCATGCTGACTTGAAGATGGAGGAAGGGGCAGGAGCCCAGGGACGCAGGGAACCTCTATAAGCCAGAACAGGCAAGGAAGAAAATTAGCCTCTTGTGCTTCCAGAAGGACGGTGGATCCTTTGATTTTTGCCTAGGAAAACCCATATTGGACTTGTAACCTCCAGAGTTATAAGATAACACATTTGTGTTGTTTTAAGTCACCGAAGTTGTGGTGATTTGTTATAGCCTCAAGAAGACAATATACAGATAGGCTCAGACACTGAGAAATCAGAACTGACTCTGAGCAGGCTCCTCGAGGCGCTTTGCTGAGTGCTGCCTCTTAGTTGCCAGGTTGTGGGAGCTCTGGATGGTCATAGAGTTGGGAGCCCACAGTGGTGGAAGTTGGAGGTGGAGGTCTGGGGTGGTAGTTATTTACCAAACCCTGCGGGAGTATTTAAGTACTTTTATTGCCACAGTGGGTAAACGTGTGGATTTCTGCTTGCACAAACTTATGCACAACTAAATCTGATGGATATAGGGTGGATTCTGGCATGACTCTTGAATTTTTCTTCCCTAAGTCCCTGATTTTAACTTTTAATCAAAGTGGACAAAACAATGATTCTAATATAATTCTATACTCATTTCTATCTGTCCTATACTGGAATTTTCCAGGGTGCGGACTGGGATGACTGCTTCTTGCTCAAGAGCTGTTAAAGATGAAATTCTTACTTGTTTGTTTGATTGTTTTTCCAACTTACTATCTGAACTTTCCATCTCTAAATATTAATAGGATTTTTTTTTCCCCTTTTCAACTCTCCTATGGCTTCCTTTCTTTAATCCTGCCTCTCCTCTCCACAGTGAAAACAAGTGAAGTAAGGGGAAAAGAGAGTCAGTGACTTGCTCAAAGTCTCCTAGCTAGTTATCAGCCACCCTGAGCCTTGGACCTGGGTCAACACCCCATTCAGTGGTATGATGTCACACCTCCACAAGGGAACAATGCTTAGGGGTCACCCTTTTATTCTTAAAATGCGTTCAGTCTCCTACAGATTCCTCTTTGGCCTTCCACTGCATTCTGAATACAATCTGGACTGCTTCCATTGCTTTCAGGGCCCTGCACGATGCAGCCCTGCCCTCTTCACCATCCTGGTCGGTGCAGTGACCCCACTGGTCCTCTCCATTCTCAGACACCAGCTCTGTCCTGGCATAGGGGCTTCGTGAGAGCACAGATGTGTTGCCCACACCTTCGGCAGCGGGTGCTTGCCCCACACAGTTACATTTCACACTTACACTTGCTCTGTGTGCCTTGAGTTAATGAATGTGCATACTTTGCTGCCTGTTGGCTTGCAGGTTCCATGCGTGCAGAGAGCTCATTCATCTTGTTCACTGTTGCAGCAGAGCCTGGGACCCAGTAGTTCTTCAATGAACACTTTATGGAAGATGTCTGTGGTCATTCCTCACGGCCTCCCCCTAAAGTCATCTTCCCACTCCCAAAGCACAGAATTCCTAGTCTATCTTGCAAACCACTGACACGGGCTGCCAACCAGATACAGGGGGCCAAATAAAAGGAAACACAAGGTGTCTGGTCATTTATGTAAAATATCATAGCTGGCACTTAAAGGAAGTAGAAACTAGCTTTCTGACCTCTGCAGTAATCAGCTTACACCATGAAGCAGGAGATTTGAATCCCCTTATCTACTTCTAGATGAGAATATTATGTCTCATTTACAGTTACAGCCTTCTGGACTGAAATATCATATTTTATGAGTAATAGCATCTGTAAGTAAGATAAAAGACATCGCAAAAGAAAATGAAAGCATTTAAAATACAACAATTACCGAAATAAAATCATCTTTAGGACATTCTTCTGACAAGTTCTCTTAGGGTTTATTAATTTCTTCTAAGAATATCACCATGAATCTTTTTTATGAGTGTTTGGATCCTGTGTGCACAATCTTTGCATTTATTCACTTGAGGCTAAGGCACAATAGAGTTCAGGATCTCAGCCTTTTCCTGCTTTCCTCCGCATTAACATCTTGAAAAAGGAAA
This sequence comes from Mustela erminea, assembly GCF_009829155.1. NCBI lineage: Eukaryota > Metazoa > Chordata > Mammalia > Carnivora > Mustelidae > Mustela > Mustela erminea. Next base: position 78,026,884 of record NC_045627.1, read on the forward strand.
TTGTAAAGGTATATTATCAAACAGTTTAAGAAACCTATTGATGTATGCGTTTCATAAGTAGAATAATGAGATCTAGCAGGAACAGAATTACAAGACCAACAAATTTTAAATGATGATGTATATACGACTTCAGTAATTCTAATATTTGCAATATTTCCTTATTTGTTTTCAGATATTTAAATTCCTTTCACTCTATATGCATTCCCTTCAATTCTATTCCACAATTACCTACTATTACCTATGAAATAATCAGCTTATTCTGTTTAAAATGTTTCTTACTGAGCTCTTTTATTTCAACGCTAATTAATTGTTTCCTTTAACCATCTTACAGAGTTTCCATATTCTATTATCAACACACCTGCAATGTCAAATAAAAGATAAGTTTTATGAGCCATGTAAACTATGATAAAACATTTTGAACTGTCTATGGCATCATGAAGGGTAAATAATGACAGTGTCTGGCTTTTATAAGGTAATACTATTGTACTAGGGCCGCTAAGTCATTCCAACATTGGAAGCATAAAGTAATTTTATCCTGACAAATGAGCAATTTAGCAAATTGTTTTAAGAAGAAAAAGGATTTATATAGTTCGCCATATATGTATATATATATAGACATTACATTTTTTCCAAACCTTCTAAAGACTCACTGTGAATAATTCATTGAAAGTAATAGAAATATTAAAATTTATCCCAAATTTCCAAATAGTCACTATGACTAATTTCCTGAAATTAATAGAAATCTTCATAGAAATTATAATAGAATATGTTAATTGTTGACCTAAATTTGAATATATTCAAAGAGTCATTTATTTGCTGAGTAACCATGTACTTATTAGGTAGGCAAAGACTATGTTAATGATGAAAACAAATAACTGGTAAGATAAAAAACACACCTGGAATTTCTCTTTTAATTCTTTCTGTGTAATCCCAGACTACTTAAATTTATTGTCATGGAAACTACAACTTGATCCAACCAGATTTCAAGGCCCTCATTTATTCATCTTTATAATTGAAAATTCTTACTTCCCTTCCATATAGTGTCCACCAATAAATATTTATTAAAACAAATGAATTATACAAGGTGAAGAAGAGTGGTTTCCAGGTTCTGTTTGTTTCTGTTTTCCAGAGCTGACAGGCTGATCTCCTGGATAGGGACCCCTGGGACAGTCTTCCCGGACCCTTGCTTGGACCCTTTCTTGGCTCCTGACCCTGACAGGGTGAAAAGCCAAGTCCACCAGCATCACTACAGCTTTTTATTTCCAGAGTTTGCTGTTTCATGACTCCTAATGCGTTGTTGGAATTTCTTCATACAATATATTTCACAAGCAAAACAAGTTTGTTTTTCTCAATCAATAATTAAGAATTGACAGTTTGCTTTCATTTCTATTACAGAAGTGTAAGATGGAAAATTAAACTGATAGCTTTAAATATTTATATATATATATGACTTTATCAATATGTGTGTGTATTTTTGTATATATCCATAAGGATCTATGCATGTGTGTTTTCCCTATATACACCTATAGCTAGCTAGCTAGCTAGCTAGCTCCTAATCTCCTTAATGGAGAAGGGCTCCTACAGTAGGTGAATTGCCCCAGGCCTGCTCTGAACTTTAGCTGTTACACCCTTGCTTCAAACTCTTACTAGAAAGTTCAATATAGAAAAAAGATAAAAGAGGACTTCTTTTTTTTTTTTAAAGAGGACTTCTTTTAACTGAAATACTTGAAAGCCACTGGTAAACAAAAAAGATCTTTCATTGGAGCAGAAGGAATTAGGAAGGAGTTCTAGACCTAGCTCTGACATTAATTGCCTCTGCCATGTTGAGGAAATCCATCAACCTCCAAGGCCTCAGTGCTAACATCTATAAAATGAAAGGATTGTGCAAGATGTTTTTAAAGTCTAAGACAAACACTAAACATTAAACTACTTTAAACACGAAATACTTCGGTTGTAATAGAAATAAATCAGTCACTTAAGTTTTTTAAAAAAAAAGCCATAACTCTTTCTTCCAACTTAACTTTTAAGGTCTGCTATATGCATCGAATTGGGTCCCCACCCCCCACCCCCCCAAAATACATTAGAGTCCTAAATCTCTGGTAGCTCAGAATATGAGTTTATTTGGAAACAGGGTTATCACAGGTGTAATTATTTAAGATGAGGTCATACTGGTGTATGGTTGGTCTTTTATCCAATATGACTGGTGTCCTTATAAGAGGAAAGAGACAAAGAGACAGAGACAGACTTGGAGAACGTCAACGGATAATGGAGGTAGAGATTGAAGTGTTGCATCTAAAAACCGAAGAACACCAAAAATGACCAGCAGGGACCAGCAGCTATGAAGAGGCAAAGGCCTGAATATCGTTAGAGAGCCCAGAAGGAACGAACCCTGCCAACATCTTGATTTCAGACATTTGGCCTCCAGAAATGTGAGAGAATAAATTTCTGTTGTTCTAAATCATTGAGTTGTGGTATTTTTGTTATAGCAGCTCTAGGAAACAAATATAAATATTAGGAATTGAGTATGATACTTTGTATACAAATTTCATTTTTAGTTTTACATGTTAGATATATAGTGACTTAAATAAGCCTTTACAAAGCATGATCCATTCTCAATTATTTTTCTTTCAATAACATTTGATTTTAATTGGTTATATATGGATTGCATTATTAGCCCGAATTCCGCTGTCAAAAAATGTCTTCCGAAAAGATATTAACTTGTTGGTGATAAGTGTATTTTTGGGAAATATATCTGCTTTGAAATGAAACACAGCTGCTGAAACAGTCTTATTTTCTCCAGCCTCTAGTTTTTGGAAGCAGGAAATGAAGTAGTTAAGGATCTGCCTTAAGATTTTATCAGGGTTTAAATCCTGATTCTGCTACCATATGTGACCATGGACAGGTTACTCAATTCTCTCTGCCTCACTTCTCCAACTGTAATATGGAAAAAAATAAAAGCCTTGAACTTATAAATTTACTGGGTTGCTTAAGAGAATTAGGATGTGTCAAGGTCTCAGACAAGAGTTGGCATGTAGTAAGTTATTAATACGCGTTAGCTGTTATTTTCTTCCTTTCTAGTGCTTCAAACCTCTGCCACAGATGGGCCACATGGAGCAAATTTGACAGACCCCTCACCTGTGGAAAATATGAAAAGTGTTAAAGACCATCTGAATGTTGGCTTCATCTAACTGTCTTTCCCCACCCCCTTACTAGCTATCTACTGAAGTCACACCCTCCTTGAAAAGGTAGCTCATATTTTATCCCCCAGTGATAAGTCTCCTGCCATCACCTACGTCAGATTTATTCTTTCTCCTTCTGCCATATTCCCCTAGCACAAGGGGGAAGCTCTTGTATACAGTCTGCTTAGGAGTTATTTGTGCATGCTATGTCCCATTTGATAGACAATGACCTCCAGGAGGACAGGGCTTGCACCTTTCAATTTTGTATCATCTGTAGTACCTAGCAGAGATTTTTTTTTTATACTTAGTAGATACTCAATAAATGGTTGTTAAACTTGGTTGAACCTACATTTTGTTTTTCTTTTTGGCAGATGCCCTAAGAAAAACATTAAAAAAATGAATTACTTTTCTTCTTTTCATTGCAATATATATGCCCTGGGCTAGCAGGTATTTGCAAACCTGGCTTAGAACCTAGGGAAGTCATCAATCTAAAACTGGAGAGGAAATACATTTTAAATCACAAGAGCAATATAGCCTTATGTAAGGCCTTCTAGCAAAGCAATTATCAATGACTCAATAACCCAGGTGCTAGAGTTATTATGAACAAAAGTCTGAGGTTGAGAGACAATGAGTGATCTTAACTTTTATATTCCATAGGTATGCAATTCAATGAAACATGTACAGATGGAAAGTTGAGATCTGAGAATCATATGTGGGTATCATAATGCAAATAATTGGCTTTCTTTCTGAAGAACATCTGTTGAAACATCTGAAAGCAGTTGTTTATACTGATGCCAAAATGCTGAAAAATACAATAATTCTCCAATGAGGTTAGAAATATCCGGGGGAAGAAAAATAGTTTTTATGTAGTTCTGTTTTTATTAAATCCTGTTGTTTCTCTAATATGGCACATAGGAGATCCTCAATAATATTTGTTGAATGAATGTTGAATGAATAGCAGAGACTCATTAAACAGTTGTTGAATGAATCATTTTTTCAGGCTTATAAGATACCATTTTCAGAAAATGGTATGCCCTAGTTTTACCATGCCATATACCATTTTTATTTGGCATAAATTGAAGTAATGCTACTCTTGCTCTGAATATCGTAGAATGCAATGTAGAAAGTAATCAGCCTGTATATCTTTAAGAATAAATATCTTACTGAAGAATATATATGAATAAAGCAATACATAAACCAATAATGAAGTATATGATACATGAATATAAAGCTAGTATATGATAATATTTTAATATCCTGACATGTTTCTTTCACTCATGATTATAAAACACTTAAAATTTGGGGCCCCTGGGTGACTCTGTTGGTTAAGCATCTGCCTTCAGCCAAGGTCATGATCCTGAGGTCCCAGAATGGAGCCCCACAGTGGGTTCCCTGCTCAGAGGAGAGCCTGCTTCTCCCTATTCCTCTGCACCCCCCACACTGTCCCAACTCCTGCTGTCTCTCAAACAAATAAATAAAATCTTAAACAAATAAACAGAAAAACACTTAAAATTTGAATTGTGGGCTTGCACAATCATGTTTGTTTCAAAAAATAAAAGAAAAGGAAAACCCCTGCTAATGTCTATGGCAGTAGTGCTCTAAGAAGAATTGAACTTGGGATTTAAAAACACCAAAATATTCTGTGATATGAAGACTGCAGAAGATGAAGAAGCCACATCTTCCCCATAACCCCATCCCAGAATTTCTGCAGCTTCTCTCTTGCATACGCCTGTGCAAGTGAGGCGACTAGGCTCCCCAAAGGCTGCCCGAATTCCACTCTGCCAAGTTTTCAGTACAGAAAGAACATGTTAAATAATAAATGTGAGTTTGAGTGTAACTAATAAAATTGGAATGTTAAAGAGCAGCATGCTTTTGAAAAGCAACCTCCTTGTGAGAATGCTCCCTGCTCAAGTCCATGGGAAATAATTCTGAAGGGAGTGATATTAATTAGTAATATAATTTATCTTCTGGAAGCCCTTTCCTTTGATAGCACTGTGGCACAGTTCATAAGCTTCCAAGCGAGTGCTCAAAGAAAATGGTTAACCACAATTTCTGTTTTGTTTTCCATCCTTGAACAGATAAAAGAGTCAAATTTATTTCAGTATATCTGAGTTTTATACACGTATCACATGGCGGAGGATTATGAAGATATAAAAGTGTATTTATGGAGAGTTTTCAATGAAATGGTAAGATGCTTATGATGTAATCAAAGGAAAATAGAGCAGTATCCAAAATTAAATTCATGGCCTCAGATCTCAGATTTCTTGGTTTCCGCTCTAGCTCTGCCATATACTAGGTATGGTACCTTGGCAAGATACTTAACTTTCCTGCTTTCAGTTTTCTCATCTAATACAATGAAGGTAATAGTAAAAATCATTGTGTTCAGAATAGTGCCCAGCATATACTCCGTAAGTATTAACTGTAATTATTATTATTGCATATTCACAATATTGCCAAGCTTGTAAAAGAAAAATGCAAGGTGAGGAGGAATTGCTGGAAGGCAGTAGCCAAAATGTTATTAATATTTGCTTCTGAATGGTATGTTTATGGATAATTCTTTTCTACAGCATTACACTTTTCTGTAAGTATTCTTTTGTAATACAGTTTAAAAATTAAGTTTTATGCCTACCTGGCTTGATGGAAATTGAGGTGGAAATCTGGAATAGGTTAAAACTTACAGCACACTATGCTACAGCATTAATGAAATATTAAGAATTTTATACAGATGATGCGATAGAATTCACATTTATCTTCTTTCAATTCTAACACAATCTAACTAAACATTATTTTTAAAAGTTTAGCCAATGTCAGTTCTACATTCAGAAAAAAAAGTCAAATGTTTATTACGATCTTTCAATTTTGGCCTACTAAAACTAAAAATGCTTTATTTTTTAAATTTGAAAATCCCATGCAAAAATCCCAAAGGTGCCTTTCATGTTTAAGCTTTAATTAGCAACCACTTTGGTCTCTGACACATATTGTGCAGCTATTGAAGTGTTAATATTACTGAAGCTTGATTACAAAAGGCAATGATTAATTTTAAAGCAGACTAAAAAGATATGCCCTGATTACAAAGGAATGATTAAGGCGGAATGTCAGACGTTGCACATTTATAGCAGTCTTTGCCACAGTCAAAGGATAAGACGTTGCAGTTTATATTTAGAATCACGGGTACTTAGTTCCTCATAATGCCGGGTGTTTGCGCCTCGGAGAAAGATCACCACAAGTCCAAGTACGGCCTTAAGACCTTTGGGGCCACCTGGCCAAAGCAAAGGCCCTGACGCAGACTGGACCCAACGAGGCGCCGTAGTTCAGTCCCCACCCGGCCAGGCCAACCGGAGGCCCCTGCTGCGGCCTGCAGGAAGGGCTCCAGCCCACGGGGTTGTTAGCGAGTACACGGGTTACCGTGAGACAGAACCCTGTGAAGACGGTCGCCCGAAAAAGAGAGGGGGTGGAGGGGAAAAGGCCAGAAACACCAAGGGGTGCCGCCTAGGCCGGCTCAGACGCCATACTTGGGCGCCTCCATTTTTATTTGCCACCGGCACAGACAGGAAACCCGCGACGGCCCGGCGCCTCGACTGGGGGGAGCTGCGTTCAGTCGGGGAACGAGAGCCGGGCTTCTGCCCCAGGCAGGGCGAGGGTGCAGGGTCCGAGGGGGGTGAACGGCTGTCCTTTGTTAGCCTCGCCCATCCAGAGGCAAGGCCAGCCCCGGGGATAGCCCCGCACCGTCCTCCTTCCTCACTCCGCAGTGGCCCTCGCGCTCCTCGCCCGCAGGTACCGAAAGGCGTCGACGGATCGGCGGGAGCCCGGCCCGAGATGAGTTTAGAGTCCCTGTTTCGGCACATCATCTTCTCGGAGCATCAGGCCGAGGAGGGTCGCCGCGTGATCCGAGAAGGTGGGTGCTTCGGTCGCCCGCTGGGGGGTGGGGGGGGTCCCTTGTCTCCTGGGGGGGGGGGCTCAGAGCGAAAGGCAGCCCCCAGGGCGCGGGCGGAGAAGGGAGGGGGCTCGGCTGTCCACGTGCACAGGCCTGGGGACTCCAGAAAGCTAGAAGAGGTGTTTAAGGATTTCCTTTGTATTCCAGTAAGGGCCGAGATAAACAGATGTCGTGAAGAAATGAAGAAAGCAGCCGAGCTGCTGAACGAGGAGAAAGCCAAGTTGGAATCTAAGGTAGCTTGACATGGAGAGCTTGAAAAAAAAAAATCTATTCGAAATTGCCTTTTTGAAGATATTTTATTATTTAACCAGTTGTCCTTCAAGTAGGAAGCGTACCCCTGGGCTGGTTAGTGCAGTGCCTTCTTGCTGGATAATATTCCAAACTCCAGGTCCAGGGACATTCATTCCAACAAGGCCCTTGTCCCAAGGAAACCAGCTTAAGGAATGGAGACTTGATGGTCCGTGGTGTGGGATGGTTGACTTTTTAAAAAAGAGCCCGATGTCACTGGAAAAAATAATTGCTCAATAAGTAGTTGGTGCAGCGTATACGTTTTAAATAGTAAATAATTGAAGAAGTGTGCCCTGTTGATGTAACAGTAGGAATGTGACTTTCCAGCCAATCTCTGCCTTTTGTATTTTTCAATTCTCTACCACATTTGGGATATTTCTTTCATCCTAAAGTGTAATTGTTTCACTAGCATCTCTCTTTTCTGCATCATTTGGAAAGTTATGTTATTTAAGTAGAAGCAAGGCAATCCAATGGCTTCCTGAAGGAAGATTTTGAAGGGTGGGTAGAATTCTGGAAAGGCAGAAACAAGTAATAGGAGAAAAGTACTGGGGACAGAGAGAGGAAATGAATGAAAGGGAGACATGCCCAAGGCATATTGGGAGAGAAATCTAGTCAAAGCAGAGAGCGGCTATCTGGGAATAGGACGAAAGCATTCCAGGCTTTTGATCAGGGAGCGGTGTGATAAAAGTGGTTTTAGGAAGATTTCTCTGAGCCCTGGGAGGAGGGGAGCTAAGAACATCATCCAAGCATGCCCTCATGATAACCTTGCCTATGGGGGAAGACAGGACGACAGTCATTCAAAAATATTTATTCAACACCTAGAGATAAACTAAGCGAGCCCTGCGAGCCCTGCGCAGTGGGAAATCTGTTTGAGGAAGACTGTTTGCTTAAAAAATGTCTGTTTTAACTGACCAGGGTGAGGAATTTCTAGTTTTCTTTGTGAACAAAGTAGTCATCGATCCCTTCTCTCCCTGGTGAATTTCGGCTCTTCTGCCAGGTCTTACTCAAATGTCACCTGTGAAGCCCGCCCTTGGGCAGCTTGGACATTTTTTAAATTACAGTTCAGGGTACCATGTTAAAATTAAACAAGAGTACTTACTTGAATTTGTGTTTGTACCCCCTCACTGTTTTGGAAGCAATGTATTTGGAATTTTTTTCTTAACCATCTTATGTTTCCATAGCTTATGTCCAGGGCCTCGCCCCTAGTTTACTTTGGTGTTTGAATGAATTAATGATTACTAATAGTAAGATAATAGGGAGAGTGCTGTCCTTTAAAATAGAAGTTTGGACTGTTACTCAAGTGAGACCCTAGGTCCTGTTTTGCTTGTGAGTAGCAGATAAAGTAGCTGGGAACACTGTAAGCTGATGGGAAGGGCAGAGCTTTAAGAATGTCATGACGTAGCTTTCTTTTTCTTGAAAAAGAATTCAGATACTTAAGCATTGGTAACTGGAAACTAATGGAAGTAATAGGCAAAACATACAAATTGGTAATGCTTAGCTGATACTTACTGAGCACTTACTGTATGCCGGGCACTATTCTAAATGCTTCACCCATGTTAACTCCTTTAACCCTGGCAGGAATCCTGTGATGAGGCACCATTATTAATCTCCCTTTATGGGTGAGGAAACACAGAGGTTAACGGACTTGCCTGTGATATATAATTAAAAACAATTAAGCTACCATAATGAAAGTAACAACTGAGTAATGACAGAATATTTTACTAAAACGGATTTCTTGAGCTCTTCTTAGACTTTTTTTCTTCATAAAATCCACATGTAATAATGTATCTGAAGCTTTTGCAGTTAGTTTAGGGCAGTTTTTAAAAGGTCACTTTTGTAAGTTTTTCTACAAAATGTATTTTTCCCAGATCGGTGAAGATACTGACCTGACAGATAACAAATATTAAAAAAATTTGCTCTTTATATGTATTCTTTGAAAAAAAAAATTGGTTTACTCTTTGTACTATTTTTCTTTTTTAGCAGCCTGTTTTGTTGAAAATGGAAATGTAATTTGTTGCTAAAATACACATACATAAAAATGTTGACTCAAATATTTATGCTTGAGAAAAGACAGAGCAAGTCCTTAACATTGTTTAGAAACATCTGCTGAAATTTCTAATTAATATAAGCTCTTAAATGTGGATTGTTTTTTAATCAGCTCATATACATGGGTAATAGTATGATTGTATCTTACTAATAAAATTAACATAAAAGGTTCACCGTTTCATACAATACTAATTTGTAATTGAAATAATTTGATTTATAATATAGTCAAAATGGTGTGTGTGAGTATGTATGGATAAAGATTTTAAAAGTGGAACCACAATTATAATGTAGATGACTAATGGGAGGAACTGAAGAAGTAATCATAAATTGATTTCTTGTATCTTTTATTCTCAGAGTTAATTATATGTCTGCCAATAACAATGAAAATATATTTACTTGAATATTTGACTTGGCATTTATTGACCAATTTATCAAGTGGAAGCAGCATTGGGAGAAACTTGAACATAATTTGAATAGGCCAGTGCTTTGTGCTGTTTGTACGGTGATACATTCAGACAATATTTGGGGCACTTATTTTGGAAGTTGCTTGTGGTCAAAAAATGTATTTAGGAAGTGCAATACTCATTTTTTTTCTGTTCTGTAAAACCCAGGTAGCATGTAATTAGAACTTGAATGATAGCATTTGCCTTTCAGGGCTCGATGAGTCCTTTAGAATATGTGGTTGCAAAATCTCAGATTATGTAGTATGCGTACTTTGTGAGTTGGAGAGCTGCAGTAGGGCTGGTTAGGTTTGGTAATATGAAAACAGAAAGACAAGAATATGCCCTGGATTTGCATTAATGCTTACCAATATACCTAAAGCCTCTGATAAAGGTTTTGAGGTATGGATGGCAGAGCAAATAAAAATTAAGGACTCCCAGAACATTTGTAGTTTCTTCTAAGCATCTAAAAGTTTTTTTTTCTGTTTTAAAAATAGTATATAGTTAAAATTTGACTATTTAGTCTGAGTAAACATGTTATATAAAACCTAATGTAACGCTATACTGTCTCAAAAGAAAGTAAATAGTAGAAAGCTATTTTGTTTAGTTTTTCCTCTCACTTTTAACTTATATAAACATTATAACAGTAATAGGGATGGCTCCCCAGGTGGCTCAGTGGGTTAAGCCTCTGCCTTCAGCTCAGGTCATGATCTCAGGGTCCTGGGATCAAGCCCCACATCCGGCTTTCTGCTCAGCGGGAAGCCTGCTTCCCCATCTCTCTGACTGCCTCTCTGCCTGCTTATGATCTCTCTGTCAAAAAAATAAATAAAATCTTTAAAAAATATATAACAGTAAAATAGTATGGCATGAATTTTTTTTAATTCATTATATTGAAATAAACAAGTAACTTAAGGTGACTTCTTTTACTTCAAACTGTGCCCAGTCCTTTTTTTTTTTAAGATGATAAAACCCCTGCCAGTTAGGGACCCTCCTACTTAGGAGCCCTCTGAGACCAGCAGGTAAAGTCATGTCTGTTAGTACTCTACTACCTAATTAGGGAAAGAACAAAATCACAAGTTGTTATCATTTATAATACTGAAATAGAGTTTTGTATGGAGATTTTTCTTTTTGTAAAAGTTGCATCAAGAAAAATTTATATCCTTCTTTAATTTAATTAATTAAAAGTTACTTAAAAACATAAATAAAAGAACATTATTTCTTCCCTGTAACATTGTTTAAATAGCAGTACATGTGATTTATTTAATCCCAATTTTAGAAAATAATATGGAATTCTGCTTATCACAATTTAACACATTCCTATGTATAGATTCATTAATTGTGACCAGGACACTTCACTTAGTTGTTTGCACTTTTTCTGACTTTTTCACATTAAAGTCTTTTAAGGAACATCCCTTCTGTCCTAAACATGTACAGCTGATTTCTGGAAAATGGTAGTATAGAACTTTGGCTTATTGTCTCTTTTACATTCACTTCGGTCATATGTACAGTTCCATAGTCAGTCAATGTATTTCTGAGGTTGGAGTCCATTCTACAGAGGACTTTTCTTTTACACTCAAAGTACTTCCTAGAGGTTTGGTGGATGTTTTCTTTACTCCCCACTGCTAATTCCAGGACATTTCTCTACCTGTTTATGGTAGCTTATGCTATGTTCTACCATCTTTTCACCACTGCTCTTTTCTGTTATCCTGCTGGGTACTCTCCTTTGCCCTTAGAACTGGTCATTCCACTCTTCCTCCTGACCTCTGTCCTTTTTTTTTTTTTTTTTACTCCCTGGGCAACAGTGCAACTCCAAGTGACCCAATTACCTGCTACAGTGTTGGCAATTCTGGCAGAGACTGGATCTAGTAGTCATGAATGTGAGCCTCGGCTTCCACGGAGACTTCCACAAGGTCTGGAAATACTACTGCATTCCTTTCTCACTCTAAGGACTATTTCAATCTTCACCTTCCATATTTGATCCTGTCTTCTGAACTACTTAACTCTCAGGAGATAACTTTGCCTTTTGTTTCGGAGAAAATAGAAACCATCCACCAAGAGGTATTTTATTTTCCCCCCTGCTGATCTCCAGCCCTGCCTAAGTGAAAACCCATCTTCTCCCTTTTTCTTCCTTTTATCAGGGAGATGTGCTTCCTCAACAAAGGACAATTCTATCTATGCTTCAAGTCCCATCAGCTTCATTATCATTCTCATGGCCATTGTTACGCATATTAGTGGGAAGGGGCCTATAGAAAGAGGTGGAAAATAGACTAGAGAGAAAATACGGTCCGTCCGTAGTTAAAAGCCCCGTGAGGAGGCGGAAGGAGGTTGGGTGGCATCTCGAACATAAGGTAAGAATTAGCCTGAGACGACAGGAGTGAGATTTCTTTTTCTTTTTTTTAAAAAATATTTTATTTATTTATTTGTCAGAGAGAAGGAGAGAGAGAGCACACAAGCAGGCAGAGAGGCAGGCAGAAGCAGAGAGAGTAGCAGGCTCCCTGCTGAGGAAGGAGACCATGCGGGACCTGATCCCAGGACCCTGGGATCATGACTTGAGCCGAAGTGGGCTTAACCCACTGAGCCACCCAGGTGTCCCGAGGAGTGATATTTCTGTTGTGAAAACAAAATAAGGGGCACTTGGGTGGCTGAGTCAGTTAAGAAGCTGCCTTTGGCACAGGTCAAGATCCCAGGATCATAGGATCCAGCTCAGCATTGAGCTCCCTGCTCTGCGGGGAGTCTGCTTCTCCCTCTTCTTCTGCTCCTCCCCCTGCTCCCTGCTCATGCTCTCTCAAATAAATAAATAATCTAAAACAAAAAACAATAAAAACCCCTGAAAGTAGTAGGTATTGAGCACGTCATTACTGTAAATCAGACCTTATGCTAAGCATTTACAAACCTTAGCTCAACTCTCTCAGGCAGCCTGTGAGATAGAATTATTCCATTATTCATTTGAGAAAATTGAGATCCAGAGAAATTTAGTACCTTGCACGAGGTCACATCATCATCATCATCATCATAGATGGAAGATTTGAATGTATATGGGGTTAAATAAATGAGTCTCCTTTTTTTTTTTTTTTTAAAGATTTTATTTATCTATTTGAGAGAGAGAACACAAGCAGGGGGAGGGCGGAGGGAGAAGCAGACTCCCTGCTGGGCCTGATGCCAGGCTGGATCCCAGAACCCTGGGATCGTGACCTGACCTGATGGCAGACGCTTAACCGACTCAGCCAATAAGACACCCCCGAGAGTCCTCACTCTTAGCTGCTATAGTATAGCATACAGAGCAGAATAAGGAAAGGGTGAGGTTATAGGAAAGTTTGGAGACAGTGACAGGAAACTAAAAGCGTGGTTCTCTGAAAGCCATCTAGCTTTACTAGTTCAACAATTTGGACGAGTATATGTCCTATGTGTTTAATGAAATTATTAAGAATGTTTTATTTCTTTGTTCGTCTGCTTTTACTGTTAGGTGGCCTTATGCAAGCAAGGTAGCACCACGAGTTAGCAGTTTCCCTGTCATCACAGGGGCTCCTCATTAGTAAAGATCTACTTAAGTCAGGCAGCAGGTTAGCCCCTGAGTGTTAAGAGGCCAGTCAGAAGCACCACCCCTTCCTTAGAAGGCCCTCTCAGTTTGGGTGGTTTTGGCTGCAAATAATAGAAATTCAGTTCAAAATGGCTTAAATGTATTGAGAAACGATTGGCTTAAATATTTGAAAACCCAACCTGAGTCCACCGTTAAATCCTTTGGAATTGCATCAGGTTGCTTGTTAACAAAAATGTAACCACGGTGGCCTTACCGAATAAGGGGTTATTTTTTTCTGTGTTACAGAAAGTCTGGAGGTAGGAGATCCTTGGCCATTTATTAAAATTGCTCAAGAAAGTCGTGAAAGACCGCGGTATATTCTTTCCATCCCGCTATGCTGAGCATGTGGCTTTCATCCTTGTGGTCACAGCACTGCTCTGGCTGCGGGCGTCCTATCTGGATCCAGGAGGAAGAAGAGGAGGGCATGGAAATCAAAGGACTTCTCATGCGGCTTTATCATTGTTGTGGTGCAAGGAAAGCCCTCTCTAAGGGCTTAGTCCTGCATCCTAAGGATTAGAATTTCATCACATGGCCAACCTTGGAAAATGGAGCCTAGGAATGTAAATACTTTTAACTGGATGTGTTACTGCACTGAATAAAATTGGAGTTTTGGGGCACCTGGGTGGCTCAGTGGGTTAAAGCCTCTGCCTTGGGCTCAGGTCATGATCCCAGGATACTGGGATCGAGCCCGCATTGGGCTCTCTGCTCAGTGGGAGCCTGCTTCCTCCTCTCTCTCTCTGCCTCCCTCTCTGCCTACTTGTGATCTCTGTCTGTCAAATAAATTAAAAAAAAAAAAATCTTAAAATTGGAGTTTTATTAATAAAGAAGAATGGCAGAATGCTTGTTGTCCTTATGTTCCCCTAAAAGTAACTAACAACTCCCAGAGCTACGTGATTTTACCTTCTAAATCAGGGAGAGAGAAAAGGAAGTTTGTTTGAAGCTTTCTCTAAATTGCAAAGGAATTATCCTCATCGGATACCTTCTCTATACTTTCTCATATACACAAATTATAACAATAGCTGTGATCAAAGGTAGTAAATTCTCCCAAATTCAGTGGGCTGTCTAGGGATAGTACAGGTTTCCAAAAACCAACAGTTAACCAAGGAAAGGAGGAATGCATGTTTGGGAGGCAACCACATTGACTACAAGAAATATTTTAGTGGTCAAAGCCAGAATGACCATGTAGAGAGGCCCTGTTGTTGGTTGGAATATGTAAGGTTAATTATGTTTATCGTTTAATCTTATTATGATTTGTCATGTATGCAAGGATACAGTGCAAGATTTTCCCTTGTAAGTTATCCCTCAGTCAAGCAAGAGTTGTTTTATGTTGGAGTCCTAAAAAAGCCATTATGTTATTACATGCACTTAAAATGCCTTTATTTTGAACAAGAGCTCAATGAGAGTTTGAGATGTTTGAAGGAATCACCTGATTGAATTGATTTTTAAAAAGTAGACAAAGACATTTAACAGATTCAGTTATTATTCCTGGGAGTATGATCTCAGAATTCTAAGTGCTAAATGTCATTGTGAAAAAGCCACTAATAATGACCCCCCCCAAAAATCCACAAATCTTGAAAACATAATATTATGATAAAAAAGCAACCTATAGAAGGTACATAAGTATGATACCATTTAAAAACACACAAAACATCTATGAGGGATTATAAATTTATAGTGAAGTTTAATGACATGCATGGGATGATAAGTAGCAACATCAGTAGTGATTATCTCTGATGGGGGTTGAAAGATAAATGTAATCAGGGAAGGGTATACAGGTCACTTGAGCCGTGCACATAATGTTTCATTTCTTAAGCTGGGAGTGGGGACATAGCTATTATGTGACTTTAAAAAATAAAGACACATTTTTTAAGTTACAAAGCAGTATTTATAGTCTATTCAATATAGTCTATTCAAAAAGATATACAGTCATCACTAATTACAGAACATTTTCATCAGCCCAAAAGAAGCTCTATGCCCTTAGCAGTTCCTCTCCATCTCCGTCAAACCCCACCAGCCCTAAGTCGCCACTAGGCTACTTCTGTCTCCAGACGTGGCCTGTAAGTAGAATTCTAGGATAGCTGGCCTCTTCTGACTGGCTTCTTTCACTGAGCATGTTTTCAAGGTTCATCCATATTGTAGCATGTATCGCTACTTCATTCCTTTCTATGGCCGAAGAATATTCTATTGTATGGATATACCAGATTTGTCTATCCATTCTTCAGTTAATAGACATGGGGTTGTTTGCACTTTTTAGCTATTATGAATAATGTCACTATGAATATTTGCCTGCAAGTTTTTGTATGAACATACATTTTCAGTTCTGGGTATTCCATCCAGGAGTGGAATTTCCGAGTCTTATGGTTAGGATAGGTTTAACTTTTTACGGAAATGCCAGACTGCATAGCAGCAGCACCAATCTTACTTGCCGCCAGCAGCATCCCAGGGCTCCAGTTTCTCTATAGCCTCATGAACACTTGGGATTTTCTGGGTTTTTATTTGTTTTGTTTTTGTGTTAAAGCCATCTTAGCAGGTGTGAGACAGTATCTGGTTTACACTTTGGTTTTGGTTTATATTTCAAGTTCCTTAATGACATTAATGCTTGACGTGTTTTCAGGTGCTTGTAGGCCATTTGGCATATCTAGTCGTAGGATGAGCTGTTTGATTAATGGTTGTGTCCATGGTTCCAATTCTTTTATTGGGGGGCACTGGTCTCTGAGTAGTGATTGCTCTTCATACTGATAGAACTGAAATGATTACATTTCTAATTGAAGTGAAAAATATTACATGTAGCATTTATTGAATTCCTTTTTCTCAACTTTGTTTTCATGATCTTAAGAAAATTCGAAGAATATTTCATGGGAATAGCAGTTTAGAGCAAACTCTGTAACAGTATGCCAGATAGTGTTTCTATTTGGAAGTTCCTATAAAATAAATCACAAAAGTTGCACACTTCCTGGCTTGGGTCCACAAGTGGAAAATCTACTGCACTGTTTCTAATTGTATAAAATCTCCACCAGTGTGCCTATTTCTTTCTTCTCTTCTCTTGTGTTTTCTTTCTTCTCGCTTCTCTTTTCTTTTCTCCTTCCTTTCCTTTTCCCTTCAAAGAGCTACTCTAAGTAAATTGTTTAGCCTGAAATGTTAGAAGTGTTCTCAACAGGAAAAAAACAAAAAACAAAAAAACAATAAAACAACTTCCTTTCCAGGAACTGACAGAAGGGTTCTCTAAATAAAGAACAGTAGTAAGTTAGTGGCTCAGTGTGCAGAAGGCATGAGAGTACATTTAGTTTGCTAACCTCCTAAAACTACACAGCACAAAAGATTGCCCTTTCAAAAGTTGGCCTTTTTGCGTTTTGTGATTTCTTAGAAAATCAATTAACTGTGTTCCTCATTTCTAAATATCTCCAATCACACATTGGGTAATTATTCATTCAACAAACATTCATTAAGCAACTTCTGCATCACACCATGAATAACTGGAAATAAATTACATAATGATTCTCTACCTGAATTTGAGAGTTGGCATCAAACTGCTTCCATGTATAAACTTAACTGTAAACTCAAAATTCTTGATGTTCTCCTTTCTAAAAAAAAAAGTTTGTAATAACTTTTGATGTTTTCTGTGTGGTTCTGTAAAGAAAACCTCTTCATATCTGTCACAAGTTATTGAAGCATAAAAATAGATGAGGGCACAAGATGTCCTTAGAGAACAGCACTGGGCATTTTTGTGGTGGTAGTCTGTTTTTCTAAGGGTGTTTGCCTTTGCAATGGGTTCTTTTGTTCTGGAATCTGTAAACCATTCTTTGACTTCAGGGATTTTGCACTGCTGTCTCCTCTGCCTGCAATGCTTCTTCCCGCAGCTAGGGGTGTCTTGTGTCTACTCGCTTCTTTTAGGTCTCTTTCAGCAGGGTGGCCAACCATTCCACTTTGGAATGTGAGACTTTACATCAAGACATGGAAATTTTTTTTTTGTTTTTGTTTTTGTTTTTTTTTTCATATTTTATTTTATTTTATTTTATTTTTATTTATTTTTTTTTTATTTCCAGCATAACAGTATTCATTATTTTTGCACCACACCCCGTGCTCCATGCAATCCGTGCCCTCTATAATACCCACCACCTGGTACCCCAATAGCTCTTTACCTGAGGTTACAGTTGCCACTTGAGAGCTATGGGTTTTTTTTTTTTTTTCGCTCTGGGTTTTTTTTGTTTGTTTGTTTTTGTTTTTAATTTTTTATTTTTTATAAACATATATTTTTATCCCCAGGGGTACAGGTCTGTGAATCACCAGGTTTACACACTTCACAGCACTCACCAAAGCACATACCCTCCCCAATGTCCATAATCCCACCCCCTTCTCCCAAACCCCCTCCCCCCAGGAACCCTCAGTTTGTTTTGTGAGATTAAGAGTCACTTATGGTTTGTCTCCCTCCCAATCCCATCTTGTTTCATTGATTCTTCTCCTACCCACTTAAGCCCCAATGTTGCATCACCACTTCCTCATATCAGGGAGATCATATGATAGTTGTCTTTCTCTGCTTGACTTATTTCGCTAAGCATGATACGCTCTAGTTCCATCCATGTTGTCGCAAATGGCAAGATTTCATTTCTTTTGATGGCTGCATAGTATTCCATTGTGTATATATACCACATCTTGATCCATTCATCTGTTGATGGACATCTAGGTTCTTTCCATAGTTTGGCTATTGTGGACATTGCTGCTATAAACATTCGGGTGCACGTGCCCCTTTGGATCACTACGTTTGTGTCTTTAGGGTTAATACCCAGTAGTGCAATTGCTGGGTCATAGGGCAGTTCTATTTTCAACATTTTGAGGAACCTCCATGCTGTTTTCCAGAGTGGCTGCACCAGCTTGCATTCCCACCAACAGTGTAGGAGGGTTCCCCTTTCTCCACATCCTCGCCAGCATCTGTCATTTCCTGACTTGTTTATTTTAGCCATTCTGACTGGTGTGAGGTGATATCTCATTGTGGTTTTGATTTGTATTTCCCTATGGTTTTTAAAGGAAACTCCCTTTTTTTTAAAAAAAAAAAGCATTTTTTTTTTTAGATTTTTATTTATTATTTATTTGACAGGCAGAGATCACAAGTAGGCAGAGAGAGAGAGAGAGTGGTGGAAGCAGGCTCCCTGCTGAGCAGAGAGCCCAATGTGGGGCTCGATCCCAGGACCCCAGGATCATGACCTGAGCCGAAGGCAAAGGCTTTAACCCACTGAGCCACCCAGGCACCCCAAGAGCTATGGTTTTTAAAGTGTACCTGCAACCTAGGCATCCCCAAGACTCCCTCAGGAGGTCTGTGAGGTCAAACTATTTTCTTAATGATGGGAAGGCATTATTTGCCATTTTCACCGCGATTGTGCACACATTGATGGTAAGTAAAGGCGATGATGGGTAAAACTGCTGGTGCTTAGCGCAAATCAAGGCAGTGGCACCCAACTGCTCTAGTAGTCATTGTCTTCTTCACTGCTGTAAGCTCACAGTAAAGAACAGAACCCACCAGTTTCACTACACACCTTGATTGTTTTGAAATTGACCATTGGGTCTGTGAGTTTTTAATACCGTGTGTGATGAAATGGAAGTTCACATAAAGTACCTATATTCCAAAGTACAATGACTGTCTCAAGGGAGAGTACTTACATATTTGAGTTACAAAATGAACTAACCTTATTTTTCTTTGCCCCTCCCCTGGAACACCATTTTTACTTGAATAACTGACAGGCTATAGTTATTTAAACTTGAGTACTTGGCAAAATTTTCTCAAAAATGAAGTGACCCTGACATTTCGAGGCAAACAACTGATAGTAGTAGTAGTATCTTGCCAATGACAATATTCAACCTTTCAAACAAAAGTCTGAATTTTTGAAGACTCTTACCTGTCACTATAAACTTGACAGTATTTTTCCCAATACTTAAAGATTTTTCTGATGAGTTTGTTAATGATATTAATGAATGTTATTTTTTAGTATCATATAACTAAATGTATTATAACATTTGGAGGATCGGAATAATAGTTCAGTGAAGCAGTATTTCCCAAATGACCAGCACATGTCACAAAACCATACATGGATAAAATATCCTCTGAAAGCACAGGATAGACCAACAGGTTTTATTGTAATGGCAGGTGGAAAGTTCTCTGAAATGATTCCACACTGCAACTAACCTTTAAGGAACTTTCACTGGTTTAGTTCGGGTACAGTATCAAGCATACCCACAATCATTTGAAAAGGGTATTAAAATACATTGTGTGAGGCCAGAGTTCCTGCATGTACTTCAACCAAAAAATGTATTGCAAAAGATTGAATAAAGAAGTATATGTGAGAATCCAGTTGTCTTCTATTAAGGCAGACATTAAAAAGATTTGCAAAGAAATGTAAATCCAGCTCTTCTTACTATTTTTTTTGGGGGGGGAATACTATTTTTTCTTAGGTATATATTTTTAAACATGGAGTAAATTTACTGTTACATTAGTTCTTAATGAATTAATGAATTAAATTAATTTATTAAATTAATGAATTAAATGTTTCTTAAAATTTCTGTTTTAATATCTGATACAGAAAATATTGATAGGTCTAGCTTATGAAAACAATCTAACAAAAATGTCTTCAGTAATTTTTTAAGAATATAAAGTCTTTAACACAGAAAGGTCATGAGACCAAAAAGTTTGGTAATGACTGCTGGAGAGGACCCTCTCTGACCTCCAGTATATCAAATGGTATCACCCAGTCCCATCTCTCCTTGTTCACAATCCTTTATTTTGTAACACTTACTGCCTCATGACATATTTTATATCGATCTGTTTATTACTTGTCTCACCCCAAAGGAATGTAAGCTCCACAAGGAATACAAATGTATCCAGTTTGTTTGCTACTGTTATTCCCAGTATCTAGAACAGTGTACACGTCCTGGCTTCAATTGTAGAGGGTGTTAAATAAATATTACTGAGTGAATAAATTAAAACTTTTCTCATAGGATTCTGTTTTCTCTTCTCTTCTGTGAATTCTCCTTGTTTTAGCTGGTGGCTTTCTTATGTAATGGTGTATATTCTTATGAGCTTCAGATTTTTCTGTTGTGAACTTATCTTTAGCAGGGCTTATGTTTCCTAGGGTACCACATATTCCCTTGATAAAAAAGACATCCCTATGGAACAGTATCACCCCGGCTGCGAGGGGTGTACAAATATCACTTGTTTAGAACCAGTTTTTATGTTAATTTCTGAGCTTGGGATTTCTGCAGTACATGAGTGAGAGATACATAAATCTCATATCCATGAACCATTCAAGCTTGGGGTTGGAGCTTCTTGGGGATGACACCTTCCACTCATGGCTCAATGGTGGCAGCTCATTTATATGCTGCTTCTCTAAACCAGTGAATGGAGTTTTGTTATTCCACTTGCACAGCTGGCATAGACACTGCTCAATTCCTGACTATCCAGTGAGCCCAGTTCCAGCTCCCTCTGGTCTTGACTTTTGGTCTTATGTGGGCATTTAAAACTCTAGCCCCTAACACCTGTACCCAATCTCAAGGATACCCCTTGGACTTAAATTCTAGCACACTATTTTTAACCTGAGTCACCTCTTTGTGTTTGGCATGACAATTTCCCATTCTTGCTTTCAATTTGACTATGTAAATGATATCTTATTTTAAATGTAGTTCTATTTTATATAGCATTCCTCTATATTTGAGCAGAAAGTGGGTCCTTCCCACATTTGCTTAGACTGCCATATTAACCGGAATTCTTAACTTTAATTCTTTAACTTTAAAATTTTTTAATGCTTCAACTTCCTCATTCTTGGATTTTTATTTCTTTTTCATCTTCTGGTCAGTCTGTATAACTGTTCAAGTAATTTTTCAGGGACTATTATGCATGATGAATTTTCTAAGCCATTAAGATCTTAAATTTCTTTCTATTGTTTTCACACTTAAATGAAAATTTGTCTGTATACAGAATTCCTGACTCATGCCTGTTTATAGAAAATTACGTAGATCTAACACTACTGATTTTCTAAAAGTTTTTATTTAGATTCCAGTTAGTTAACATACAGTGTAATACTAGTTTCAGGAGTACAGTTTAGTGATTTGGTACTTACATACAACATCCAGGGATTGTCACAAGAAGTGGCATTACTGATTTTTGAAATTTATTAATGCAGAAGAAAAATACTGAAATCAGCCTTTTTTTTTTTTTTAAGGTTTTATTTATTTGAGATAAGAGTGTGCATGTACACGTGCTGGCAAGAGCAGGGGTGGGGTGGGAGGGTAGAAGAGGCAGATGGAGAGGGAGAAGCCGACTCCCTGCTGAGCAGGGAGCCAGATTTGGTACTTGATCCCAAGATCCTGAGATCATGACCTAAGCCAAAGGCAGATGCTTAACGGACTGAGCCACCTAGGTGCACCTCAGGCTGCTTTATTAAAATCCTTTTCAGGTAAACTGTTTCCATTTTTTCTTCTCTGGTTGATTATGCAGATTTTTTATTCTTATAATTCCAAATCTATTCACAGATGTACCTGTTAGTTTTTTCTAGACTATGGGTGTCCCGCATTGTAACCTCAACTATTACTTTTTAACCTCAACCATTTTAACCCAATTGTAACCTCCCATTTTAACCTCAACTCTCATTTTAACCTCAACTATTACTTGTGATTTATTTTTTGTGTTCCCCTATTCCTTATAAGATTAGATTTTTGTTCTCTGTTCTCTGAACCTGTGATCTTCTCAGCAGCCTTAGAGAACTCTTTATACTTTACATTACTGATTCTATCTTTTGCAGTGTTGGTTCTGTTATTTAATACTCTAAATTTAGAAGTTCTGTTGGGCTTTTTTAATATTTCTTTCATTTCCTGTCTTCCTTATTATCTCAGCTTTTTATTTTATTTTATTTTATATTACTCTCTTATGTCCTTACTTGCTCTTTTACTCTTGTTTTTTGGGGGACATACCTTTGCATTGTCTTGGTATTGACATAATTGATTAACAAAATTTATCTTTTTGCACCATGTAACAGTAATATCTTACAGAGATTTATAGTACTTTTTTTTGGTAAGCTTTTGGATAATTTTATTTTATTTTTTAATCTTTCATTACAGTATTTGGTGGGGGGGGGGGATTCCTGCTGTTTCTATGTGAGAACTGTCCAGACTTACAGCTTGCCAACAGGTACAATATACACATTTCTTTGTCCTATTCTTGTTTGCTCCAGTTCTTAAAGAATGAACTGTCTTCCTAAAGCTAAAGCTGCTGGTTAACAAGTTGATGTGAATATGTGTCTCCCTTCCCCATCCCCCCACCATTTCTTGTAGTGTACTTGGCTGAGGTCGGATCTTTTCATGCTCATGTGCCAAGTTTTCTTATTATGAGGAGGAAAATGTCTGTTTTAAAGAATCTGTGACATTTTATAGTTCTTCCATTAAAAGCAGTACATGAAAAATCACTGCCTGCAGCATTCCATTGTTTTATATCCTGACAGAATAGGAAGATGTAGAGATAGGTAAGATAAGGTACTACCTCCTGCGTTGTCAAATAACACAGAAGTCACCTTATTTCAAAGTATCTCCCCAGTGAGTCTTTCAGATTAAGAAGTATCAGTACAAATGTTCTTGGCCTATCAGTATTTGTGCATTACTGCTCTTTCCCTAATCATATTAGTATCTAGCTGTATCAGCAGCGCTTTGGAAATGGGAGTTTTATTTGAGGAGAAGGGAAAGTAATTTTGGAGTATGGGGGTTATTTTGAGAAGGTTAGATTTGGGTTGGCTATGGATTTTGTAACACTAGACGGGTTCAAAAAAGGTGAATGAAAGAGGTCAAAAGCAAACTGGCTACTTGCAGCTGTGCCTGTGATCTTGATGTTGCTGAGAAGAGTATCTCATACAGCCTTTGGTACTTATGTGGTTTTATGAATTGTTATTGCCTGAATTAATAGCTCAAGATAAGTTGAAAGGTTGCCTACCTCAGCTTCTTTGATTCAGTCTAGTTTCATGACTTCAAATATAGTCCAGTTTTTCCTGGTTAAAATTCTAATTAATTCCTCCCAAGAGAAGACAGAAAAGAGGAAGGAATGGGAGATATGTGATTGCCACTGTAGAAAAAATGGATTAAATAGTCTCTAAAATGGTCTTTTTTTCTTTATTATGAGCTCCTCTTTGTCTCCATCTTTATTAGGAGCACTTGCTTATGTTGCTACTGGAAGAGTGGCTTATATTCTCAGGAAATATGAGGACCTCCTATCATGCAGCTGACATTTTTGTTTTCTGAATTGGACTAGTTTAATTGTTTTAATTCTTCATAAAAGTAGTATGTATTATTGCAAATTATTCCAAAAATATAAATAGGACAAACACAGAGTGAAAACTATTCATAGTTCCACTCTATAGTTAATATTTTCATAGATCTTCTTTCAGAATTATATATAAGTGCATGTATTTTTTTTCTGAAATTATTTGCTTTTTTCCATTTACTGTATCCCACGTATCTCAGTAAATATATATCTAAATAAGCAGTTTTTAATGATTGCATAGTATTCCACTCAATGGCTATATCATATTTGAGGTAACTGCTTTCATACTGATAAATACTATTATTAATAATAAATTACTATTATTACTATCACTGTGATGACAATCTTGCACATGCATCTCTGTGCACTTTTTTTTAGGATAAAGTCCTAGAAATCAAATTGCTCTATCAATAGATATATACTGTTAAGGCTTTTGAGAATTTCCAAACTGTCATCCAAAACAGTTGTTCCAGTTTATTTTCCCACAATTTCACTACTGGTATAATTGAAATTGTCAGTTGTTTTGGCAAATATAAGAAAAAGTGGCATCTTTTTATAGTTTTAATTTGAACTTTTTGTTTACTTATATATTTTTTCATTGATTGCTAATGTTTACTATGTGTTTTGCTTATTCAAATCCTTTCCTTGTCTTTTTCTTATTGACATCTAACTTTTTATAAGTTACAGATAATTGCCCTTTCTTTGTCATCCATTGCAAATTTTATTTTTTGTAGCTTGGCTTTTTATGACATATTTTATCTAGTCAAAGTTTAGAATGTTTGTGTTGCTAGAATTTTCAATCTTTTAAAAGATTAAATTAAAAGATTAAATCTGAAATCCATCTCAGGCTTGGGAAAGCCTACCCCACTCCAAGATTGTTAAACAGTGTGTTTTTCCAGTACTTTTCCAGTTTTTTTTTTTCTTTAATAAATAAAAATGACTCTTCCTCCATTTTTCCCTGGGTAAATATCACATGATCTCCACTGACCAAAAGCACCATCTTTATGATACAGTAATGCATATATATTTGTTTTTAGATAACCTATACCCTTCTATTAATCTGTTTGTTTCAGTGCCAGTAACATATTTACTTAATTACATTTGCTTCTAAGTATCTTTGTTTCTCCGGAAGGATAGTTTCTTTTTTAGAAGTTTCCTGATTCTTTTCAGGTTTTTTGTTATTCTAGATAAAATTAAAATCATTTTGTCAAAATCTAACAAATTTTGGGGTTTTAATTAAGACTCTAGTACAGTTGTGTGATAATTCAAGAAGAATTGGTGTATTTCCATCTTTGCATCTTTGCATTCAAGGACAAAGCCTATCATTTTATTTATTTGGATCTTTTATGTTCTTGAGTAGAGGGTTTTTTTTTTCCATATAGGTCTCATATTTTTTAAGCTTATTTGTGTTTTCTTTATGTGGTTACTGTTATGAATGAAATCTTGTCCATGCTTTTTTCCTATTTATTGTTGGTAACTAGAAAAGATACTTTGTTTTTTATATTTATTTGTTACTAGCTTTTTTACTGGATTCTTTTTTATTTCTAACAGTTTTCAATAGATTTATTTAGATTTATTGGGTATGTAACAGTAACATTTACCTAAACAAATGAAAGAGAGCTGTGTACCAGCTTTTTGATAATTGTATCTCTTATTCCCTTTTCTTGCCATACTGCATTAATGAGAACTTCCAGAACAAACTTAAATAGCAGTAGTCTTATCTGGCATCCTAATAACCGCCAATAGAAAGATGAAAGATGAGCGAAGACTTGACTGAGGTAAAGAAATGAACCAGAAGGAATCTGGGAAAGGAGATTTTCAGGCAGAGAACAGTCAGTACAAAGGTCATAATGAGGGAGTGCACCTGGTAAATCTGGGGAATGACAAGAAGGCCAGTATGGCTGGAGAAAGTGAATGAAGAGGAGAGAAGTAGACGATAAGGTTGGACAGTAAATAAAGGAGCGCAGATCATGAAAAGTCTTATGAACCATGTAAGGATTAGTATTTCCTGATATTGAAACTTCCTACATTAGGATTCCTGTGTCATAGTGAGTTTTCCTTTAAGTACTGCATCTGGGTGTTATATACAACTGATAAATTGTTGAACACTACATTTGAGACTAATGATATGTGTTGGCTAATTGAATTTAAATTTTAAAAAATACAATTATAAAAAATAGATATTTTTCTTTTATAAAACCTTCATATCTGTTATTGATACAATATTCACTGATGTACCTCTAGCATTTAAAATGTCTTTTATTATAGTCAAAACACATTCTTCCTCCCAATTACTATGAGCTTAAAAATGTGAAATCTACATAACTCTCTTAGGCAAAGTTGCCTTACACTGTGGGGTAGATCATTTAATCAGCAAAATGTCAGTTCCTAAAGTCTGAGAATATTTTAAACAACAGCAGCCACACAAAGAATAGCTTTGTACTTTGCTTACTTGGACCTAAACATTAATTTAGAATTCTCAGTCATTTTCAGTTTTTGAGTTCTTCTGGTAGAAAAATACCTAAAGGTACCCAGGCAGCAAGAGTAGTGAAGAGTCACAAATCATGGCTATGCTGAAAACTGACCTAGTTGACCAGATAAGTCAGCTTACTGGGAAAACTATAAGCTCTGTTGAAAAATCAAATATCCCAAGAGGAATAAAACAGGGAAAGAAAAAAATCCTTTATTGCTGAGGGAAGCAGAATTAACCTGAGTGTTGGCACTGCTATAAATTAAAATTTTCCAAAACAGCAATATTTTCTGACAAAGCTTGGCTATTTGATTCTAGAATATAACTTTAAGGCTGCATGCAAATATTTCTCTTCATTTGTAGTCAGAGGAAGAAGAGAGATGAGAAAGAGAAATTTGTATTGCTGCTACTAGGAACCTTCTACCCTTTTCTTCTTGTTGTTATAACCCCTTGACATTCCTGGGTAACTTAGGATATATTGTTAGTAGTCTCTGAGGTGCTGATTTATGAAAGATGTCCAAGCTACCATGGATAGAAGATAGTGCCTCAACTCAAACTTTTCCCTGATTGGGAAAGATATGTATAAAAATATTTTGGGAAGTGGTTCAAGATGGTAGAACAGGTATATCTGAACTCATCTCCCACATACACACCAAATCTACAGCTACGTAAGGAAAATTTCCCTCTGAAAAAGACCTGAAAACTAGCTGAAAAATTTCTCCACAACAAAGGATAATAGATGGGGCTACACTGAGACGGGTGGGAGAGGCAGACACGTGGTCTCACCAGAACCTTCTTCTACCATGGCACACCAACCCGTTATCAGGAGGGAGATCACAAATATGGAGCTTATGCCTGAGAAGCACATCAGCATCAGGCTTACTAGCACTTGGGACTTAGATGGGAGAAATGAACCCTCAAAACATCTGGCTTTGAAAATCAGTGGTGCTTATTACATCCGGGAGATCCAAAGGGTGTAGGAAATGAAGGTTCTGCTCTTAAAGGGCTCATGTGTAGAATCATTTGCCCCAGAACTAGTGAAAAAGCGGCAGTTTGAAAAGCACCTAGACTATACATATATGAAGGAGAAATTTATTTCCTAATCGTAAAGCATCTATCAGAGGGACAGGGACCTACTGGGACTCTGTAAAGGTGGAGGCACAGATGGGCGCCATTTTCCTGCTCTTCCTCCACCTCATGCCATCTTGCTGATTTGCTAGCACCATTTTGCCCTCTCCCTTTATCCTGTTACTGCTGGCACCTGCACACAGTCACAGCACTCTCCAGCTGCCTTGCTAATGCCAGTGGATGTGCCCCACCCCTGCATTCTCCCACTGCCTTATTAAAGCTGGTGGACATGCACACACACACACACAAAATAAAAATGGGTAGAGGATCTGCATAAATATTTTTTCAAAGAAGACATACAGATGGCCAACAGGCACATGGAAATGTACTCAACCTTACTAATCATCAGGGAAATGCAAATCAATACCACAATGAGATATCACCTCATATCTGTTAAGATCGTTTTAATCAAAAAGACAAATAACAAGTGTTGGCAAGGATGTGGTGAAAAGGGAACCCTCTTGCACTGTTGGTATGACTGTAAATGGTGCAACTACTATGGAAAATGGTATGGAGGTTCCTCAAAAAATTAAAAACAGAACTACTGTATGATCTAGCAATTCCACTTCTGGGTATTTACCCAAAGAAAATGGGAACACTAATTTGAAATGATATGTATACCCCTATGTTCACTGCAGCACTGTTTATGATAGTCAAGATATGGAAACAACCTAAGTATCCATCAATGGATGAATGGATAAAGAAGATGTAGCTAAATATATAATGGAATACCACTCAGCCATAAAAAAAAGAATGAAATCTTGCTATTTGCAACAACATTAATGGAATTGAGGGTATTATGCTAAGTGAAATAAATCAGATAGAGAAAGACAAATACCATACAATTTCACTTATATGTGGAATCTGAAGAAACAAAACATACTAACAAACAAAGGAAAACCAAACTAATAGATACAGAGAATAGATTAGTAGTTACCAGTGGGGAGGAATTTGGTGGCGGCGGGGGGCAAAATAGGTGAAGAGGGTCGAAGGGTACAATCTTCCAGTTATAAATTAAGTAAGTGCTCAGGTCATAATACAAGGTCATAATGTGTGGTGACCATAGTCAGTGATACTGAAAGTTGCCAAGAGAATAAATCTTAAAATGTTGTCCTCAAAAGAAAAAAAAAAAGATTTTTTACCTTTGGACACAAATGGTAACTATACTTGCTGTAGTGATCATTTGGCAATGTATATAAATATCAAATCATTTTGTTGTACACTCAAAACTACTATAATGCTGTAAATCAATTATACCTTAGTTAAAATTATTTTTAAGTCTGTTTTACATTTCTTCTAGTACCTTTCCAATTCTCATCTGCACCCATCATTTTTACAATAAAAGAGATGTTTCTGATGATAATTTATTCTGTGAAATGACCTTGTCTTGTGTTCATAGCAATATGTTCCAGATTATATCTGGAATTGTTTACCTAGATTTTACATATCAGTAGGTCTGGTTTTCAAACACAAGAGTGTGAAAAATAGTTTAAGGAGTTGGTCATGATAACAGAAAGAACAAAAGGGATAATGAGAAACACATTCTGCAAATAGGTGGCCATGAAAAGCTATTTCCGTTTTTAAGAGTAACAGCTTACACTTGGCAGAGAGGAACTGGGAAGATCCACAAGTCTTTGTCCTTTCAGTTTCATTAAAATATGAAAGAACTCTATTAATAATAGACCCATGTGGCTTCTGGAACCTTAACTTACTGTTGTCTTCACCATGTGAATCATCATCATATTGTGGGCATCTGCTGTTACTGACTTGAGTTTTCCCTAACTCCTGCCTCTTTTTCTATTACGCTTTTTCCTTTACTTGCCAATTCCATTTTGTATTAAATGTTTTCATCACAGATACTAAGTGAATTTAAAAATTAGTGTTACTATAATTTTTCTGTACTTATTGACTCTGGAACTTTTAGGTTGATTTAAAGAGGAAAATGTGGAGTTAAAAGATAAAGACAGAATATAAGAGGAAAAGTGGGAATGATGAGGAGAAGCAGACCAATAATAATAAAAACAACAACAACAAAGAAGCTGAAAAGATCTCAAAATGATAATTCCCATAGAAGTTTGGGGGAAGAGGAAATGTATAGATATGCTTTTCTTATAAAGCTTTTGAATAGTTCTCTACTTTTCATTTGGGGTATATAGGTTTCATTTTTCAGATTATGGTAAAATATTCCAATTAAATGACAACTTGTCTAATAGCTCTCTTTAATATTTATTTTCTTTTTTAGGAAAGAGGACAGTGGTAGTTTTAGGTCTTAGTTGGTGATAGCTGGAATGGTACACCTTAATTTTTTATTTCTTACCATAAGGCTTTTATGAACCTGAATAATAAATTTGGTTATGACTTACTTAAAAATTTCTTAGCCTGATAAGTACTATTTTCTTCATTTTGGGGTTTCGACAAAGGTCTTTCACAACCGATCAGTGACGGAAACAATTAGAATTCCGGAATTTTGATTCGTACATGACATACCTTATTGGATTAAACCAGAATTTTTCCAGCCCAATATCTGGTCTCAAAGCAATTTTGCAGGCATTCATGGTTACTGTCCAAAATAGCAGCTCTGAGAGTTAGGTATATACTACAAGCAACCTTCTCTCATTAAGTTCTGGTGGTTTTACTGTTTCTCAAACTTACATACTTTCATCTTCTGCTTTTATCAGAGACTAAAGTCCATCTTAGTTGCAGAAGTGTCTCTATTACTTTGAAATAGTTCTAGTCCTAATTTAGGAGAAAGGAAATCAGAAGAGCTGGGTTTTAGTTGTGGGTTTGCCCATAATTAATTATATTACCTATGTTAAGAAATTTCACATTTTTGAAACTCATTTTATTCTCATATAATAAGTAAATAGTAAATAGCTCTGAAGTATTTTCTTATTCTAAAAGAATGTGATAGAATTCATGATCCTCCTTTTGTTTGCTGCTTCCATCTTCTATATGATTTTGTAAGGGTCTATTTAGCCAGAGCAGCCCCACCGCGGTTGAACTGCCATTTTGTTGTAAAAGTTAAACTGACTCTGCTCACGCCCCACCCCCACCCCCAGCCCCAGGAACTTACTTAAAAACAAGTCCCGGAAACCAGCCCCAGGTAACAAAGCCCAAATACAAGGGTGGGTCAGGCCAGGTGAAGACATCCAATCAGTTGGGTGGGGGGGGCGCATACTGTCTCCTTAGTTACCAAGGAGTGTGGGCCCTGCCTTTTGGGTGCCAATTCTGCAAGGTGATAGGTTGGTTCAAATGTCTACTAGGGTAAATTGTAATTCAGTTGGTCACCTAGCATGACTGTGCAGCTTTCTCTGTGTGTTAAAACTTCATTGGCCACCTGTGCATGGCCAGGCCCAACCACATGGCCTTTGCTCTATAAAAGCTAGTCTGTGAAACAGAGAGGGGTCGCCCTCTCTGTAAAAGCCCCAAACGTTGGGTTTGATTCTTGATGCTTGGTGCGAAATAAAGCTTTGCTTGACCTTCACTTTGTATCAGTCTTGCTCCTTTAATCACGGACCCATTATTGGGGGACCCCAACCATTTCATAGATCTGGCCATATGTTTCCTAATTTCTGTCTTCTTAGATAGTAAAATAACTAACTGCCACATTCTTCCTTCCGCCAACTTTAAAGGTATTTTCTGAGTTTCTTTGGTCATGAAAATTGCATCTCTTTTATCGTTCTCTATTGATGTCTTTCTTAAGATAGAATTGATGAGAACAGCAACAAGTATTGAAGGTGTGAGCAGATGTGCCAGGATATTATATATATGCAAGACCATATTTTCTGTTTTATTTCCATTACTTTTTTTTCTGTTACTTTTTTAATGCCAGTATTTCCTGGACTTTTTAGCCATATCGTTTCAAAATATCTTTCAGGCCAACCCTTTGCCTCTGGACTAGACTATTCTTAAGCTCTTTACTATTCAGTATCTTCTGGGACAGAGATTTCACACCCTGTCTCTCACCTTCAGGAAGTTCTGGTGGCTAACATAAATCTTGCTTTCTGCAATTTAAATTGAATTTATTTCCTGTTTCTTTTCACTGTGGAGATGGGAACAGCCCCAAACTAAAAGTGATGCTTTCTTATGAGGGCCAGTGCTGAATATAGAGGAAAGATTATTCCCAGTCTGGCATCAATTTTAGCTTTTATATATTAAAGTTTCCTGACTTTCATTTCAATATTCATGGTCTCAGGAGATGCTATTCTTTATAGCCCAAATGAAATAATAGTTACATATCCAATATTAATGTTTATTATGTCTTTTGCTAACTAGAACCCAAATGAGGTACTAAAATAAAAAATGAGTTCTCAAAAGCATGGAGGACTTTAGCAGATTTGTGTTTTTCTTGGTATAACTATAGTCGTGGGACTGGGTTTTTGCCTATGGTTTATAGATTTTATCTCATTTTATTAGTCTTACTGTATACATGTTTAATTCATCCATATCTTCCTCATAAGTGATGAGAATAGAAACTTGTTCTTTAACGTGGGCTGTCTTGAAGCAGAGTTTAATATGTGTAGTCAATAAGCTTTTGATATCTAGGCTAAGAATTGTGTGAGGTATTGTAAAGAAAAAAGAAAACACATTTTCTGCCATCAAGGGGCCTATATTCTTACTGAGGGGAAATATTATAAAACTTGCAATGATAGAACCGTTATAAAATAATATATGGTGGTATATATAAAATAAGGTTTTGTGGGTTTTTTTTAAGACTATTTATTTATTTATTTGACAGACAGAGATCACAGGTAGGCAGAGAGGCAGGCAGAGAGAGGAGGAAGCAGGCTCCCCGCTGAGCAGAGAGCCCAATGTGGGGCTTGATCCCAGGACCCTGGGATCATGACCTGAGCCTAAGGCAGAGGCTTTAACCCACTGAGCCACCCAGGCGCCCCTAAAATAAGATGTTTAATGTAAATTTTATTTTGCATTTAAGATTAATACAGAAAATACCTTATACTATGCAGATTATTCTGTTAGCTAAGACATCCTAAAATGTTTAACAATTATTTCATTCTGATTTCTGTTTTTTCACTTTAAAGGTTCAGCAGTTTTCAGAAAAAGCCTTCCTCTTACAGCTTTGGAAAATTCATGAAAATGCCTTAGAAAGACAGTGTAGTGAAATTACAAACCAGAGGAATATGCTTCTCCAAACCTTTGTAAGTCTCCAGCTCCTTAGAAATATCTTTTTCCACTAACTGTATTGAAAAGTATTTAAATATACTTAGGTGTACTTTTAGAAAATTATACGTATGCATATTGGCAGATAGTCCTGTTCAGATATGGAAAAGTATTAAATGCTACTGAAAACTAGTTGGTAGAGTAATATAATTTGAAAGAATTCTATTAGCAGATATGCAATATAGAAATTATTTGCAATTGTAATAAGCATAGAAAAACCCAGTGAAACTGACTTGAATTGCTCAGGCTTTCAGACCTTGGTTTTAATGCTTTTGAAAGGCAGAGAGGTTCACACTTTAGGCATATTTATGGATCTTGGTGAAGAGATAGATTTTCTTTATTTTTTTTTAATCTTAACTCAGAACCAGCAGACTCAGTTTTAAATGACAGGGCCAGTTTAAGAATGTGACTTGCAATTAATTGACAGTTCAAAGAAAATACATTTAAAAATACTAAGAATATTTATTTGAAGTCAGAACCAACAAAGTTTGAGCTTATGCGTAACATGGCTAGTTCCCCAATGTAGTTCACAATTGGTTGACATTTCTTAGAAAAAAAAAATATAGTAATATTTAGATTCTGTCATGGTGCAGAGTTTTTGGAAATTCTTATTTCCTCTTCATGTTGATGTTTCATAAAACGTAAACTACTTTGTAGAACTAAATTGGAAATAAATATATAATTTTACTTTTTTTGTCTCTATCTTAAAAGGTTTCCTTGGATTTCCTTATTTGTTGTTTTTCTATAGCAGTAATTCCTTTGAGTGTAGATTTTCATTTTCCCTCTTGGACATTTGATTATTTTACCTAATTTCATATTGCAGTGACAAAATGGCACCTATGCTGCTAAGTTTAATACATAAACAAACACAGATATAATGACAAGTTATAGGATTTCTATCTCAGTAATACTCCCAAAACATTAAGGATAAAACATTCATGTGGAAATTGTTGGTTATTAGTATGTAGTAGCTTCACTTTTTTATTAATATTGCTTGAGGAATAAAGCATTTTTCTGATAATGCCAGGAAGTATAATCTTATATTTTTGTTGTTAGTAATTCCAAATGATTGCATTTTAAATCACTATAGAAAAATAGTATTACAATTAACATCTATAGTTGATCTTTTGTTTCTATTTTTTAGGGGGCTACAAAGAAAAAAGTGACCGAGGAAGAAGAAAAATTTATTAAGGAAATTGCAGACTTCAATAATGAGTATGAAGTAACAAAGAAAAGAAAGCTTTTGATGAAAGAAAATGTCAAGATTGAAATATCTGCCTTAGAAAACCAGGCAAACATTTTGAAGAGGGGTATGAGTATATAGTGCCACCTCTTTTATCTGTCATTAATGAAAATAACTTATTTTGAGCCAGTGAATTTTCCAGAAATTAACTTTTTCATAAGTAAATTGATTATTGCATAGCTATTCTTTTATCTTTATCTTATTTATCCTAATGGAATTGTATCTTACATTGTGAGTGGTCCCAAGTTCTTTAGAATTAGATGTGACATGAGCTTTTAGTCATTCACTCAATAAGCACTTATCTATTACTCTCTGTTATGTGATGGGCATTGTTGTACGTTATGGTGATATAAAACTAAAATGTGGAAGAGTCAAATATGAAGCAGATATTTATAGTACAATGTTATAGAAGCTATAATAGGGATAGGACTGATATGATGATCCTCATTTTACCATCAGTACAATTTAAATTAGGAAACAAGGTTACACAGTGGCATGGGGAGAATTTCATTTCAGAAACCCTAGCATGTAGGTTATTGCAATCTGTGATAAGATCCTGAACTAAAGACATTGCCACAGAGAAGAGAGGGTAAATTAAAGAGATATATAGGCATAATGATAGGACTTTATCACTGATTGAGGTGAACAAAAATAGACAGGGATGAATTATAGTTTTCATATGTCAGAGATTGGGTAGAATAGGGTACCAGGAGGAAGAACAGAGGTAGAGAAGCATGTTGGAACTGTAGCCTATTCTGGACAAAATGACTGAGTTTTGTTTCAGGTCTTTTTAGTTAGAGATGTATATGGAATATACCGGGGAAGATTCCCAGGTGGCAGGGGAAAATTTGGTTGTGAAGCTGGTAAGAAAGATTAGAGCTAGACCATTAGGTTTGGGACTGAATCCAGAGGAGTTGGTGACATTATTCAGAGAAAACATATAGAGGGAACATAGATGAGGAGTGAAGACTGAAGCCAGAAACTGGGAAAGGATTATATTTATGGAAAGAAAGAAAAAGAATGGTACAGAGTAGTCAAAGAAGGCAAGAGGAGACCCAGCAGAGAGTAATATTTTAGAAGCCAAAAGCAAGATATGTATTTCTCAAATTAGTGGAAAACAAAATAGGATATTAATTTGACAATCAGAAGATGTCAAGTGCAGTAGCATAAAGTAGAACAGTAGAAAAAGACTGGTGGTAATAGATTGGAGTCAATGGGAGTTGAGGAAATAGAGAATGAAAATATAAATGATATTAAGTGCAAAATTAGTTTTTAATGGAAGCCTTTCTAAAATATGTTGTTATTTTGACGCCTTTAGTAAATGGAGAATAATAAACACATTTAACTCTTTTACTGACTTGGAGCTCTCAGTATGAATAATGTATAGATTTGCTTTACATATGACAACTACTATTTTAAGTAATATTCGTCAAGCTTATACTATAAAGCAACCGCCATCCTAAAGACTATAAATGCTAATATCATGTTGATTTCATTTAAATCTTAATTTTACCATTTGATAGCTGTGTGATTTGGGGCAAGATGCCAAACTTCTCTTTGGTTCGGTTTCCCCATTTGTAAAGATGGGGGTTAGTAGTCATGACCTTAACAAAGGTTGTTGTGAGAATGCAATGAAATAATACTGAAACACATAGGATGCTTCCTGCCACATAATTAAACCCGCAAAAAAATGTGAGGATTATACTTTTTAATCTGATTTTATAGATGAAGGAAATAAAGTTCTGAGAGAGAAATTATTTTGGGTAGAGAGTGTAGGACAGAGGCACACATCTGGAAAGCTTTAAAAAATATTAAATGCTTGAGTCTCATTCAAGACCTATTGAATCAGAATCTGTGGGAGAGGTTGGGGAACATAACATTTTTTAAATCTGTGAGGTGATATTGCTGTGTATTTTCAATAACAAGTCAGAATACAAAAGTCTATAGACTAAAACTAACTTTCTGCAAAAAGTCATGGGTATCACCATTTCTTTCGAACATATATTAGAAATTTTAGCCAAATCAATCAGGCAAGAAAAAGAAATAAAACACATCTACATTGGAAAGGAAAAAGTAGTCTCTGTGCCCAAATGATAATGCTCTTACATATAAAACACCTAAGGATACCACAAAAAACAAAAAAACAAAAAACTGCTGGAACTAATAAATAAATACAGCAAAGTTGCAGTATACAAAATCAACACACAAAAATAAGTTGCATTTCTGTGTATGAGCAATAAGTGACCTAAAAAGGAACAAAAATTTAAATTCCATTTATAATAGTGTCAAAAAGAATAAAATACTTAAAAATAAATTTAACCAAGGTGGTAAAAGATTTGTACATGGAAAACTATATAAAACATTGCTTAAAGAAATTAAAGAAGACCCAAATAAGTGGAAAGACATCCCATGTTCATGGATTGGAAAACCTAGTGTTGTTAAGATGACATTATTACCCAAAATGATGTATAGATTCAAAGTAATCTTTATCAAAATCCCAACAGTGTTTTTTTTTTTTTTAAGATTTTATTTATTTATTTGACAGAGATCACAAGCAGGCAGAGAGGCAGGCAGAGAGAGGGAGAAGCAGGCTCCACACTGAGCAGAGAGCCCGATGTGAGCCTCGATCCCAGGACCCTGGGATCATGACCTGAGCTGAAGGCAGAGGCTTCAACCCACTGAGCCACCCAGGTGCCCCCAACAGTGTTTTTTTCATGAATTGAAAAACCATCCTAAAATTCATATAAAATCCCAAAGGATCCCAAAAAGCCAAAACTATCCTGGAAAAAAAGAACAAAGTTGGAAGACTCATACTTCTGATTCCAAAACTTACTAAAATGCCACAGTAATCAAAACTGTGTGGTACTAGAATAAGGATAGACATATAGAAAATCAGGATATAATAGAGAGCTCAAATATAAACTCTCATGTATGTGGTCAAATGATTTTTTATAACAATGCCAAGACTATTCAATGGGAAAGGATAGTCTTTTGAAAAAATGGATCTGGGAAAACTGGATACCACTCTTACCTTACACAATATGCAAAAATTAGCTAAAAATGGACAAAAGTCTTAAACTTAAGAAGTAAAACAAGAAAGCTCTTAGAAGAAATCATATAGGAAACACTTCGCACTTCATCATATTGGATTTAGAGATGATTTCTTGGATATCAAAAACACAGGCAACAAAAGAAAAAATAGATTGTATTTCATTAAGATTAAGATCTTTTGTATGTCAGAGGACACTATCAAGAGAGTAAAAGCGGAACTCTCAGAAAGAATGAGTTGTGTTTTTTTATGGAAGAAAATATTTGCAAATCATTTCTTTGATAAGGGATTAATATCCAGGATATTTTTTAAGTAGTTTCTGCACCCAGTTTAGGGCTTGAACTCACAACCCCAAAGTCAAGAGTCCTATGCTCTACTGACTCAGCCAGCCAAGTGCTTCTAATGGCTAGAATATAGAAGAACTATAATTCAACATCAAAAAAATAAGCAACTCAATTTTAAAAATGGGCAAAGGATTTGAATAAACATTTCTCCAAAGATATGGCCAATAAGCACACAAAAAGCTGCTGTACATCACTAGCCTTTAGAGAAATGGAAATCAAAACCACAAAGACACCCGACTTCATACCCATTAGAGTGGCTATTATGAAAAAAATCCAAAGTTTACACAGCATGATACTCACAGTGTTTAGGATGCAATCCAAAATTACTTGACCTCTGAAGAATCAGTGAAATGTGACCTAGTATCAAAAGAAAACCCTAAGATGCCAAACCCACAGTGATCTAGATACTGAAATTATGAAATACTTTATAGCATTTATTATTGAGCTATGCTCAGTGAGTTAAGGAAGTTGCACTTGTAATATATGATAGGTAACTCAGTGGAGAAATACAAAATGTGAAAATAAATTAGAACTGAAAAATTATTATCTGAAATAAGAATGTCACTGAATAAGTTTAATAACAGAATGGAACTCATAGAAGAGCCAGTGAACATGAAGATAGGTTGATAGAAATTGTCCGATCTGAAAAAGAGGGGAAAAATTAAAACAAAATAAAATGAAACAAAAAATTAGAAATTTAGGGACATGTAGGACAATTTTAAAAGGTCTAACATTCAAGTAATTGAAGTCTCTGAAGGAAAAGAAAGAGAATTGGCAGAAAATATATTTGAAGAGATCACAGCAGGAAATTTCCTAAATTTTCTAAAAGACATTAATTTGCAGATTCAAGAAGTTCAGCAAATCCAAATATGATAAATTCAAAGAAATCCATGCCTAGCCATTTAATAATAGTCAAACTGTTAACAAGTCAAAGAGAAAGAAAAAATCTTGAAAACAGGGAACAATAACTCTAATGCTAAAGGAAGGCTTCCAAGTAGAAGCAAAAATAATACCAGAGAGAAACTTGGATCATGTTTAATGAATTAAAATAAACAGAAATGGCAAATATTTGGACAATTAAAATATCAATTTTTTTCTCTTAACTTGAAAAGATACATATGATTGTTTAAAGCAAATAATATATTGTCTTACAGAATTTATAATGTATGCAGAGGAAGTTTGTATACATGCATACCATATGCATCTATGACAGCTATCTCATAAAGGACTGGAAAAGAGAACTGGTAAAGGGATCTATACAGCCCTACATAACTCCCAGAAAACCAGGAATAGAAGGAAACTTCCTCAACCAGTTAAAGAACCTCTTTGAAAAGCCTACAACTAATATTACACTTAATGATGAAATAGCAAATACCAATATCATTTGAAATGGTGACGTATTAAATACTTTCCCCACAAAGATTGACAATAAGGCAAGAATGTCCATTCTTATCACTTCCATTCAATATGGCTGTGGATGTCCTAGCCATTTTAACCATTTCAATGAGACAAAGTTGTCTCTATTTATAGATTACATGATTGTTTACATAGAAAATTATAAGGAATTTATAAAACAATTACTAAAATTAATAAGTCAATATGGTAAGGTTATAGGATATAAGGTATATATTTAAAAATCAGTTGAGGGGCACCTGGATGGTCTAGATGTTAAGTGTCAGACTCTTGATTTGGGATCAGGTCATGATCTCAGATCTGCCCAGCATGGAGCTTGCTTAAGATTCTCTCTTTCCCTCTCCCTATTTCCCTCCCTCCACCACTCTCCCTTTCTCTAAAGAAAAAAAAAAAAATCAGTTGAATTCTTATATTCTAACAGCAAACAATAGAAAGTGGAATAAAAATACCATTTAAACAGCATCTAAAAACAAAATAGAAACAAATTTAACAAGAGACATGAGGGACTTCTATACTATAAACTACAGAGCATTGCTGAGAGAAGTTAAGGAAGACCTAAGTAGATAGATTTATCATGTTCATGGATTAGAAAATTCAATTTTGTTAATAGGTCCATTCTCTTCTAATTGATCATAGGTTCAACAGAATTTCGGTAAAAATCCCATTAAGTTTTAGTAAGCCTTGACAAGCTAATTCTAATATTTATATAAAAATGTAAATCACTTAGAACAGCCAAAATTTTTTAAAAGAACAAAATTTGAGGATTTATACTCCCTGATTTCAAGTTTTTCTAAAAAGCTATAGTAATCAAGATAATGTGTCACTGCCTTAAAAATAGGCATATTGGTACCACGGGAAGGAAAGAGAAATAGCCTTATGCAGATAGGGTCAATTGATTGTCAACAAAAGTAGCAAGGCAGTTCAGTGGGGGAAAGGAAAATCTTTTCAGTAAATGGTGCTGGAACAATTGGACATCCATTGCAAAACAATGATTCTTAAATTTTACTTCATACCATATTAAACATTAACTCAGAACGAACCATACATCTAAACATAAAAGCTAACATCATGAAACTCCTAGAAGAATTCTTAGGTGGGACACAGAAACATGAAAAAAAATAAACTGGATTTCAAATAAATTAAAAAAAAATACTATTAAGAAAAAGACAAACCAAAGACTTGAAGAAAATATTTGCAATACATATATCTGCTTGTGTACTGTTACCTAGAATATAATGAACTCTTACAACTTAATAATAAGAAGGCAACAAAACTGATTCTAAAAGGGGAAAAGGATTGAACTTCACAAAAGGGCATATACTGATGACCAATGAACATATGAAAAGATACTCAATATCTTTAGCTATCAGGAAAATACAAATTAAAACCACAGTGTATATCACTGTACCTACATTTAGTTAAAATTCGAAAGGCTGGTCATATCAAGTGTTGGCAAGTATGGGGAGCATCTGAAATTCATATGGTACTGATGAGAATGCAAAATAAATGGTACAACCACTTTGGAAATTGTTTTTCAGTTTCTTATCAAATCTATCTATGAAAGACCCCCAGCAAATATCATCCTCAATGGGAAAAAGCTTGCGTCCTTCCCGTTGAGATGAGGAACACGACAAGTATGCCCACTCTCACCACTCTTGTTCAACATAGTATTAGAAGTCCTAGCAACAGCAATCAGACAACAAAGGAAAATAAAAGGTATCCAGATTGGTAATGAAGAAGTCAAACTCTCTCTCTTGGCAGATGACATGATTCTTTATATGGAAAACCCAAAAGACTCCACCCCCAAACTACTAGAACTCATATAGCAATTCAGCAACGTGGCAGGATACAAAGTCAATGTACAGAAATCAGTGGCTTTCTTATACACTAACAATGAAAATACAGAAAGGGAAATTAGAGAATCGATTCCATTTATTATAGCACCAAGAACCATAAGATACCTGGGAATAAACCTAACCAAAGAGGTAAAGGATCTGTACTCAAGGAACTATAGAACACTCATGAAAGAAATTGAAGAAGACACAAAAAGATGGAAGACCATTCCATGCTCTTGGATTGGAAGAATAAACAT
Source organism: Mustela erminea (assembly GCF_009829155.1). Classification (NCBI taxonomy): domain Eukaryota; kingdom Metazoa; phylum Chordata; class Mammalia; order Carnivora; family Mustelidae; genus Mustela; species Mustela erminea. The sequence goes on from NC_045627.1 coordinate 78,067,556, forward strand.
TGTTAAAATGTCTATACTGCCTAGAGCAATCTATACTTTTAATGCTATTTTGATCAAAATTCCACCGGTATTCTTCAAAGAGCTGGAGCAAATAATCCTAAAATTTGTATGGAATCAGAAGAGACCCCGAATCACTAAGGAAATGTCGAAAAACAAAAATAAAACTGGGGGCATCACGTTACCTGATTTCAAGCTTTACTACAAAGCTGTGATCACCAAGACAGCATGGTACTGGCATAAAAACAGACACATAGACCAGTGGAACAGAGTAGAGAGCCCAGATATGGACCCTCAACTCTATGGTCAAATAATCTTAGACAAAACAGGAAAAAATATAGAGTGGAAAAAAGACAGTCTCTTCAATAAATGGTGCTGGGGAAACTGGGCAGCTATATGTAGAAGAATGAAACTCGACCATTCTCTTACATCGTACACAAAGATAAACTCAAAATGGATAAAAGTTTCTTAAACCATTAAACAAACATTTGCCATATGACCCAGCCATTCTACAACTAGATACACCAGAGAAGTGAAACTTAGGTCCACACTAAGTTTTTAGAAAATTTATTCACTGTAGCCAAAAACTGAACATAACTCAAATGTCCATTAAGAGGTAAATGGATAAACAAAATTTCTGTACCCATGCCGTGAAATACTCAGAGATAAGAACAGATCTGCTCACAGACAACACAGATGCGTCTCAAAAGGATATGGTGACGGAAGGAAGCTGGGCACAGAAGAATACATACTAAATACAAGGCAAACTGTGTGGGACAACAAGCTGATCAGTGGTTGCCAGTGTCAGAATGAATAAATTGCAAAAGGGCAGAGGAAGCTTTTGGTATTGATAGAAACACAGTTTCTTGATTGTGGTGGTGTTTTCACGAGTGTATGTGAGAACCAAAACTCAGAGAATTGTATGCTGTTAGGTGGATATACTTTATGTTAATTATTCCTCCAAAAATTGGTAAAGAAAAAAGTCCTTGATACCACAAATACTGTGGGAGCCCTCTCTTTTGTGTCCTTTCTTCCAGAAGTATGGGTTTATTTTAATAGATTTGCTTCCATAGTACCTGGTACTGTTGGTCTTTGTACTTGCACAAAACGCATCCGTCTCTATGTATATTTTAACATTTTTATATGAAACTTTAAACTCTGTAATGGCAGGACTTTGTTTAATGCTCTGTCTCTAATAGTATGAAAGAGATAATTATGAATTGATAACTGTTTCAAAAGAAGTATAAAATGAGGTGTGAATGTATAGTAAGGGAAGTTACCCTGGACCAGGAGTGAAGGAAGATCTCCCGGGGCAAGTGACTTTCAGACTGAGGTCTGAAGGGTGATAGGAATTAGCCAAATGGCAGATTTGAGTCAATATCAGAAAGTTGGATATGTAAGTCAAGAGCTCCGAGGGAGATTTGAGCTGAAACTGTTATATGCAAACAATGAATCATGGGATGCTAGAGCAAAAAACTAATGATGTTCTGTATGGTGACTAAGATAACATAACATAAAAATTAATTAATAATTAATTCAGGAGTCATCCAGGAAAAATGTATTGAAAGTAAATAATAGAAAACTGAGGAACACCAGGATTTTCAAAGCAAGAAGAAGAAAAAGGCCAGTGATGAGTGTGTAAGGTAGGCAGGACACGTTACTGTGTGAAATGGGAGATCACCTCAGGGAGAGAGAGTGTGTGAGGGAGCGATCAGCCCATGTTAAATGTTGCCAAATTGTCAACCATGAAAACTAAGAAGCAGCCATGGAAGGTCCCTTGTAATCTTTAGGAAAAGCAACAGATGGGGGTAGGAAGAGAGGAAGGGTAGAGGCCAAGTTGTAATGGGTTGAGCAGTGAGAACAGAGGAGATGGTGATCATAAGCGCCCACAAGCCCTTGAAGCGAAGTTTCTCTGGATGAGAGAGTCCAGTAAACAGGGGGTTATGAGGTCAGGGGAGGGCTTCTAGTGGGTTATGTGTTGTCCATTTTTCATTTCTGTTGTTTGAGACAGGAGGTATTTGAACATATTAAATGATGATGGATCAGAGCCCATGGAGAAGTAGAGTTGAAAATTCAAGAGAGAAGTAAAGTTCCCAGAGAAGATAGGAAATGGTGCACAGGTGGAGGGATTGGTGGCGATTTCAGAAGAAAACAAAATAAAAGCAAAATCAGTAAACAACCTACATGACCATCAATAAGGGCCTCTAATTATCTGAGTATATATCTCCTTATACTTTTGTCACTAAATTTGTCTCGTAGAATCTACTAATGGAACCGCTAGGTCAGAGAAAAATATTAAGAGACTTAATGTCAAATCAGATTCCTTAAATCACCAAATTAATTAATTTTCCCACCAACTGTTTAGGAGAATGCCGTTTTCTTGTATTATTATCCTATACCATTACCAATGTGGGCATTATCACTGACTTTAATCTTTGCCAATCTGACAAGCAAAAATATTATTTTTATTGTTGCTTTAATTCACATTTCTTTGATTTTGCATGATGTTGAATTTACCTCTCTGAATTTATTAGTCACTTAAATTTCTTTTTATTTTCCTGTGAACAATCTGTTCATACTGTTTGTTCATCTTTCTACATTTCTACTCTTACTGATTTATATGAGCTCTTTGTAAATTAAGGAAGTTAGCTAGTTGTGTGGTGTCATGTGTTTAAATTTTGTGTCCTAATTTATTGTTTACCTTTTGAAAAATTAGGAGATGACTCTTAAAGGATGAATTAGGAGTTTATTGTGGGGAGAAAAAGAGGAAAGCTATTCTAGGTAGAAGAAGCAATATTAGCAGTATTGTAGAAGTGTGTAGCCATATAGTGAGTACTATGCAATGTCATTTTAAATATGCTTTACTTATGAAGGATAGAGTTTTCTTATTATCTCATTGGGAAGCTTGTTTTACTTAGTGATGTTACATTGTTTTGAATTTTCTCTAGGTAGTCTAACCCTCAATTAACTAATTCTTTTGTACCTCATTGTTGCTTAATTAATTCTGGTCAGTTCATTAGAAACAGTTTCTAGACGGCCAAAGAAAGCTTGTTGGGGCTTAAAATTGACCATATGAATCATTTCTCAGCCTTTTGACTAAGATCAAATACAGTATCTGTTCTTATCAGTTTAAAAGTTGACCATATACTACTTAAATTTTTAGTACACACACACACACGTTAATACTTGTTGACATATTCAAGGCAAAGCTAAGTGGCTAAAATATGGCTTTTATTTGTCTATTTGTTTCTAGAAATAAAATCGATGGACCATGATAGTGGCCAGTTATGTGAACTTCAAAAACAAAAGAGTGAATTAGTACAAGAATTACTTACTGTGCAGAGAAAACTTAAAGGTATTATCTTTATGAGCTAGTTTATTTTGCTGATGAATATAGTTACGTATGCATAATGGGTCATATTATTCTTTCCAAGTATACTCACCTATTGAGATACAGTGTTATTATTGGTATAAAGATGAAACAGGTAAAACATTAAAAAAAAAGTGTTAGATCTGATATTTTTAATGTCATAAATTTTGTCAAGATCTTTTTTTATGCCTGTAGTTGCTATATTAAAATAGAAAATTAAGAATCATGAGTGCATACGTTTTATATAAAGCACTAAAAATTAGAGTATTGTTCTTATGAATGAACTCTTCTGTTTATTTTTTTAAAGATTGTAAGCGTTTTCTTAATTGTTTAGTTTTTGAAGATAAAAAGATTGAAGCCATTTGTACTACCAAATACCTAGAGGCAGAAAAAGCAAAGATCAATGAAAAGCCTCAAAATGATGCTGAGTGCTTAAGGTAAGAATTCCCTATTATATTTTGATATAAAATCTGGTAATTTTTCAAGTTGTCAAAGAGATTTCAGCATAAAGCTAAATGTGTAGGCTTTTTTTTAAGTTCCAGATAAAGATATTAATCTGTATTGTGAAATATGCTAATGATAAAAGGCTTCACTGGCTAAAAAGTGGTACATGTAATTTTCACAGTGTATTGGGTTGATAATACTGAAATCAATTTTTTCTTTTACCTCATGGACTTAGTGTTACTCACATCCCAGCAGATTAAAACAAAGCTATTAGTTCCAAAACTCTCCTTTCTATTATTCCTAACTTTTTTTTTTGAAGATGGATGGATTGATTGATTGATTGATTAAAGAGAACAAGAGAGAGCACACAGAGGGAAAGGGAGAGGGAGAAGCAGACTGCCTGCAGACCAGTGAGCCTGATGTGGGGCTGAATTGACCTGAGCCAAAGGCAGACACTTAACTGACTGAGCCACCCAGGCACCCCTTACTTTTTTTTTTTTTTTAATGATTGAAATTATTTTTTATCGTTTTAAATTTGAGGGGGAAAAAATCACAACCTACTATTTTACTTGAAATTTATTACTATTTGTTTTATGGTGAAAGAATGAAATATATTTTCTGTATGGAATATTGAGCTACTTTTTATGTATTTGGATAATGAAAGAATGGCTGGTGTTTGAAACAGCAGAGTCATACACACAAGGAGAAAACCTTCAGTTTGTTAATTTTACTATTGTTTATTAATAATTCAATGTTATATTTGCCAGCCTAATTTCAAAGAAGTTCATCTACTTTCTGGGCTAAATATAAGGAAAGAAACCTCATTACTGAATCTATGAGAAGCCAATGAAGCCTTCTTTTACATAAATCATATAGAAATATGTCCACTAGAGCTGAACAAATGCTTCATATTAGCTGTGTATTGCCTCAGGCCATAATTTTAGTAGATTGTGAGAAAATATTTGCAATTTAATTTTATGTTAAGTTTTATAAGCATGAAATATCAATCTCTTGGGTGATATGTGTGATGCAGAATGAGTTTCTGTAATGACAATCTGCTCATTGATTTTTTTACATTTTCAAAAATGATAGGGCCCACTGGTGACATGATAGTTAGTATTATAAGGGCTTCTGACATGAACTCCAGTTTTGTGGGTTTATCAATCATAAAAATTTGCCCTGGGTTAAAATTAAACACACAGAGTCTGTTAGAGAGTGTTTTTTCCTTCACAGATGGTGACAGAAGAAATTTGAATAAAAAGAAGCATTAGTCTTTATGCACTGTACATTTTTTGCTTTTTAGCACTTATCAAATGAAATGGCAATATTCACCAGTTCGCACTTTAAATTACTTAATATGTGTAGTTTAGTTTGCTTACTGGTATGTTCCATAAAAGTAATTTCAAGTATAAAGAACAAGTCAAAGTATTGAATATAAAGATTTTAGGAAACAGGGCCATAAACCTTATAATTAGTGCAAAAACAAGAAGCTAATAATGGCGAGACATTTATTCAATATCATGAAGGCCAAAATTAAGTTGGTTTTATCCCTAAATTTTGGAATATTCTTTTCCATCTGTGTGTTCAAATGTATACTGAATTCTGTTGCCTTTTTCTTAAGTTTTCAGGTTTAATTACTATTGGTATAGACGCCATTTTTATAACAGGGTTTCTCAAACTTGGCAGTATTGACATTTGGGGCCGCGTTACTCTTGGTTGCAAGAGGACAGCCCTGTGGAATTTAAGACGTTTAGCAGCATCTCTGGCCTCGACCCACTGGATGCCAGCAGCATCTCCCACCCTCAGCTTTGACAACCAAAACTGTCTCCAGACATTGCCAAACGTCCCCTTGACAGAGGGGGGTGGGAAAAATTGTCCCCAGCTGAGAACCAGTTTTATTTTAAGTTGTACTTCTACTTTTATTAAACTTTAACCAGTTAAGAAAGCAATTATAAAATTAATATTAGCTTATGTATATGCATTTATTGTTTCTACTTTTAGTAATTAGAAAATTTTACACATCTTTTATACTGTCTATATCATTAGAATTCTTTCATAATGATTATTATTATTGTTATTTTAAGATTTTATTTATTTATTTGACAGAGAGAGATCACAAGTAGGCAGAGAGGCAGGCAGAGAGAGAGAGAGGAGGAAACAGGCTCCCTGCTGAGCAGAGAGCCCGATGTGGGACTCGATCCCAGGACCCTGAGATCATGACCTGAGCCTAAGGCAGCGGCTTAACCCACTGAGCCACCCAGGCGCCCTCGAATGATTATTTTTTTAATTAATCTGCCATGTTCAGATTATTTGTTGGACTCTGTCTTGATGCCATCCTTTAGTATAAAGAACTAGTACTCTAATTCACAGTGGTTTCATGGTCTCTCCTTTAGGTCATCATTTCCAGTTTATAAATACCAAGATGCTTATTTATTTAAAAGATTCTATTCTGAAGAGTGTGGGATCATTAATTAAATATTTTAAGGCAGCTAACTTGTAGAATATTGCTATGATTAACACTTAAGTCGAAGGTTGGGTTAAATTCATAAGAAGCTCCTGGAAGACTGTATAACTATGACTGATCTAGTTCTTTCATATAGTTCAGAGAGGATAGAAAAGATAAACGTTGGTTCTAGAGAGGCAGAAAGCATAGAGGTTAAGATTACAACCCCGTTAAAATCCCAGCTCTGCTATTTACTAGGTTAGTAACCTTGGACAAACAATTTAACTTGTCTGTCCTCAGTCTCCACATCTATAAAATGAGGTTCATTATAGCACCTACCTCACAAGATTATAGTAAAAATTAAATGACTTAAAAACCCTTAGAACAGTGCTTAGAACATAGTAAATGCTCTAAAATTAGATACAATTATAATTATATAATTACTTATAATTACATTTTTATTTCATATTATCCATGAGGATTTCATTACTTTCAAGCTTTTTTCTCATTTTTTTTCTCTCAATTTCTCCCCATTGAGAATGATACTCACTGTGGGCTTTTTGTCAATAGCTTTTATGATATTGAGGTGTGTTCCCTTTATCCGTACACTGTGAAGAGTTTTAATCAAGAATTGGGATGTGTACTTTGTCAAATGCTTTTTTTGCATTAATTAGGAGGATCACGTGGTTCTTGTCCTTTCTTTTATTAATGTAGCATATCACATCGAGTGATTTGCTGATGTTGAACCACCCTTGCAACCCTGGAATAAATCCTACTTGGACATGGTGAATAATTATTTTAATGTACTGTTTGTTCCTATTAGCTAGTATCCTGGTGAGAATTTTTGCATTCGTGTTCATCAGGGATATTGATCTGAAATTCTCCTTTTTGGTGGGATCTTTGTCTGGTTTTGGGTTCAAGGTAATGCTAACCTCGTAGAAAGAGTTTGGAAGTTTTCCTTCTTTCTTTTTTGAAACAACTTCAGAAGAATATGTATTAATTGTTCTTTAAATGTTTAATAGAATTCCTCTGGGAAGCCATCTGACCATGGACTCTTGGTTATTGGGAGATTTTTTATTGCTGCTTCAATTTCCTTGCTGGTTAGGGGTCTGCTCAGGTTTACTATTTCTTCCTGTTTCAGTTTTGATAATTTCTATGTCTCTAGGAATGTATCCATTTCTTCCAGATTGACCCATTTGTTGGCCTATAGTTATGCATAATATGTTTTTAAAATTGTTTGTATTTCTTCAATGTTTGTTGTGATCTCTCCTCTTTCATTCATAATTTTGTTTATCTGGTTCCTTTCTCTTTTCTTTTTGATAAGTCTGTTCAGGGGTTTAATGATCTTATTAATTCTTTCAAAGAATGAGCTCCTAGTTTCACTGATCTCTTCTACTGTTCTTTTGGTTTCTATTTCATTGGCTTCTGCTCTTTTTATTAATTCTCTTCTCATGCTGGATTTAGGCTTTATTTGGTGTTCTTTTTCTAGCTCCTTTAGGTATAAAGTTAGGTTGTATATTTGAGACCTTTCTTGTTTCTTGAAAAAGTCTTTTATTACTATATACTTCCCTCTTAGGAGTGCCTTTGCTACATTCCAAAGGTTTTTGTTTTTTTTTTAAAGATTTTATTTATTTATTTGACAGAGAGAAATCACAAGTAGATGGAGAGGCAGGCAGAGAGAGAGAGAGGGAGGCAGGCTCCCCACCGAACAGAGAGCCCAATGCAGGGCTCGATCCCAGGACCCCGAGATCACGACCCGAGCCGAAGGCAGCAGCCCAACCCACTGAGCCACCCAGGCGCCCCGATCCCAAAGGTTTTGAACAGTTGTGTTTTTATTTTCCTTTGTTTCCATGAATTATTTTAATTCTTCTTTAATTTCCTGGTTGACCATTTATTCTTAGTAGGATTCTCTTTAACCTCCATGTATTTGACATCTTTCCAAATTTCCTCTTGTGATTGAGTTCAAATTTGAAAGCATTGTGGTCTGAAAATGTGCAGGGAATGATCCCAAACTTTTTGTGTGTGTGTGTGTGTTTTTTTATCCCAAACTTTTGATACCAGTTGAGACCGGATTTGTGATCAGTATGTGATCTAATCTAGAGAATGTTCCATGTACCCTTGAGAAGAGTGTGTATTCTGTTGCCTTAGGATGGAATGTTCTGAATATATCTGTGAAGTCCCTGTAGTCTGGTGTGTCATTCAAAGACCTTGTTTCCTTGCTGATCTTCTGCTTAGATTATCTGTTCATTGCAGTGAGTGGGATGTTAAAGTCCCCTAATATTATTGTATTATTATCAATATATTTGTTTAATTTTGTTATTAATTGGTTTATATAATTGGCTGCTCCCATGTTAGGGACATAAATATTTACAGTGCTTAGATCTTCTTGTTGGATTATGATATAATCCCTTTAGTTATGATAACAGTATCCTTTCTCATCTCTTATTTCAGTCTTTGGTTTGAAATCTAATTCCAGCTTTCTTTTAATGTCCATGAGCATGATAAATTGTTTTCTACCCCCATCACTTCAGTCTGGAAGTGTCTTTGGGTCTAAAAGGAGTCTCTTGCAGACAGCATATCAATGGGTCTTGCTTTTTTATCCAGCCTCATACCCTGAGTCTTTTGATTGGGGCATTTAGCCCATTTACATTCAGAGTAACTGTTGAAAGATAGAAACTTAGTGACATTGTATTACCTATAAATTCACTGGTTCTGTATATTGTCTCTGTTCCTTTCTGGTCTATGTTACTTTTGGGCTCTCTCTTTGCTTAAAGGATTCTCTTTAATATTGCAGGGGTGATTTAATGATCACAAATTCTTTGTTTCTGTTTTTCCTGGAAGCTTTATATCTCTCCTTCTATTTTGAATGACAGCCTTGCTGGATAAAGTATTCTTGGCTGCATATTTTTCTCATTTAACACCCTGAATATATCATGTGAGTCCTTTCCGGCCTGCCAGGCCTCTGTGGACAGGTCTTCTGCCAGTCTATTGTTTCTACCCTTGTAGGTTATGGACCTCTTGTCCCAAGCTGCTTTTAGGATTTTCTCTTTGTCCTTGAGATTTGCAAGTTTCACTATTATATGTCAAGGTGTTGACCTATTTTTATTGATTTTGCGTGAGGTTCTCTTTGCCTCCTGGAATTGAATGTCTGTTTTCTTCCCCAGATCAGGGAAGTTCTTTGCTATAATTTACTCCAGTATACCTTCTGCCCGTTCCTCACTCTTTTTCTTGGATCCCAATTATTTTAATATTGTTTTGGTTTATGATACCACTTATCTCTCAAATTCTCCCCTTGTGATCCAGTAGTTGTTTATCTCTCTCTCTCTCATCTTCTTTATTCTCCATCATTTTATCTTCTATATCACTAATTCTCTCTTCTGCCTCATTTATCCTAGCATTTAGAGCCTTCTTTTTTTTTATTGCATCCCATCAATACCCTTTTTTATTTCAACTTGATTACGATTTTAGTTCTTTTATTTCTCCAGAAAGGATTCTCTAGGTCTTCCATGCTTTTTTCAAGCCCAGCTAGTATCTTTATATTCATTATTCTGAACTCTAGTTCTGACATCTTACTTATATCCATACTGATTAGATCCCTGACCAATAGTACTGCCTCTTGTTCTCTTTTATGAGGTGGGTTTTTCTCTCTTGTTATTCTGTCTAGAGAAGAATATATGAATGAGGGGGAAAAAAATACTACTGATACCAGAGAAATATACACTAAACAAATCAGAAGAGACTCAAAACTTAAAAACAAATTAAAAAAAAAAAGAGTATAATCAGGTCAACAGAATAGAGCAATACACTGGATCCTGTGTGTAGTTAGGTCTGTTTTTTTAGTAAACTAGATCCCAAAATTGTGAAGAAAGAAAAACTTACATATGTACAAAGATAAAATAAAATAAAATAAAATGATAGGTTGTACCTGTAAAAATGAAAATTAAAGAAAGACTTGCTGAAAGTGGTTGCTTATCTATTTGTAGAATTGCAGCAATTCTTTTCTTAGATCTCTAGTTGATTTTGTAGGTATTCAGAATGATTTGATAGCTATCTAGCTGAATTCCCGGGACCAGACAAATCTAAGGTCTCTTATTCCTTCACTATCTTGGACTCCTTCCACCTGTCTTTTAAATGCATGAGATCCCAAAAGGTTAATCACTGAATCTTCTTTCTTTATATTCTTTATGGGCTACCTCATATGCTCTAATGATTTTAGTTATCACAGATAGATAATTTCCAAATATTTTTCCTAAATCCCTCTTTCTTAAATTCCAGTCCTGAATTCCCAACAGTTTAATATAAACATAGATCTGAGTGATGTTGTGCTGATTAAATAAGCAAAAAAAAAAAAAAAAAAGGCAAAAACAAAAGTCTTATCAGAGGTTCAAAGGTCTTATCGTGGGCAAACCACCCTGAACATGCTCAATCTGCCTAATTTCAAAAGCTAAGCAGGGTTGGGCCTGGTTAGTACTTGGATGGGAGAATTCAGAGGTCTTCATAATCTGGGTCCTTCCACTATCTTCCTGCATTTTTATCACATACCCTAAACTACTAGTGCATCAGAATACGGTTTATGGAATTCTGAATATGACACAGGAACTCATACCTCTATCTTTTTTCCTTCTCCACGAGCTAAAATCTAACTTAGTCCTTAAGGCCCCGTTCACATGTCATTTTTTATGAGTTTTGCTCAAATCTAAAATGTAGCAGGCATTTTTGATGTATTTCTAATTCCTATCATTCTCACCCCACCCTAATCCATTATCAAGTTTTGTTGCTTTTACCTACAAAATGTTTCCTGAGTCCTTCCAGTTCTCTCTTCCCATTGCTAACGTCTTGGTTCTAGCCACCACTCTCTGTTACCTGGATCACAGTAATAATCTTCTTCTTTTCCCCATTCTTCCATTTTTGCACCAGCCAATCCATTGAAATTGAATCATGTCATTGAAATCAGTCAAAGGCTTCATAACAAACATAATAAAACCTAAAATCCTTAGTATGGTCCTATCACAATGTGGCCTCTGACCACCTCTCTTGATGTCATTTTCAGCTGTGGTCCCCTCTTCACTCTGCTCCCTCAAGCACTCCCAACTTTTTTCCACTTAAGGACCTCTTTTTCTGCCTTTCCTTCTCTTCAAATGATCTCTTAGCCCTTCTGTCTGTCTATCTCCTACCTATGTGGAACATACCCTGTCCTTTAGATTTCAATTGAAATTTTCCTCAGAGAAGCCCTCCCTTACCCTATGATCTAAATTTGTTTTTACTTTTTTTAATAACACCGTATATTTTTCCTTTATAGCACAGATTCTATTTTGTAATTATGTACTTACATGCTTTACTTTGTTAGTATCTGTGTCTGCCATGTGCTCCACAAGAAAAGAGATCTTGTCTACTTGGTTTACCATTGTGTATTCATGGGTACAGATATGGGTACAGAGCTTGGCATATAGTAGGCATTAAATAAATAAATGAATAAATGAGTGTAATAAGTTGTGAAAGCTTTCCTCTACTGTACATTTCTCTGTGTTCATAGAGAGTATGCTTATAATTCTGTTATATCATTAATCATATTATATAATTTGTATCAATCTATCTCACTCAGTGGGGAATTCCCTTTACTTACTTTTCCTTTTTCTATCAGTCTCACATCTAGCACAGTCAAGGGCACATAGTGTTCAATAAATATTTGCTCCAGTGATTGAGTCTACATATAATTTTATTTTCAGTACAAAGAAGATACAAGTCTTTCACATATTTTCAATGTTATTTGCAAAGATGTGGTATATTCTCACCACTGGGATAGCCTGATGGAGTTCTTTTTCCACTCCTGATTTTTTCCTCCATATGGAAAAAGCTATATAGGTGTAATCCCCCCAGCCTTTCCCCAACACCTTCCTTTCTTTTTGGAAGTTGGGGAGGAGTGACTCAATCTGGCTGGTGAATTTGGGAGGGTGAACTGGAGCCTTGCCCCTTTTCTTTCCCTATTTCTTTGGAAGCTGGCCTACCTCAGACAGTGTATGTTCCTTTCTGCTCCTCTGTCCCTTAAATTTTACAGTGCTAGGAGTACATAAGAGAGCTTGTTGTATCCAATTGTGTCTGTAAAGATGTGCATTAGGTTAGTCTAATTCTGGGTTTCACTATTTAGTGAGCCCTTCGCTTGTAGATATAAGCCACATTCTCCAGTATTTGCTACATTTGTAGTAAATGTGATTATTTTCTGCTTTCCTTATTTCTCAATTGGGCAGGAAAGAAGAATGTTATGTATTGGGCCCTTTCAAACTCCCAACACCTATTATTTTTCTATTATTGCCCAACATCAGGGCCACCAAAATATAGCTCTTGATCATGACTTTTCATTTGCTCCAAATACTGACATACCAGACAACTTGAAACATTTCAGGCATTTCCTTACCCATGAAACCTTTTTCTAGAATGCTTTTACATTTTCTGTAACCAGCATTTGTGCCTGTTTAATACATTGGGAAGTTTATTTCAGAAATGAAGCTGCAAAGTCAACAGCATGGGATTTTCCTTCTGAACTTTTGAAGATAGTGTGGTTTTGTGAAGAGATATTTACAATGGAAACTGCACGAAAGTTAATACTTACCTCCTACTGAGAGACTTTAAATGCATTTATATGAAGTAGTAAATCAGTGCTGTTGCCTTTTCAGTGAAAAGTCATCCAGTTAAGTTGGTTGTAGAGGTCACATTGATTGGTCCTTCAATTTATAAGAAGCCATAAATACATGATGGTATTCAAACACTCCCAACTTTTCTAAAAGATACCCAGATAAATATGTATATTTACACACATTTATTTTTTTTATCTTACCAGATGTATATAGGTGTTTTAAAATTATGAGACTAGGCTATGTAGACTGAATCCAAAATTCAAACACTACGAAAATATAAAACATCAAAGTCTCCTCTCTTATCACCTTATTCCAGAAATCCCCTGTGTAGCCATTGTTAAAATTTTGACATGTATCGTTTCAGTTTATATCTGTGTGTGTGTGTGTGTGTGTACATACGTGCCATGTGTGTGCATTTAGCATAAAGTGGGATCAGAATTACTGGTCTGTAATTTGCTCTATTACTTAGCAAAATATTATAGATATTTCCCATATTAGTTTGTGCTGATCAGCTTCATTCTTCTTTAATGCCAGTATATGGAAATGCCATATTGATGTAGCCTTTCTACCACTGACAGATATGTAAGAGTTTCTACATTTTTGTATTTGAAGACTTTTTACACATGTATCTTTAAATACTTGTGGGAGTGTTTCTGTAACATTATTAGAATAAGCATTATTTAGTAGAGTAATAAGAATTATAATCCTGGCTGCCCGGAGGAAATAATGCACAGGTACCTTGCAGTGCTTTGTAATATCAACAAGAATGAACTCCAAGTTGGTAAGTGTAGTAAGATCTCAGCATTAAAGTTTCTGGAAAATACCAGTCAAATAATTATATACCTGTAGCCAATCCATTTCTCTCTTTTTTTAACATTTATAAAATATGAAAATCCCCATTTAATTCCAGGATTATTCTTAGCTATGTATTTTGTTGACTATTTCTGTTGACTCTGCATCTTTTCTAGTAAAACTTCATCATTTATTCACTAACAGAAGTGTCTCTACAGCATTGATTATGTAGCCTTCAAGCTAATAGAGATCTCCTGTTTTGTGAATTCTTGGCACATACTATAGTTACTAAAGCTTCTAAGTAAATACAAGGGAAATTTTGATGACAGAATCAATTGATTATTTTAAACATTATATTCCAATGTAAATGTGACTATTTGTAAATGTTCCTAAACTTTGAAATAATTTTGTTTACTGCAGAAGCCATGTATAAATGTTAAAGTAATCATTTTCAAAAATCACTCATGTCTTTAATAGAAAACAAATTTTTTCCATTTTCATATGTTTACCTTTATGAACTACCCCTTTTGGTAAGGGAGTAGGAAGATAAGAGGAAATATGTGGTTAAAAAAGATGCCTAATTCAGCTCACCCAGGATTTGAAATAATGGAGATGCTGTTGGGACACATCCCCTGTTTACCTCCTTCTAAGCAGTTCTCTCTGGTTTGGCCTGACACACCTGTGAAGATTGTGACCTGTCTTCTGGTGGCCTGGACTGGGGGAAGGCGTAATTAGAACACTGAAATTCTGGTTTCACACATTCAACTTTTAAACCTACTTTCAGAAATAAATTGTATATGAAAGAGGATGACCTGTATGTCTTCAAAAATAGTGTGTTTGTGTTTAAATTTCACTAAAGTATTTTCATATGAATTAATACAGAGAAAGACTATTAGGAAAATCAAGCCATGGAAACACTAGCAAAAAGTTCTGGTGTGATTAAGGAAACCAAAAAGGATAAAATTAATACACTTAATATATAAGATTTAAAATTCCATGTGTCGAGGAAGTTCAGCATGGAATGGTGAACTGGGAGAAATTTATAGTAGTTACAACAAAGAATAACAGCATGCCAAGTAATCAACTGCAAAAAAGAAATAGTCAGAAAACACTAAAATCAACAGTTTTCATTCATGTATTTCTCCAACAAACATGCATTGAATGCATACTTTGTGTCTAACACTGTACAAGTTAGTAGGGATACCAAGACGAATAAGTGAGATGCAAATTAAAACCACTGAACATCATTTTTCTATCAAATTTTGAAAGACATTCTTAAGTGACCATACCGAAGTTGGCAAGGGTGCGGTACAGAAATAATTCTTACATCGCTGAGACAGTATACATTGCATATATTCCAAATGCAATTTGGTGTCCATAAATCACTGAAAGCATCTTAAAAATGTTCATGTAATTTAACCTAAAAATTACACTTACGAGTTCTATCCAAAGGAAAATAATTCTAAGTACAGAGGAAACTTTATGCACAAAGGTGTTCACAGAAATGTTATTTATGGTAGAGAAAAAAACAGGAACAACTTAATTGCTATACCATAAATGAACAATTAAGTTAATTCTGGTGTCACTACTTGGACTACTACATATTTCTTTTATATGGTATTAATTGGCATGTGTAATTAACTGAGAAAAATATAAGTGTTACCATTAGGCAAAAGAAAAAAAACTTGAAATAAAATTACATAATCACCATTATATGGAAACAGAAGACCATAATGACATATACCTAAATTTCAATATCATTTGAGTTTGTGTTTTAGGACTTTGGGTGAAATTTTTCCTTCTTTCCACTGAGTACTTGTGTACAGTTCTGTAGCTAAAATGAGTATTCTTTTAGTAAGTTCTTTTAGTAAAATATACCTAAATTCTATTATCATTTGAGCCTGTGTAAGTACTAGGACTTTGGCTGAAATTGTCCCTTCATTCTACTTAAATAGTACTTGTGTACAGTTCTATAGCTAAAAAGAATGTTCTTTTAGTAAAGCCTTTTCTAGAATACTTAGCAGTAACTGAAAAAAAACTGGAATTGGCAAAAAATCACAAAAATACACGAAACATAAGTCTTGCACAACTAACTATAGCAGTATTGGCCCATCCTTGTCATTATTTGATGATTCAGAGAAAGGTGACAATAACCAGTGCAAACTGCCCTGAGTTATTGTGCAGCAGGTGAAGGAAGTCCTTCTTGACTCCTGTAGGCAATCAGTCTATGCACTGAAGCGTGAGATCTGCTTACCATTATATAGCTTTGGCTAGCTGCAAATGTTTTAGTATTCATACCATTATTATCCAGCCTCTTTTAAAGCTAGCAACAGCAATTTTTTCTTTAAGTGCAGATCTAAATTCTACAGCCTGATTATATGCTGAATAGTGAAATACTTCCTATAATTCGCTCTAAATGCCCTCCTTAATTTCAGTAGTCTCTCATTCTCACGGTTAGCTAACTGAAAGGGAAAGTGGTCCACCGCCCAGCTCTGAGGGCATGAAACATCTCACGGAACCTGCAGTTCATTTAAACTGAAAAGGGGGAGGAGCGAGTGTGGATGGTGCAGTGGAAGAAAGATGGCTACCATTTTATTTGAAGAGATAAATATATTCAAATGAAGCCTGAAGTACATTGTATAGCTCTCCACAGTACATTCTAATTCTCCATTTAGCTTTCCACTTACTCTTTAAAAATATTCATTACAAGGCTTTTTATGCTTATGTAAACATCTAATGCTCAAAATTAATAACTTGTTCTATCTTTCCTACTTGAGCATTCCTTCGGAATTCCTATTTACTACTAAATTCATCAAAGTTCAGAACACAATGAAGTTCACATGTATAGGGTATTATTTCCTCTTCCATCCCTACAATTATTATGTTTTTCTTCCCTGACTATGTGTAAGTTGTAAAGTATAAAAATACAATGATGTACTTACTGTATGGTGACTAAACTAACACAATAAAAAACATTTTAAAAATACGGCATTGACTTTGTTTATATGTACAAGATCCATTTTCATTTTTTTGCACATGGATAATCAGTTGTCCCAGCAACATTTATTGAATGGTTTCCTCTTCCTCTAGTGATCTACAATGTGACATCTTGTATTAAAAAAAATAATAATAATAAATTATTTAAAAAAAAGAAAGATACTGGTCATTAAAAAATAAAAATAATAATTGATCATGGATATAACTCTAATTCTATCTTCTATTCTGTTTCATTGGTCAGTTCATTCCTTACTGCTCAGAACTGCCTTAATTACTACTAAATGCATACTATTCCATTTTAAATATTTAATTACTCTTAATTTACGATGAGTCATGATACAAGGTAGGATGCCTCCCTTTGTCTTTTTTTTTGTTGTTGTTTTCTCAAGGGTTTATTGTTTATATTTGGCTCTTTGCTTTTTATGTACATCTCTGAATCAATTTATCATATCCATGAAAATCTGTTGAGATTTGGTTACAATTGCACTTATCATTATAGTTACTTTTAAGAGACTTTCTATGTTTATGAAACTGAGAATTCCTGTCTATGAACTTAGGATATCTCAGTTTGTCTTTTTAAAATATCTTTTAATAAAACTTTATAATTTTCTGTTTATTGATCTTTCACATCTTTGGTAAGTTTCAATTTTAGGTAGCTTGTAGTTTAAGATGCTGTTGTAAATGGTGTGTTTATTTTAAATGGTATGTTCTAATTGTTTATTGCTGGTACGTGAAAATATATACAGGTTTTTGTATGTTGATTTTATGGCCACTGTCTTTGCTAAACTCTGTTTCTTAAAATAATTATTACAGAAGATTTAAAACACATTCAAAGGTAAAAGAGAAAAATATAATGAATTGTATGTACTCATCACTCAACTTTAACAGTTCTCCCTTTACGGCCAATCTTGTTTCATCTCTCTCTACTTGTTTTTCTGCTTTATTACTTGAAGCAAATCATATATATCATATAATTCATAGGTGTCATTTTTTTTTTTGTTTGTCTGAATTTTGTTCAAATTAGGTCTACACATGATAATCAGTTGATAAGTCTTTTAAATCTCTTTTATCTTGAAGATCCCCCTTCCTTTTCTTTTTTAACTTGTAATTTATTTGTTGAGGAAATTAATTTTTTTATTATGTAGAGTTTCCCTTGATTTGGATGTAGTTGATAATATTCCCTTTTGTAGGATTAAATCTGTTTGATTTATATGTGTAAGTTGGTAATTGGATCTAAAAACTTGATCAAATTTAGGCTGAATTTTTTTTTTTTCCTTTTTTGGCAAAGCTGTATCATAGGTGGTGGTGTTTTTCCATCAGGAGGCCTAGTGCCTCTTGTTTTGGAGGTGTTAGTGGCCACAAGTGCTCAGTTCTTGGTGACTATCTGATTATTTTTTATATTTTTTTCTGTGACCTAGACCAAATTATGCTTCAGAAGTAAACCGCTCTTACAATGAGTGTTTATTTCTGCTCACACTTCATACATGTTCATTGGGCATTAGCCACACTTCTGGATCTTTATTCTGTAACCAAGTGTGAAGGAGCAGCCTCTATGGCATATAGTCATAT
Source organism: Mustela erminea (assembly GCF_009829155.1). Taxonomy (NCBI): domain Eukaryota; kingdom Metazoa; phylum Chordata; class Mammalia; order Carnivora; family Mustelidae; genus Mustela; species Mustela erminea. The sequence goes on from NC_045627.1 coordinate 78,085,800, forward strand.
CCTTGTCAATACTTGGAATTCCTTGTTTTTCATTTTAGCTCTTCTGGTGGGTGTGTAATAGCATTTTATTGTGTTTTTCTTTTGTATTTCCTTGATAACTAACAATGTTGAGCACCTTTTCATGTTTTTGTTAGCCATTGTAGATCTTTTGTGAATGATAATCTGGTAGAGATTTGTGCCGGGGGGGAGGGGGAATGCCCCTTTTCCATTGTGTTTTCTTTTTCTTATTGACTTGTAGTTCTTCATGTATTATGGACACAATCTCTTGTCTCTGCTGACTTTTACGTATGGTGGCTCGCCTTCTTGAGTGCTTGGTGATCTTTGATTGTGAGCTCATGGTTTTCTCTTAATCACTGGGAATCCTGTAGGTCTAAATATGTTAAACTTTCCTTCAGAGAGATTTTCTTTTGCTTCTGCGAATACACAGGGAATGCTACTGACCTAAAACCCTTTCAGACTTTCCTTAAGGGTTGGAGCTCAGCAGAGGTTCAAGTCTACCTATTCACTTCACCTTGTGACTGGCCCAGCCAGCATAGGTTTGTGAGATCAGTGTTGCTCCCTTGAGGGCAGCCTCATCTGCCCCCTGCCCTGGCTTTCTGCCTCTCCAGTCGCAGTCCATGGCTTTTCTTTAAGTTTTTCTTTTTGGAAGGAATATTAGTCCTAATGCTAGAAATAGAGGACAGTTTTTCACTATTTTTTTTACATTAAATATAGACATAAAATATTTGTTTAAATTTCCAAATATTCAAAGGATTAAAGACTTAATAGGAAGAAAGACGTTGATATTGCTTTCTCACTCTAAAATTAAAATATATTTTTAATTACATATGTGTACTATAAAGTTAATGTTTAATTTTAGTTCAAGAAGAAATCTCAGAGGTCATTTTTTCCTGTAATTAAAATTTTGCAGGTGAAGTTCAGAGAGGCTAAATGATTTAGCCAAGGTTTTTCAGCTTGTTAGTGGCCAGGACTCAAACAGCGCTCTTCAGACAGTACTATATTTTTCCCCACCAAAATGTGTTGCTCTTTTAATTAACCTAAAATTGTCTATTATTTGTTTAGTCTGCCTTATTTTCTTTATGGAGGTTTTTTTTTTTTTTTTTTTACTTCTTCACAATATTATATAGTCTTTCTAGAAGTATAGAGAATTGAAATTTCTTTCCAAATTCTTTAGTGTTAAAATTCTGATGATAGAATGATGATGATAAAATTCTGACTACAGTTATAAATCTGCCTCTATCCATAGGATAAAAAAAATATTATAAAAGTTTATTGCTGAACTCATAGGGTGAATTTTTCCTTTAAAACAGACTTAAAAAAGAATTAGAACTTTATAAGGAAGATGACATGCAAAGTGCTTGGGAAGCTCTCCAAACAGAAATAGAAGTTTTGGAGTTGGTAAGCCACCACTGATTGTTTAACTTCTCTTCAGCATGCTTTTCCCTACTGGCAAGAGTAGGTTTGCTGGGATACATATCACTGAACTAGTGCTTTGCCCTTCACAGGGATTTTCACTAGATACAAAAAAATAAAATAGCAACAAGAAGCAAAACTAAGGTCCGGATATAAATCTCTGAAGTGTTTTGAGTTCCTGGAGAGTTAGGTGCTACATAAAGCAAATTTATATTCAAAGATAATATGTACAATTTCAACCTAAGTTAAAAAAAAAAATCCAAACCTGACCTTTCAACATTCTCTTGACTGAAACCATTATTAGAGGATTAATGCACTGAAGGAGTTTTAACTATCATAATGCTTAAAAGCTTTTTGTTTTTGATAGGCATAAATTATACTTTTATTATATTTGATCCTAAAACTTTCTTATTACGATTTTTTATGATCTCAAGAACTTTGGATTCAATTATTGGAAACTTATTTTCGGATTGTGTGGGAGCACTTTAAATTGCTTTTAACCTCTTACTTTGGTTGTTTATAAAATGAATGTAGTATTTGCCACGCTCCATTTTAATGGAAGACATATATAGCTACCTTTAAAATATGTTAAAATGTAATTTTAATTTAGTACATTACATATTGTTTCTTTATTTTCTGTAAACATTTCATGTTTAAAAATGTTCCAGTAGCTTATGTCAGGATTTATTTATATTTTTTATAAAAACTTTCAAGAAGAAGATTTTAAAATGCCCAATTATTGTTACGTTAAATTTACATGAACTTTATGGAATTCCATCATTAGGAATTTAATTTTCCTCATGAATAATTTCTGTATTTTTCTTTTCAGACATTGGCACAGAAGGATCTTCAGGAAAATAAATAACTTGTGGAGAGCTGACCAAAGCTCTCCAAAGTTTGATGAAAGCATCTTAAAATCAAATCTTTGTGATAGATACACGAACAATACCCATTACAACAGCTTTTTGTGGAAAACGTGAGGTTCAGAATGTTCAAAGTTGTTGCTACCTAGAATTGGTATATTAGCACTTTAAAAATGTAATTTTTTTGTCTTGTTACTTGCTGGAACTTTAAAGCTCTTTATAGGGTTTGATTTTGTTTCTAAAGGAAGAAAAAAGGACAGGTGGATACTGTGTTCTCCGGCTTCTTATCTCCCTTGACCCTTAAGCTGATATGTACTTTCTGATGTTGTTCATTTTTTGTTGCAGTTTACCTTGGGTCCAATCACACCCTGGGAGAGAGAAATGATCAGATTATTGACTCAATTTTGTCCCTGCCATTTCCACCAACAAAGATGTTCACTTTCATTTTAATCCTTCTCTCATCTTAAAATGTTTGTTGACAAAGGTCCTTCGTGGCCTTTCATGTGCAAAAGCCAGTTTTCTGCTCTTTTCTCTAGATGTGTCTATGGAGTTAAGTTTGGGGCTCCTGCTGCCTTTGCCAGCTTCGTGCCTGGCAGTTTTCTTTCTGATGCCAGTGTTGGTAAAATGAAATAAGTCATCCACCTGGGAATGTACATAATCTCCTGAGGGGCCTCACGATTCATTTTTGCTGAAACATGGCAACTAAAACTCATGTTTATATCAGACTTGGTATTTCCACCAAATTTGCAGCGTCGTGTAGCTTTCTGTGATTTGCCATCCTGTGTAGGAAGAAAGGTGTATTTTCCCTCGTCTCTAAAAAAGTGTATGGAAACTGTCCAACAAAGCCCTAAATTGTGGTCGGTGTGGGGAGGGAGACAAAATCTGGAGATATATTTCAAAGTACTCAGTGAAAAATGTTAGATCATTTTTTCTTTTGTGGTTATAGCTGAATGAGTTTAACATCAACTATGAAATGTTTGCAAATGTCTTCTCTCTACCGATGATAAGGTGGTCTAGTTTCAGAACAAGGTTATTTTGGGATAACTTTCTGTATATGTTGTTTTATACTCTTATTTTTTAAAAATCGGTAAAGTTAAAACTCTCCTTTGAGATGTGTTGCAGTTGCCATCTGTTTAAATAATTTTCATTTTCAGAAGTGATTTCTTATTTTGATTCCTTAAATATTTGATAGTAAATTACTTTTGCCTAAGAAGAAAACAGTTAATGGTACCAGGGAATTACATTCTATTTTATATATGCAAATATAGAGTAGAAAATGGTTATTGGGATTAGTCATGACTTTAGTTCTGTCTTATTTTATTCCATTTATCTAAATTCTTAGTCTCATGAATATCTAATTATATGTGTATTATATTATTAATATGCTGAGTTTACAGATAAAGCTTTTTTCACTTACCAATAATTTTTGTTCATTATTGGTTTTGTAACTAAATATTAATGTGAACTATAGATCTGTCACATATTTGCATTACTAACACACAACGACATATATGCAGAATAAACTCTTTACTGATACAACTATCTTTTCATATGTGTATCATGTAGGCTATCAGGATTAAATATTCAGTAATGGAATCAGGATTCATATGAACTGAGTTTGGGAAAAAAATGGAAGTTTTGTTATTTTAAAATTCCTATTTTAAGACTTAAACTAGTTTTTAAACAATCAAATGTGTGATTTTTTTTTTGCGCTATGTGGTGGAGTCATACAAAGCACTGCCCATGCGATACCAAGTCAGAATAACTAGGACCACCAGAATCAATGTAATCAAAGGAACAGGTTCACTGAACAAAGGAAGTACAACAATTAATAGAGAGCACTGGGTGTGGTGAAAAAATAATGAATACTGTTAATGCTGAAAATAAATAAAAAATAAATTAAAAAAAAAAAAGAAATCACAGTGTACTAAACTAAACTGCACTGTCAGTGTAATAAACCAGCAGTAGATTTGGTCCATTTTTAGTTTTCTTAAGATAGTATTCATAAACCTCTTAAGTAGGAAAAATAACTAAAATTTCTGGGTAAAAAAGTGTGTCTCAAACTGACTATAATTATTTGGGAAGCAGGACTTTGGCTATTAAGAAAGGCAGTTTTTAAATGAATGCTCATTCATTAAGCAAATAATTCACTAAATTTCCTTATGCTTAGTCATAGCCAAGGCTCAAACTAACCGTGAGTAAGAGTGCTCCACGCTTCTGGGCACAGCATTACAGTCCTTCACTGTGACAGAAGTTCTTCCAGAAGCAACTTTCTAATTCTCAGCTCTCCGTTGGGGATAATAGGAGGATGTATAGATAGTTTGCTGCATATTTTTCCCTGCTGATTAAGGGCACTATTTGGTTAGGGGAAAAACAGCAACAAAATTATAGGATGGGGAGTGTGACCACTGGACTAGAAATTCCTTTCTTCCTTCCCTGCGTTGATTATGAAATGGAAGGAAAAAAATCAAAGAAAAGGAAACGCTTTAAGGTGAATACAGTCAGTCAGATGTGTACATACTACTCATTGTTTTGTCAGTAGTAGTGTTTTCTCTCGTAAAAGAAACAAAAATGGAGGAGTCCTTCGCCTGCCTTTTTTCTCCTTGAACCCCGAGAAACCATGATGAGATTGTTAAAAGTCTAAGATAAGGTCGAAGTCATAGAATTATAATGAATTGGAATCTAGAAATGTCTTAAAAGAGAGGCAGTTGAGATTGGTAATTTATCGTGGAGTGGAAACTATGCTGTGACAAATCTACTGAGTCTCTCACCAGAGGGGTAATTCAGCCGGCCGGCTGCAGATGGACCCGCTGATAGCTTGCACGGGACAGGCCCTGTTCTCAGCATACACTCTGCACAAAGCCCCTTTCTATTTCATACCAATCAATCACACATAACTGTGTCACATTATTATGAATAAGGCGTTTATTTGCAGTCCAGAAAACAGTAGCAGTTCAGTGACATGATTAGAAATAAATATGATATGATTTTTTAAATCCTGGGTGTACAAGGGTAAGGTGTTCTGTCATTCAAATATTTATTTATAGCATAACATTTGAAATTTGAAGTTTTTCAGTGTTCTAAAAAATATTTTAATATTTTAAACAAATCTTTTTTAGGTCAACTCTGATGTTTCTTCTTGACTCTTCTCTCCTTTGTCATCCAGAAAAACTGAAGAGAAGCAAATACATTTGCCTTTCAGAGTCAAGTTCAGAACATTTTCTGTCAAGTGAAATTTTTTTTCAGGATGTGAACTAAAAAAAATGAAAAATATTTTTTGTCATTAGCCTGAAGCAGGGATTAAGTCTTGGAGTTTTGTGGCCCTTTTATCTTAAGACAACAGTTTTTTTTTTTTTAATGGAAGAACAGGGAAGGTAAAATTATCTTTGAAAATGTTAGAGGTAGGAATGTATAGTTAGTTGCATTTATCCTTTCTAAACATTATATTTTCAAGTTAGGTACGTTTTTGCTTGGCCTGCTAATGATCTAATCATCATGCCTGAAGAAGCTTTAGTTTTTTAATTTATTTTACTGACGTTTGGCCAAAAGACAATATTGAGATAGCACTGACTAATATATGAAAGAAATAATGTAATCATTCTTCCTGTTCTGTAAGGGAGTATGGGGATTTCATTTGTTTATTTGTTGTTCATTATACTGATGGTCGCATTCACTAAACATGAGGAAACATTTTGCAGGGTAATGCTAGTTGTAAGAGCATATTTACTTTGATTGGAGGGAAAAAAAGGAAGCATCACAAAGAAAGCCATGACTGATGGTAAAATGCTCTCCTAGCTGTTGCTATGAAAAGTATCAAGAGCAAAGCTGTCAGAACTGAAAGCTTATTTAAACAACTGCTTTTGATACATAGCACATTTATCTTTAAAAGACCTTTATGAAATTGACAGCACCAGAATTCAAATGTCTGGGAAAATAAAGAGTAAGTAAAAATGTGAAATTAATAACAATGACTGATATAAGTAGCTGTGCGAAACAAGGCCCGTAGAGGGGAGAGAAATGACTTTCTTTCTTTCTTACAACCAGAAAAGCTATACTACTCTATTAATTCTAAGTTAATTATTTTCGTACTTGTAATAAATTGTCATCCTAATTTGTTGGTAAATAAAATCTTGTTAAAATAAAATCCTCTTAATCTACATTTAATAGATGCAAATATAATTACTAATGAATATTTCTGGATATGGCTTTCTGATTGCTGGAAGTATTTGCAAATTCAAATCACCATTAAATGGGGGTGGTTGTTGATATTTTTGTGGACCTCAGACAAGGAAGCTTCTGGTTGGGAATAGGTGACATGGGAGTAATCCTAAGGTCAGTGTGATGTCAGCTTTAAAATCTGTTGTCAATTAAAATTTGTAAAATATCAAGGTTATGTTTATAAAAACAATTTTGTCCAATAAAACCAAAGCTCTTTTTTGAGTTTCCATTTGGAGACTATGCATAGATCCCAGGGTTTGCAGGAAGAATTGAGATTTTGATTGATGATCTGATGTGTATGAGGTCACAGAGGGCAATGGGTCTCTTTATTTACAGTTTAATTGCTTGGGCTTCAGTTCCAACAACTGTAAAAATATATTGCTTTTGAAAATTTGCTTAAAATAAAATCTTACACATCAGGTAAATATTAGAAGATAAGAGAAATTTGAGAATCATCTGAATCACCCTTTTGGTACCAGAAAACATTGATTAATCAGAATCAGTACATGTAAATCATTAAGAACATCTTTTACTCTCCATGAGGAGGAAAGGGCAAATCCATACAAAACAGACTCAACTCAAGTATTATTGAAAATTCACCTCCCGGGTATCTCTTGAAATTAATACCTATTCATCCCATTTTATTACACTTTCTATAGATGTATTTTTTTTTTCAGTGTTACCCTGAAGGTCATTGATAATTTAAGGTGATAACCTAAGGTATGGCACCCTCTTAAAATATTAAATAATAAGAGTTATATTAATTTTTCAGTACTCGCTAAAGCAGGATTGTAAACTAATAGAAAACTTCCAGAAAGATCAACATATAAAAGAATCTCCGATTAACCTGAAATTAGTACTCTTGCTCATTTCTTTCTGTCCTCTTCTATTCCATGCCCTTCCATCCATCCATCCAGCCAGCCAGCCAGCCAGCCGTCTATCCTTTCATCCTGGCTCCTGGCTACTTCTCAGAAATCCTATCACGGCACTCTCCTCCTTGAAAATTCCTCTCCAGCCACACTGGTTTTTCTGCTTTCCACATAGTCCAGACTCACTCTGGACTTGGGATCATTTCAGGAACTGTTTCTTCTGCTCCTCCTCGTGATCTCTGTACGGCTGTCTGCTCTGTCATTCAAACTTCAACTGAAATATCACCTCCTCAGAGAAGCCCTCCTTTAAGCCATGGATCTGAAGTAGTCACTTGAGGTCGCCTGGGTGGCTTAGTCGGTTAAGTGTCTGCCTTAGGCTCAGGTCAGGATCCCAGGCTCCTGGGACCTAGTGGCACATCAGGGTCCCTGCTCAGCAGCGAGCCTGCTTCTCTCTCTCCCTTTATTTACCCTTCCTCCTTCCTTGTGCTCTCCCTCTCTCAAATAAATCAAATCCTTAAAAAAAAAAATAAAGTAGTCACTTGGTCACATTGTCACGCACTCGGTTTAATGGTCTTCATCCTACTTGTCATTTCTGATATCTGTCTTATTTGTTTCCTTTTCTATTCCTAACCGCTGACACACAAGTTCCATGAGAGCAGGGGTATTGCTTGTCTTATGCACCATTTTTTTCCTCAAAGCCTGGAACAGTGTTGGCATTTAGCAAGTGTTAAATAAATGTATGTTGAAATATGGCTTGAATTAACTTGTTCATTTAACCCATATTAATTAATGGAGAATTTAAGTATAAATTATTGATTGTCTGGTTAAAGAAACAGAGTTCATTTATTGCTGATTCTTTCTTGGTTGAATTACTGTATCCCCTCACTTTTTACTCTTTCTGAGACTGTGTTTACTTCGCTAAAAATTGGCAGTAATAATGTTTGCTAATTTCAGAACCTATCTTTGTAGAACAACCAATAAAAGAATTAAAAGGAAACTAGAAGAAAATAATGATCCCATATCCCATCGTGGAAAAAGTTTGTGGGTCTCTCAGTGTTTACTTACAGCTTTCTATTATCAAGCTGTTGATTGGCAGGTAATGGCTTTGAATGCTTACTTTCCACCAGCTACTAGAAAAGGAAGTGAAAACTGTAAGTTGCTTGCAAGCTATGAATGTGCTTAGAGTAACTTAAAAGCATTATTTCTCCATGGTAATAGAAAATTTTGAAATGCATTTGCTTTTGACTATGATTTATTCGGTCTTTCTGGTCTGAAATGCAAAGTTTAAGCAATCCTGTTTTTATTCAGCACCATATTTAGAAAAATGTGTGAGTGCCATCTGCTGGATTTCTTTGGTACCACCTTGAACAAGATCAGATGAAAATGGAGGAAGTTTCCAAATAAAAAATAAACAAATCCCAATAAAAAATAAACAAGTGAGCCTTCCTTCCTTTCTCCTTTCTTTCCTTCCTCTATCCCCTCCTTTCCCACTTATATAGATGTAAATCCTAAATGTCTATATATAGTTTCCAGTCGTTCCATATATAGTTTTCAAGTATGATACCAGTTTTCAAATTAGTATCACATGTATCCAAGAGAAAATATAAAATTTAAGGGATGTAAAAGTGAAGTTTTGGTAATTACTGTTTCTACTTTGGCTAGTGTCGAAAGAACTTAATTGGTTCAAGACATTTTCTTTATTTTTAGGTAAAAATTATAAATAAGACTTATGCTCTGAGACCGCATGAAAAATTCCTGTAAGATCAAATTGTTGATTATACAACTTCTGAGTTTGTTAACCTCGATTATTTAGTCTTTGTCTTTAGTCTTCAAAGGTTCACTCATTAATTGTTTGTCCATCAAATGAAGTGAAGTCATTCTACTTAAGATCTTTGATAATTGACCTGCCAAGCACCTTTATCGCCAAATATGTGTTTTCTTTGAAGTTTTACTTTAAAATTCCTGTCTCTTTATCATGTGTCATCTACAGAATTCATGCTGGTTCATGGATTAAGTGATTGAAATATTTTCCAGCGTAATTCTGTTGCTGAAGGGAAATTGGGGTGAATCTCTGTTGACTCCAAGAATATCCTAATACTTGAATACTTGGCAGTATTTCATGTGTCCAGCCCATCACCAGATCTTGTTTTTTTCTGAGCTCTTATCCTCACAGCATGGCTACACCCTGGCAGAGGGTCCCTGATACTTCCTGCCTTTCTTTTCTGCTTGATTTGTCTCTGAGCACTTACCCTATTATTTTTCTTTTTTATAAATTTTGTCACACTCACCACCTTTCAGGCTAGAATATAAACTTCATGAAATCATCTCTCTCACTGCTGTCTCCCTGGTGCATAGGACAGTGCCTGACACGTGGTGGGGACTCAGCTTATTTCTTAAGTGAATGGCTTTACTTGAATAATTTTCCTCTTTCTCAAATAAAATATTTTATAAATTATTTAGTAGGGATATATTCTTGGTACTTCTGTCAACTCTAAATTACAATGTCTAAGGTATAATCTCTGTCATTTACATGCATGCAGAGTGACTATATATCTTAAATTTTTTTTTAAAGATTTTATTTATTTATTTATTTGACAGAGAGAGAGATCACAAGTAGGCAGAGAGGCAGGCAGAGAGAGAAGGAAGCAGGCTCCCTGCTGAGCAGAGAGCCCGATGCAGGACTCGATCCCAGGACCCTGAGATCATGACCTGAGCCGAAGGGAGCGGCTTAACCCACTGAGCCACCCAGGCTCCCTATATCTTAAATTTTAAAGCGAAAAATGAGCACCTACTAAACAAGAAATCATAATTGTGATATGGGACCAAAGGTGACTAAGATGTGGTTCTTTTGCCTACAGAATTTACACTTCGTTCTTAGGATTGTTAAGGGGTTGTGACGAATGACAAAACAATTCAGACTCTGAGCTGCTGGATTTGTTCTTCCATGAACTAGGAGACGGGTTTCATTTTGTTGCATTTTGCTGATTTGTCTGAGGGGCAGCCATTAAACTTGGCAGTGATTCTCGAGGAGTTCACTGTTTTTCCTGATACATGAACACTTGACTTGTGTGGGTTTGGCATTAGAGTCCGAATTCAGAATTCCCATTTTTTATCTCTCGTGCTCGGTGCTTTACATAAACCAGCTCTAATCTTCACCACTATCTTAAAAGACAGGAGTATTTGTTATTGTTTAATATCTAAGAAACCCGAGGCTGCAAGCCTAAGCAAACTACCAAGATAATGCAGTGACCATTTCCAAGCAGATTTGAACCCAGGAGTTCGTAAATTCAGTTCTCTTTAGTAAATCCCATCTTTCCCAATTCAGAATACATAGGTGCTAATTTGCATGGGTTTAGAGAGGCAACAAAGAGACTTTTCTTTTTCCACAGATGGAGAGAGCAGTTAACTAGGTACCAGGGATGCTTAAACTGCCTCTTCTCCAGCAGTGGCCACGGCCCCCTCCTTCCCAGCAAGTTTGGAGGTAATTGGAATAAGAATACTCCTTCCTTTCAGATACTGCACACGGGTTTCTTTCTCTGCCATGTGTCTCCTCCGACCACCAGGCAAATTGAGGATGCCATCCATGCCCCCACGGAACCTTTACTAGATGTGCATTAGAGTATTATCCAGCAGTGGTGCAATTATTAGCCTCCTCTGGATTGTGAACTATATGAGGGCAAGAATTTTCACTTCTCTTTGTATTTCAAACTCATATCAAAGAGCCTTGCATGTTGCAGGTACCCAATAAATGTGGAAAACTTGATGTATATGATTAACTTCCACTTCACACACTTAATGGGTTGATTAAGTTTTATAGATTGGCCTGGAGCCCAATCACCTTCAGTAATCTTGGTGAGGGAAGGTGATTGCTAAGATTTAAACCACCTACTTCTCCTGAAATTAATATTACACTATATGTTAACTAACTGGGATTTAAATAAAAATGTGAAACAAATAAATAAACAACCTAATATTAACTTTGAGCACTAGAAACTTAACAATGATTTCTTTCTCAAATTCTTGTTCTGGTGAATCCCCCCCCCCCCCCGCCTCAAAATTCAAATTTGCTCTCAGTACAACCAATTACTGTTTGCCATTCATGGTCACACCTTGATATTGTTAAAAGGGAAGTTGGGGATACTCACTAGCATGGGAACGTTTTAAAAGGAATGGAGGAAGCATCTAGAAAAAAAAAAGCTGGTGATAGACGATCAGAATTAAAGAATTAATGTATACATACAAACCAGTGGAGAAAGATCTTAGGGAAGGACATTGGGCTAATCCATCCTGCGAGTAGAGAGAGCAGTCGAGTTGGCCACACTACAGCAGCATGATGCAATGATGATGATGTGCGAAACAGGCCACTTACCCATGTTTAATTCAGTTCCGATTTCTGTTTTCATAAAACCTCGTTAATTAAGCTTAACTGGGAATGCACTGATTTGAAACTGAAAAACGGAGTCCGTTTTTGTTCTAACAAAAAAAGGCGACCGTTTCCTTTTTGCCAAGCACACTGTTAAATGAAGGTCGACTGGCTGGCTTCAGAGAATAAGATAAGACGAACAATGAGTTTACACACACGGGCGTGTCAGTCGTCTTGGTTTCCCATTGCCGCCATGACAAATTACCACAAACTGGGTGGCTTAAAACAACACACATGTGTTATCTTACAGTTCTGGAGATCAGAAGTGGGATGTGGGTCTCACTGGACTGAAAGCAAGATGTCGTCAGAGCTGCCTTCCTTTCGGAGGCTCTAGGGTAGAATCTGTCGATTCTTGCCTCTTCTAGCTTCCGGGGGCGGCTTCCATTCTTCGGCTTGTGGCCCCTTCCTCCATCTTCCTCCAGTCGGCCCATCTAGCCAGGTCACTCTCCTGCTGAGTCTCCCTGGTCTCTCTCTCCCACCCTCCTCTTCAACTTACAAGGACCTTGTAATTTTGAGGCCCGCCTGGACCATCCATGCTTATCTCCCTATCTCAAGGTCAGCTAATTAACAGACCACTCCGTCTACAACCATAGTTTCTCTTTGCCATGTAACTTACATATTCACAGGTTTTGGAGATCAGGACGTGGACCTCTTTGGAAAGGGTTACTACTCTGCCCAGCACATCAAAGAAGTATTTGTGCTAAGACAGGCTCGGCCGTCGTCCCAGTTGTGCAGCACACTCTGTGTTTGGTTTCCTAGCTAACTTGAATGAACAATTTAGTATTAGTTAGTGACATTTTGCTTTTTATGACTCTGTAGCCCATCTCCTGGCCTGCAATAAAGTGAACACATAATGTAGTTGAGTGATTTCTCCCCGTCCCAGCACAGTGAGTTCCCTAGTCCTATAACAAAGATGTTCCACGGGCAGTTCTAAGCAATTTTCTCTTCATCTCCTTCTCATCCTAAATGTTAGTATCTCTGCCTTTCCTTTCTGAGTTTCTTCCAAACACATTTTTATATTTTTTCCTCTTATTTTCCACCTCTACTCTTGTTGCCCACTGTTCTCTTATTTATCTGTTTTACTGGGATCCTTTCACTATGGATAATAAAAGAAGTTCCATCTCCTTTTTTAGATTTTAAAATGTGATCATTAGGCCCCTCGCTGAATCTCTCTTTGCTGATAAAAATCTTCATTTGGAAGACTCCCCGAAGAGCATAAAACTTTACAGTGACCCAACTGAGGCTAAAATATCCACCCTCAAAGTATCCTTCAGGAAAACCACTTTATTGGTTCAAATGTGTAGAATCTGCTTTTATTTAAAAAGACAGAAAATATTGCCAAGTAATGATAAGGAACAAAGTCTGTGTGTCTCTGAAGGGTTTTCTGTCCTGTTGATTTCCCTTGGCAGAAATCTGTCTAGTGACTTACCAGACATGTCTATAGTAATCTTGAATGGACTTGTTCTGTGTATTATTCATAGAGCTATTAAATATATTATAACCATCTTCAATTTAATGGCTGTTTCTTAAAGTTTTGTTCTGGTGGGTGCTGGATGTGTCACACCCACACAAAATAAGATGTAGTCCAAATCTAAAAAACAAAAACACAAAAAACCCAACTTAAATTCAAGTACACTGTGTTGCCTTATAAAATCAAAATGAGCTTGGGTTTTGTGTTCAAAATAAATATTTTTATTTGCTTTCAACTTACCCAATTTCAAAAATGGTCATGCGGTGGCTTTAGAATCCCATTCTGGCTCTGCCCTTCCTATTTGGCCTTGGGCGAGTTACGTAACTCTTTTGGAATTCAGTTGCCTAACCGGTAATAAAAGAGTAAAATAATATGCATTGTGTTGGGTTGTTGTAAAGATCCTATGAGACAGAGTATGAAAGGAACTAGCATGGTGCGGATGAATCCTTGTCATTTTAATTGTTGTTGGGCAGAAGACAGGATGGAACAGAGAATGTACCTTAACATGGTATTAATGTTTTTTAGTGTTGTTCTTTATATGCAAAGATGAACTTTCTGGTTCATATACTTGGATTTCTTGCTTTGAGTCACCAGAATTTCATATGGGTGGCTTGTATCCCAGACCCATGACACACTTGTGGGAGAGGTGCAGTCTGAAGCTGCGAAACAGATTGTTCTATGCAAACACAGTTGACATCTTTTGCCACGTCTGAAATAACTGCACTGACCGGTCTAGCAGAACTTTTGGGGATGGTTCAATTTGCTTTTGTTGTTTTATATTCTGAGATATCGTTAGTTTGGGAATATCATTTGTTAGATACTGAAAACTTTTCTAACTTTCAGTTGAGGGCGGCAGATTGAACACAAAATTTTACCTCTGGTTCTTCCCCCAAACGCTACCAATATGATAGTAAAATGATTTTTTTTTTTTGAAAGCCTAAAGGACAAATAGAAAATGATGTAGCAGAGTTGATAGTAGTGTGATTTTGGAAGGTGGAAGTCGATGGATGATTGGGAGATGACTTAACAAACTTGAGAAAGTGGATCCCAAACTGGCAGAAAGGAAAGGTGGTGAAAACCATCTTGACTTGCCCCTAAAGAATTCCCAAAACACTTGGAACCTGGCAGTACTATGTACCTCTGGGAAGCAGAAGTGAAGGTGGGATTGAACATAAAAGGTTTCGTTGGATGTGTGTTTAGGAAACACTGAGATCCTCGGGTCCTATTCCTCATTCAGGCTAGGAACAGCCCCCTCCCAGCTATGGCAGAAGATTTTAGGCTTATTTTCTGGAAACTATAAAACAGAAAGTCTCTGGACAGAAGGTACCAGGCATTCTTGAGGATAGAGTATAATTACTGAAAACAGAAGGATTAAGAAAAGCTTACATTCTAAATGTTGTAAGCCTAACACTTTAAACTAGACCTTGATTTGGGCAAAGAAATTTATATCCTCTAGGCCAGCCACTATTCTCAATGTGTGGTCCCAGAACCAGCAGCATCCATATCATCTAGGAACTTGTTAGAAAGGCAAATTTTAGAGCTCTATCTCAGAAACTCTATAGGTGGAGCCCAGCAATCTCTGTTTTAACAAGATGTCCAGGTGATTCTGATGTATACTCAAGTTTGAGAACCATACCACTCCAAACAAAAGATTGGAATATCCTTCTCTGAGGAATTTCACAAGTTCAACAGAAAAGACTTAAGGAAAAAATTGTCAATGCAACAGTCTGCCAGATGACCTAGAGTGAAACTCACAGTTGACAAATACCACCCATGTGTCCAGAAATTTAATTTAATTTAATTTAATTTTTTTTTTTTTTTTTTTTTTTTTTGGGAGAGGGAGCACAGGTGCAAGTGAGGGTGGGGAAGGAACAGAGGGAAAATGAGAGAAAGAATTCTAAGCAAGCTCCATGACCAGCACAAGGCCCAAAGCAAGCCTAGATCTCACAACTCTGAGATCATGACCTAAGCTGAAATCAAGAGTCAGATGCTTAACTGACTGAGCCATCCAGGCACCCCAAAGAAATTTTAAAACATTTTACAGCCTCATTCTTAAATAGAGGCAGTCAATATCCGTAAGACATTCCTTTTAAGAAGATGAGGGCCTATCCATATAGGGAAAAAACAACCTGGAAGAGATTATTCAGGGAGATGAAAGCTTTAAAAAAGTCACTGATATCCTTGGAGAGATATGAGAAGATATCTCCCATTATAAGATACAAAATAAATTAAATTTAAAATGTTAGCAGGAGTTTTTTGGTTTTGGGGTTTGTTTGTTGTTGTTTTTTTTTCTTTTTAAGAGTGAAAAGATAAAGTTGAGGAAGTCTTCCAGAAACTAAAGCATACACACACACACACACACACACACGCACACGCACACACACACACACATGCACACACACAAGGAGGACAAATAGGAAAGAAAGATAAGAGTCAAGAATCAGTTCATTTTGTTCAGTATCTGAATAATAGGAGTTTGGAAAGAGAGCAGAAAAAACAGAAAATTTTCAAGAATTAAAGGACCTGAGTTTTTAGGTTGAAAGAACACATTAAGGGGCGTCGTGGAATCGTTAAAACTGCCGTCCAGCTGACATCATCACAGAATTTCAGAATATGAAGGACAAAGATAAGATCCTATGAAGGAGCAAAGTGAAAAATAGGTCACCTCTAAGGGATCAGGAGTCAGGATCATAGCTGTGCACCAGGCCTGGAGAGTAACCAATCCAAATGAAAATAGCCTCCAGAGAGGTATTCCCCAAATGGAGTTGCTACAAAAACCTGATATGTTGGAAATATCGAGAGGAATTTTAAAACAATTTGGATAGAGTTTCAGTCAGTGATAAGTACGTAGAAAACTAAGCAAATAAAGCAAACCACAAGAATATCATTAACTCCAGAGAAAACAAAAAGTTGTGCAAGGAAGGATAAGTCATACTAATTATAATATTAGATAGCTCCGCTGTGGGTATTTTGATAATTGTATTAGTGTAAACACTATTGATCTAACAAAGTGTAACTCAATGTTGGAAGGGTAGGAGTGGGAAGAAGTGTGTTTGTGATAATGGCAGGTGTTTTGTGAGAAAGGAGACTAAATTCATATCTTTCGTGTGGGAGCTCAGTAGATAGTGCCAAAACTGAAAAAATAGGCAACAGCAGCATGTTAGTGACATGAAGGCACATTAAAAAATAACCAGCCAAAAGAGTTCAAATTATTACTCGGGAGCACACGTGATGGGAAGAAAGGGGCAACAGGCATGGAGATATTGATAGTCCACATTAACACAAATAATTTTTGGAAAGTTTGTTTTGTTTATTGACCATAATTCTAAACATGGCATGCAAAGTAGATCTTTAATATAAATCGTAAGTGCAGTGGAGTGCTAGTAAACCAGCTCACTGAGGCAGTGGGGGTGGGAAGAGCCCTGATTTGTAATGTGTTCTAAAGTCTTCTACCATGGCTAATAGTTTAACAGCTGGCTCACAAAGTTCCTAAAATTTAATAATCAACTCATACAAGACAGTATAAATCAGCCTTTAATGACTTCAACCAAAGTACATGTTTTTTACTTTTTAAAGGATAAAAGTCCTCTCTGGCTTGCATAAAAGTATAGTGTTGATATGTAAAACATATTTTTCTTTGAAGTTATTTTTTCTTTAAATTTAAATCACTTTTTGAGATGTAATTCATAGGCAATAAAATGCACAGATTTTAAGTGGATTTTGATA
This sequence comes from Mustela erminea, assembly GCF_009829155.1. Taxonomy (NCBI): domain Eukaryota; kingdom Metazoa; phylum Chordata; class Mammalia; order Carnivora; family Mustelidae; genus Mustela; species Mustela erminea. Next base: position 78,102,783 of record NC_045627.1, read on the forward strand.
AGTTTTGACAAAGGGAAATTACTACTCAATGCAAGGGATAGAACAATTTCATTTATAGTTATTGACTGGATGGAATCAGTAATTTTAATAATATTGGATATTGGGCCTTAATGGAAGGACTACAGAATCCAGGCTATAGTAATCCACTAAGGGATATCATTTATTTTTTTCCAGGCAAGAATTTAATAACTGGCAAAAATTGGGGGCTATTAAGTGGAGAAGCAGTGAGATGACCAACCCTTTATCACTTAGGTTTTATATAATAAGTTTCTGTCTTTGAAAGCTCTGTTTTAATGTACATTAGAGCAAATTAACTAATTTAACTGGGAATCCATGAGGTCTCCTCTATCAAGCCAGTTTATAAGTGCCAAAAACTTACTTTAATTTTCTTTCATTTTTAACTGTGATAGAGCATTCATGCCCAATATGGGCCATTTTAGGGAAATGGGTACTATGACTATAGGAAATTTAGGCAAGGCTACAGTTAAAGTGAGACATATATTTTTCCCTTATATTATATTTAGTTACCTTCTTAAGATTATAGGGAGCATGATGTTTACATTTGGTGGGATCTTCAGGTACAAATTTTGAGCCCTAGTATTAAACCTACAAACCCTTTTCAATTAGAACATTTCACCAAATGCTGAAGCTAATTTAGAACCTAGGTTATAGGGATACAAAAGCCTATCGGTACCCTATTAATATTTTTGTTATATAAATTGTTTAGCATATAAATTTTGGATTTCCAATTAAGAAAAGGAAAAGTGTGCCAGATAGAAGACTGTCTAAAGCAGAGCTATGTTTGAGTTATGTTAGGAAACAAGAAAGGTTTCTTGTGTATACAAAAGTTGCAGTATTAAAATTAACAAGACAAGCTGAGAAGATCTGTTTCGGGAGATGTGTAATTTGATCATGTAGGAAAGGTAGTGAAGTCACGTCATCATAAGTTGGCAATGCTCTAGTCATAATGTATGTTGCTTGAATATACTACAGATTATGCAAATCTTCTGGTTATACATCAAGAATAGGAATTGTTTCCTGGTGCATGTCAGGTAGAATGACATCATAATGATTGGTTTAAGAATTGATTCTAATAGCTAAACACAGACATAATAAATGAGTTCTGTAACACTGCCTTGAATCTTTTTGTTCAGAACATGAACAAAACACATAACCTTCTTTGAACAAAACTAGACAAATCATTCCTTTATTATGTACCATGATTCTTATGTATGACAATTTGAGAGGTGAAGAGAAGCCTTCAGATAGGTGCCTTAAGAAGCATGAAATACCTTGCATCTATAGGCTGCTAAGAACAGGAACATACATATATTCCCCCATTTTTAAGAAAAGTTAAATTAAGCTGTCTAAAACTTAATTTCCTCCTTCACTTAATGCTATTTATTCCTTTGACCCGAAACCTTATCTTGTGTTTTCTGCCTATTACTTTTGTATACATTTTAGTAGTTATTTGTTGAGTGCTGAATTAGCTGGGACACTTCTACTTGTAAAAGATCAGATATCCAACCCAAAAAGCAAAGAAGGAGTGCACAGTCTTGCTTAAGTGGTTAAGTCCTGGAGTACATATTGGCCTTTTGTACAGCTGATCCAAGGGCTTTAACAAAGTAATTAGGCCAGTCTCTTTCTCCACCCCTAGGTCCATTTTTCAGTCTTCCAACTTCATCTTCTGGTAAACTCTACCTGCATGGTATAAGACATGGCTCCTAGCAGCTTAGGCTTTTGTCATCATGAAGCTATCACCCATGGAAAGAGTGCTTCTCCTCTGCTAGTTCTGTCAGGTCTCTGTACTGATTCTCATTGGCCTGAAAAGACAAGGTCCCTGTGCCTGAGCCACTCTCTTTGATTTCTAATTGGCAGGGCCAGGCTGAGGGGTGGGGCAAGGAATGAGGTCAGTCGAATGCAAACCACTGGGAAAAGAGAGGCATATTTCTCCAGAAGAAAGTGGGAATATTGTTACTGCTAGGAGGAAGAATGAATCCTGGGCATTACCAGTCAGAGTATTTTCTCTAGTCCAAGCACTCTGAATGTCCACTTATTCCTCAAGGTTTGGTTCAGGCATCATTTTATCTATAAAGCCTTTCTGAGCCCTTCCCAATATAGGCAACAATGACCAGTCCTTTAACTCTCCTTCAACTTTTCCATATACCTACACTATGAAACATAATTTTGGCTCAGTTATAACTAATCATTTTCTTTCTTTTTCCTCCAGGCTCTTTAAGGGCAGAGACTATATTTTATTTTTCCTTAAATTCCATTTATTTGTTTGGTTAGTCAGCAAATATTTATAGAGTACACCAGACACGACACTAAGACTAGCAGGATGGCAGAGTTCAGGATGCACATTGTCCCTGCACTAAGAAAGCTTATTTTAATGGGGAAGAAAAAAATTACAAAGTGTTTGTTAAATTTTGTGATACAAGTGTAAAAAGCACCATGTTAACAGACATGGAGGGAATGAAGGTGTTAACATGATGAAGAGTGTTGTGGAGATGGGAGGTGACTATTTCAGAAATAAGGAAGGACCTGTGATAAGGCCTGGAGGTAAGACGATACTGTGAGTGTTCAAGGAATTGAATCTCATATAGTATAGAAACAGCATAGGCCAGATCTTGGAATGCATTATTAAGCTCTTTCAGCTGCTTGGATTTTACTTAAGGACAATAGACGAAGAGTTTCAAGAAGGAGAAAAATATGACCTTATTTACATTGAGTCATTCTTTCCTACTACAGTATGGGGAAGAAATTGAAGAGGAACAAGACTGAAGGCAGGGAGATTGGAGAATGTTGTAGAAGGAAGAGGTAAAAATTGATAGCAGCTTAGACCAAAATCACTGTAGAGCAGAATGGGAGGAGGAGACAGATTTGGGGAAAGCTTAAGCCCTAGAATTTAAAGGACTTCATGACTGGTTGCATAGAACAAAGTAGAAAAAAATGGAAAAAGAGGACTCAGAAATGACTTCTAGGTTTCTAGCTTGAACACGAGGTTGCATGGGAGTGCTGTTTATTGAGATAGTGAGTTGTGGAGCAGAAGCACGTGGAAGGAAGGTTAAGGGTAAATGGGTTCCAGTTTGATGCCGATGAATATGAGGTACCTCTATGATATCTAAGGGGAGGAACCCAGGGACAATCAGATGTATCATCTGTTACTCAAGAGAGAGACCTGAGTTTGAAATAAAGATTTGTTGTCCATTTACAAACAATAAGTGAAGTCTTGAAGATGAATAAAATGACCCAGGGAGAGTGAGCAGACTCAGAAGAAGACCTATGACAGACTCTGGAGGAACTACCAAAAGTTAATGGACAAGTAGAAGAGGAACCATCAAAGAAGAGTGAGGACTTCCCAGAGAAGCAGGAGCAGAAGCAGGTGACTGTGACATTGAGGAAGTGTAGGAACAGAGCTTCAAGGAAGGAAGGAATGCGCAACTGTTTCGAATGCTGTCTAGAAGGGTAGGGATTTAAACACGTCCATACTGCCTAGCACAGCACCTGGTTTCATTCATTAATTTATTTGTCAAATAAATGTTTATTAAACATCAATGATTGGGGCACCTGGGTGGCTCAGTTGGTTAAGACTCTGCCTTTGGCTTAGGTCATAATCCCAGGGTCCTGGGATGGAGGCCCACATCAGGCTCCCTGCTCAGTGTGGGGTCCACTTCTCCATTTCCCTCTGACCTTTTCCCCTGCTGGTGCACTTGCTTTCTCTCACTCTCTCTCTCTCTCTAATGAATAATAAAAAAAAATCTTTTAAAAAAATTGATTATGCCAGACTCAGTGCTAGGTACTAAAACTTACGAGAGTGGGAAAACACTTTTATTTATTTATTTAAAAGGTTTTATTTATTTATTTGAGAGAGAGACATTGAGAGAGAGCATGAAAGGGGAGAAGGTCAGAGGGAGCAGACTCCCCATGGAGCAGGGAGCCTGATACGGGACTCGATCCCAGGACTCTGGGATCATGACCTGAGCTGAAGGCAGTCGCTTAACCAACTGAGCCACCCAGGCGCCCGGGAAAATGCTTTTAATAGGTGGTTATTAGATGTTTGTTGAATAAATGGGTCATCAAATGAACTGTTTTTGTTAAAAATTTAGATGAGGTTGCTTGAAGATGGGATAAAATATTTAATGACACACATCATTGTAAAGCTAATATTCAATCCAACTTTCTACTTTTCCTGGTGGATGAATGATCTCAGTGACAGAAAACTGGTTTGGGCTTAATTAATCTGGGCCAAAGGAAGGTATCAATGTTAAGGAAAGGACTTCTTAGAGTACAGCAGTAATTAGAGTCTCACTTGAAAAGCCTTCTTTCCAAATGTAGTTAACTGTCAGTTCTCACACTCTCAATTTCCTCATGGAAACTACCACATTTTTCATCTAGTTTCACGTAGAGCCTCTGATTCTTTTTTAAAAGTGTCCATCTTATCTAATAACACCTGCAGAAATTGTTTGTATCACTGAAGCCTGTCCGATCAAGCTGAGCAAGATAGTCCACTAAAATCTTTTCCTGTGGCAGAAGGTGCACAGGGAATACAGAAAATTACATCAACATTTCTTCATTTCTTATCCAGGGTATGTTATTTCTCATCCAGGGAGCATGAGACCGAGACTACAAGGCTGACGACACCTGTCACACCTATGTTCCTCTGTCTGAGGACATTTTGTTCTCAAGGGTGAGTCATAAGAATTTAAATTATTTTCTGGTGCTTGTCATGCAAAATGGTATCAATGTTGTAGTGTGAGTTGGAGTATATTAATTAAAACTCAACTTCCTGTAGAAGTTTTAAATTTAGCTAGTTTGTTCCAGAATGTGGGAATAGGAAAACAGTAGTTCTCCATGATTGTTCTGTGGGGGAGAAGTCTGATATAAGTCAGAAGTGTAGAGAAAATGAAGCATTTAGCTTCCTAATGGACTTTAGTAGCGCAGACAACAAGGTAGGCTCCTAGCATCAACCATTGACATGGCAGCATTAATAACAATAGTTCTGTGCATTGGATGTCTGCTATTCCCTGTGCCAAACACTTTATAAACATTCATCTATTTCTGACACTTATAAAACACCCAACACACACATGCACAGACACATGCACACAGAAAACTGGGAGAATGAATTTGCAACAGGTGATAAGTGGAGTGTTAACATGAATAATGCAGCGAGAACCTCAAAAAATTAATAAAAAGAGAAAAATGGGCAAAGGATATCAATAATTAATAGGAAAAGCTACAGAGTCCACTATTCATACAAAAAGATGCTAAAACTCATTTATAATTAAATGCGAACAAAAACAAGATAAATTTCTTTAGAAAGTTGGCAAAAATTAAACAAAAGATGATGCCAATATTGGTGAAATTAGGTGGAAAAAGCATACTCTTATTACAATATTTTTGGAGACTCTATCAACATTTTAATTTCATGATTTACAACCTAGCAGGTACTACTAGGTACCAGCATGGGTTGTGTAATGTTTGTAGACAAAAATACAATGTCGTTTGTAGTTTTGAAAAATTTGGAAATGACAAATATGGAATTAAGTCATGTTATGCAACCATTAAAAATTGAGGAATATTTATATTATTCCTTTTGGAAAATGTCAATAATATATCGTTAAGCAAAGAAAGCAATCTAGACAACACAGTACAATAACATTTTAAATACCTGTAATGTGATACTTTGAAAGACAAGTAGAATAGATAAACCCAGCAAATGTAATCCAGAAAGAGAGGAAACACAAATTACTGATATCTGGACTATAAAAGGGGACCCCACTACAGATTTTGTAGACATTATAAGGATAATGTGAATACTACAAACTTCTTTATGCCAATCAATTTTGCAACATAAAATAGACAAATTTCTTAAAATACATAAATTACCAAAACTTAAATAATAATAGAGCATCCAAATAGCCCCATATATATTAAATAAATTGAATTTGTAATTATAAATCTTCCTATAAAGAAAACTACACCCTAGATATCTTCATTAGTGAATTCTACCAAACACTGGAAGAAATAAAACCAATCTACAAAAATTCTTTCATAAGGTGAAATAGAATACAATACTTCTTTTTTTTTTAAGATTTTTATTTATTTATTTGACAGAGATCACAAGTAGAGAGAGAGGCAGGCAGAGAGAGGAAAGGAAGCAGGCTCCCTGCTGGGCAGAGAACCCGACGGCACAGGACTCGATCCCAGGACGCTGGGATCATGACCTGAGCTAAAGGCAGAGCTTTTAACCCACTGAGCCACCCAGGCACTTCAGAATACAATACTTTTTATTTCATTTTATTTTTTTTGTAGGATTTTATTTATTTGGCAGAGAGAGAGAGACAGTCAGAGAGGGAACAAAAGCAGGGGAAGCAGGAGAGGGAGAAACAAGTTTCCAGCTGAGCAGGGATCCCCATCCGGGGCTCGATCCCAGGATTATGAGATCATGACCTGAGCTGAAGGCAGACACTTAATGACTGAGCCATCCAGGTGCCCCTCTTATTTTCATTTTATGAGACTAGAATAACCCTGAGACCTAATGATGATATTACAAGAAAAGTAAATTATAGATTAATAACTCTTATGAACATAACACAGAAATTGTAACCTGATAATATATACAAAGGACAATTTATCATGATGAAGTGAGTTTTTTTCCACAAATACAAGGTTGATTTAACACTTCAAAACCAAGCCAATGGAATATATGACTTAACAGAATAAAGGAAAAAACTCACAATAGATGCAGAAAAAGCATTTGGCAAAGTTTGATACTCCATCATGATGAAACCTCTCATCAAACCAGGATGACAGTCTCCTCAGTTTGATAAAGGGCATTGCAAAACTGTCTATAGCTCACATCATACTTAATGGAGAGATGTTAAATCCTTTCCTCTGAGACTGGACACAAGTCAAGGATGTTTGCTTTCACCGTTTGTATTCAACAGTGTAGTAGAGGTTCTTGCTGGTGCATTGAGGCAAGAAAAGGAAACAAAAGACACGTGAACTGGGAAAAAGTAAAATCCTCATTATTCATAGAAAACATCAGTGTGTATTTAAAAAATTCTATGGACTCATCCAAAAGTATAGTAGAACTTACAAGTAAAATTAGCATGAACACAAGATACACAGGCAATATTCAATAATTTTATTCTGTATTCAAGCAATGAGCAATTTAAAATTAAATTGCAAAAGACATTAAATATGAATGCATCAAAAACATCAAGTACTTTGAAAATACCTTATGGATATCTTACAAAAGATGTACAAGATTTCTACATTGAAAAGTATGAAATGTTACTTAGAGAAATTACAGAATGCCTAAATAAGTGGAGAGATACATTCATGGATTGAAAGGTTCATTAACATCTGGATGTCAGTCTCTCCAAATAAGTCCATACACTCAATGAAATCCCTACTAAAATACCAGGAGGATTTTGTGAAGAAATACACAACCTAATTCTAAAATTTACATAGAAATACAAAGGACCCAGAATACCCAAAACTATCTTAAAAAAAAAAGCACAATTGGTAAAATTACACTGCTTGATTTCAAGACTTATTCCTTGAAGCTTAGATCAAGACAGTGTGGTATTGGTATAATGATAAACATACAGATCTAGAGAACAGAATAGAGAGGCTAGAAGTTGCCATTCGTATATATGATCATTGATTTTTTTTTTTTTTTTTTGCCACTGTACCAAGGCAATCCATTGGGGCAAAGGAAAGCCTTTTGAAACAAATATTGCTGGAAAAACTAGATGTTCATATGGAAAAAAATACACTTAAACTCCTCTCTCACTACACACACAACTTAATTTGAAATGAATTATAGACTGAAATGTAAAACCCAGAGTCTGGAACCTTGTAGAAAGAAAACATAGGTGAATATCTTAGCCACTTTGGGATAAGCAGAATATTTTGGATAGGCCACAAAAAGTGCTAACTATTTAAAAATATTTGGTTTTCATCAACATTAAAATTTAATTATTTAATTAATCAAAATTTAATTATTTAAATATAAATATAATGTAATTTAAATAGAAATATAAGTTTTTAATTATTTAATTAAAATAAAAATTTCTGTCTTTGAAAGGCATTATTATTTTTTTTTGAAAGGTATTATTTAAAAAGTAAAAAGGCAAGCTACAGATTGGGAAAGATACTTTTAGCTCATAACACTGACAGAACTTGTATCCAGAATATAAAAAGAATTCCTGTAAATTAATATTAGAAATGAACCAAGAAAAAAATTGATAAGCTAGACTTCATTAAAATTACAAACTGCTCTGTGCAAGACAATGTCCAGAGAATGAGAAGACAAGCCACAGACTGTGAGGAAATATTTTCAAAAGAAACATCTATTAAATACATAAAATATACAAAGAACTCTTAAACCTCAACGGTAAGAAAACCACCCAAATAAAAAAATGGGCCAAAGACCTTAAAAGAAGACGACCTAAAAGAACACATAACAGGTGGCAAGTAAGCATATAAAAAGATGCTTCACTCCATAGAAGAGTCAGTGTTTAAAGATTTATTTATTTGAGAAGAGGAGAGAGCGAGTGGTGGGGAAGGGCAGAGGGAAAGAAAGTCTTAAGCAGACTCCACACCGAGCACGGAGCCTGACGCAGGGCTCCATGCAGGGCTTGATCCCTGGACCCTGAGATCAGGGCCCTGAGATCACAGCCTGAGCGGAAACCAAGAGTTGGCTGCTCAGCTGACTGCAGCACCCAAGCACCCTTAGAGGAGTTAGTGTGTAGTAGGTACACAGGGTTTTATTTGGGGGATATTGAGTTCTTTGGATGGTTGGGGGTGATGGATACACAACTGTGTGAATGTATTTAATGCCACCAAACTGTACTTGAAAATGATTAAAATGGTAAATTTGATGTTATTTACACTTCATCACAATAAGAAAAACTCATTGAATAACTAAGAGCTGTATATTTTATAGAATGTTAAATATACCTCATTTTATTTATTTTTTTATGATAGTTAATTTTACTTATTAAGGGCTCATATTGCCAACATTAAACCAAGTGTATCCTCGATTTTGTGAGTCCAGATTCACATATTTAGGGAGATAAAAGCAAACTGTGATCCACGTGTACGGATGAAAAACTGAAGGCTCGCGGTTAATCACGTTGTAGTTTTAAATTTCTACAGCCTAGAAGCCAGAAGTCACAAGGTGTTTTCAGTCTTTCTGGATGTCCCACTAGGTAACTCCTGAGCTGAGCAACCTCATTATCCTTCAGCTTCTGGCTGAGCACACTGGTTAATCCCTGAGTGTTCGGGATACACAGAAGGCTTGGGAAGATTTCATTCTCGATGCCATGCAGTCCCTTCACCATCATTGACACTGGACGGATCCTGGGTAGATTTTTCAACAAGGAGTCCATGAGATCAGCCACACTCAATCCAGTAGCCCAGCTGGTGTATCCTTCTAGCTTGATGACTTTGTAGGCACTTTCAACCACCATCTTAGGCACTTCCTTCCAATTTTCACTGTCATTGTCTTCCCATTTCTGGATTCAGTTCTTGGAGAGAAATGCCTGCCACATTTGCTCCACTCTACAGCCACACTTGGGTTGCCATGTTCTCCCAAAATCCATCCGAGGCAGCTGCTGGGATGAATGCCTAGCTTGTCAGCCATAAGATAGCAAAATCTAACAGAATCTATATTACACCCATTTCCAATCACATGAAATATGCCTCAATTTAAAATATTCTTAAAAGAGAGAAAAAGTGCTGAATAACAAAACAAATAAGCAAACCAAGTGATGCCAAGACTTGAAATCTCTTGGAATAATTCAGCTAAACTGAATAAGCAAGTAAGGCTGAGAAACACTTGAATGGTTCTGGTATCATTTACTTCTTTGGGGAAAACATTTTCCAGTTGGCTATTCCAGAGCTGTTGGCCCATAAGCACACTGTACTGTGTATTTCAAATTGGATTCTTCAATACCCATTGCAAAAAACAACCCTGGGAACTCCACAGTTCTTTACAAAGACCGACTTGTTAAAAAAAAAAAATGACTTGTTAAAAAATGAAAGGTAGGAACAACAGGTAGAGCAGCCTTTGGGATTGTGTTGTGAATTCTCAGAGATCATTCGGAGACAGCTGAAGCCAGGTGGGGCACCATCCCCTTGTCCTCACTGGACAGGCTCTGATTTTTTTGTACGGAACACATGGTGTGAAACCCAGTGAGTCTTAATGGCAATCTTCCTCAGTGTGATAATCTTCGTTATCTACATCATTCTTTCCACCTGACCATTTGCTGGAGACAACCATGAGGGCAGTTCAAATAACCCCTTTGTTCACAGACTGCCTAATACTAACCAGCCAAACTGATTCATTCAGACTCTGAGTCAGAAACTAACCCTATCTAGTTATCTGTCTATAGTTGCAAGTCACTATCATTGTGGCATCGAGGTCTGTTTTGTTGTTGGTGGCTCTGAGCCAAAGATAATTATTTTATTTTTTCTACCTTTGGAGCATCCTTCTCTATAGGCTTTCGTGCAAACTGAAGATTTGTGGTGGGTTATACTGACATATTTCTGTTAGCTGGGTTTTACCCCCTGTAAATCTCCAGTGCTCTGTTCTCATACAGCCTTCCTGGACTCCTTTCTATTTGGAAAAACAAACAAAAAACCCCAAATCATTGGATACTCTCCTGGCCACTTAGGGACATATCCCAGAGCCTGGGGGTTCTCTTCTGGATACCTCCTCCTCTCCAGCAAGGCACTGACACCTGACGCTGTGTGAATAAGGCTGAGATTCTCCTTGTGATTCCTGTCAGAAAGTTCAAGTCCTGTTTATCCAAACACCCGTTTCCCACCCCCACCAGCCTTCTTCCTTGTAACCCGGAAAATAGCTTGTGATCCATGTAAATTATGTAGACATATAATTGCAGACATAAATCTAGAACTTCTTGACTCTGAGATAGGATCAAGGGCTTCTTTTATTTGGAGGACATTGTCCCTTCAGAATGCTCATGCACTCGCTGAGCACCATCTGATTTCTTAATGTGAAGCCAAAGAAATTGTGGTTTGTGTTTGTTATGTTCCGGCACAAATTCAGAACTCGGTGCCTGCTTGATATTCCAGAAAGCATCTCTGTGCTGGTGAATTTAATATCACGGAACAACATTTTTCTAGTGGGTTATAAAAATAATTCTGCAGTAATTCACATTTATTAAACAAAAATATGGTAAAAACTGAGTGCCTTGTAAGCACTACATATGGGTGCTTTGGTCCATACTTGATGGATCATTGGCCTCTCAAAGTGTTCCTGTAGATTTAGGTTTGAAACATCTTTGTAGTGACTTGAAATGGCCTACTGGGGTTGTCTCACTGTCTCCTTTTTTTCTTTAATTTAATTATATTTTGTTTATCCCTTTAAAACAAATGATACACATTTTAGGTTTTTGTTTTTGTTTTAGATTTTACTGATTTATTTGAGAGAGAGAAAAAGCCTGCACCAGAGGGGAGAGGGGCAAAGGGAAAAGGAGAAGCAGACTCCCTGCTGAGCAGGGAGCCTGATGCAGAATTTGATCCCAGGACCCTGGGATCATTACCTTTGGCTCCTTTGCTTAGAGGGAGGCAGGGTGAGCACCTGTGCCAAAGGCAGGTGCTTAGCCAACTGAGCCACCCAGACACTCCCATATTTTAGTTTTTAAGTGAATTGGTGTATTATCTGATTCCAGACAGAATTATATAGTTTCTTTCTATAAACTCCCAGATTATATTTTAGGAAATTGGTCAACAATTGAGACCATATTATCGGTTTACTGTGCCTGGATTTTTAATGGTGTGAATCACTTTTTTCCCAAGACATTTTTGTAAGCCGTTGCCCTATCCGGGGTGCTGTTGCCCTTTACTACACTGTGTCTAACTCTATCAGAAGCAGTGCTCATCAGTGCAACAGACCATGTGAGGATGTATTCACTGATGATTGACTCCCACGAACTACAATGGGCATCACCAAGTCATGACCATTTCTAAAGGCTACTGCTCATGTTTCCCCGCCCCGAAGCCTAGGCCCCAGTGACCACTCTCTGAGTAAGAACCTCGAATAGTTGAGATCACATGAATATGCACATCCAGTTATAGAGACTTTATTATAACACTAGTAAGTCTTTATTAAGGTCAGGTTAACTTGAAGTTACACTTCCTGAGATGTATGCACTATGTCCTTGAATTTGTCAGAGAAAGCTTTAGATACTAGTCAAATCCAGATTTGGCTTGTCTCCTTGCATTCTGACACATGCGTGCGGACACATGTATTTCCTGCATCTTGTTGACTCTGTGGGCAATAGCTTTCTACCTGGATAATATGGACAACATTGGTATCAGGTTATGTTTCTTTACTCACTGTGGTGTTTGTTCTGTGGTCTCACTGGCTAGGGACTTTAACTGGGCAACGTTCAGTCAGAAATTAACTTGGGAGGATTTTATTGGTGATTCTACATTAGATTTTTGTCTTATGTTGTCCAAGAAATAAAAATTTTTTAATGGTGAGGTAGATACACTGGTCTTTGCTATAAGCAGCCTAGTTCTTGATTCTTCTTTTGAAGGGATAATCTCTGAGCAGTGTTGGATGTTGTGACTATAATAACCAGCAGTATTACTCTAAGTGAAGCAGTAATGACAGCAGGCCTTATTCGAATACAGGAGCAGATTCCACAGACTGCCCAGGGACATCCATTTCTTTTATGCAAAGGCAAACCATCAAGGAAATCTTGGGGCCTATACTGATCAAAGTCAAACTCACCAGCGTGTCCCCAAGTGTTCATTTTAAAACGAAAGATCCATTTGAGTAACAGGAAGGAGACCAGGAATATTGAGAATGAGTTAGTTAATTATGCTTTTTCTTATCCTGTTTCTTTTCAATAGAATCTCACCTTTGTCTCTAGAAAATAGAAGGTAAGCCAATTTTTCCATGTAGTTCTTTACTGGGTGAAAAGCAATTCTAACCCTGCCTCATTCTGAAATATTGTCAAAAGCAACACAGGAATTCAAAAGGAACAAAAATCCTATCAATTGATTAAAATGGTCTTTGACATGAAAAACTTTTGTTAGTTTCTAATCCAATGGTATTTCTTTAATTCCTACTATCTTGTGATCAATCCTAAACCAACCCAACCTTTCAGATCTCAATAGATGAATGCAAATTTTTGAGTGGCTTTCACTAATTATTTTCTATATTTAAAATAATAACAATGACTACTCTTACTCTTTAGTGGGGCTTACCTACATTCCTAGCCAATGAGATATTGTCTATATTTGTCTTTTAAAGGGAGTGATGGCTGTGGCTACACATAGAATCTTAACCACTGACCTTCCACCCACTCATCAATTCTTTCAGCATTCCTGCTAAACTCTTCCTGCATCTCTTGTATCGTGCATGGTAGGTGCTGGGGGTAAAAACATGAGTAAAATAGGGGTCTGTCTTTGAAGAACTCACACTGTAATGGGGAAGTTAAACTTGTGCACAACTTTGGCTTTTACCGATTAGGAGCTTACAACTGAGAGGTGGTGAGAACACATTATCTTTTTTTTGAAAATTGGCTGGGATTGGTTTAATTCCCTGCCTCCCTCTACTGCCCTTTTCCCCATATCATCCCCACAAGGGAAGAAAATGAGAGTAAAATCTCTTTTGAAAAAGTCCCTCAGTGGCAGGTGTGGAAAATGATATTATTTGCTAGAGTAATAGAGAAGGAGAAAGAATGCTCCATTCAAGTCCACTTGATTTTGTACAGCCAAAGAGAGATAACCAGTGAGAGCAATTATAATTTATGTTAAAGCAACCAGATGTTTTCATCCTGTTCTTAATTGATGGAGGCACATTTGTCTGGAATTAGTATTTTATATTTACTCTCATATCTCATAAACAAATATGGACAGATTAACTGGATGATATGGACTAGAAACTCAAATTTTTCATTTGTGAGAATTGATTTTTCATTTGTGAGAATTGATGGTTTGAAATATAATGTGAATATTTAAAACAATTTAAAATCTAACCACTTCCATGTATCATTCTTTATTTAAAACAAAGACATGTCTGCGCAGATTTAGTTTTGTGTAGTTATGATACCAGAAGTTAAGGTAAGATAAGAGTACCCCATAGGCTATGTAACATAATATTCTTTTTCAAGAAAAAGAGAAAAGAAAGGAATCTTAGCAACAGTAGCTATACAACACATTAAAGATAATTTTGAAGAAAAGAGACTTGTTCATTATTGTATGAAAGACTAAAAAATTTTAGGGTACTATTATTTAAGATCAGTGTGTTACATATTGATAATACATTGCTGTTTTATTCATTTGATAGTTACTTTAACTGAAAGTCTAAGTTTTTTATCCTCCAGGTTAATGAAAGAGAAAAGATTCCACTAGAATAAAATACCACTTTAAAAGCTGTTTAGAAAGATCCACATTTGTCTAGAGCATAGGATCCTAAAGGTGTAATTTTCATATTTTCTTGAGATTAGGCTGGCTGAGTTCTTTTATTTTTTTATATAAGTAAGATGCAAATGTTGTCATTTTTCCTTTTCATGTATTAATAATTTTCAATCAGTTGAATACCAGATTCTCAGTTAAGAAAAAATATAGTATGAAGGTTTATTTTTATTTTAAGATGAGAAATTTCTTTACAATTATGGCCCCGTTAAAACAAATTTGCTTTGTTAAGCAGGCAGGATCACATTCGTCATAAACATTAATCATCATGAAAAATCCTAAAATCTTTACCAATAATGTGTTGAATTTTTTTAGGAATTTAGAAAAAAATCTATGTATCCCATATGTTACTCATTCATGTGGAACTTTCAAGAAAATGTGTGGAGTTGGTTCCATATGTGATACTTGTCTCCATTTTATGTGTGAAAAAGATCAGTTCTTAAGCATGTGCCTGAGACCAATGACCTGTTGAGGATGTCTTGAATAGAACTGGGAGGTTTGTTCCCTGACCTGTAAGGTAGATTCCTCTATTCACCTGAATACTTTGATTGGTTTCAATATGCAAGTTTGGGGATAGTAGTTGTAAAGAGAAACATTGGTCTGCATAATAGAAGGAGCAAGAGTTGGGGTTCCTGGGACAATTCAGGAGGGAGGGTGTAAAGAGATGAGGAAAGGCCAACGACGGGGGCCAGACAACTGGAAGAAGCAGTGACCTTCTTTGGGTTCCTTCAGTCTTTAATAATTTCTAGTAAGTTTCCAGAAGGTTTAGTGTTACTGTTTTTTGTGAAAACTGATTTTTTCCATAATCTTGATCTTCTTTAGTACTCATTTACCCACATTCAATATTTAGGGATATGTTGCTACTTGCGAGCACTGCCCCTGAGTGCTGGGGACACAATGATGATGAGGCCCCCTCCTTGTCCTTACGGACATTATGATCTACTCCAAGGTTAACAGGCCATAGCCTGCAGGCCAAATACAGCTCACAAGCTAAGAATGATTTTTAAGTGATTGAAAAAAATCAAATGAAGAGTAATGTTTCGTGACATGTGAAAATTATATGAAATTCACATTTCAGTGCCATTGATTAAGTTTTACTGTAACATAACCGGGCTTATTTGTTTACGGACTATTTATGGCTGATTTTTCTCAAAAAGACAGAGTTAAGTTACTAGTGACAGAGTACATCCGGCCCAAAATGTCTAAAATATTTACTATCTTCCTCTTCACAGGTAAGGTTTTCCAAATCTAGCACATAAAATTGATGTTAAATAAGAGATTACAATTAAGTATAGTATATTATAATGGAGAATATTTAGGATTATATGGACCATATAGCTTGCCAAACAACTCAGACATAATGAATAATATTAGTTATCTGTACTAATCAGATGGAGTCGGGACTATTTGCTTGTTACAGAACCCATCCTGAACCAGCCTATGCCAAAAAAAATATACTGGTTTATGTAACTAGAAAGACCAAGGAAAATTCTGGGTTTATTTATCTCTTTTCTTCATGTTTTTGGCTGTGATATCTTTCTCCATGTTAGCATCATTTTGAGGTAGACTCTTTTTGGGTTGTGGCAAAAGTGACCATAAATAATTCTAGACATCATGTACTTTCTGGCTCTGAGCCCCAAGAAGAGCGAGTAGGTCAACATTTAAATAAAAACCCAGAGAGGATTCTGACTGGACCGGTTGGGTCACAAGCCCATTCATAAACTCAGAACAGTGGCGAGGCTGCATCACATGACATCCTTTCGGTGACAGTGGATGACAGGGATACAGGTCCATGTGATCAACATCCCCACCAGCAGAAAGAACCTGCTGGGATAACGAAAATCAGAGATTCACACTATGAGTTGATATTTATAATTTTGTTTTTTAGAATGCTTGAGATATTGGGAAATATATAGTGTTCCAATCATAGTGGTGGGTATAATCTCAGAAAAGTAAAATTTTATGAAAATATCTTAATACTTTATTACAGAAATTGCATACTGATTGCCTATGGGACTGATTTGGCTTTCTGACCTCTTCCGTCTAGACTGTTGACCTGTAATTTCCTTTCTTTTTTTTTTTTTTAATTGAGCCAGTCATTTTCAGCTTTTCTTTTTTTAAAAAAAAATCGATTTTGACAATACTAGATCTGCATTCTTACATGAAGATAATGAATTACTTTTTTTACATAGAGTAGCAGCTACTATCCCCTTAGATGGAACATTTGGCCTTTAATTAGCCACAGTCACCCTCACTCCCTATTGTTTCTCTAATGTTAAAGCTGATTTCAGTTTCTGCTTGTGTTTGTGTCTTCTAAAATAAAGAAGTGTCTCTCTATATGCCTATCTCCACTGAATGTAGGAAAAAGATGCTTGATTAAGACTCAATGGAAAAGATCCTCTTTCTTTGATGAAGTGAAGAATAGTCTTCCATATATAATGTGCAAATAAAAGATGTCCGTATTGAAAGAACCACAACTTAAGAGGTTGCGAAATATGAAATAAACCATCATGAAACAAATCATAACGTTTATGACTGGTATATGGAGAAGATGAGAAATGAAAAACTTCACCTGAGACTAGGATTGAAATGTCAATGACTGTTTTTGAATATGAATAACATATCTGATGCTCCTATAAGTGGGGTTATATATTAAGTGAAAGAATGACCCAGCCAGCAAGAGCTTTTATAAAGGATGGCAAGTTTATAAAAGAGGATCATAGAGTACAGCAGAAATTATGTGTTCTGCACAGAAACAAGCATTTGTCAATGGGAATCTTACTGGAAGTACTGTTGACCAGAATATTGAAGTTATGTCTTAGCCCTTGCAGAAAAGTTGTATAAAAGAAGTTAAATTGGTTGCAGCGTTTTGTTTTGTTTTTTCTGCAGATGATGACAGCACAGGTTTAAATAATATCACATCATCAGCGACACTGAATTGGTGATATTGACAAAAATGCTCATGGGTCAGAAGATGACAGGCTGTGATTGGACCTGAAAATGACTGATATTTGTCTCCAAGAAAATTTGCAAAACGCAGGGCCGTTGGTCAAAATCAGTCAGTGTGATTCAACTCTTACAATGGACATGTTAGTGTGAAAACTTAAATTTAGGAAGGAAACATTTCCCAAGACATAGAATTTAGGTCACCTGATTACATCATTTTCTAGGAATTGCTTTGTGCCAAAGAATTTAAAATGCAACATACCATGAATGTGCTGTAATTAATATTGTGGACTGGATAGCGTTGCATAGCATAAAATCCAGATATCCGAGGGCTTCTTTTTATAAACTAGATGGATCCTATTGTGGCCTGTTGCAGTACATAGACTTATGTGGCCAACTGCTAATATTTTTGGACGCTTTAAAGTCATTTGCCGCTCAATCTCTAACAATGAAAAGTGGATCAAAGTCTTGGCCTTTTGATGCAAGAACCCATTGATTTTGAATAGTTCTCTGCAAAGACATTCACCACATTCATCAGTTACACAAATGTATGATTCAATTTGCTCACTTGAAGTGAAATTGTGTCTTTAAGAAACTAATTGGGCAAGGAATAATCCGGCCCATCCTCCTGCACTGAAATCACGTTCCTGAAACGAAAGTCATGGCTTGAACTATATCACCAAATCTGTGGAGTTGAAAATGGAATTCCAAAGAAGTTTTCTGATTTTAAACTTTATGAAAATAAAGTAACATTGAAACATCAGAAAGTTTACCTTTGTAATTTGAGATTGATAATATGAGAACAAGAGCTACAAACTGAAGCCATTGAACTGCAAAGCAATAACTGAAAGTCAAGGGCAATGGTATCGGGATGCCAGAACCGCACAAAGACATCTCCAGACCCAAGCACTGTGTAAAGAGAGTCTGTATGTGTTAAAGAGCACCAGGGTTTCTCAGCTCCATTTTTGTGTATGAAACTGAGTAAATCAAATTATTGTACCCAACTGAAGGATTTGTGGTTTAGGTTTACATGGTCTGATGGTGATACCTTATGTTTCCATGATAAGTCCAGATGTAACGAATTATGAAAGAGACTTAAATAAGGAAATATTTCTATTTTCAAGGTTTTTTTATTTTAAAATCTCAAATATCTCTAAAAATGTCATACACACCTGTTCAGACTATATTCAGGAAAAATAAAGTAAATTTGGTTCTTTTCCAACACTTCTCTCACTTCTCATCAACCTCACTTGTTTCTGTTACTAGGTGGCCCTTGGAGGCATTTGAATGAGCCTCCCCTCCCCCCACCCCCACCGGCCCGCCACCATTTGACCTAAGCCTCTCTATGATGCTCAATCATCCTTTGATGGAAAGCTATAGTAAAGAAAATAACATTTATGGTATCTATAAACAGAGATTCCAAATAGCAAGAATTTGTCAGAGAGTGTCCAGCACTATCTGGGGGGAACATGGGGGCCTCAAAGACATTGTTACTGTGGAGATAGACCTCCAGTCTTTTTCTAGATAGATAACAGGAGCCATGAATATCATTCAGCTGCCTATCCTTGATCAGACGGTGTGCTCACTAAGCAAGAGCCACATGATTGACCTGGCCTGCGGGAGAGAGCGAGGCACCAGAGTATCTCTTCTCTTCAAAAGTGAATTTTCCTCCAACACGTTAATAAATTTGCTTTCCAGTTTACATAGCAGCCTCTTGTCAGTTTGGGTAGCTCAATCAGTTGCTAGAGCCTTATCACCCTCGGGCATAAGAACAGAGTATGTGTATCTTGACCTATAAACAACACACCAGATCCTGCTACTTAATTATTTATAACTCAGTGCTCTAAAAATGGTTGGATCATATCCAGTACCATTCAACTGAATTTATGTATGAGGTTTTAGGAACGACAGTGAGAGTCTTCCCTACCACAACCATTTAGAAATCAAATTACTCTTTTACTAATGCTTTAAAAAAAAAAATTTAATCTGATCCAGATCCAGCACCTTTACATTTTGAAAAATTCACCAGTAGGCGAGTTGAATATGAATTTACTGTTAACAGAAGTCACATTAAGGAACAGTAGGCTGAGCCTGCACAGCTCATACCCACCCTGGCAGCGGCTCACGCTTCACTATGTGAGGCAAAGACAAAGTGGTTAATGGCCCTGATAGGCTTTTCCACAATAAATGAATTAATGTAGGTTTACATTCTTCTCAGAGGCAAATTGGCATTCTCTGACATGCAACCATTAATATAAGTTATGAGACAAAGTATTCTAATTATATATCATGCCACATAAGGCTTTATAACTTGTACCAAGTCTGTCAATATCGAAGTCAATAAAAGTTGAGTGACTGTGAAATAAGATTCTGAACAATTAATCTTAAAGCTAAAGTAGTATGAAGAGTGAATGGAAATTATAAATGTTTGTAAGATTATTATTTTAGTCCCATTTTTCTGGTTTGTATTATATAAAATAATTAAGTTTCCCTTTTAAAAAATCCATCATGATTATATTGGAAAAAATGTATTTGCCTTTTAGAAACAGTTTTTAAAAAATTTTTTTAAATTTAATTTTATTTTTTCAGTGTTCCAAGACTCATTGTTTATGCACCACACCCAGTGCGCCAGGTAATACGTGCCCTCCTTAATACCCACCACCAGGCTCACCTAACCCTCCACTCCCCTCCCCTCCAAAACCCTCAGGTCGTTTCTCAGAGTCCACAGTCTCTCATGGTTCGTCTCCCCCTCCGATTTCCCCCAATTCACTTTTCCTTTCCTTCTCCTAATGTCCTCCATGTTATTCTTTATATCCCACAAGTAAGTGAAACCATGTGGTAATTAGATAAAATGGAAATCAGTCTTAATTATTAGATGAAATAGAAATAGTTTTAAATATGCTCTATTGACTTTTTCTAACTAGTTGAATTGTCAGATATACTTAAAGTAAATTAATTAACAATGTTTGTTTTAATACTAATGTTGATAAAAGATACTATACAATAGAGATACCTACAAGAAAAACATCTGAGATGTGAGAAGAACAGAAAATTAGACAATCCTGTTTTTTTTAAAAAAAAACCTTACTATAGTGACAGTCTAATAAAACCACAAAGCATTTGTTGGAAAGGATCTTGAAGGTCATGTAGTTTAACTTCCTACCGGATGTATAAATCTCACTTACGTCACCCAAACAGTCATGCAGTCTCTCCTTGAACATTGCCACTGACATTGGATTTATTACCTTTCTACTCAGTTCATAAATTTTACCTTCTATCTAGTTTTAGGGTTTTTTATGTACATGTCAGATGATTTCTACTAGACTATAGTCTCCTTGAGGGCAGATTCAATATTTAAATCCCTAATACCCTGTTTATAACAAGTGCTTTTTCTGCAATAAGGTTCTCAAATATATTATTGAAGTGACCAGTTAAGGAGTTCCTACTTGGGGACATTCTACTTATTAGAAAATTCCCGCTTAAATTGAGCTCTTCTGTTCTGTCAGCTGGTTTCTTCTTTTGGAGACCGAGCACAAGGGTGGGGCTTCACCCTTCCTGTGGAGCTTAAAAGTACTTGGCTCCGTGTTCTGGCTTCCCTTATCCTCTTCCACACTGGAGGAAAAACTGATTTCAGTTCCTGTTCTTTTAAAATCCAGTGGTGTTATTATTCCTTATGCCACTGGCAAGGTCTCAGGTTTGACTGAACCTAAATCAATTGTTTTATTCATCAAGACATCCTGAGTCTTTGTTTTTTTTTTTTTTAATTGAAATTCAAGTCATTCATTCTTTATTCCTAAAATTACTTAATGATATCCTACTCCAAGAGAGGAGTTTCTTTCTGGGTGGTGCCAAAAGTCACACCACCTGACAATGATAAACACTGAGTCAGCGTAGACGGCAAGAAATAATCACACTTTAGGATGGTTTTTATGGTCAAAGCATTACTGTGAGAGAGGAAGACAAATTTGTCAAGTTTCCCCTCCCCCGACCCCCACAAGACGAGCTTACTCAAGAATCTATGAATGTTCTCCTTAAAATTCAAAGCTTAGACCGCTTTAGAGCTGCAGAGGACCTTAGATCACAAAGTCCAAATTCCTCATTTTATAGACAAGGGGATTAAACTCAGAAGGTGTCTATTGGCCTAGATCATAGCTACCTGGTGGTCATATCAGAAGTAGAGACCAAGACCCTTTGTTTCTATGTATCCCTCTGTGTCCAGAGAGCCTCCTCACACAACTTTCTTCAGATGTCAAATTAAGTTATCTTTTCTGTATCACGTACTGTCATGTAAAGCTTAAATATAAAGTCTTCCAGAGGGGAATAAGTGCTTTGGTTAAAATGTGTTCTGTGATTTATCACATAAGAAGCTTAAGGGTATGTATTCAATAAACTTCAGATAGCTACATGCCATTCTGTCATTCAGCCCCAATACTGGGTCTCTTGTGAAAAGAGAAAACTCAAGTCTTCAAGTTAACCCCAAGTCACCTTTTCCTCAGAAAATTTAAATTCATTAAGATGGCAACTAGACATTGTGGAAATATGGAAGCATAAATAATATTGAGCAATTTAATGAAATAGTCAAGATTTAGCCCAATTAAAGATAAATGATTATCAGTACCAAAGTTGAATTCTTGGAACTATCTGCTGTGGGAATATATATACATTTGTTGTGTTAGGATACATCTACCTGTTTTAGTATATCAGAGAGAACAATACATAACAGAGATCCTTGGATTTTGGAGGATGGAAACCAGATCTGCAATTGATTTTTTTTTTAAGAGCCTACCTGTACTAGAAAACATGAAGAATGGAATGAATAAACTCATAGAGTTGCTTCCTTTCCAATAAGTTGTTGAAGGCTATAATAGAAATCTGGACCATGACAGGAATTCTATTTTTTTAGTATGTATTGCAAAATCAAGATGAGTCCATTCAATAGTGATTTAGGTTACTTCCTCCCTTCCTTCCTTCCTTCCTTCCTTCTTTCACTCATTTATTTACTCAAGTATCTATTCTAGAAGTACTGACTGTTCACCAAGTGACAGGCCCCCTACCTGATACTGAGGAACACAAAGATAACTATGAGGCATTGATTTCCTTAATTTCAAGGAGGTGTCAGGTGAGACAGTCCAACATGTCGCTAATATAATGCAATAGCATCAGAATTAGAGATGTGTCTAAAGTATGGGGGAGCCCAGAATAAATAATAATTTCCAATTTAAAGGTTGAGGATGATTTCACAGAGTGAGTAATACCTAAGTTTGATCTGGATGAAAGATTATGATTTTACCCTGTAAAGGAGGGAAGGGAATAATGCTGCAGAAATAGCTCAGATGAAGGCACAGAGGCATAGGCCCAATGAGCTTGAGTTTGTTCTAATGCTGTAAGTGGTTCTGTTTGATGGGCACTGAGTGAGGAGTGGTGGGACAAGCCCAAGGGGGTGATGTGAGGAAGGCCGTGCATCACATGCTGATGAGTTCAGACTTTATCTCATAGACAAAGCAGAAGAATAAAATGATCAGATTTGTGTTTTAGGAAAAATCTGCTCATCAGATACCATAACAAGCATACAAATATGTATCTTTGGCCTTGAATTAATACATTGCAATGTAGCTCATTACAATTTAATCATGGGGGTGAAAAAATAAATGAGGTTTCTTTGGAGGGTAGGGTGTTGGGTGAGCCTGGTGATTGGTATTAGGGAGGGCATGTATAGCATGGAGCACTGGGTATGGTGCCTAAACAATGAATTTTGGAACACTGAAAAAAAATCAGATTAAATTAAATTTTAAAAAAGGTTATAAGAAGGATAAAAATGTTTGTATTTTTTGCAATAACCAAGATATGGAAACAACTTAATATCCATCACGGGATAAATGAATAGAGAAATCGTGTCATACACACCTGTGCGCACACACAAGGCATTACTATTAAGCCAAAAAAAGAATGAAACCTTGCCATTTGCAGAACATGGATGGGCCATGGAGGCAATACGCTTAGTGAAATAAGTCAGAGAAAGACAAATACTTTATGATCTCTTTTATATGGGGAATCAAGAAAACAAAGAAAAAACCAAATTTGTGGATATAGAGAATAGACTGATGGTTGCCAGAAATGGAGGGTGGGGGATGGGAGAAATGGGTGAAGGGGGATCAAAAGTGAACAAACAAAAGAAAAAAAAATTAAAAATGGAATAATAAAATTAAAACTTATAAGAAGAATAAAAATAATATAAGTTAAGTGGGTATTCAAAAACAGGAAATCTTCAATGACTGAGGGGAATCAGGAGAAATATTCAGGAAAGAGACCCTCACACTTGAACTGGGCCTTGAATTATGAGGAGAGTTTAGCATGTAGAGAAGGGTGGGGAAGGGCCATTGAGGGGAAAGAACCAGAGGGAACCAAAAACCTCAGCAAGTCAACAAGAGCAATGGATATGAGGGTAAATTGAGGAAAGGACAAGGAGGTCCTTTATCCAAGTTAAATATTTGAGCTTCATTCAACAGAGACATTTGGGGAGAATGATCAGAGATATGGCTCAAGAGGGTTGGTCTATCAATAACGTCTAGGATACATGGCTGGGGAAAGAGGAGCAATATTTCAGGCAAGAGATGAAGTCCTGATCATGACAGTGACCATGGCAGTGAGTCTCACAGGAAATGAACAAAGGAGACACCAAGGAATCAATATTCTTGAGGGCCCCTGAGAGCTGCAGAGATGCTGTGGGCGTTTCCACTCATGACTCAAAGAGTAGAAGCTCCTACAATAGGAGCATGGAAGGCGTGAGGAAAAGCTCCCTAGAGAGAAGAGTTTCTTAGAATTTGAATGGGACAACTTCATGATTTCCTTAAAACACCCAGCTAGAAAGGTCCAGAAGACAGCTGGTCTTGCCAAAAGCTTCAGAAAGAGGATGGAAGGAAGTTTCTCACCTAGAGACAAAAGGTGAAGTCATAGGAGGGAAGGCTCTTGCCACAAGTGGAAATATCTAGGAATCTACGGTGTAAGGAAAGGAGAAGAATGTTCGGGAATGATTGTTTTTGAAGAATAAGAAAAAAAAAATTGAAAAAGCCACCAGACATTGAACCCAAGAATCCATAAAACAGGTTATTTCAGGGACCTAGAACATGGGATGTGTGTTTCCAGAGCCAGGAAGAAGGAAATACAGCAGAGGGGTCAGGGAGGACCCACCATTTGGGAGGCTACTGGGAGACGGTGGTTTAGAGGTTTTACTGCATTCAATCGTAGTTCAATTTTCATAATTATCTTGGGGTTTACTTTTTTAACCTCTAACTTTCTTAACCTGCATAGAAACTGGAATAAAATATCAACCTTGTAGGGTACTCGTGAGAACAAAATGAGCTTGTATTACTTACCTCATGCGTTTCTGGGAAAGTGGGACAGGCACCCATGATGGTTTAAAAACGACCAGAGACAGGACGCTGGCTGGGGGGTTTTAGGGAGCTTAGGAGGCGGGGTTGAGGCGAGGGCTCCCACACGCATGCTCAGGGGATTCCCTGTTTGAACTTCCCCCCCAAAACGGAGGCCTCCTGCTTTCTTACCAGGTTAACAGACGCTGGGCAGAAAGGAAGGAGGTTAGGGCGAGCCTTGAAAGCTGTCAACAGTCAAGCATCAAACAGCAGAGTCAGGCCCTTACAAAGCATTTCCCTGAATCTCCCTTAGCTGGGCCCCAAAAGTGCCCACAGCCACTCCGGCACCACCCATGCCTGGGGAAGGTTGATGGAAGGGGAGCCAGAGTAGGAAGAGAGGTCGACACATGGGGTCTAAATACTTAGCAAGGCGAAACAGCTGTGACTCCCCCTGCCGGGACCCTGAGAGCACCTGTCCTACTCGCAGGGAGCCCAGAAACTCGGGGTAAGTCCTTCACAGGTGAGCCTTTGAGTTGTTTTAAAATGCGTTTGGCCAGATTAACATTAATCTACTTAAGCTCTGGTTTTCCTTGTGACGGGTGGAAGCATATGACAGAACGACCGAGGTGAGGAAGGCTGTCGATCATGGAAAGAGATTGTCCCAGGAGCACATTCAGTCCCTGCCGAAGCAAATCACATCTCTTCCCTCTGCTCTCTAACCTGTAAGTCACCTTCCTCATCCCTGTCCTTGGGCATACTTGTTCCTCTTCCTGCCTTCGTCACTCAACAGTCATTCCTCTCCTCACCGTATCTAGCTCCTTCATCACGCCTCCTAATGAGCCTGTTTTCCATGACTCTCTCTCTCCCTGAGGTTCATTGCTGTTGGGCCCACAGTTCCTTCACAATTACACAAGCTGTCCCCATACAGATTTCCCTGTTGTCACTAGGCACCCACGGAAGGAAGACTTACCCGTGGATGACCCTCCCTTCCAGTCCTGCCTTTCTCCTGGGCGAGTTTGGACAAGTAGCATTTGTTACATACCACCATACCCAAAACAGGAGACTGGGTTGGACCCAAGAAGATAGTAATTGTTGTTACAGCTGCCATCGGCTCTGTGTGGACGTGTCGTGTAGGCCAAGATTTTTATGTGTGTGGGCTCACTCCGTCTTCCCAACAGCACTCCAACATCCCTTGAGTCGGTAGTCATTCCACAATGTATGTACAGCAAATCATCACACTGTACACTTTAAACATATATGGTTTTATTTGTGAATGATACGTTCATAAAACTGGTGGGGGCAGGAAAGGAAAGAAATAAATAGTTGGATAAAGAAAAGGCAAACTTACTAATATTCAAAATAAAATTGGTGCAGGTAAGCTCATGGGACTGAATCATTTAACCAATGTGCACAGGCAGTCTGAGGCTCAGAGAGGTTAAGTTGCCAGCAATCGCACAGCTAAACAGGTCCTGGCTGGCCATGAACCCAGATCCAGCTCTGAAATCCAGGCTCCAATTCACCGTGCTGCTCTCTCCCTTTGGTGAGAGTCCGTTTCTAGAATCCAGGCCTTTTCAAACTGTGCTGAAGTCTCAGACATGAACGGCTGATATAAATCCTATCTTCTCTTTCCCTTGCCTCTTTGACAGTGATTTTTTTTTCTATATATTCCAGTTTCTTTCCTGAATGTGGAGAATTTTAATTTTAATTTTAATTTTTCAAGTGTAATTTTAATACACATCCTAAGATAGTACATTACTATTATGAAAAGTGTACTACTTGGAGACTTCAAGTAGCTTTCCAGAATAACTTGTAATTATAGTGAATTGTGTTGATGCAATGTATATTTTTACTGTGTATAATTTAACAAGTATGTGATGACTATCTAATTACAGTCTATAGTTCACAAAGTAATAGTTTACAATATTTACTTGGTAGAGGTTATTCTTTCACATGAGTTTTTTTTTTTTTTTAAGATTTTATTTATTTACTTGAGAGACAGAGATCACAACTAGGCAGAGAGGCAGGCAGAGAGAGAGGAGGAAGCAGGCTCCCTGCAGAGCAGAGAGCCCGATGCGGGGCTTGATCCCAGGACTCTGGAATCATGACCTGAGACGAAGGCAGAGGCTTTAACCCACTGAGCCACCGAGGCACCCCATGAGGTGCTTGTTTTATGTCTGCCTGCAAGTGCTGTATTACTATAAAATGTACATACAAATCAAGTCTTACTACAGAGATAGACCCCAGAAGCATCATCTGTTTGAGAAGCACGTTTCTAAAAATTTTCAGAAAAATTACATTCCTTAAACCAATCAAGCTAAACACATTCATTAAAATATTTTTTGTCCTTGCAAATATCATAAGAATGATTCTGATGATACTCATAAGAGAAAATCTGTTATTCAAGAATAGAGAAAGGGGGAGCACCTCGGTGGCTCAGTGGGTTAAGCCGCTGCCTTCGGCTCAGGTCATGATCTCGGGGTCCCGGGATCGAGTCCTGCATCGGGCTCTCTGCTCGGCAGGGAGCCTGCTTCCTCCTCTCTCTCTCTGCCTGCCTCTCTGCCTACTTGTGATCTCTCTCTGTCAAAAAAAAAAAAAAAAGAATAGAGAAGGGGGAAAAAAGGAGTAGATCTGCAAAACACACTGAGGCCCTTCCTGTACCATTGCATCCTTCCAGAACTAAGTCAAAGAATAGACATGGCAAGAAAGGGAACCCAATTGGCTCTACCTTCAGACTGGATCCTGAGTTGATCCACTTCCCACCACCTCCCTTGGCACCCTCTTGGTCCAAACCATCATCCTCCGTCACCTGGATTCCTGAAATAGCCTCCTAGCTGGGAGGCTGGCCCCACTCCCGAAGTGCCATATGGCCCCCAGCCTCTCCTGCCTACCCACACCCCCATGCTGCGACCTGTGTGTTTGTGCAGCTGTGTCTCCCTTTGTGCCAGCACCATTCCTGCCCCACGCTCCACACAGACCCTCTGGGACAGGGAGCTCAGTGCAATAACCCCAGCCCCAGCCCCCACCCAGGAGGACCCGCCTCCCCCCAGCTCCCCCAACCCCCCACCAGCACCTCTAGAGAGTTTACTACAAAAATAAAAGAACAAGAACAGAAAAGACGGGGAAAAGGTGCTTCTACCTTTGCCCGACTTCAATCTCTTGGCAGGAGAGCAGCCAGAAAGACCCTGTTCTAAACATTGCCAGACCAGGTGTCCTCTGTTCAGAGCCCTCCAGTGGTTTTCATTTTCCTGAGAGGAAAATCTGAAGTTGTTGCAATGACCAGTAAAGCCTTACCCACTCTGGCCCCTAAGTGTCTCTGTGACTTCATCCCCTACTCCTCTTCCTCTGCTCCTGCCATACTGACCTTTTTGCTCTTCCTCAAAGACAGGAGCGACCACCTGTCCCCTCTCTCTGGAGAGTCACGTACTTACCTCCCTGGACCATTCAGACTTAATAGCAGCTCTCTCCTCTAACCAGATCCCAGATTGCCCGATCTGCTTTACTCTGCTTTCTTTCCCCCCCGCCCTAGTACTTAAACCACCTTTCCCCATGCTCTACAATTTACTTATTTACTGTGTTTATTGGCTGCCTTCCCCAATGTCCTATTCAAGAGGGCAAGGTCTTTATTGTCTTTTATTCATGGATGTATCACTGGAAACTCTAATTGTGCCGGGCATGTAGTAGCCACTCAAGTATTTGGTTTGCTGAGATTACTTCGGTGTTTGTCTTTGTACTTCACTCTTACTTTGCCTCACCAACGAAACGGCCATGACGAAATCCTTGGCCTCCTTGAGATCTTGGATAATTTAAAATGCCATGCATAAAAAAGAGCCTAAAAAGTGATTTTTTAAATTACAGCCATATTCTTCAGGGTTCTGACATTAATACTGAAATATCCGTCATGACATCTTTAAAGGCTCTCTGCCGTACTAAATCCTAAAAATAACTTTTCATATCAGGGACAAAATTAATTAAATTATTCTCTATTCTTGAATCAAGAATTCAACAGATTTGCTGTTTTTCCTCATTTTGGTGTGCTGACATCTATAAGTGGAACTTTGATTTCATGATGAACTTTTAAGAGCTATTGTTAACTGCTCTACGCAACATTTTTTCAGGCAGAACAGCTGTGATTTCAGCAAGCAACTATGGGGTCACCAATATCTGATGGTTGTCAAATATAATTGTTAAAGTGTAATGAGTCTTCCACTCTTGGAATCATATTCTCTCTAGAGTAAGAATTTCCTCAAAGGATGTGAGGTCAACGACATTTAATGCTACTTTTTTTTTTTCTATCAACAAATATCATATCATAATACAACAAGATTTGTATGGAAGGGCTGACTGCTTCATAAATACTTGAACATCTTAATGTTGTTTTGCTGAGAGGAAAAAAACTAAGAAAAAGCAAGAAATACTTTGAGCCATCATCTATGAGGATTTAAAAATGGAGAAACTGACTGAGGGTATCTGTGAACTCAATCACTTGAAGTGAATGTAGTCGCCAACAAGGCAGGTTTGCAGGACATTAAATGTCATTATGAAGCCTATGTACCATGACATCAGGGTGTATTTAGCTATATGTGGACATAAATTTGTTCTCATAACCATTAGCGTAGTGGAAAAATAACTAATAAAATTAACTCCTAATATAGTACTATCTACCAGGTGCTATTCATATAATAAGGAATTCGATCACCCCAGTGACCCATGATGATCCCCATTTTACAAAGTATGGAAAGGTGCAGCTGAGGCTTACTAGCCCGAGGTCATCTCAAATAAGTAGCAGAGCCAGAATTTGGGCAACCCAGATGATTGGGCTCTAGATGACAATGCTACATTTTATTGCCCCATTATAATGGGCAGATTAGCCATTACTAGCTACATTCATTGTTCAATTCATAATATTTTACGAGGGTCTATTTGTAGTAAGCCAATGTTTGCCCTCAGAAATGGGTGAGGGAAAGAATACTCAAAGTGCATAATCCTGACTTGGAAAAATTGTGCCTTTTAAATGTTATCCCAAAGCCTTAAAATAACTTTCAAGAGTGACTCAGTCTGTGCTTAATCAAAATATTGCTAATGATGAAACAGCAAAACCTCAGAAGTTTTAATTACCAATCACCTAATGGAAGGCACGCCCTGCTCATTAAATCTCTCAACGTGGAGCTAGGAGCGTAGGCTCTGGCACATTTCTCTGCAGGACACAGGGATTAAAGGTCGTGTGAGCTCCATGCGCTTCTGGACCTAGAACGTAAATGTTGAGAGGTATCACTTTGAAGAAAATTGCTTAATATTTTATAGTGAAGTGACTTTACCAGTAAAAACCTTCAAGAAGAGTTGATGTGATTGTTCAAATCAACTTAGATGCTCCCACTTTGGATTGCTGCCCTCTTACTCTTCGGCACATCCACAGGTAAGACTCCTCATTTATTAGTTCCTTGAAAATGGGGATATCGTCACATCCCAAATGTGGCTGACATGGGCTTTGAAATACTGGCTTTCTTTATATTTTGATTTACTTGTCATAAGGGAAATGCCTCAACTTAGTAATACTAAGTCTGATGAGTATGTAAGCATCTATTTCCAATAAGATAAAAGTTGCTGGGTGGTCTCCTGCTGGGCTCCCAGCTCTGCACTTACCAGCCTTATGGACTTGGTCGAGTAACTTATCTGTTAAAGTCTTAATTTCTTCACTTCTGAAATAGGTATAGAGCAGTAAATGAAAAAATACATTCATATTTTTAATTTCAGTACCTGATTCACTGTACATGCTGAATGAATGAATGAATGAATGAATGAATGCATAATTAATGCTGATTAGAACTTCCAGGTTGATTTTTTTGTATTTGGATCA
Source organism: Mustela erminea (assembly GCF_009829155.1). NCBI lineage: Eukaryota > Metazoa > Chordata > Mammalia > Carnivora > Mustelidae > Mustela > Mustela erminea. Next base: position 78,133,422 of record NC_045627.1, read on the forward strand.
TGATTTTGGGAAGGGCTTTTGGTCTGTGAACATTTCTTACACACTAATTCCACACTCATGTCTTGTGCTTTTTCTGTCCTTACGTATCTCCTATGTACTAGTTGGTTTTTCTCTGTTTTTACTCCTTTTACTTTGTTTTGGATTTTTGTTTGTTTGTTTGTTTAATTTTTTAAAAAAGATTTTATTTATTTATTTGACGGACAGAGATCACAAGTAGGCAGAGAGAGAGGAGGAAGCAGGCTCTCTGCTCAGCAGGGAGCCTCACTCAGGGCTTGATCCCAGGACCCTGGGATCATGACCTGAGCTGAAGCTTTAACCACCCAAGCCACCCAAGCACCTCTGTTTGTTTTTACCTCCTGAAGCACAACAAAAGTTAGCTGATATGTTTTAACCAAAATAGAATCAAAGAATTTCAATGTCTTTAGTCCCTGCCCTCCAGCTCTTTACTGTGGGATGAAAGTGGATGGAGCTGTTGTTTGTTGTAGGATGTCCCAAGAAGGGGCAGGAAACAGGCCTGATTTGAATGTTGGAAGCCGTTAGACTGATGAGCTCCAAAGCAGAACTGAGCGAGAGAAGTCGGCCCTGGTCTCTTTTCCCTTATCTGCCACCTTCTTTTCTCAGGTGGTGTCTCCTCCTTCCAGAGTTCAGAGCCTCTTTGCCATCTCTACACACAGCCCACTCCTCAAAACCCTCTCCCAACAAGGATGCTCCTCTGTTTTATTTCAACCAACAAAGACAAGCACCTGCTGTGTGCCGGGTACTGGGTTCAGCTCCGGGCACGCAGCGGTGATTGACAAGGCTTCCCTATGTCAGAAATGTTTGCTTCTCAGCAGGGAGTGATTTCTGTTTGAAGGCTTATCGAATTAATCACAAATTGTAAAATGGCAGCTGCCAGAGAGCTGCCCCCAAATGGACCCTGTTACAAATTTAATAGATGCCAGTATAGGTAGTAATACAGATGCGATGGAGAGTCAAATTTTAAATCATAGCATCTCTGTAATGAATGTGTAGGTGCCATGGAAATAAATAAATATATGTGTGTATATATACACATACAATGTTTATATTAAATAACCCGAATTTCATATAATTACCTATTTTTAAAAAAAATTGTTTGGCAGCTAACTCTCTCCTCAGTTCCCTCCTTACTTTGTTTAAATCCCATGGTCCGTCATGATCACTCCTTATCATGCACATTGGACTTCTCTCTGTTAACTCTTGCTTCACTTGGCTTAACCACAACCCTGGTTAAACCTGTTTTATTTTTGTTTTTTTTAAAGATTTTTTTTTTTTTTAATTTATTTGTCAGAGGGAGTGAGCACAGGCAGACAGAGTGGCAGGCAGAGGCAGAGGGAGAAGCAGGCTCCCTGCTGAGCAAGGAGCCCGATGTGGGACTTGATCCCAGGACCCCAGGATCATGACCTGAGCCGAAGGCAGCCGCTCAACCAACTGAGCCACCCAGGCGTCCCCACAACCCTGGTTAAATCCAACACTTCATCTGCTTTGTGCAGCTGCATGTGCCGGGAGAAAAGCACATAGCCCGCTGCTTGTCTCGCTGCGAATTCGTGGGTACCGCGGAAGACCCTAAAGCCGCCAGGCCCTCTCACTCCTCTTCTGGCGTCCATTCATTTTGCTCCTGAGTGGTTTCATTCTCCCCCCCTCCACTCAAACCTCCAACACTTTCCTGCTCACCCCCACTCGGCTCATGGCCTGGATTCCTATTTCAGCAAGAAAATGGAAACAAAGAGGCCTTGCTGGAGCTCCCAGCACCAGCTACATGGGTACACCTGCCCATACATTCTCCCCTTCTCTCTCTCACACAAGAGAGACAGTGTTTTGCTCCAACAAAGGCCAGCCCTTCCCCTATGTATGTTTTAGAGTCTGTGTCCTCTCATGTGCTCAAGGATCCTACTCCGCGATCTTCTATCTCTCCTGTCTCACCAGTGCTCTTCCTCCCTTCTGGGACATTCCCAGCAGGACACACACGTGTTGTTTCGCCCATCTTTAAAACTCCCACTTCTGAGGTGTGTACATAGGGTTTCTTATTTCTCCTCCCCTTATTTCTTGAACTCACTCCAGTCAGGCTTTCACCCCAGAAACTACAGCTTGTCATGGTCACCAGTCACTCCTGTGGTGACAAGCCCATGGTGAATTCTGCATCCTTATCTGTTTCGACCTGGCAGTATTTGGTATTTTTGATTGTCCCCTCCCCTGGTGACAGGGTTGCTTTTGTTTTGTGTGTGCGTGTGTGTGCGTGTGTGTGTGTTTCAGTTTTTAAGTTGGCTTCTAGAATGCCACACTCTTCCAGATTTCCTCTGCGACTTCTTGGCGGTCTTGTTTGCTCTTTGCCTCTCATCTTCCTGATGTTTTAACGATGGAGTGTCCTTGGATTCCATCCTGAGATCATCCCTCTCCTTTACCTGTCATCACTCCCTTGGGGATCTTATCCATATTCATGACGTCAAATACCAACTTTATGTTCAAGCCTTCCAAGTTCCTGTCTCCAGCTGAACTTCTCCCGGGAAGTCCCGTCTCAAGTCCTCAGTCCTGCTGTTTCTGTGGCATCTCCACCATGTGTCTAATTCACATGAAAGCTACATATCCAGAGCTGAGCTCTTGACTCACTCTCAAAATCTGTCTCTTCTAGAGCTTCTCCTACCCAATTAATGACAACTCCAGTCTTCCAGGAACTTCATCTGAAAACCTCAACTTCATCCTCCACTTTTCTATCACACGTCTCTGCTAACTAATCAGTGAGTTCCTCTGAATCCTCCTCACAAATTATCCAGAAGCTGACCCCTTCTCACCACCCACCTGCTATCACCTTAACCTTCTGGACACCATTCTCTCTTGTCTAGTTGACTACGGTGGCTTCCCAGCTGGTCTCTCGGCCTCTCCCCTTCTCCTGCTTCAATCAGTTCTCAAAACAAGAGCCAGACTCAGTCAGTCTGCATCACTTTTCTGCTCAAGGCCCTCCAAAGGCTCTCCCCCTCACCTCGGAGGAAACGCCAACGTCCTTCCAATGATCTGCCAAGCACTGGATGCTGTAGTCCTCTGTAATCTTTCTAAACACCCTCCCTGCTACTTCTCTACCATCCCTTATTCAACCCCCTGGGACTACATGTGTTCCGGCACTCCAATTATATTTTATTTTAGAAAGAGAATACACTGTAAAATACAAAACCTCAAGAGGAATTCCAGGGCAGCAACCTGTAAACAGCCATGCAGATATTTTTGTAGTAAAATCTATGAATACTTCTATTAAGTGGGATAGTGAATACACACACACACACACACACACACACACACACACACATACACACACACACACGCACAGTTAGGTCAGTTTCTGTTGCCTAATGAGTCTGCTGCAAATTGAAAAACAAATGAAAAAGTCAACACCCCGCTTCTTTTCCCCAGAGATTTTTAGATTTTGAAACTGCAGAATCAGGGGTTGTGGACCTGTCTCTCTCTCCCCACTGACCCCTCATCTCTGGTCAGGGTGAACTCCTTGTAATTCCTCTGTCACACTGAGCATGCTCCTTCCCCCAGAGGCTGGTATGTTCCCTTCCCTCTGCCTAGAATGCTGCCCTCCACCAGAAATCCCCACAGTGTGCTCCTCATCCCCTTCGACTATGGATTCAAATGCCTCCCATTTTAGGGGCACCTGGGTGGCTCAGTTGTTAAGCATCTGGACTCTTGATCTCAGCTCAGGTCTGGCGCTTAGGGTCACGAGTTCAAGCCCCATGTTGAGCTCCACACTGGGCGTGGAGCTTACTTAAGAAAAGAAAAAAATGCCACCTACTTTAGTTAGATCTTCCCCGGCCACCCTATTTGAATAGAAACCCCTCCTCGCCTGAATATACATACACTTTCAGTTAATTTATGTGTTCTTATTCATTGTCCCCACAACCCCACTAGACTCGACTCCATGAAGATTAGGATTATTTCTTCCACTGTTGAATCCCCAGTGCTGAGAACAGTGTTGGGTGCATAATAGACACTCAAATAAATATTTCTTGAATAAATTAATGAATCTATTTTCAAGATTTTTTTGTCATTGGAAAAGGCTGCTCACAGTAAGATAGAGAAATGACTCATTTAGAAAAGTGGAAATTAAGAAAATATGAACTGATATGCCAACTTTATATGATTTCTTAACCAATTAAACCTAGCTTCATGTATTATGCTATATTTCAAATGCTCTTTTAAAGAACTTTGAGGTCAAAAAGGAAATAAAGCACTTCAATTGCAGAATATATCAAAATGTAATGACTTAAGAATTAAAGAAATTAGAAAAAGAACAAGTAATATTGAAGGAAGAATTTTATTAATTAAAATAAATGTAGAGGTTAATGCATTAAAAAAACAGGAGAAAGGCGGCAATATAATTGATAGATACGTGTGGTGGTTGCTTAATAAAACTTAAGAAATAGAAAACCATGCTGACAGATTTAAATAAACAAAGGGAAATAACCACAGGTGTGAAAGAAATTAAAATGATTATACTACGTATAAATTCAGGCCAAGAGAAATGAAATTCTAGATGAAAATCTTACTTTTTACACCAAAATGAATCTCAGATCGGTGAACATTTAGAGTGAAACTGAAACAAGAAACGTATAAAAGAAAACAGAGTGGAATTGTGAATTAACTTGAAGGAAGGAATACTTTTCTAAGTAAGGTGAAACCCCAAAACCGTAAAGGAAAAGATTAATCATTTTTTGAATAAAATGTGAAACTTCTATAAAACAAAAATACAAACAGCAAACTAGAATATCTTTTCTCAACATCTGACTGGAAAGCAACAAATCGTATTTGAAGAGTTTTTACAAATAGGAAAAAAGCGAACTTTAGAAAAAGTGCATAGGACACAAAGATCTCACCCACAGATGTGCAAAGGGGCAGAAATGCACAAGATATTCAGGTGTGTGGGTAATTCAAGAAATGCACATTTAAATGACAAAAGTCTTTTCCTTCCGGTGTACCCGGTACCCTTCCATGGCAGACTGTATTATTGTCCCCCATTATTTACTCCCTGTCCCCGGAAGAGGACTCTGCAACCTCAGCCCCACCTTTGGCCACAGGATGTGCAAAGACAGTCCAAGTCTCAATGCCTGTGTGAAGAGCCTTTACCCGCTTTCTCTCTGCCCCAAGAGCAACATGTTCTGAACAAGTTGTCTCTTGAGCTTAGATCCTAGAGTGAAGAGGACCGTAAATCAGAGCCACGGCGAACCTAAAACTGTTGCAGCCAAAATGTAAAATAAATGAGAAATAAACCCTAATTTTGGTAAGACAAGGAGATTTGGAGGCTCTTGCTTACCACAGGCAAAAGCTAATTAATTAATATTCCTCTGGGTTCTACTTAGTGATCGAATGAGCTGCCTGATGGTCCATATTTTACCACTTAACAGCAGGGACTCATTGGGCAAGAGTGATTGCTTTTTCTAAGTGTCCACTTCTTCACCCACGTGACACTTAGGGCTCAGTCTGTTTTTGCTGTTTTAATTATTATTAGTAAGATAAAGAAGTCACACTGAACATCATTTGGAGAAGTAGTGCGCTTTTTTTTTCTGTTATAATTTATTTTATTATTATAGTAATTATTATTAATCATTGAAAATTGAAGACCATAGATAAGGATAAAGAAAATAAAAACTATGAGTTCTCATCACTGTTAATATTTTGAAGCACTTCCTTTAAATTTTATTTTCCCCATGCATTTTAAATAAAACCATACATAGTTCTGCTACCTGCCTGCCTTTCCCCCGCCAGCCCTGTATCATTCTCACTTTCATTACTATCTGCATTACAGATTCTGTAAACATTTTCATAGCTGCATATCTTCAAGGCTACCATTTTAAAACTATATTCCTTGTTTTGTATTGGCCATTTAAGTTATTGGCCCAATACCAACTTACTGATTTTATAGAAAACATGTTATTTTTAAAGAACTATTAATCTTTCAATCTAAACGGCTTTAGTACCTTATGATGTTGACCAGTCTCCTTCATCATATGTAATTTCTTCTAACTTTATGCTCTTTCAGTGGGCATTTCCTTATGAAAAAGGACATAGTGACCAATAACCCTGGTAAGTTACAAACATTGAAAATGGACAGTATTTATAACAACCTTCATTTCAAAATCCAGACTCACTTCCATAGATTGAATGATCTGGTTAAGAATTTGTGTGTGGGGGGGGGCATGTAACCCAAAAAACAAGGCAGCTGGACATTCTAGGAAAAAAACAGAAGGTTCTATTAGAAAAGCATGATCTAGGGGCATCTGGGTGGCTAGGCCATCTGACTCTTGATTTCGGCTCAGGTCATGATCTCGGAGTCCTGAGATGGAGCCATGAGTCAGGTTTATGCTCAGCACAGAGACTGCTTGAGATTCTCTCTCTCCCCCTGCCCCTCCCCACCACGCTCTCTCTCTCAAATACATGTATCTTTAAAAAAAAAATACACAATCCAAATGTAAACTCATTGGTCCAAATCAGAACTGGATGTATGTATGCTTCAACGGAAAAAACCAGAGTAGATTCCAGGCAGGAGAAATGTTGACTGAGGAGCTGTACTGTACTAGGGATATATGGAAGAGGGCACATGTTTACTCTTGCAACAAGAGAAAACAAAGGCAACCAGAGAATCCAGGAAAATGAGATGGCACAAGTAAAGCATAATCCAAATATGGAGGAAACTAAAATGACACTCATGTTGAGCAGTTCGTGTCTATGAAAAGATCATTCATTTGAATTTTCTCCTCTGAAGGGAATGGGTAACTGAATAATGAGGTGCAGACAAGGAAATGTAATTATAGCACACTAACTGGCTCTGAAAGGAAAAATATCTAGTCATAATAATATGTTTCTGTTTATTGATATTCAATTTTTTGGAGCCAGCCTACAGATAAAACACGAAAGACTTAATTATGATTATAGAGCAAAGTCTGATTGTTATCAACTTTGACGATATGAAAGTCAAAGTATGGCCGGCAGCCTTTGGAAGATGGAAGGGAAGAAGACAGGCAACATAGCTTAAACCTTGTCTTGCAAAGGTAGGGAGTCAGGTTATGAGGAGTAGGAGGTATGGATCAAAAAAAAAAAAAAAAAGAATACTGGGGCATCTGGGGTGCCTCACTCGGTTAAGCATCTGACTCTTGATTTTGGCTCAGGTCATGATCTCAGGGTCATAAGATCGAGCCCAATGGTCTGCTTAAGATTCTCTCTCTCCCTCTCCCTCCGCCCCTCCAGCCCCCATGTTCTCTCTCTCTCTCTCTCTCAAAAAGAAAAAAAAGAAGAAGAAGAAGAAGAAGATGATGATGATGATTACTATTTAAGTTTATAGTGGAAACCGGGGCACCTGGTTGGCTCAGTGGGTTAAGCCTCTGCCTTTGGCTCAGGTCATGATCCCAGGGTCCTGGGATCGAGTCCCACATTGGGCTCTCTGCTCAGCGGGGAGCCTATTTCTCCCCACCTCTCTCTCTCTGCTTACTTGTGATCTCTGTCAAATAAGTTTATAGTGGAAGCCATTAGATGAGCTAAAAACAATGTTACTGACTGTAGAAGAGGAGGACTTGAAACAATGTGGAGAGAATTGTCCTGTAGGAGCTCTTGCCCCCCAGCTTCATGTCAGCCCTTGCCCAGCCAGCACTGGGATGCTCAACCACAGTGCCCCCTGTTCAGCCACTCCCAGAGAAGCACTGTCAGCAGGGACACTAGAGGGACGTTGAGGCTCCAGGATGAAAAAAGGAGGTGCTCCTTCCTGTTGGCTCCTGGTTCCTGTCAGTGTTTTTCCAGCAATGACTTGTCACCTCTGCATGAACAATTGTCCAGTAGCAGCCGAAGGCTCTGGTTTGCAGCTATTCTAAAACCCCTGGTGCATGGGGTACCAGGGTCACCTGGTGCCCACTCAAAGATGCTAGCACTAGCCGGCTAGCATCCCTCTTCAGGGACTGAACCCAAGCTCTGGAGACAGCACCCTGGCCGGGGTCTAGCAGCCCTTCCTCCGAGTTTCCTCATTTGAATTAACAAACCTCTTCTGTGTCCCCCACCAGCCCCCTGCCAGTGGCTGCTCCCTGCAGTTGTCACCTGGGAGCTGCTATCTGGTCCCCTTTTTGCCTTTGGTTCGCCAATATCTGATTAATGACGATTCATTGTATTAAACTCTCACAGTTAAAAATAAGCGGTGTGATTTGTTTCTTGCCCTGATCCCGGCTGATCCCAAGAATAGGTGGGTTAAATTCTCATTTATTACTGCAGCGAGTTAATAGATCATGTGTGACTAAAGTTAATATATCAAAACTTAGCGGGGTAAGCGTGTTATATAGAGAGATGGGGGTGACCACCAGAATAACTGTCGCCTCTGGGGTCAGAGCTGGGTTTGGGGGTGAGGAGTGGATTGTTGCTCACCTGTATAATTTCTTTTAAAAATTTTAATTCTCTATCCTCTCTCTTTATATTTATTGTGGAACCTCATTGGTAGGGAATGGAGAAAATGCAGTATCTCCTAAAATTTTAAAGTAAAATCTGGGGGACTTGACAGTCAAAGTCTGATTTGCCATATTTTGGTAAATGGAAAAAAGCCCTCAAATTCAAGTCTTCGAACAGCTCTAGTCACTAGTAACAAATAATCCTAAAATGAACAAATGAAAACCAATGTAATAAGTAATAATAAATTGAATACATAATTCATTAATAAGTTGAACAAATAATAACAATTATAATTGAATAAATTAAATTATTCCTCCATTAAACAACAGGACATGAAGTTGTTTTGACTATTAAATGAAAAAGAAAAGCCTTGTTGAAAAGACAAAGGAAAGTCAGTGGATGGCAGAAATATTAAGACTCGGTTTCCCCAAAGCTTCTCATTGTAGAGATCAGTGAGGAGAGCTCCAGACAGAAGAGACTTGGTTACAACTGAATGAAATTTTGCTGTGCCTGTGCTCTCAGGAGACCTATGCCGTCAGGTATAGTGTTAGGCTCTGGGGACTCCAAGGTCCCTTTCAGCAAAAACTTTCACTCTCATCAGAAGAGGCAGGAGTTCAGGGAACACTCAGCATCCCTCTTATGTCCAGGCCGATTCACAAGGACTGTCCTGGGTGATGGGTGATCTTCCTCTCAAGGCTGTAAGATAAGTGGGATTAACTCTACCTTGAAGAGGAGGAAACCGGGACTCATAAAAGAAAAAAGAATTGTCCAAAGCCAGGAATGCCTGATTCCGAAGCCCCTATGCTCTCCCCTGTGGCACTGTGATCTACAAAGTCATAGTCCTAAGTAACAGGAGGAGGGTGCTGGCAGAAGGGGAGTGGAGAGCACTCTTTAAAGAGAGTCTCCCTGAGCCGAATTTGTTTGACTTGAAGCCCCATTTCAATGAACCATTGTGGTGGGAAACCCAGCCTCTCTCTGGGCCTGGCTCCTATAATACTAACACGCCATCTTTTTGCTGCAGGAAAAGAAGTTTGCTATGAAAGGGTGGGGTGCTTTAAAGACGGTTTACCATGGACTGGGACTTTGTCAAGACAGTTTGCAGGTTTGCCCTGGTCTCCAGAGGAGATAAACACTCGCTTTCTGCTCTACACTAGACGTAATCCCAAAGTCTATCAGGTAAGCTAATTTGCTGCCTTCACACATCAGTTATTCTACATCAGAAGATGTAGCTATAGATACAGAAGGCCTAGGTTCAGTAACTGACTCTGGCACAAACTACTGATTTCAAGGCCAATATTTCTTTTTAGTATTGTGAGCCAGATTTTCTTGTCATATTATTTGTTCTAGGACTTAAATATAAAGATTGTTCGGCATCTCTTGTTTCATATGAAATGAATTTGATACTCCATTTGATTAATAAACTAATTGAGAACTTTCCACAGGTAAGAGTAGGGACAAGCAACAGTATCTATCATGTCTCAAATTGATTAAATAAGACAGTATCCTGTTTATTGTATTAGGGAAAATGGGGTATGTAAACAATTAACTTCTGTTGCAGCACCAACTATAATCTGTTACGTAAGATACAAAAAAAGGAATCTGGGGGCGTGGTGAGGAAAGGCTTACCTTCCCCTTGGGGGTGGGACAGGAACCAGGAAAGGCTTTGAGGAAGACACCTGTTTGAGGTGTGTCCCACAGAATGGGCAGGGTTTGTGTAAGCAGAGACACACAGGGAAGTGACAAATGAAGTGGTGTGGACAAAAGAGAGCCTGCAGAGTATGTATGATGTCATGTCGAGTTGAACGGAGGACAGAGAGGAAGTGCTAGAGTATGGAGTTAGTTAGAAAAGTAGTTTAGAGATGAATTCTAGGGGACTAGAATCTTCCTGGGGACTCTGGGTTTTATTCTGTGAGCCATGAGGCCCCAGTGGGAGTTTTTAATGAGGCTATAGGTTTTTCACTCTGGCTGCAGTGAACCTTCGTAGACCGGAGCTGGGAGAGCCTGCAGGTGATTGCCAGCCAGAGCGTGTAGTTCTGAGCCGCCCAACACACTAATCATGAGCTACATGGGTATTAAAACTAAATAAAATGAAAAATACCATTTTTCAGCTGCACCAGCCACATATCACGTGCTCAGTAGCCCTCTGTGTCTAGTGGCTACCATTTTGAACCATGCAAATGTAGGCTATTTCCACTATCTCAGAAAGTTCTATTTGAGAGTGCTAGAAAACCAGACTCAGGGAACTAGCCTGAGCCAGAGCAAGGGCACAAGTATGAGAACAGAAGACCGACATGATAAACATCCTAACCTGTCCTGAGATATCACATATGAGTCACAGGAAGAATAATGACCCTCTTGTCAAGAAAACGTGAATGGGGGTGCTGGAGAATGAGTTACATTTTGGACCAGTGAGGTTTGGGCCGGCTATCGGGTATTTGCATCTTAGAGCTCAGTGGGCAGTCTAGAGCTGGAAAAAGAGATGCCAAAGTCTTTTACCCCGAGGTAAGAGTTGAAACCCAAAGAGTGATGTGATCTTAGGGGCCGAGAAAAAAAGCATGATACTAGACCTAAGTGGAACGAAGGCCAGAGAACAAGCACTCCACGGTGCAAGATAACTTCCCGTCTCTACCCGCCCCTGTGTCTCCCTGAGCCTCCCTTTCCATCAGACCCAGCCAAGGCACCACACCAACAGAACCTGATGTGTAGCTCTCCACTGACCAGACACACACGTGCGTAGGGGCACACGGCTCTTCACTGAAATCCGCCCTTTGCTCTGTCGATGACAGCTCTATCCAAAACAAAGAGGAAAAGCCTTTATTTGGGTAGAGAGAAATGTACAAAGAAAGTGTACTCAAAAATGTGATTTCCGTAACTATCAAAAAGCCAAGGGAGGGACGTTCCACAGCTTTAAAAAGAAATGGCATCGCAGTAGATGCCACAACATGGATGAACCTTCAAGACATTTTACAAACTTAAATAAGCAAAGACGCAAAAGGACAAGCATTGTCCGTTCCATGAAATTCCCCTTATGTGAAACCCCTAGAATGGCCGAATTCATAGAGATGGAAAAGTAGGATAATAGTTACCAGGGCCTGGGGGAGAGGACATTGGGGAGTTACTATTTCAGGGGTACAGGATTTCAGTTTGGGATGATTAAAAATTCCTTGAGAGGGGCAGTACTGATAGTTACACAACAATGCTGATGACTTCGTGTTACTAAATTGTATACTTCACAATGGTTAAGATGGTAATTTTTGTGTTATATCTATTTTGAATCTGTTGAGTATAAAAGTTTTGGAGCACCTTTGCTGTCTGGTCAGAACTTTAGGGTACATGTGTGTATTCAGGACTAACTGAACCCCTGGTCTTGTCCCTCAGTCCTCATAGGACTCATTGGTCCTTAGTCCCTCTACATAGTGGCCATGTACTTGAACTTCCACAGAGCACAGGCACCAAAACAGGTGATAAAGGTCAGTCTTTGGGAGAATGTGGACCCTAAAGGCAATGAAGAGACTGTCAGACACTGAGTCCTCTCCTAATAAAGGGACCATAAAGGCAACATTCCTCATGTCTTTTCTACTCCCTTCCATTTGGAAAAAACCCTGTGACAAACCAGATCTGTACTTGAATTTCGCAGTGGATGGAAGCCTGAGGGTTTGGTGTTCAAGTGTTTTTACACCAACAGTCAGGATACAGGTTGGGTCAACGTCCAATACTAAAAACCTTGATGGCCCCAGGCTTGGCCCATATGCTACACTTGGTGTATGAGAAAGCAGAAGTTAACCGCGCAATGGTTTAATGTTCTCTTTTCCCAGAGGGAGGGCTTTTAAAGCTAACCGTGGTGCAATAACCTGGACTCTTCGGAGAGTCCCAGGTCTTCACAGCTACAATTCTGTAAGAATGAATCCAATCTGCCATCCCCCACAGTGGCTCATACAGTTAGTCACTGGTGGTGATGCACATTTTGCGCAATTACGGTGGTTTCTGGGCCTGCAGCTTTTCTCAAGGCTGGGACATGCCTAACTGGTGACTACTTTTGACTGACTGCAGATGAGATCACTGAGAGAGTAGCCATGCTCTGTGGAATGGGTCGATCTCATACCAGTCAGGCTCTGTGATTCTTCAACGATAAGAACGTTAAAAGTAAAGGTCTGAGCACCCAGCTCAACACGAAAACTTTACCTCGCCCTTTCTTGGGATAACCCCTTCTGTCTTGACACCCTTTTATGGCTCTGCCCTTACGGCAGCAGAAGCTGAGGTGTCCTCTTTGAGTTGATTCCATGGTGTTGTTTCCTGTTTTCTAGGTTAGTATGTCATTTCACAGGGGTGTGCCAGATTGAATACGAAGAGAACAAACGTGTTTTTCCACCTTTCCTACTTTATTGAATTCTTGAAGGCTTTTGTGACAGTAGAGGATGCTGAGGTCCCATAAGACTTGCCGGATGGACACTTTGAAGCTTTCACAAGGCCCCACATCCAGCCTCCAGCCCTTCTCATGACGTAGAAAGATTAAACAAACTTTTTCTACCAAATCCCCTTTCTCAAATAGGATTGAGGTGTTTTTTTCTTTTCTTTTCTTTTTTGACACAGAAATAAAAATATGGTTGGTTGTTTAAGGAGCTCCAGTTGGAGTTGGAATTAACGTCTGGATTCTTTTAAATATGTAGATGGACAAATGTTTTTGTGTTTGGATTCCATGATTCAGTACAGCAGCACTTCCAAAAAAAAAAAAAAAAGCCAAGATACTTTTGATTTTCTTATCTGTCTCAACAAATCCCACATCTGCTCTGGGCCGTATCAATGAAGAACAGTATGATCAGACCCCAACTTGAGAGCTCAGTGGTAGAACATGTGACTTCAGGGAACGACCATGTGGGTTTCAACCCCTACACCAGGACTTGTTAGCTGAAGGGCCTTTGGACAAGTGACTTGACTTCTCATTGTGCCCTTTCCTAATCTGTAAAGTTAGTACCTACCTCACAGTGTCATGGAGGGTGAATGAGCTACACTACAAAGTGCTTAGAACGATTGCTGGCACATGCGAGTGTAGCTATATTATAATGACTACGTAAGTTAATTTAGGATTCTCCTAACTGCTTGCTTACCATCCTGGAGATATTTTAACTAGCCTGCAAGTTGTATGATCAACTTGCATGTTACTGTTAAACACAGGGCTAAGAACAGGCCCTTCCTTTGAAGGATCTTTGCTGTGGGATTTGCCATGGTCCAACTTGCAACTCGCTGATTAGATGGCTCATCTTTTTTTTCTCAAAATAGTATTTTGAGCATTTCTTAGAGTGTGCCTTTTCACGTTTCTTTTAAGAACAAAATCACTTCAATGCCTAGTATCACTTAAATTGAGTTTGGTTGGTTATAAAAACAATCCAACAAAATACAAGAAATACGAAAGAACATTTAAGGTAATTACATAAGATGATCATTAATATGCTATTGTGCTGCATGTGGCGAGATCCTAAACTTTATTCCCTCCCCCATAAAGTGGGGTGAACAATCTCTTTTGCCGCCTTGTCAGCATTTCCTAAGCCTCAAGTAGCACACGGCTCATGGATTCCACGGGCAGCAGAGAAGGAAGTGCTAAAAAAAAGTGAGGCTGACGGGAGCCCTGACTGCAACAGACCCAGCGTCGTCTTACAAACCTTGCCCTAAAACCAAACATTTTTCTTTCCCTTCCTTGTGATTACATTTATATATTGTATTTGATAACGCATTAATAATTTCTTGGTACTTTGCCGTGTGTAGCAGTAACTTTTTCTTTGGTAAAAATGTATTAAAGAAGATTGTTAAAAATCAAATGTAGTGGAAGACTTTTGAGCAGACTTGGAATAATTCTACTAAGTGTCAAATAATTTTGAATTGTTATTTTACCTTAATCTTTTTTCACTTGAAACAGGAGATCAGTGCAATTAATTATCTAACTATCCAAACCTCACACTTCGGAACAGACAAGATGACCCGTATTAACATCCCTGGATGGAAATCAGATGGAAAATGGCAGCAAGACATGTGCAATGTATGATATGAATAGACTCTTCTTTATACTGGTATAAAAGCTGTATGTTTAATGGGAATGTACTTTGCATATATTAATGCATATTCATGAAAAATCCTCCATTCGGTTACTCACATTGTCCCTGTCCCAAGGCCCCAAATGAATTATCCATTTCCCATTTATACCCACTTATTATGAATTGCATAGATTATAATGGGAGCATATTTCTTTGTAATTATTCTTTGATAAAGTCTCACTTTTGACAAAAGATTGAACGAGATGATAAATTTCTCACTTAAGGGAAAAAATTTTCCAGGTTCACTCTAAGAAATTAATTTTCCTCCCTTACACTCAAGATTAATAGACTGCTAACATAGTAAGCAATTAATTATTTATAAGGCCATATAGTATAGTAGAGTCAGGCTGCCTGAATTCATACCGTGGTTCTATGTACCACGATCATGGCTAAGTTTAATTAACTTGTCTGTGCTTTGGATTCTTTATCTGTAAAAGGGTTTAAATAAGATGATATATGCAAAAGGTTTAGGGCAGAACCTAATGTGTACTCTGTTCTCGATACCTGGTAGTGTTATTTCTCCCTCCTCCCCAGTGTTATTTCTTATTCTGGAATCCATTGTTCAGTCACTTTGGTTTTCTTTAATTCTTCTTTCTTACATACATAATAAATCTTTGTGCCAGGTGTTACTGAAAGCGGAAGACGTGAATTGCATTAACATAGACTGGATTAACGGTTCGCTGGAATACATCGACGCCGTCAACAACCTGCGCGTTGTTGGGGCTGAGGTGGCGTATTTTATTGATGTTCTCACGGTAAGAAAAGTTGATTTTTAAAAATTGTGTTTAATTGGTTTTGCATCATAACACTGAGGATTTGCGTCGATTTTATGGCTTTTTTATTGCTTACACAACTTCTAAGCGCGTTGTGAGATATTAAGCATTCCGTATGGTGACCAGGAAAGGGAAGGGACTTCTTGGAAAAGAAGTGCCTGTGATTCTAGAAAGCGCCACTTGGTGGCAGTGTCCCTTCACAGGCTCCTCATCCAAGGCTTCCCCACCCCTGACCCCACCCCCAAGGTCATGTCCTGGGTTGGCTTGTAAGACTGGCTCCTGCCAGTTCGTTTTTGTCCCATGGTAAACCTATCCTTAATGATTATAAACTATTCCCATCTTATGAATGCCATTTGTTGGGAATGTGAACTACATGGTACCACAGAAACTGGGTTCTGTGGCAGTGAATTAGTCAGGTCTGTGGTCCAGCCCAGGCACAATAACACCTACATTTTCTAAAAGAATAAAATAGCCAAGTCTTTTGCTATATAGGAGGGTTACACCCTGAGACATTTATAAATCTCCATATGCCCTACCATTATAGAAAGTAATTTCCCACCATAAAATGCAGCGAAGTAAAATCTAAAGATTTATGACCCTTTCAGACTCTTAAGGTGGCTTCACTCATTCATTCAACAAATATTTTTCTCTGCGCCGCTGTGGGCTAGGCGCTGTTCTAGTCACTGAAGATACAGGGCGAGTGAGACAGTGTTTCTGGTCTCACAAAGCATGAGGACAGTACTATGAAGTCCAAGGCAGTGGGACGGAGAGATACTGGAGCAGAGGCTAACCTAGGTGGGCAGCCCAGGGAGGTGATGCTTGCACCTGAGCTCAGTGAGGAACCCGCTGGAGGGGACTCATGGGGCCAAGTCCTCACCTCTGCCCCCACACGGCTTGTCCTCTCGTCTTGCCTTTGAGGGAGACCAGGGCACAAGGAGGTACTTAGAATGGGTCCTTGCATCCAAAAGATGAAATCCGACTCATCTCTTCGGAGAAATACCTGTCCTAACCTTTTGTGAATTTCTTGTGGATCCTGGGGCCTGCACTGTGGGCTCTTCTTGGTCCAGGAAATAAATGGCAGTGACTTGTTGGAGAGGAAATGTTTGTGGAGAGGAAAGCATTTGCTGCGGTCCATGTTCGGTGAATTGATGGGGACAGAGAAGGGGACGTCTGCAGGGGGAGGAGGGCTGATCGGATACCAGGCTGTAGAGGAAGACAGAGAGGAACCCGAGATTTGAAAGGGTGGCCGCGGTGGAGGAAGGGGTCCCCTAATGATCAGGAGACATCCTTGGATGCACGTTCACATGTGATGGACGGAGAAAATACTTTTATAAGGCAGCACATAATATTGTCATTACTGGTGGGAAAAAAGTGGAACATTTGATCAAATGACAAATTTATCCATGTGAAGGCAATTGCTTGATTTTCACTGTTACCGTGAAGAGAACTTGAAGCTCAGATGAAACTGAAAGGGCTTGCTCCTTTGTTCCCCGTTAAGTGTGCATGTGTGTGTGTGTGTGTGTGTGTGTGTGTGTGTGGACTCTTAGGCATACAGTCACTTTGGGAATAGTCGTTAAAACTCCTCATTGAAGACCAAACTCTAGCACACACTTTGCTAGAATGTCCTTCAGCTGGAGGAGACAGACGCAGGGAAGGTGTGTAACAGCCCC
The DNA here is from genome assembly GCF_009829155.1 of Mustela erminea. Lineage (NCBI taxonomy): Eukaryota > Metazoa > Chordata > Mammalia > Carnivora > Mustelidae > Mustela > Mustela erminea. Next base: position 78,150,384 of record NC_045627.1, read on the forward strand.
GGCATGACTGCATTTGAGCCACGATGGGAGTGTGCTGGCAGGGTTGGGTCTCAGGGATGGGCCAGAAGCCGTAGCTGTGGTTGCTGGGCAGTTCTTTTCCCGAGGACCACGAGACCCCTTAGCACAGGGAGAAGAACCTGACCGAGGTCATTCCTACAGGCCTGTCCTGTTCTTTCTTTTTCAGCCAGACAAGGAGGCAGGGGGTCACTTTGTCCTTTGACTAGTCGCCAGCCTGTGTGTGAGAGGGACAAATAAGATATGTCAGGCACAGGGAAGCCATTCTGCCTGGTCTCTTAAAAACATGTGTTCTGTTTTCCTTTGAAAACCCAATCAGAAAAAATTTGGATATTCTCCTTCTAAAGTTCACTTGATTGGCCACAGCGTGGGAGCACATCTGGCTGGGGAAGCTGGGTCCAGGGTCCCAGGCCTGGGAAGGATAACAGGTAAGCCTGCCCTGGGGGTGGGCCTGGAATCTGCTTCCATGTTCGTCTACACACAAAATCAGTGTCTGAGACACCAGCGGGAGTAGAGGAAGCGGATATAAGATAGGAGGGAACGGGGCTCAACTCACATGACAGCATTTTCAAAGCAGGAGGGTGTAGGTCCATGTTCGAGAATGTTCCCTGGAGGTCACCTGTGGCGGCAAAGTATCGGGAGCTGCCCACCCAGCAGTCGAGGGTGGCTTATGAGTTACAACATGCGCCATGCCACTCCGGAATGAGCCAGAGCCTCACTGACAGTTCTGGAAGGACGTTCGGGACACATCGGGGTCACAGCTCACCGTGGACGCTGGCTGTGTGAACTGTGCCCACGCCGTTCCCGTTGCTAGAATGTTGACTGTTACCCCTGGACATACTGTCAAGCCTAAGAATAAGTTGCAGACTCGGGTATGCATACACGATGAATTAGCACGGTTTAGGATAGACTGCGAATTAGATTTTCGAGGATGATCATCATCTCCCTTTCCGGCACTGCGACTTCCAAACTAATCAAGTCAGATGGAGGGAGATCAAAGTGTCAGCTCCAGTGTCCACAAACTGGCCTGGCCTCTCTCTCCTCTGCATCCCCAAGCAACATTCAGGCAGCAGGTGCTGGTCTCCGCGGCTGCTTTGCGCCTGTCCGCGTCCTGGCCACTGTCCCGGCTCAGGCCCTCTACATCGCTCGCCTGGATTTGGCCACTTGTGACAGGTCCCCCGGCCCAGTCCCCCACAAGTGCTGCCAAGGCCTCATGTTTCCAAATACAAGCTGCCGCTCACTGCCAGAACTTTCTGACGCCCAAAGCCCCTTAGCTTGTCACATAATGGTTCATGTTTCATCGTGGCTTTTCATATTTTTGTGCTATTATCCTTTGCCCTAAATGGCCACTATTCACCTTTCAAGATTCATTTCAAGAGCGCCGTCCTCCGGCAGAGTTAATTCTCTCTACTTCCCAACTCCTTTCAAATGCGCCTCTATTATATTCCAAAATGCAACTTCTGTGTTGCATGGTTCTATATATACACATATATAATTATTCATTCACCCGTTTATTTTGAGACACTCTTAACTACTAAGAAAGTCTCTCTTACCCCCACCCCTCCCCAGGCCCAACATATAGTATGTGTACATTTCCTGTTGGTTAAAACAATAAACTATAGTTCTGTGTGTGTACATATATACACACACATACTTATGCTTTAAATTCAAACTTGAACTTTAAGTATCTTTTCCTAAAAATAGTTAAGAACTCCAGATTACGTGTATAGTGTATGGTCGCTGCAGCTTCCCGGTATAGCAGATTTTTCCTGCTGAGAACTTCCTCTTTCTTCCAGCTCCCAAATCCCAACACCAATGCCAACACCAGCCCATGGCCGCCTTTCTTCTTTGAGATAATAAAATTGTATTTTTATTCTGAAGTCGTCGTGTAGCAAAAATCCCCCTTTGCTCTAAGTTTTCAGGCCCAGGAGAGTGAAGAAGTGGGCAGAGTTTGTGAAGAGGGAACATCCTGGGGCCTACACAGCCTGTGGGCATTTCAGCCGTAAATCAGAGGGAGGAACTTCGCTATTCCCGTGTTTGCAATCACATGGGGTCACCATAGATTTGTGAAGATTTTGTTTTTCTCAATTTTGATTTCAAAAATCAGATACTATTTAACTCCTAATTCTTCCTGCCAAGTGAATTATCCCGTTGAGTAAGTAGAAAATAATACATTTTTAAAGGCTCTCTGAAAATCCGAAAATTGCTATAATTTAGATGTTGGAATCTATAGTCCTTGCAAGTGGTTAGTTTTGGAACAATCGTGTTCCTTGTGTAACAAAAGAACCAAAACGTCAAGAAAGATAGGAACTTTACCATAAAACCAGTTCAAAGCAGAATTAAGTGACAGATTTTTAAGACATGTATAAGTTGAACCTTCTGCTGTCTTTCCCCCCGAGACCTCCTGGAACCCCCCAAATGCAGGTTCCCGGCTCCCCTGCTATTTGCCTGTTCTCTGATCCGCAGAGTCTGATGGGCGCCTCCTATTTTTGGAGGCATCTCTTCAGAGTTCGTGACTTCATCAGAAGTTTGCAGCTGGTCGGTGATCGCACACGAAATAATCAAACAAACTTCCTAGAGTTGAAGATCGATCCTGAGCCTGTTGTGTCTTACAGGCGTGGGGCCCAAACATTTACTGCTCACTCCTGCCGTATTTCCACGGGTCAGCTGCAGCTCCACTCCAAGTCCTCTCCACTCCGGGACCCAGTGTCCACTTTACCACAGAGACTTTTGCTAAAATGTAAATCTCCCCTTTGGCAGACCTGTAAGAGCTTCCCATTGCCAACCAGATGGTGCCCCAACCCTTTTGCGTGGTTCAAACTACACCTGGCCCCTGCTTACAATGTTAGCTTTGTCTTTCACCCAGTTCAAAAATTTTGTACCCCAGCCCTCAAAAACCGGTTATAGTTTCCCAAATGTGTTAACCGTTTCACCTGCAGGCCATGAAGAGTCTCTTTCTTACCCCTGGGGTGCGGTTGTCCCCTCTTGACCCCGGCCGAGTGTCCTGGTCCGTCAGATCTCTGCTTGTATTTCCATGTCCCGCAGAAGCATGTCCCAACTTCCCAAGTCTGGTTTGTGTGTCCCTTCCCTGTGCTCGCATAAAACCTAGGCTCCCCTCGGTCTCTGGACTGAGAGCTCTGGATGGAGGTGTCTTCCCCGTCCAACAGAAAGCTCCTTGAGGACAAAGCCAGGCCTCATTCCTTGTACTCAAGTGCTGAACCTAGCTCCTGGCCCATAGTGAGTGCTTGATAATAAGTGTCAAATGTGTAAATGAATAGATCTGTGAATGGTCATAACATCGTAGAGACCTCTACATAGCTTACCTTTATCCCTCCTAGATACTTGAACAGGACACAGTGGGCTGAGGGTCTAGACACTTGAGCTCTTCGTCCATTTTGCCTCCAGTGTATGATGACTTTGTTGAATCACTTCATGTCACCGAATGTCAGGCTTTTCATTTGTAATATAATGAAGTGGAAATAATGAGCCACAGCTGAAAACTAAGCTGAAGCATGTTGCTTTATAGATTCATGTTTAGAGTGAAGAGCTCTTATCTTTTCTTTTTATCTGTATTTTTGCATACAGATGTTGCTTTTGAGGTCATCTGTGATCCATAACCTTAGTTACATAGATGGTAATCTCTGTACAGACCCTAGCATTTGATTCTTCTGACTTTGTTGCTTGGCATTGTCTGGACACAGCCTTGCTTGTGCATAGGAATCTGACATTGTATAGAGAGACTGCATGTATGTACTCAATTTAGGTATCAGTACTTTGTCTTGGGGGGTGTTCGACCTGTGTAAATCTATCCCTCCAAAATAACTACAACACTATGAATGTGCTCTTGGAGAGAACGTGTGTTGGTCTAATAGCCTTTCGTGCTTTTCCCCAGGGTTGGACCCAGCCGGGCCATATTTCCACAACACTCCAAATGAGGTTAGGCTGGACCCCTCGGATGCCAACTTTGTCGACGTCATTCATACAAACGGAGTTCGCTTGCTCTTTGAGTTTGGTAAGTTTTCGATACAAACAGAAACTACACTGAAGCATGGAAAAGAATCTTAGAAGCATTTATCCTGCTTTTATCGATCTCAGGTGCTGGAACTATCAATGCTTGTGGTCACCTTGACTTTTACCCAAATGGAGGGAAGCACATGCCAGGATGTGAAGACTTAATTACACCTTTGTTTACCTTTGACTTCAACATTTACAAGGAAGGTAAATACTTCTTAAAATACGAAGCTAGCTATTATACATTCACTCAGCTCCCAGGACGCACACCCTTTTGCACATAATATAATATGAAAATATACTTTGGCCCAAAACACAGTCACATGTATGAAGCTCCTACTAGCTGTGAGATCCACAAGGTCAGGTCCGTGTCTTTGTTATCTTTGTATCCCCAGGGCCTATCAGAATGTCTAGCATATTGTAGTCACTCCGTGTAAACAGGAGAATAAGTTTATTCATTCAGCAAGATGTACTGAGTGTCCCCTACGTGCCAGGCATTATTCTAGGAACAGTAGATGTAGGAAGGAATTCAAAAGACAAAAACCCCTCCGTGATGGAGCTAATATTCTAATTTGCTAGAAAAACAGTAATAGAGTAAGGAGACAAAATAAAGCATAGAATTAAATATGAGGTGTTGGTGTTTGTGGGGGCCGAGTGGGGAAAGGAGATTTTTGATAGGGTGGCCAGAGACGACCTAAAGGACTTAGCCGTGAGGATATCTGGGAGAAAGAAAGGCAACCCAAGCCAGTGGGTGGGAGGCAGCCAGTGTAAAGGGCCTGGGGCAAGAACCTGCCTGGGAAGTTCATGGCAGTGAGGAGCCTACTGTGGTTAGAGGGAATTGAAAGATGAGAGTAGCGGACATGAAGTTAGAGAAGGGACAGAGGGAGAGAATACTGGGCTTCTGGACCACTGCAAAGATTTCAGCTCTTACTCCAGTGAATTGGGAGATATGGGAGGATTTGGAGCAGGAGATAGGATTGGACTCACTTATTAACAGAATCACTATGGATCACACATTAATCACAAATTAAACAAATAGTATTTAACCCTTTATAGTAGTTTCCGGTAAGAACAGTATCCATAGAGCGTCTGGTAATAAGGCACCAAAAGCTATTATTTGGGAATTTCATTATTCTCTGGACCTACCTATCATCATTATGTAAATAATGAAATGTATCATACATAATATATAAAATACATAATAATATAACGTATGATGATATGATAATAAATGATGACTAAATATCTCACCATCGGATTTCACATGGTCAGAATATCTCGATGATCTAATTTTTTTTCCCGATGATCTAATTATTTAATCTTCCAATTGGCTACTGGAGTGGAAAGATACACAGATCATGACATTGAGAGTAGCCGGAGTGTCCTCCTCTCTAGAGACAAATTGTAAAGTTTTAATATCTGTTCTGAAGAGTAAATGTGATTAGAAGTGTCTATTTGCAATGCCTACTGAAGAAAAGAAACAAAAACTGGTGAGTTACAGACACTCACTGAGAAAGCCAATTCCAACAAGAAAAGATAAGCAAAATTCATTCAAATAAGGCCTATTATAAAACTTATTTCTCTTCTTATTTTCCATATTATGACTTAAAATCCCTTCTACTAGGATAAAATATAGATCATAATATTTCTTTATACAACTGTATATATACACAGAACTTTTGAAATTCTGTAAAGAATTAATTCAAGTAAAACACATTTATTACAAGCGACCATTTTAAGATGTTATAAAATTCCCTACAACTTTATTTAAAGTATGTGTATCCTTCATGGTATGATTTAGAAAAGTTTGAAAACATGAAAATATTCGATTTTACATTATATTTATTACTAAAAAAATCACTTATTTTAAAATTTATATTTCCCAAATGCTAATGAACTGTCTTGTCTACATCACAATTAATTGTGAATATAAATCTGAATATAAAAGAACTGATGTAAGAGACATCCTTGTTTAAAAAAAAAAAAAAAAGATGATGCCCATTATTGATCTCTGCTTTCTGAAGTTACCCTGTCTCAGCTAACTATTGCATGACAAACCAGAATGGCTTAAAAGAACAATGGTTTTGTTGCCCATTTTTCTGAGGGTCAAGATTCAGGCAGAGTTAGGCAGAGACTTTGATTTGCGATGAGTCACATGATTGCATCTGGTTGGGGGCTGCACTGGGTTAAGCTAGGTGGGAAAGTTCAACATGGTCTTCCATGTCTGGGGTCTTGGTACTGGTTCTGCGCAGCAGAGAGCCTGATGTGGGACTGGATCCCAGGACCCTGAGATCATGACCTGAGCTGAAGGCAGAGGCTTACCCCACTGAGCCACCCAGGTGCCCCTGGTCTGTTCCTCTTAAGGGCCTTTCTTCCCAGCCAGTTAACGAGGATTTCTTAACAGAAAAGCTGGGTTCTAAGAAAGCAAGAGTAGGTACTAGAACTTTTTTAAGACTGAGGACCTGAATTTGTACAGGGTCAATTCCTCCACGTTCTGCTGGTCAAAGCAAGTCAGAGGACTAGCTTACAATCCAGGGTGGGGTGGGGAAAGTGGGGGGAAAAAAGATAAGCTCCTTGCTCTTGAAGGGAAGAATGGTAATCTGTTGTTCCAAAGAGGTGAGGACCTAAAAAATAGTGACTCACTGGAGGCCACTATTGAAGTATAACGATCTACCACATATACTATAACTAAATCTAGTTTCTCAAAGATCAACCAAGTTGTGCAGATCATTGGAAGAATAGTCCACGGCAGATGCTGGGGATGTTGCTAAAGGACTAGAATGCTAACTTCAGAATGCACAAATGTATTTAGATCTATCTTATTATTGCAATAATAATAAATATTAGTGGCCATAATGTCATGCCTGACAATGACAAAACTAAGTTGTCTTTAGCATTCATTATAACACCTCTCACTTATCATATCTCGATGTTCAGTTGAAGGTGTGCACTGGTTCACATTGCTGGCTGTTTTGTGATTGAGTAAGAGGGAGTTGAGCCTTCCTGCAAACAGGCAGGCAGAGAAGGAATTGATCTAACGTGGGGAATGCTGTACGCACAAGTTTACTGAAAGCTCTAGGTGCTTTAAAGCTCTAAGTCCAAGATTCAGAAAGTATTGAAGATAACAGAACACAGAGTCATTTGCATTTGCATTTGTTTATTTACCCTGCTTGAATGTCCCTTGAGGGTCACACAAAGAATTCTTTGATACAAAGAAAATGGTATGTGCTATTGAGATAAAGCTTGTGCTGTATCCAGCCTACATACAAGGTCTGGCTGTCTGGACCTCCCACATCAGGCATATGTTTTTTAAAGTTACTTTTCTAAGAAATGGTTCATACTATTAGTTATCAGTTAATCCATTTATTGCTATCTATTAATTGGAAATTGTCTTCGCAGAAGTGGCTTCCTTCTTTGAATGCAACCACGCCCGCAGTCATCGCTTCTACATCGAGAGCGTTCTCAATCCGGATGCATTTATTGCTTATCCTTGTAGATCCTACAACTCTTTTAAAGCGGTAAGTTAAGTATTTTGCAGTGGAGTTGAATTAGCAAGTCATTCTTTGAACCGTGATCAGCCAACGAAAAATTAGTGCTTTGAGTATGTGGCAAACAATGCATCTGCCATTTTGGGAAGTAATAGATTTCTTTCTCTGTGCAGAGTACTGAACGGTAGCAGGATTGCTGAAGGGCTTAAATAACTAAACCAACTATTTGTATTCTGGTTGTTTCAGCTCTTTTGAAGATTATATCCAATTTTGCGTTTGGGGCCATTTGTTATGCAGTAATTAGATGCTACTGTGTAACGGGCTTAAGTCCAGGGCAAACGTTTTTCTGTGTATATATTTTAAATGTCATCTTCAAAGATGCCCTGAGAAGGCTGAACCAATCAATAGCTACAACCGAACATATTACTATTTACTTGGAATGTGAAAATTATTTTATTAAAATTTAATTATTTATACAGAGCTGAACTAAGGCACAGATATCTCATAGGAGCTCCACACAGATCAATAAGGGACAAAATACCAAATCTGATTTTGCTTGAGTCATAAAGCGCATGGTGCCAGATCTGAACTAAATGTATTTTTCATTTGGTTATCACTATGAAAAGGAGAAAGAAAATCTATTTTGTAGTGGGAAGTGGAAAGATTTTCCTTCTTATGCTTCAGAGACCGAATTCCCTGTTTGATCAGGGTAGAAAATGTGGGGTTTCCAGCTGGAGTTTATTGTAAGTAATAGCACTTTGAGACTAAGTGCTGTTGGGATAGGAATAAGCCGTTTCTGTCTTTTTAACCAGAGCAAGGTGACTGGATACCCTGTGGCCACCTTCCTCATCTCTGGAGCCAACTGCTCTTACCCATGGCACGCCCTGGTGAACTGCTCAGGAAGCTTGCCAGCCAAACCTGGCATTTCCCCAGTAACCTTCTTCTGCTCTGCCTCCTCTTTCTCCTGGCCCCAGATGCTGCTCTGAGTAGCCTAAGGGATCTTGGCATTTACTATACTGAAGGCAGGTAGAAGCCCTCAGAGTCACAGGATGGTCAGATAGAATGGACTACAATTTGCAAGATGGGAGAAACTTAGATTCCTGGGCCACATGGATGCTAATTATGGCTATAAACTGGAGAACACGGAGTCAATTTCCTTGACATGTTTTATTGTGCTTCTACCCAAACAGTCGTAAAAAGGAGGTGAAATGAAACAAATAGAACAGAACAGGATGAAATAGAATAAAATGAGATGAAATGAAATAAAATAAAATAAAATGAAGGAGGAGTTCAAGTACTGGGCTGTCGGGTTCACACCCTTGCTCCCTCACTTACTAGACATGCATCATTGGACACATTCTCTGCACTTTGGTTTCTGCATCTGTTCGATAGGGAGGCTGAAAACACTGTAATAATAAAGAGGCTTATCAGTACTAATTAGTTAAACACATACAACATGCTTAAAAAGTGTCTGGGACATGGTAAGCACCTAATAAATATGAGCCCTTTTTTTATTGTGATAAGTTTTCTTTATTAAAAATAGAGTTTTACATGGGATGTTTACTATAATCCTAGCCTAAATGTCCATGGTTTATATATCTGTAAGTTCAAGACCTCAAATAACAAATATTAAAACACTGCTACCCAGATTTTTTTTAAGTTAACATTTTGTTGTTGTTGTTGTTGTTTAAGATTTATTTATTTATTTGAGAGAGAGAGAATGAGAGAGAGAGAGAGAGAGAGAGATTGAGATGAGAAAGTGGGAGGGTCAGAGGGAGCAGCAGACTCGTTGCCAAGCAGGGAGCCTGATGCGGGACTCGATCCCAGGACTCCAGGATCATGACCTGTGCTGAAGGCAGTTGTTTAATCAACTGAGCCACCCAGGTATCCCCATTTTGTTAGTTTTGCTTTAGATCTTAAAATGCACAGACAAAATTTAATTCCCTTTCATTCCCTTCACACCCTCCCCTGAAGCAGGGTTTGAGGTGAAGCCCATATGTATGAGATTAATAGCATCGCACTGTATCTTTCTGGATTTGCTTTTTTCTTGTTGTTAAATTTTAGAATTGAGATCTACATTGATATAGAGAGATCTGATGTATTTATTTTCTAGGAATCAGTCACAATTTATTTCTTCACTCCCCTACCAGCAGGCATGTTGGTTGCTTCCAGGGTTTGCTATTAAAAGCAGTTCTGCAGTAAACACTTCCGTATGTGTGCTAGTGTGCTTGTGTGGAAGCTTCCTTATGGTGTGTATTACAAGTGAAATTGTCAAAGCATATGTACATTTCTGTCTTGTTTAAAAGATTTTATTTATCTATTTGAGAGAGAGAGAGCAAGCAGGGGAAGGAGCAGAGGGAGAAGGACAAGCAGAGCCCTACAAGGGGCTTGATTCCCCCCACGCCAGATCACGACCTGAGCTGAAATCAGGAGGCAGACACTTAACCAACGGAGCCACCCAGGCACCCAACATTTCTGTCTCTATTAGACATGTCCAAATTGCTGTCTGCAACGTCTGTCCATTTACATTCTCATCAGGACCAAGCGAGAATTCCACACATGTCTTCACCACTACTTGGTGTTGCACATTGTTTTAATTTCTGCAGTTCTGCTGAGTAGGAAATTATATGTTGTTTTCATTAGTGCATCGCTGACAACCAGCAAGATTGAGCAGCTTTTTACATAGTTATCCTCTTCTGGGGGTTATTTATTCATAGCATTTACTCATTTTTCTAAGAGGCCATTTTCCTCCCCCTCGGTTGTTTTTGTTTTATTTTGTTTTGTTTTTGGAAGACAGGGTAGCCTTTTGGGCAACTTAATCATTTTTAAATGCATATGCTTTATTTAAATTTCAAAGATTTATTATAGTTTAATAACGTATATAGAGTTTATGGAAGGCCAACATTTCTAATTACATTTCTAACCTACCTCTTCTTTTCTGTCCCCAGGGAGATTGCTTCTTTTGTCCCAAAGAAGGTTGCCCAACAATGGGTCATTTTGCTGATCGATTTCACCTCAAAAATATGCAGCCTAATAGATCATATTATTTTTTAAACACTGGGTCTCTTTCCCCATTTGCCCGTAAGTATCGTAGCTCAGGTTTTTTTATTGTAATGCTTTAAGGTACTTATTGTTAAAAATTCAACAGTTTTTACTGAGTGTCTACTAAATCACTGGGCCCCGGGCCAGAAGCTGAGGCTGCAGTGAGGAAGCAAGACAGTGAGGACAGACTAGTGGGGAGTTTTAATCCTGGGTAATAAGCGTTCTCATAAGAGACGTGCAAAGGAGGGACGTCCATAACCAAATCAACAGAGCTTTCTGAGGGAAGGTGATTTCCAAGCGGATTCCCGAGAGAGGAGTCAGAGGGAGTAGGAAGTGGGAACATCCAAGCAGAAGGAACAGCATGGGTCAATGTTTGGAGGTGAAAGAGAGTGAGAGAAAGAGGAAGCCCCATGGAGACCCCGAGGAGAGTAATACGAGATGAGGCAGGAGACGTAAATTAAGTCAAATGATGAAACATGTGCCATATAGGGAGCTTGGACTTGATCCATAGCTCCTGGAAGGCCACCCAAGGGTGTTAAGATGATCAGACTGGTTTCTTAAAAAGTCATTCTAGTTGCTGCATGGATTAGAGGGAGGCAAGACGGAGGCAGAATGACCTGTTAGGACACATGTTGCCTCACCGCCATGGAAGGTGATGGATGGAAACTAACTTCGTGTGCTAATCATTTCACAATATATCATTAAGTGTGTATCGCGGTCGCGGTGTGCATATCCACAATGTTTATATCTCAGTAAAGCTGGACAGAAAGGTAGGAGATGGGGAGAGAGTATGGAGATGGGAGGTAGAACCCAAGGAACCTGTGAGTGGATCTGAGGGATACAGAGAGTCGAGAGGTCAAGGATGATTCTGGCTCGCTGGATGTTCTATTCGCTGAGCTGGATGGCACATGAAGAAAAACTGGCTTAAAGGAGTTAATGGGTCCAGTTTCTAATTCACCAGGTTTTGTGATGTCTTGGGATGGCGGGGGAGGATGTGCCCACAAGGCAGCCAGAGATACGGGCGACTGATGTGATCTACAGAGACTTGAGAGGTACCCCTGTGTGTAGACAGCCATCAGAGCTGTGGAGGCGGTGATGGAATTACCCAAGGAAAGTGAGTCAGATGAGAAGAAAGAGAGCAGAGAAAGGTCTCAGGCTCTTTCAGAGAGGGAAGGTAAACCGATGTGGAGAGCAGTAAAAGGAGCCAGAGAAAGACGGACAATGAGGAAGAGAGGATGGATCCACGGCACAAAACATACTAAAAGGCCGGATGAGACGGTCCCAAGGGCTGATGGGTTGAAGTGCCGACGCCGTCCCTGGGAGCCTGGGGAAGGGGGTTTTCCATGCGGAGGGGGCAGGGGGGTGGGCTGAGGAGGGAAGAAATCTGGCAACAATTAACTGAGGAATTGAAAATTCTCTCTGGGGGCGTTTCTCCTTTGAGACCTTTTTCAAACAATTTTAGGAAGAATTGCATTTTCCGCCAATGTGTTCTGAAACATACAATTTCAGAATTCACAATGAACGATGTGTTTCGTTCCAGGTTTTGTAAAAGTGACCCTTGGCCACTTTCAAGGGATTCGTCCTGTGGGCAGGCTTTGTGCTGCCCCCGACCTGGGCTAACTGAACATTCCGAGTGCAGAGCCTGGTGGGACAGGAAGAGACAACTCACTTCACCTCCCAAGACCCTCTCGCTCGCTAGGTTCTCTAGATTTATTCTGGATGAGTTGTCAAACCGTGGCCAATCAAAACCCAGCTCTGAAGAGTGCACATGCTATAGAATACAAGTGTAGCAGACCAAAGAAAGCTCATGCTTCCATTTTTTAAAGTCCTAAAAATGCCCGGAAGATTAAAGGATTTTCTTTAAAGAACATCATGATACTATTTGCTTTCATAAAATGAAAACAAGTACACGTATATGTATTTTTAAATGTAGCTTTTCACCAAAGTCACTCAAGCTACATAAAGTTGTGCTTTTTTGTGAACAAGAACAGCCATGTTCAAGGCTGAGAGTTGCATTGACATCCGAGTGCCCGGGAGGTCATGCTTTTCGTGTGTTTTCACTTCTTTATTTTCACTCTTTTTTTTTTTTTTTTTTTTTTAATTTCCAGGTTGGAGGCACAAATTGTCTGTCAAACTTGATGGAAACAACGTCACTCAAGGGACCCTGTTTCTCCGTGTAGGTGGTACAACGGGGAACACGGAGGAGTTCGTGATGACCAGGTAGGCAAGGGCCAAGGACGAGGAAGCAGCAGGTGGCACCGTGCTGGGCACTCGCTCAGACTGGCTCAGTCAGCAGCTCACTCTTTTCCGACAGCGGAATGGGACTACCATGGGCTGTCCTGACACATTTGACTTTTCTTTTCACTTCCAGCTTTCCAGATATAAAAATAGAAATCATAGGCACTTTTTTCTCCGCAGTTCCATCTACAAACAGAAGAAATTGGAAAACAATAGCATAAAATTTTAGATCTAGATAATAGAGTAACTGGACAATAAACAGGAGTTATTATCCAGTCCATTAACATTATGCAAATTGGAGCATGTATTTTGATTGTATAGATTCAAATCACTTATGGAATAAGACATTTGTATAAATGGCAAGATTCCTAATAAGCTGTCTGAGTAGCACCCACAGATAGAGGACAAGTGTTGAAATAGTCCAAGGTGGGAATAATGCAGCAGAGACATTCCCTGAGCCTTTACCTTTGGCTAAAGTCCCCTTTTATCTTGAGTTTCCTTTCATCTTTTCTTTGGTCAGCCTTAGCATTTTTGTGTTAGAGATTTCACTTAACGTTGTTTAATTCTGTTTCAGAATTAAGGTTATGCACAGTAATTAGATGCTACCTTTTTGCAAACTAAAGAACGGATTAGATTTTTGCCTCTTTACTTTCCATCATCTTCAAAGAATGGGCAGAGAGGCATGAAAAACAAGAGGTTTCTGTGGTTATTTTATCTGTCGAAGGATGCAGTAGATTAATCATTCTGGTCCTTTGTGCACACCCTCTTGCCTCAGCAGCCCTGCCTGCAGCTATGGGTTCAGTCGGGGACCCTCTGGCCCCTGGTGAATGCACAGGCTCCAGCCCACCTTTCCATCCCCGTCTCCCGCTGTCTGGTGTCTGGTTCGTGGTCTTCAACTCAATCAGGTTACCCTGACTGCAGTACTTAGCGTTGACTAGATCCACCTTTTCCTCTCCTTCTGACTTCACTCATGCTGTTCCTCTGTTTCAGATACCCTTCCCTATCCTATCTCATTTTCCGTGTTCTTCATGTCTCCATGAAGCTAGTTCTCTGGAAGCCGTTCAGTACGATCTATTGTGTGCCTGCGGCTCTGAGGCCCACAGGCCCACAGCAAGGCTGGGTAGTTTGAGCCCTGCACAAAGGCGTCTGACCTGGGATGGGGCAGTTCCCAATCACCCAAAAGTTCGCAAGAATATTTTGGGGCACCTGGGTGGCTCCATCCGTTGAGCATCTGACTCGGTTTTGGCTGAGGTCATGATCTCAGGGTCACGAGATGGAGCCCCACGTGGGGTTCTGTGCTCAGCGGGAGTCTGCTTGAGATTCTTTCCCTCTGCCCCTAGTGCCTGTGAGCACTCTTTCTCTCTCAAATAAATAAAATATTTTTTAAAAATTGTAAGACTATTTTGACATCTCTGCATTTCTTTTGCAAATATCTAAAGAAGGAGTTTGCCATCTGGTTGCATAGTCACCCAATCTTCTTTTAAGAATAATTCTTAAATTATTGTAAACCCTGTGGCTTCTACGTTAGTCCTGTGGGCTTCTAATGGCGCTGCTATGAAGGTGCTCACAGTAGGTCCACGGAGCGAAGTCAGTTCAAAGAGCAACAGGGAAATTATCCCAAAGAAGCTGGAAGGAAAGTTGCCTTCTGATAATTAAAGCAATTAATTCTATATAAAATAGAGGAAGACAGGCCCTAGGAATAGCAACAGTCATTCATTCACTTAACAAACATTTCAATGCCCACTGTGTGCCAGGAATTGTTCTGATTGCTGAGAATACAGCCACAGGTCCTGTCCTTGTGGGGCTTATCTTCCAGGGAGAGGAGACAATACGTTAACAATGAAAGAACGAAACAGTGGGAATAGGGAAATCACATCTGGTCTAATTTGGGCTAGGGTAGGATGTGCCTTATGCCTCAAGAGAATCCACTTCCCTCTGCTCTGTTGCCATGCTCACGAAAACACCTTTGGATGACTAGCTTGGTCGCGTGATTCTTTTCATCCAGATAAAGAAGTTACCAGGGAGAGAGTTGGAGGACATTTTGATTAATAAAAAGAAAGCATTTCCCCATTGGGAACAGGGAGATCCGTTTGCTGTGAATTCAGCTCCTCGTTGACCGCGTGACCATTTCCTGGTGTCCATAAAATCTGGTTTCTGAGACTCTAAAGCCAACACCAGACCTTTCATTGCGGAGATCCCATCAAGGTAATGCCTCTCTAGGCATTCCCCAACATCGACCAGTCAAGCTTCCCATTTCCCCCACCCTTCCTTTCAAGCTTCAGAACGCTGGTATTCCAAGACGCCGATCGACGTGCGCGAAAAGAATAAATCTCTGTGAGCAGAAGCCAGCAGCCACGACTTTCTCTTTCATCGTACACACAGATGCGGCTCCACTTGAACATTGAGGGTACCCCGGGGCGAGCTTATGGGTCTTATCTTTCTGTTTACAGTGGGACACTGAAGCCAGGCATGACTTACACAAAATTAATTGATGCAGACGTTAATGTTGGAAATGTTACAAATATTGAGTTCATTTGGAAGGAACATTTGTTTGGGCGTTCTCAGAATAAGTTGGGAGCAGAGATGGTGAAAGATATATCTGGAAAATATGGATATGAGTAAGTATTACCTTTTCCCTTGAATTTTCAGACAAAGTTTAAATTTTTTTTTAAATATTATTTATTTATTTATTTGACAGAGAGAGATCACAAGTAGGCAGAGAGGCAGGCAGAGAGAGAGGAGGAAGCAGGCTCCCTGCTGAGCAGAGAGCCCTATGAGGGGCTCGATCCCAGGACCCTGGGATCATTACCTGAGCCAAAGGCAGAGGCTTTAACCCACTGAGCTACCCAGGTGCCCCAAAGTCTACATTTGTAATGGTATTTAAAACCTCCATAGAATTTGAAATTTGCAACTTGTGTAAAAATTTGTACATCTTAACATTTTATAATTAAAGGAAACTTATTTAAGAAATAAATAAGTTATTATATTTGCAAAAGTGTTTACAAAATAATAATTACTCATTCAATTAGCTCTACCATGTGTCTTTTTTTTTTTTTTTTTACTCCATAGAGTCATTTTAATATCCTTTTTTTTTTCCTTGAAAATTTTTCAGATCTACCTTCTGTAGCCAGGATATCATGGGACCCAATATTGCCCAGATCCTGAAACCATGCTAAATTCAGATACAGTCTTGATGGATTTATTTAATGGAAGTGATGAAAGAATCTTCTTCTGGTTGGTATCTGAGCCAAAGTAGACCATCATGAATGAGGTAGAAAAGTACAGTTGTTGCTGTTTTCTACATAGAATGTTTTTCTCCTTGACCAGCTTTGTAGGGGCCTCGAAAACAGACTGAGTCCTAGGACAGAGTATAGTCTGGTCATATTCAGGAACCCAGGTATCAGTGCCAAAATAAAGCTGTGTTGGAATTTCCCTGAATGAGATAACTTGATGCCAAAGTATCACAGTATAAATTCACTGGGCAAAAGTGAGACACTGTCTGCTGAGTACTAGAGGTACATTTTGAGTATTTCCAGGTAGAATAAGCATTATTCTAGAATGATTTAAAGAATATTTATTATGTTGCTCATCTTGCTAAGACAAAGTATGGCTATGGTTCATGCTATGTAGATGACAGACAACCCTGTGGGCTGGTATGTCTATGTATTAATAATGAAAACTGATGAGAGTACATTAGTATTTCCAAGGTATTCCTTGTCTTCAGGTGTGTGTGAAGTAAAAGAAATTTGGGGGCTGATCTGTGCTATGTCCAACACTTTGCAATAGTCCCTGAGAATCACCAGCCCCTTCTCTGGAGGCCTCCTGTGCTGAGAGAATGACTCCTCCTCTCTGGGCCTTCAAAGCCCCATTGCAAGTTTGCATTTGGCCTAAAGGCAGCGTTTCATTTGTAATGCCCCGACTGTCCCTTTGTGTTTGTAATAATAATCCTGTAATATTTAAGTGTGTCCATTTTTTTTAAAGCTTTGCTTCAGTTTTTTGTAATTCAATTGTCTGTATCCAGTGCAAATCAAAGACGACTGTTTTTATCTGCTCTGTTTTCTAATGGGCTTCGTGTTTAGCCCACCGCACTGTACTGTAAATGTTGTTGAAAGGAAATGCTGTAAGAGCCTCAGCAGGAGTTTTCTTGATTCTCCTTGGTGCCTCGCTGCCAAGTGGACCTCAAGAAGAGGCCCCTGGATGTACTTCAACTTGTGTTGGGGCAGAAATCAGAGAACCAAGTGGGGTGTTTCTTTCCCATCGTGCAAGTGGGAGATGGAAGACTGATTGGAGCACGAGACTCAGTGAAGGAGGAAAGGAGATGCAGACACGCTTGGCATGAACCGGCTGGTTGTCTACTCTCTGGTGGGTGTGTCCACCCAAGGCCTAGGCCAGCCCGGGAGCAGGGTGGCCACAAGCAGCCCAGCGGGAGGGTCCGAGTCTCTGAGTCCTACTAACAGTGTGGCAGGCCAAATCCCTCGGCAGCCTGGCAGTGGAGAGGGCCCCATCTTTCTTGGGGGCAGGACACCTTCCTCTGCCAGCAGCTGTCCTGACCCTGCATTGTTCTCTGCCCAGCCTTTCTCTGTTTCTTTTGAGAAGGGCTTGGCCACCAGCAGGAAGCTCCACCAGCAGCACCAGGCTCTGTGAGTCCTGGCCTGCCTCCTCACCCAAGAGGCCTCTTGGCTGGCTCTTCCTAAGCTTGGAGAGACAAATGGGAGTCAGTTACCTTCTGGAAACCTATTTTAATAAAACACAAACTTTTTGTTCCATAGGTCTTACTGTCCTTTTTTTTTTTTTTTCCCCACATTGTAAGAATGTCGTGAGGATGAAAAAGTGTGCATGGCCTATCTAAGCAGAGGGATTCCGAAAGTATAGAATGACGACGTTGTTTTCCGTGTGTTTGTTCCCCGGGAAAGCACTGAAAAATGATGCCCTTCTCTCTCCGTGCCCTGCATTATGGTCACTTGGTAACTTGAACCAGCAGATGTTGGGGCAAGTCCTGCTCCTTGCCTGGACCGCCATTAGTGCTGACGAGTGACTTCCAACCCAGGGGGCTGGTGACTTCCTCCACCCCTCATTGCCACTGATTCACCTACACCTTGTCATCCTGTCACCCCAAATGCTCTCCTCCAAACCTGTTTGGTTTTACCATACTCCTTCCCAGTTACACTTCAAATTGTTGAACATACGTACAGTATCCACTGTACAAAGATGAACAATAATCATTTTCTTAAGTAGGTTCCATGCCCAGCATGGAGCCCAACTCAGGGCCTGAACTCATGACCCTGAGATCAAGGCCTGAGCTGAGATCAACAGTCAGACACTTCACTGACTGAGCGACCCCAGGCGCCTCCAACAATAATCATGTTTAAATGAACTTAAGATCTACTAAAAAAAATTAACAATAATTCCTCAATATTCTCTTACATTGAGGTAGTTTTGAAATTTCCGAGATCGCCTGAACAATGTCTTTTGGCGGTGAGTTTTTTTAAAGTGGGAGCCAAGCAATATCCCTACCGGGCCTCTGACTGACTCGTCTCTCTGTCTCTTTTCACCCGTGACAACCCCTCTGCTCCTTCCTGCACATCAGCTATTAGGTAAACCCGCTCACTCGTCCTGGAAATTTCCTCACATGCAACTGCTGGAACCCTCTTGGTCTCCCGTCACCCATTTCTCCATCCTGTGCATTTCCTGTAAACCAGTTCTTTGGTGGAGAGACGTGACGAGACCCGGGTTCCTCCGTGCTGGGCATTGGGAATTGAGCCCCTTGTAGGTCTCTCGAGCTCACTCATGCTCTCTCTTTCTACTTAAAGAGTAGTGTATGTATTCACACCTTATAAAGCTGGAAGAGCTATACCAATGAGAGTTGTGAGTAGAAGAGAACATTGGATGGCTCGGAATCTGGTTAACGCATCAGGCTAAGAGGAGAAAGTGCCCACAGAAGAGTTTGCTGGCAAGAGGTTGTGCTCTGGGGAGAGCGGACAAGGGAGCCAATGGCCGTGTGAATATCCATTATGGAAAAGCCATTGAACTCTGCGTTTTGTCTGGAGCTAGAGAGGGTAGACAATAAAGGGTCCTGCAAAGCTGAGGAAGACTCAGATCCCCGGCTGAGCGGTGTGACTCTCCCCAGCTCCTCTCAGATCGGAGTGCATAATAGGAATTACCCCACGTCCCAGAGCTCCCGGGTTTTGTTGACTCTACAACCGTCCAGAGTAAGCCCAGGGCCTCAGGAACAGAAACATATGCCGAGTTATTGTTTCCCAGCCTCTTAAAACCTCAGCTCATGTTTAATAAACATAAAAATCTCATGTTTCTCCTGGGGCCTTTTCTACTCCACTTGGGAAAAATCAATCTTTTTTCATATACTTTCTGACTAAAAAGATTTTGTAAATCTTTACTTTCTGTAGATCATGTAATAAAAATGATAGGCGTGCTTTGTTTGTGTTATGCTTTTCTTCCCCCTCCAAATACGTACTTATAACACCAGATGGGCTTCTTTAGTTTACCTGTGCGGCTCTAAAAGTTCTGCTGTGAATGATTTAAGTCTTAGGAGAGTGGAGTTTCTACTAGATTTCATGCCAATCTGAGAGGCTGCATACCTGGGTCGACTGAGCCAAAGATTGGAGGCCAATGTTTTCTTCCTTGGGCAGCCTATTTTCTATATTTGCATTTTGCAAACATTTAGTCTAGACTCAGTCGCATATTTTTTTCTTTCTTTTCGTAGGATTGTTTGATTCAGTTCTTTTCGTAGGATTGATTCTTTTCGTAGGATGTCCTTTCATTCATTCATTGAACACATATTCACTGAATTATCCTCCTGTGCTGGGCATTGTGTGGAGTAATGAGGTTTTACCTGCAGAACATGAGCTACCCCTGCTCCCGCACTCTGCACAGCACCGAGCAGGAAAAAAAGGCAGGGAAGGAAATCCTTGTTGAGAATCTATCCGGGCAAGCGCTGTGATCGAAGCAGGCACAGAGAGAGAGAAGCAAAGAAAATACTACTCTTCACACCTTTTCGCTCTCTGCTCACTGATCTCGTGTGAAAGTGATACTAGCAGACAGAAATCAGGCAGTTTTCATTTCTGAAATCTGTGGTTGGGGCGCCTGGGTGGCTCTGTGGGTTAAAGCCTCTGCCTTCGGCTCAGGTCATGAACCCAGGGTCCTGGGATCGAGCCCCGCATCGGGCTCTCTGCTCAGCAGGGAGCCTGCTTCTCCTCTGTCTCTGCCTGCTGCTCTGCCTACTTGTGATCTCTGTCTGTCAAATAAAAAAAAAAAAAAAATCTTTGAAATCTGTGGTCACCACATACGTTCTTATAAGTGATTCCATTTTGGAATTCGGATCTGTTGACTGTGTGCTATGGCCAGAGGAGCAGTCATTTTTTGGAGGGTCCCAGACAGAGGGAGCAGAGGCCAAGCCCAGTGGATATAAGATGACACCACCCAGAGCGTGACCAACACGCTCACCTCGGGCTCATCTGTGACGCACTCCAGTGGCCCTGAATCAATGGCAGAACGATGCCCGTTGGTCATGAAAACAGATGGAATAACCAAGCTTCAGCCCATCGTTTCTCAACAACCACAGGAAACCTCACACTTCAAAGAATTTAAGATTAGAAATATGTGAGTATGTGGCAAAAGAGATTACCACTTGAACACTCATCGCACAAACAGCAGTAGGTTACGCTTTGCACACCGTTCATTGAAGTAAGACTTTCAGGCTCTTTGTTTAAGTAAAAGCTCCCTCCAAATCATTATCCCACATGCAAGTGTAAGAAAAGGGAAGTTTAGTGACTCCCTTCTGACCTAAAAATGCAAAGACGTGTGTATTTATTGCTTCTGGAGAAAAGAAAGGAATTTCAATTTTGTTCGCACAACAAAATGTATTTAAGTCAACCAGCTAGAATGAGACCTTTTTCAAAGAGGGTTACTTTCCCAGGTGTTTCGCTTACAATGTTTTTACTGTGCACAGTGCCATTTGCTTTCTCTGTAAAGCTGAAGGGAAAATGCAACATTATCTGTCTTATTGACAGGTGTTTCTTTTACTGACACTGACGAAGACCGGTGGATTTTGGGGACCAGAAACTGGTTATCACAGAGAAGAGACAGGCCCAAGGAGTTCAAAACACACAGCATGGAAAAGGCAAAATGCAGAAGACACATGGAACATGGGACACACTATTTCATACCAATAGTGCAAGACGATGATTTCTGAAATCTCAGAAACACGGTGTTATTCTTTGTTGAACTCCTGCAATATTTTAAAATTTAACATGGAGAATAGAGCATGGAAATATGAATTTGAGGATCTCAGGTCTCAGCCTGATCACAGAATCCATTAATGATGTGGGTGAATCCATCAATAAAAAAATAAAATTTGGATTTCTTGTGTGCTCATAATTCTCTCCAACCATATAAAGCCCTAATTAGGTATTTTTATGCTTTGGTGATGTACACAATAAATTCATGTTTTCCTGAAGTTTGATTTGTCTTTTTATTGTGGAAAGCCTTGCTTGCTTGGTTTCATATATTTGTCAGGGGGCCCTCTAGTGGCAGAGCGAGCACACTGTGTCATCCTGCTCCTCCTTAATGATTGACAAACCACAGGACTGTCTGCATTTCTAACTGATCAAACCTCCACCTATGTGCAGAGAAACTTTCAGTTCTCAAGATATTACTATCTTATTCTGGCTAAAATTCTGGTTTGGAGCCAATCTTGAAATTTAAGAATAACAGCATGTGAAAAGGTAGAATATTGTTAAAAACAAAACAAAAATGATTGTTGCTCTCAGAGTAATAACAGTGTATATTGGACTCTATAAAACACAGAGCACATTTCACTGTGTTCATCAAGTGCATGACTTGCAATCAGTAAGGCCAGAAAAGCTGGAGGACCTGTACTTGGCCAGCGAACTGAGAATTGTCCCTAGCCCGTGTTTTGGGTGGGACAAGGACCATACCTGTGGAACAAGGCATGTGAACACTAAGCATAATAGAGACCCTCGGACTTCACAGAATGTCTAGGGCGTGTGAGCAGAAAGAGTACACGTTGCATGTGTTCTTCAGCATCTGTCATAAGGTTATATAAGAACCGAAAGGTCTTACCCACTAGCCTCTGTTTCGATGTAATTGCTCTTGGTGTAGTAATCAATAAAGATATTTCTCTCAAGAGACCGAACTTTCCCCTTGATTGAACAGCAGCCACCAGAGTGTGAGGAAAGCATTTAAGCTTTGTCGACAAACCAATTTAACACAATTAACTGGTAGGTTTTGTTTTTTTTAAAGTGACAAGAGTGTTTTAGTCAAGCAGCCAAGTTTATTTTTTAACAGAATTTCACCAGCTATTGATTTCAATTTCATACGGTATCAATACACCAGTTCATCTGAAATATCACGTTGCTCAAGTGTATAAACAGTGTTACAGAGTAAATAAAAAGCTAGGAAAAAGTACGGCAACTTGAATGTCGGGGGTTAAAGAAATCAGTATTTTATCAGGCAACATGAGTTTCTAGAACTGTTCTTCATTTTAATTTAGGTCACCCCTCACAGCAAAAGGACAAGAGGTTGCTCCGCGGCAGCTGATTTAAAGTTAGGTGCATTTCCATTTTTATGTGACTACGGAAAAATTCTATGACTAGTGGATCTTTGGGGTGCTGATACTTTGCATTGAATCGGGCAAAACCCTGCCCTTTCTTTGTAGATCTTGTCATCTGAGTAAGCCCCGTTTGCAGAGCTCTTTCCTCAATGCTGACACATGCTCTCTCCGACGGTTGTTCACTCCATGGGCAGAGGCTGGGCTCCCACACTGCTGGGGAGGCTTAGAAAGAGGGTAACTAGGGTCAGTGGGTGAATTCCAGACTGGTAAAGAGAGCAAATGCTAGAAATCGATGCTGAATGTTCAGAGTGTAACCCAGGCGCCAGAGAGGAAGGAAACCCCTAGCACAGAGCGGCCACATTTTGCTTTCATTTGAACTTTTTATTGAAGTATAACAATGTATCCAAGAAAGGGCATAAATCATAAAGGTGCAGCTCAATGTGTTTTTTCAAAGTAAACACAGCAACATAAACTCTTTCAAAAAGAAACCTGATGGAGGGCACACCTGGGTGGCTCGGTGGGTTAAAGCCTCTGCCTTCAGCTCAGGTGATGATCTCAAGGTCCTGGGATCGAGCCCAGCATAGGGATGTCTGCTCAGCAGGGAGCCTGCTTCCACCTCTGTCCCTGCCTGTCTCTCTGACTACTTCTGATCTCTGTCTATCAAATAAATAAGTAAAATATTAAAAAAAAAAGAATCCTAATGACATCATAGAAGTCTCCTTTCTATCCCTCCCAGTCATGACTCACCCAAAGTAACCACCATTTTAATTTCTCTTACCATAGGCTGGTTTGGTGTGTTGTTTAAACTGGACACGAGTACGGTATATGTTCATTCTTGGCTTGTCCAACATTATGTCTATAGATTCAATTTATTTATCCACCCTATAGTTGATAGACACTTGTTTCTGGTGTGAGGCTATTACAAATAATGCTTTTATGAATATTTTTGTATGTATAAATACTTTTGAACATATATTTTGTATGCATTTATTTTGAGTACAAACCTAGGACTGGAATTGCAGACTGATGGAGTAGGCATATATTCAACTTTAATGGATGCTGACTTCCAAGGTACCAATTTCATTTCCTTTGGGTATCCAAGCATACCCAGAAGAGGGGTTGCTCAATTATATGGTAGTTCTGTTTTTAGATTTTTGAGGAACTTCCATCCTGTTTTCCAGAGTGACTGTCCCAATTTACATTCCCACCAACAGTGCACCTAGGTTTTCTTTCCTCCATATCCTCACTAACACTTTGTATCTCTTCTCTCTTTGATAATGGCCGTTCTAATTTGCTCTCTTTAACAGGCGTTCTAATAGGCGTTCTAATGGCCGTTCTAATAGGCGTGAGGTTTTGTTTTGTATTTCCATGAAGAGTAATGATGTTGAGCACCCACTGTTATCCACCTATTGGCTGTTGGTTAGCCATCTTTGGAAAATGTCTATTCGGGTTCCTTTGTCCATCTTTTAGTCAGACTATTTGGGGTTTTGGGAGGACACAGATTGGTTTTATTTGGTTTGGTTTTGCCATTGAGTTTTATGAGTTCCATATATAATTTGTCTATTAACCCCTAATTAGAAATATGATTTGCAAATATCTTCTTCCAATCTGTAGGTTGCCTTTTCATTTTGTTAATGGCTTCCTTTGCGGTGCAAAAGCTTTTTAGTTTGATGTTGTCCCATTCGTTCATTTCTGCTTTTCTTGCTTTTTGTGTCATATCCAAAAACTCATCACCATGACCGATGCCAAGCAACTTACTGCCTATACTTTCTTCTAGGAGTTTTACAGTTTCAGGTCTTTAAGTCTTTAATCTATTTTGAGTTGGTTTGCTTATGGCATAAGAATCCAACTTCATTCTTTTGCAGGTGGATATCCAGTTTTCCCAGCACCATTTACTGAAAAGACTGTCCTTGCCCCATCCTATATTCTCGACATCCTTGTCAAAATTCGTTGATCATTTACACTTGGACTTATTTCTGGACTCTTTCTTCTGGTCCCTTGGTCTATGGACAGGACCAATTTGTTTTTATGACAGGACCACACTGTTTGGATGACTATGTTTTATAATATAATTTGAGATCAGGAAGTGGGATATCTCTAACTCCGTTCTTCTTTTTTAAGATACTTTGGCTATTTAGGGTCTTTGACCAGTTTTGAAAAATTCTCAGCCAGTACCTTTTCTAAGTTGCTTTTTCCTCATTCTTTCTTTCCTCTCCTCTGTGAAATCACACACACATGTATTAGATTTTGTCTTTGTGTACTGTATGTGGTTTATGGCCTTTTCGATATTTACCAGGTTTTTTTCTCTGTGCTTTAATCTGGTTACTTCTTACTGTTCTTTCTTCCAATATACTAATTTTCTCTTCTGTTCTTTCTGACATGCTAGTAAACCCAACCACTGGACTCAATTTTAGTTATCTCATTTTTGTTCTACATGTTTCTACTTGGTTCCTCTTTACAAATTCCAGTTTCCTGGTGAAATACCCCATCTCTTTATTCCATTTTCTCAAAAGTTTTAATCATAATTACTATTAAAGTCTCATCTAATCACCCAATGTACTAAAAATGAGTTGTTATGTGACTAACCAGTATTAGCCCATTTTAGGCAAACTTCTCTTTTAAACTGAATTAACCTAAGAGCAGTTTTATCTGAAATTTGTATAAACCTGCATGATTAGAGACATAACTGTGGTATCTATACAAATAAAAAAAAATGGTCTCATATCTAGTCTAGAATCCTTAAGTGTAATATTGAAAATAAAATATCAATCACGTGTTTTTCAGTATTTTTTAAATTCAAGCTTGGCAATATGGTCATATAAGAATTAAATTACTGAGTTATATGTTAAGTGGGAGAAATTGATCAAATCATTTGCACTATAGGAGGGAAAACTGTTAGGCTTAATTAGTAGAAGTAAAATAAATCACTTTAGGGAATTTACAGAAGATTAAACAGGTTGACATGATCTTTTACAGGAACAATCTAAATCAGGAAGAGATCAGCAGAATAATAATAAAAACTAAAATCCAGTGGGCACCCATTGTCTGCCAACTATAATTCCAAGCGCTTTGTACATTTTCTCATTCAATTTTCAGGACAACCCTATGAGATAGGTACTTATGCAGATGAGGCATATAAGCACAGAGAGGTTAAGCAACTGGCCAAAGATTACACAGCCAGTAAATGGCAGAGACAGGAAGCAGACTCAGGAAGTCTGGCTCCAAAGTCAGCCAGCAGTATTGCAAAAAGGTGAATGTCTTACATGTTTTAGACCATAGGAGCAACGGAAACCAAAAAGATGTTTGGAACTTAATCAATAGAGCATACAGACCTACTGAACCCTGAAATGAGGGTTCATATTTCTAGTTGCCCTGGCAATGAACCAGTTTGATGACTACGAAGGAAAAAAAATGCAAATTACTTACTTACTTAATAGTAAAATCAGCAGAGAAACAGGGGGTGTAGATGGCGTTGAAGGGAAGACATGTGGAAGCATTTGGGGAAGATTGTGCCGTGAATGTGGTCTGTTGTTTCTCCCACTGATTTGATCAGCAAAGAGCCAGTAAATCAAAAAGTAAAAACTGGGGCATTTGGGTGGCTCAGTCAGTAAAGCATCAGACTCTCAGTTTGGGCTCCAGTCGCGATGTCAGGGTCGTGAGATCAAGCCTTGTATCAGGCTCCAGGCTGGGTGTGGAGTTTGCTTGAGATTCTCTCTCTTCCAATGCTCCACCCCCTCTGCTTTCTCTCTCTCTAAAAAAAGAGAGAGGCAGAGAGAAAGAAAAAAGACAAAAAGTAAAAATCTATAGTGTCTTATTTTTTTCTACGTATCATTGCTGGAGGGATGATTGCAAAACTCATCCCGCAAACAGCCTGTGCCAACTGGAGGTGGGAGCCGTGAGCTCGCAGCTTGGGATGCCTCTCCCACAGACGGCTGTGTGCTCTTGCTACCAACTGGCAAATATTTTCTGAAAAGAAGCTGATTCTTTAAACATATATTTTGTCTTAAGAAATGCCTCTTATATTTCAGTTGAGGGGTTAATGTTTCTAAAAACATTATTAATAAGAAAGGGGGGGATACAGATATATATCTACTTGACTGCATTTAAAAAAATAAAAGGATCGACTTTTTAAAAAATTAAATGATTACCAGTGGCAAGAAGGGAAATCGGGTGAAGAAGACAGAAACAAAACTTGACTTTTCTCAGTGAACTGAGTTGGTATATTTGGTTCTGGAATCATGTAAGTGTTTTCCATGATTACATAACAAAATAAACTAATAGAAAAGCAATCCCTAAATATTGAAAGCAAAATCAAATAAATGAACTTGAGTGTGTATCTGGTTGATTTTCATAATCACACAAAGAAAAACCACTCCAAGTGATTTTATAACGGTTAATTGATTCATATCCCAGTGGGATAACCCTAAGAACATAAAGAACTTAAAACAAAACAAAACAAAATAAAACAAAACAAAACTAAACTAACAAAAACAGAAAATCATGTAGGGGCTCCTGGGTGGCTCAGTCAGTTAAGCACCTGCCTTTGACTCAAGTCATGATCCCAGAGTCCTGAGATCAAACCCCAAATCAGGCTCCCTGCTCAGTGGGGAGTCTGCTTGAGATTCTCTCTCTCCTTCTCCCTCTGCCCCGCCTCACCTCACTCTCTCTTTCTTTCTCTCAATAAAAAAATAATAATAAATAAATCTTTTTTTAAAAAAATAACAATCTTTTTAAAAAACATGAAAACTATTTCGGTGTTCTCCTGTTATGGGTAATGGTGATGTCATTTTGAAGGAGGCGTGTGAGCACGGTGGAATAAAGTGGAGGAAACCTTGGCTTGGTGTCATCAACAACCGAGAGTTGGGGCATGGAGGAAAAATAAGTATACACAGACACATAATTAGAGAGATTGAGTAAAATCCTAAAATTCTGAATTTAAATTGGGAGTTCCAAGGTGAACTCATCTTCCATTTTATCTTTTTAAAAAAGATTTTTTCAAATAAGTTTTTAAAAGGTCAAGAAAAGGGGCATCTGGGTGGGTCAATGGGTTAAAGCCTCTGCCTTCGGCTCAGGTCATGATCCCACAGTGCTGGAATCGAGCCCCGTATTGGGCTCTCTGCTCCGCAGGGAGCCTGCTTCCCCTTCTCTCTCTGTCTACCTCTCTGCCTACTTGTGATCTCTGTCAAATAAATAAATAAAATCTTAAAAAAAAAAAGTCAAGAAACAATGACCAACTCAGTTGTGATGAGTACCCCTATAACCCAGGTTGTGACCTCATGATGCCATTTTCAACCAAAAAGAAACAAGGCTCCTTGGAGCAATGGTTGATTCTAGGTAAAACAAGAAGCTAGAACCTCTTGTCAGACCAAAAAGCAAGGAAACTGTCAGAGGCTACTAGAGTCACGTCAAAAAAATTAAGGAGCCATGGACCTAAAGATGTTCCCACTGGTTGCCAAGAGAATGATGTGATGAGCGTGAGTAAACAATAGGTATATGTCACTGCACCGAAATACTTTACATACGGTTTTAGCTACGAGCCCAAAATGATACTAAGAAACAAGGCAAAAATTTCATTGTTTACCTTGGAGGATGCGAAATTCATTACTTTGAAAACGGACATATAAATGGAAACATCGATCATTTATCTTGCCTTTCCTATATGAACTGTAACTTGGGGGTAATTAACAGTTACTAAAGAGGCAAGTAATAGAATCAAAGAACTAAAGATCTCTTTACAGAAACAGCCCAGCTGAAATACGAAAAAGGAATATAATTAGAATCCTATTATTTTCAAACCCTAATGAATTAAAGGATCAAGGCAGTGATTTTCAATGACTACCAACACCCCCAAAAGAGAGACAATCAGATATCTGGACATTAAAGTCTACAAATACACGACCTCCCCTCACATTGCTGTGTAAAATCCTCCAGCAGCAGGTTTGACAAACAGCTTCCTCGGCCTCCTGCTGGCAAGAAGTCAGATTTCAGTTCCCCCTAGCAGATTTTTATCACTGTTTCCCAAACTTGTGTGCAGCTGAGTCAACAGAAGTTTTTTTTTTTTAATACAGAGCCCTGAGAATATGATCTTAGAGTCCTCAGTTGAATAATTGATTTTTATAAACTTCCATGGGTATTCCAGGTGCTCAGACAAGTATGAGAACCCTTGCTTTGTGTCACTGATTGTCCCCCAAACCTCACCTGCTATCCTTCGTGGAGCAGGCTGAAGGCAGGTAAAGCCTTGGGATTTTTGGAGAATCCATCAGAAGGCTAACCTCCTCAATCCTTCCTTCAACTCATTGCGGGCACCTTAAATTCCACCATCAACACCTCAAGCGTTTCGTTTTCTGCTGTCAAACTAATGAAGTTAAAGACAGGAACGGAAATACATGGCCAGGGTGGTGTCATTTTTCACTCTCAGCCCACTACCGCATGACTAATTGATCACCAGCCCCTTTCCCACCGCAATCAGATCGACCTCAAATCCCTCCCACCCCAGTGCACAGGCAGTCCCTACCAGTTAATTACTGTTGACACACAAATCAGAAACAATTTGTCATCCCAGGCTCCAGGTGTGACTGTTAGCCCTCAAGCACTTTAAGTAGACAGAAAAATAGAATTTGCTTGCATCTACTGCCTAACATGCCTGAGGGTCTAAGAGTAGAGACGATGACACAGGAGAAATCCTGAACGCTTCCCGGGGCTCGTGGCGGAGGAAATGCTCGCTTCTTTGAGAGCATCTACAGAACTGAGGGTGCCCAGCTCCCAGGCTGGCCAGGAGGGCTTCAAAGGGGGAAATCTGGACATGGTCCTATTAGCAGGGAACTGCTTGTCCCACATTTCTCCCACATTTCTCAGAGGGTGACCTGTCCAGGGGTTAGCAGTGGTTTGGAGGTTTCAGAAGAATAAGGTTGAAACGATTTTGTTCTCAAAATATGACACATAGGAAATGGAACATTGGCTATGATTTCCACAAAAATCTTGCTTTCTTCCTAACAATAGTAGCATGCACCAGGAGGAGAGATCCTGTCCCTGGGTTTCAGCAAGCATTGCAACTGCGAGAACGCTCTTCTCAGTCTCACATCCTCTGTGGGTCCACTTTTCAACCGAACTTGTTAATTAGCATGATTTGTTGTTCCTTCTGTGTTTGTTAGGACACAATTTCACTAAAAAGGATCAATGGCTCAAAAGCCGTTCATTGAGATGGAAAATCAGAGATGACAACAGGCGCAAATACCATAGCACAGAATAATACAATAAACTTAAAACGAGCTCCGGGTCCAGTGACTCTGGAAGGATGCGTGAGGGAAGCGTGTGATGACCGCTCGTCCTGCGAGGCTGAAAGCCGGCGCTGCAGGAGGAATGACTTCCATCCAGCTGGACGGGCGGCTCGTGAGCTGTCAGATAAGCCGGAGAAGGTGTGCGGGGACCACGACAGACAGCACCAGCTGTGTTCGCAGCAGAGAGGCTGACAAGTGTGGCACCGGGATGCCAGGGAAGGCCTGGCCAAATTTGCAGAGAATAGCTGGTCAGCTTTCAAGTGCTGTCTGATCCTGACACGGCGCGGGACAAGGGGTGGCATTTTGACTGGGACAGTCTTGAGGCCATGGGATGCACACTAAGGACGCCGTGTGAACTGAGCTTAAGTTCTAAGGGGAAGTGTGTTCCTGTGAAGGAGACAAAAACCTCTTCAATAGCCCTGATGTCATCTGTTTCGTGGCTTCAAGGGAGATACCTGAGCAATACAATCATTTTCTGCAATCGCCTGAACCTCTCACTTCTTGGATAAAATACAAATTTTAATGCTGACAATAAAATTTTAGAATTTTTGAGGAGAGCCCACTGCTCTTCTCAAGTGAAAAATGGCTTGCTCTCTGAGATTTTATTCTTTCCCGTCACTTGCTAATCTCCACCGCCCTCTGGGCCCCGACTCCTGCCATCAAACAGACGCATTTTTAAGAATAAGGAAGAAACTTCTTTAACGTCCTCTACTCAACCTTAGTGAGAATGGCTGGGTTCCCAGATATTCCGCATTCTCTCTGTAAAACACACCAAGTGATGTCGACAGCAGAGTGGCCCAATATGTCCCTGCAGTTCTGTGTGATCCCCAAGATATCTGCCAATTGTATTTGTTAATAGAGATAAGTGATTTAATTAAACACGATGCCAAAATCATTGTAAATGATGATAACATATCATTTTAATTGCTGATATAAAAGTAGAGACCAGAATCTCAAGTGGGGAACTTTAAAAAGCCCAACATCCAGGCCACCCTCCTGGCCAGTTACACCAGCCTCACTGGGGGTGGGTCCCAGACATCAATACTTTCTTCAAGGATCCCCAAGTGATTGCAATGGGCAGCCAAGGTTGGGAAACGAAGCTTGATCCCAAGGCTATCTTAGGGAGGGGACCAAAGAGATAGTTTGGCACAAATTATTAGCTAGTTTAGATTTCTTTTTCCTCTTTTTCTTCCTCCTCCCCTTCCCCTTCCCCTTCCACGGCTCCTCCTCCTCCTGCCCCCTCCTCCTCCTCTTCCTCCTCCTCCTCCTCCTCCTCCTCCTTCTTCTTCATAACTCATAACAACCAAGTTACCTTCACTGAATCAGAGGAACTTGACCTCTTTCCTTTTTGATCCTTTCTGCTACCTAGCGACATCTGCGGAGTCTTGTGACCACCATTCTCGGATGCTTGGATGGACCAGCTTCATCGAAGCGCAGCTGACCTTTGAGATCTGCCTGCCCCCCACCCCAGCCCTAGGGAGTCCTGAGTGTGCCAGGATGTTAGACTCCTTAAATAGCCAGCTAAACGGTCAGAGGAAACTTTAAAGAGGTCTGCGGGGAGCAATAGCATGGGTGGGGGTGGGGCGAGGGTGCTGGGCTGGAAGAACATCCAGGGAAAATTCTGTGCCCAGAATAGTTACTGTACAGAAGCCCACTGTCTGCCAACGTCACCTTGTGAGGCCCTGGCACGGGAGGCTCCCGGGTGCTGCCAGGCCTACAGGAGGTAAGACGTGATGCTTCTGCTGGAACAACGTGTGTCCACAGGGCCCTGGGAGATTTCCACCGCTCGGCTGAGCACCCGTGGCAACATCCTCACCGCACCTCCCCGGCGGCCACAGGGGAAGACACGGGAAGAGTTGTTGGGTTTTTTTCTGTATGACCTTGTTTGTCAGACTTTTAGACTCAGGCTTGTTTATTCATTCAATAAATATTTGCCTGAGGCAGCGGCCTGCATGACGGGTTTGGAGGACAGCAAAGGATCTAGTGTGATCAGAGCCAGAGCGGAAGCAAAAAGTGAGAGGACATGTCAGGGAGCAAAGAGACCTGACTTACAAGACGTGGTGAAGACCTGGGAAATCGTTCCAAGCACGCTGAGAAACCAGTGGAAGATTCTGAGCATCTCCCGTAAGTTAGTTGCCTCACAGAATAACTTTACTTCACGTTTGCAGAGCTGTTGGCTCAAGATGTCCCAAGTTTTGTGAATGGGCTTGCCATTAACGGATGCGAGCTTCGTAATCTTGCGTGGGTTTTTTTCCCATTAAATTCCTATTGGGTGTTTTATTTATTCTCCTTCTGAAGAATGACTTCGTGGAACTTCTTTCCTTTCCTAAACACTTTGGTTCTGAGTCATTTTTTCCCACGCAACCCACAGGCCTCAGCAGGATCCCTGCGTTCAGTGAGGGGAACCATCTTCCCCCCCCTCCGCCCCCCGCCATCAGCAATTGTGGCTGGCAGGGACCTGAGCTGGGCAAGGGTGACATGGCCGGGCTATCCCAAGGTGTGATGTGCCACAGAAGGACAGGTTTTGGTGCAAGACCAAGCCGCCCACCTGTGGCGTCCAAGTGCCTCTGTGGGCTGGCCCATGGGAGCTTCAGTGCCACAGAAATGGTTTCCAGGGAGGCAGGCAGCACAGGGCAAATCTGCACTGGGAGCTGGGGTTTTGCTTGACCTCAGGCTGCCTGGGAATCCCAATTTCCTTAGCCATGATAAATAATGACAGTCATATTCGAGGGCTGTACCAAATCATGAGTTTCAGGCAAGTCAGGGACAGCAAATGGAAAATAATTTTCTTTCCTAATATAGAATAGCTCCTTTCAAGATACTAGGGTTATGTACAAATATTATTTCCTCAGAAATATTCACAGCTATTGCCTGAAACATTAGAGATGTTTGTAGCCCAGTAGGAGATTTTTTTTTTTAACTTGAACTTTTTTAATGGACTTTAAGGGGAAATCAGTGAATAATGAAATACTGAAATACTCAAACTACTTTTCTACTGGGAAATAAATCGCACTCGAGAGGCCTGAATAAATCATTACAGCTAATAAAATTTCCTGATATTGCCTCTAGTGGATTTGCACCAGGAATATTGAATTTGTACAGATTTATACAGTCAAATAAGGTCAGTCTATATAAAAGAATGCTGTTTAGCCAGCATTGGGGCAACATAAATTTAGACTATTCATTATGTAACCGCATCTGCGGTGAGTGCCCTTTGTAGCGTTCCGATGAGAGTGGAGAGGAGAAAGCTTATATTGCTGGTAATACTTATCGCTGACGGTAAGGGAAGGCACGGCAGGATTCATTTCCAGGTGATGGGACTCAAGACTCTGCCTTCAGAGTCTGAGGGCTTTCATATTTTTTCTCGTCAAAATGATACCTCATTTGAATTTGCATTTTTCATTATCCTATTTTCTCATTACATTTTATATGTTTTGCACTATATAGATAATTTTCATCACTGTATTTTATATATCTTTTAACTTCTGAGTATCCTGTTGGTGTGCTTTGCCTGTTTTATCTGTATGGGCTGACATTTCCTTATTGGTTTGTAAAAACTCTTTGTATATCAGGGATAGTAATGCTTTTGTCAAGCCTCATGTGGGGCTCCCCGCACAGTGTGGGAAGACTGAAA
Organism: Mustela erminea; assembly: GCF_009829155.1. NCBI lineage: Eukaryota > Metazoa > Chordata > Mammalia > Carnivora > Mustelidae > Mustela > Mustela erminea. The sequence goes on from NC_045627.1 coordinate 78,183,678, forward strand.
TAAATAAAATCTTTAAAAAGAGAGATAGAACAAATTCTGAGTGAAAATACTGACAAATGTAGTGCAGATATTTTCCCCAGGTTGCGGTTTGCATTTTGCCTTTTCTATATACGGTGGGCATGCTTTTAATTTTCATGCATTCTCAGACTTGGTACGAGAAATGAGGTTAGAATTAGCTTTTCCTTTGTTCCTCAAATCATTCATTATCTAAAATTCATCATTTTCCATTGCTTTAATGACACTGTTATATTCAATTATATTTCAATAGATACCAAGATTTATGCTACATTCCCTCCTCTGTTCTATTTGTTTGTCTGTTTTCGTTTCTCAGACTTGGCACCTTTGACATCTCGGGGGCCAGAGTACTGCTGGGGGTGGGGGGAGATGGCGTCCTGTGCATTGTGGGAATGTTTCATGACATCTGCGCCCTCCACAGGTGACAGTGACAATTCATCCCTCAATTATAACAATCAAAAATGTCCCCATACATTGTCAAAGGTCTCTGAGGGGCAAAATTGCCCCAGATAGAGAATGCTGCTCTATTTCTATCCCGGTACTTCATTATTTTACTGACCAGAGCTTTATAGTATATTTTAGTCTCAGCTAAAGCAAATTCTCCCCCACTTTTTTTTTTTTAAGAATTTCTGTGTTTAGACTGCAGAAATTAGAATCGCTTCATGAATTAACAGAAAAATCCTGCTGTGAAAAATTAATTATGTATCAATAAGTTTGTTGCCTAAAAACAAAATTCTGGCAGGATTTTCGCTGGGTGTGATTTTAACTCCAGTGTGACCTGGTAAGAATGGCCATCCTTCATGACATGCTGCCATCCTCTTCCAGACTTATCTCTACTGAGCTGGGTGTTTTATGAATCCTTAGTAGAGTCCTATGGTTTTCTTTGGAAAGGCAGAACCTTGCCTAACAGTTAATATCTTGATTCTGCCGTATTCTGTGAATGACTTTGGGAAGCTATGGAACCTTCCTGAAGCTCAGTGTTTTCCATCACATGATGGTTATAACAACAGCAACAATAATGCCTACTTGTATTTTGTTTTGAGGATTAAGTGATAACGTGAAAAAGTCCCCCACCCTCAGCCGGCCTTTGTTCTTAGATATATTGGGATTCCTAGATACGTTGTATCTTACTGATTTGGTGAGCAAAATCTCTTCTTTCATGATATTGTTTCCATTAAAAAGAATTTGTTGCCTTTGGATGTAAATTCCAACCGACCACCTTACATTCTATTGCGGTTTTCGGTGATTTTTCATAACTATAGTGATTGCATCTGGAAATAAAGGAATATTGCTCCTCTCCTTCCCAACTGGCATCCTGCTTGTTATTAGATTTTTGCATTATTTAGCACTTTTAAAACAATATAAATTATAATAAATAATGAACAGACTTGTCTTATCTAGTACAAATGAGAATATCTGTAGCCCTTCACCATTAAAGCATGGGCTCCTGAGAAGTGTCCCTGGTACATTAAAGAAGTAGCTTTCTATTCTTACTTTCTAAAGTGTTTTTAATTGGGTATTGTTAATCAAAAGGTATAAAGTTTCACTTATGCAAAATGAGTGAGTTCTAGAGATCTGCTGTACAACTTTGTGCCTACAGATAAGCATCTGTATTGTACACTTAGATCTCATATAAAGTGTTCTTGCCACAATAAAATAAAAATTAAATTAATAGAACAAATATGGGGGGGAGGCGTGCTTGGGTCTGCCTTTGGCTTAGGTCATGATCCCAGAGTCCTGGGATCAAGCCTCATGTGGGGCTCCCCACACAGTGGGAAGACTGAAATAAATAAAATCTTTAAAAAGAGAGATAGAACAAATTCTGAGTGAAAGAAAAGACAAAGAAACCAAGGGAACAAAAGGCAGAGACCCATACAAATATGAACACTGCAGATGCAGACCAGTGGGAACAGATTGAATTTTTCAACAAATAGGACACACCCGAAGTTAGCTTCATACCATAGTTTCAAAAAAATTCAATTTTAGGTGGATTAAACACTTAAATGTAAAAAGAAGTACTATAAAACAAAAGACAGTATCAAATATTTTTATAACTTCTGAATTTAAAAGGATTTCTTTGAAAAAATATAAAAATAAGTACTCCATAAAGGAAAATACATATATATATTCAATTACACTAAAATAGAAAGAATTTCCTATTCATGAAAAAGAAAACATAAAGAAAATAAAAAGCCCATAATCTCATGACTAGGGGAATATATTGCAACATGTAAAACTGACAAGTTATTTCTATCCAGAGTATATAAGGGAAGTTTGCAAATAAAAAGAGAAAAATAACCCAATAAAAACAGTCAAGAGAGACTTTACAGAAGAAGAAGCTCAAACACAAGGGAAAAAAAAAGCTCAATGTCATTGATAATTGAGTAAATGCTTATTGAAACCACTGGGCTGTTTTACTGCCAACGGATTGGCGACAATGTAAAAATCTGATAACCTCGGATTACAGGAGGATGTTGAACAACCAGAACAGTTAACCGTAGCCTGCAGGAAACGTACATTGCAGCAACTGCTTTGGAAATAATTAACATTAGCTAAGAAGATTAAGGACAAAAGATCTTACAACCTATCAAGTCCACTCCTAGATAGGAAATCTGAAAGAATTTGCATAATTGCATAGGTTTGTAGCAACAATTTTCGTAATACCAAAACTAGATACAATCCAGATATCAATAAAGAGCAAGATGGATAAATTAATTGTGGTGAAATCATGTTATAGAATATCATAGAGGGTGCCTGGGTGGCTCAGTCGTTAAGCGTCTGCCTTTGCCTTAGGTCATGATCCCAGGATCCCAGGATCGAGTCCCACATCGGGCTCCCCGCTCAGTGGGGAGCCTGCTTCTCCCTCTGGCCCTCCCCTCCTCTCATTCTCTCTCCCCTTCCCTCTCTCACAAAAATGGATGAATGAAATCCTTAAAAAAAAAAAAAAAAGACTATCATACGATGATGAAAACTCAATCAAAGGTATACAAAACATGGACAAATTTTTGAAACATGATGTTGGGTAAGAAAAACCACATTGCTGAAGAGTGCCTATAGTATGATTGCCCTTTACAGGAAGTCAAGACGATGCAACACTATAAAGTGAATCTTTGGGAGACAAACACAGACTACGTTTCAAATACACAAGGCTTAAAGCAAAGCAGGGGAGGGATGCGTTTAGATGTGTGGCCACCTCTGCTGGGGGAGGGAGGAGGACAGAATAGAGGGGGTCATGCAGGGGACTCGTCCTAGGCCTTCCACTGCCTGGTAGATACAAGCATGTTGACTCACACACACATTCAACAAATACTTCTTTGAAGTCCTCTGTGCATCACAGAGACGGCAGTGAACAAAATAGACATTTTGTCCTTTGGACTTCTGATGCTTGGAGATGGGCAATGACTGTGATTAATAAATAATATATGTTATCTAGTGATAAATGCTAACGGATTTTTTAAATGGAGCACAGAGGAAGTGTTGCCTCGGGTAGATGTTGAAATTGTACGCAGGCTGGCCAGGGACGGGCTCCCTGAGGAGGGGGCATTTGGGTGAATCCTGGAAGGAAATTGGGCCCAGCCCTGTGGTCCTGTGGCCCTGTGGGAAGGTGAGTGGCAGGCAGAAGGGGACAGAGGTCGGAGAGGGAGCAGTCAGCGGGCAGCTGGGGTGGCGGGAGCCCAGCGGTCGGGGAGGAGGAGACAGGGTCAGAGGGCAGGATCGTGGTCAACACTGGCTTTCCTGTGAGGGAGACCTGACACGAAATGGAGTTTTTGAGCGAAGGATGACCAGACATTTGATCGTGACTGTTTATACCATACATACATCCTGTAAGCATTCTTCTGACGATTCAATATTAATTTTTCAAAAAGTGATTCAAGGCCCAGAGTGAGTCTCTCTCTCTCTCTCTCTGTTTTACAAGGAAATAAGTGAATATATTTATATTTAAATGTTTAAATTTAAAATTGATATTTAATTTAATAAATTAAATAAAATTAAATTAGTTAAATAAATAAATTTAAATTAAATTTATATTTAAATATTTAAATTTAAAATTTATATTTAAATGTTTCAGTTTGTAGATAGGCTTGCAACACAGTTATAAGTAGGAAAGGCTGCCGTGGGGATTCGATGCTGTGTTTTCTAAATGGCAGCCAAGAGACGGGCGCAGACTCACCTTCATGACCAGTGCAGACTGGGCTCTGGCCGGGGTGGAGAGCTTGGCTGGAGCCTCGCATGACCCAATCCCCTGAAGAATTAGGAATTTGATTCTTAGAAGTTTCTGTCCTCAGATGTTCTACCCTAGTTTTGAGATTAAAAAGAGCTCGTTAAAATCCCAGCATAAGATTTTTGCAGGCGTCTTTGAGACTGGTCCCACCATCCCAGATAACTGACTCCCTCTGTCCTTCAAGTCAGTTGTGATTTGAGCTAGTCCTTTCCTCCACACTGTCCGCGCCAGCGGCCACTCATCAAGCCTCTTGATCACTCATTACATACAAAGTTCTCTGGCCTTCTATCCCTCTATCTTTCTTATTTGCATACCTCATGCCTCATCTGGGCACTGAATCATCTTTCCTAGGGACGTGTGATCAGGACTCAGTGGTACCAGCTCCGTGATGTACAGCGAGACCCCACTCCCATCCACAGCGAGCTTAGGAGTCAGTAGACACTGAACACATAATCTCAGATCCTCCTCCAGAGATCTTTCCTGACTCCTTCCTCTAGATAGAATTTTCCAAATTGAATCTCAGCTTCCTTTCTCCTAACTTCATGAGGTACCCCTGTAACTTACTCTTTCCTCAGGCTTTAACCACAACGCCTTCCATTAGCTCACTTTTCTGCTGTATTATTGAGTGGTCCATCAGCCAGGCATGCATATCCTAACTCCTCTTTTCCTAGAAAAAGTGAATTATCTTGCTCGATGCAGAAGTGTCTTTATTTTCTGTTTCTGAATTTGCAGTGAGTTAGACAAGCTATTCGCAGAAAATAAGTATGTGGGCAGGTAATTCTTAGTGTTTGGCAACAAGCTCTATGGTAACAAAGCTTGTTCAACCATAAACACATATCTACTCAGAATAGTGAAATAAAAAAAATTTTTTTTAAACATTAAAAGAGTTACTTATTTAAACATTGATTACCCAGATTTCAAGATAAATTTTATGTGTATGTTTATGAATTTCCCTCAGGTACTACTGATGTAAGTTTTTTAAATGGTTAAAATTGGAAACATAGCCTTTGAACCCTCCCTTTTCTTATTATTTTTCTGTGGAACTCTAGGGAAAAGGAAACATTTACCTATTAAATGGCATTTATACTCTAGCATGACATGTAGAATTTCCTAGAACTGCCCAGTGAGTTTGGAAAATGTGCCCTGTTTAATGAGATATTACAAATGGTTTTTTAAACATGTAAAATTGATTTCCTAGCTATCCATCTATATTTAAATCAAATTTAAATATGTCATGGCTCTGAGTTCACTGAGTCATATTTACTTAAAAATATCACTGTTAAACATCTTTGAGGATTTTTAGGTATAATTTGCATCTAGCAAAATATACATATCTTAAATGGTTTGATACATTTTTATGTGTACTGTGTAACCTTTACCCAGATCAGAATGTAACATGTTTCCATCACCCAGAGAGTTCCCTTCCGGTCCTTTCACTCTGCCTTCCCCCACAGAGACGTAATTACTTCTGTGACTTTATCACTTTTTAAAAAGATTTTATTTATTTATTTGACAGAGAGAGATCACAAGTAGGCAGGGGGGGGGGGAAGCAGGTTCCCTGCTGGGCAGAGAGCCGGATGAGGGACTCGATCCCAAGACCCTGAGATCATGACCTGAGCTGAAGGCAGAGGCTTAACCCACCGAGCCACCCAGGCACCCACTTTATCACTTTAACAGTTTTCCCTGTTCCTGATCTTCCTATAATAGGGATCATACAATAGTATTATAAGTGTTTTAAAATTTTTTTAAAAAACTGAATTATTAAGTAGAATTACCATATGATCCAGTGACTCCACTTTTATATACCCAAAGAAATTGAAAAGGTGCTTGAATGGAAATTTATAAAACTACATTCATAACAGCACTATTCACGATGGTTAAAAGGTAGAACTGAAGTGCCCACTGAGGGATGAATGGGTAGGCAGAATGTGGCATATACACACTATAGAATATTACTCAGCCTTAAAAATGGAGGAAATTCTAGAATATGCCGCGACATGGATAAGACTCGAAGATGTTATAGTAAGTAAAATAAGCCAGTTACCAAGGAACAAATATTGTATGATTCCATCTATATGAGGTCCCTAGAGTAGTCAAATTCATAGAGATAGGAAGTAGAATGGTGGCTGCCAGAGACTGTGGGAGGGGAGAGTATGGAGTTATTATTAACCAGACACAGAGTCTCAGTTTAGCAACATGAAAAAAAATCTGTGGATGCATGGGAGTGATGGCTGCGCAGTGGGAATGTCACTTAATGTCATTTCATGTCACTGAACCGTATATTTAAGAATGTTTAAGATGATAGATGATATGTCATGCGTGTATTACCACGATTTTTAAGTTATTTCAGTTTTTTCCCATTCTTTTAAAGCTACACTCAACTTTTTTTTTTTTTTTGGTCTTTTTGTAGATGCTGTTTTTGGGTGTAATGACAGATAAATACAAATTCTGTGTTAAAAGAAATGTCATACGAAACTTTTGTAAAGTGATAAAATCATATGCTTTGAAATTACACAATAGATAAAATTTGGGGTATGCCAAATATTTTTGCTTGGAGACCTGTATTCATAAAATAGTTTTAGAATCTTGAAAGAAAGTTCATCAGGCTATAGGAAAGGATCCTAAAGGGGACTGGGAATGAAGCACATTGGAAATGGTAAATATGTGGGCAAATAAAAAAGATGACTTTTTACTCTCATTTTTTAAAACTTTGTGACCTAATTTTAATAGTCTTGTGAGATATGTAATGTTATACAGATGTAATAGATAGGACAACTAGAGTATAAAGGATATACGATCTAGGTATAGTATATACATAAGGATATAGTGTATGTATGCATATACACTGAGATACAAATATCCCTAGAAAAACCACTAAAAATATAACGTACAGAAGTATAGTTAGAAAACAGTAGAGAAACTAGGGACGCTTGGGAGGCTCAGTCGGTTAAGCCTCTGACTCTTGATTTTAGCTCAGGTCATGATCTCAGGGGTCCTGGGATGGAGTCCCAAGAATGGAGCCCCAGGTCAGGGTCTGTGTTCAGTGGGGAGTCTGCTTGAGACTCTCTCTCTCCCTGTGTCTCCCACTCACATGCACTCTCTCTTTCTCTCTCAAATAAACAAATTTTTTTTTAAAAGTAGAGAAATTAAAATCAAATTGTAGTGATTACAATCAGTGAATTTACATTACCAGAAATTGACACAGCAAAACCCGGTGGAGAGCCTGGGTATAATTTAAGACCAGAGGCATGTGGCAATGGGACCACAATGCCAGTGACTTAACCACAGTATTACCTAATGCTCAGCCTGAAAGTCGTGGAATCGGGGAATATTTTCCAGGACTTGAGAATCAGAAGGACATTTATTCTAGACAGATACAGATACAGGTAGACTGAATAGAGAATATCATTTACTGGAGAAGAATGGGAAAAGCCTGGAACTGGGGTCAGGACTCTGACATCTTGTCCAGACTTGCACTCTGGCCCTTGATTTCTCCAATTTCAATAAAATGGAGAATGCTAGAGATTATTTCTAAGACTGTTTCCTTTTTAAAAAAACAATATTTGTAATGAAGTTAGAGTATTTCTAAAATAATTATTTTGTTAGCATTTAAAAGTTGCTATCCGGCACTAAGATTGTTAAGATTCTATTTTTTTATTTTGTTTATGATATTCTCCTCTGACCATAGACGCCCAGCTTATAGCTCTCATTGAATATCTATATGTTTTCATGTAAAATAACCTCCCATTAACATACAGTAATGATGGGAGATTCAAAAGCCTTTTGATTTTTTGTAATGGACTATTCATCATGGAAAAAAAATCCTTTTTCATCTCCCTTCAATATATTTAGTTGAGGGGCCCTCTAGTGGAAGGTTCTGCATATAGCACTACAGGAATCAGGGCTTGGACATTGCATAACCTCCTATGATACTGCATTTGTATATTTAAAAAATAAAGCATCTATGCCTATAATAAAATTCTCATGATTCAAGTTACCACCCGGATTAAACTTCTAGTTTGGGTTCAAATTTAAAATACAAGGAGAGAGTCCATATATTGGATTATAACATTTAAATTTTCTTCTATCCCAATGAGTTTTTATTGCCTTTAGATTAACAATGTGCATGAGGATCTATAAAGTAGAAAAAACATCATTTTATGCTCTAAAATGTATTAAAAGAGAAGGCACTTGGGTCCTGATTGATTTCCCTCTGCCCTAGAGCTCCTGCATTTTTTCAGGTGAAGTTGAACACATCTGTCTTGACCACAGAGAAAGCACAGGAAGGAAATAAACTCAGGTCCCACAGAGAGGCCTTGGAAGCTGATATAAACCTTTTGTGGGTGTTGATCAGGTAAATCTCCAGAGTCAAAGGATCCCACAGGTTCTGCTCTGCAGAATTTGTTTTAACACAATGGCATCAGCATGATAATGGATGTAGATGCTTCTTGCTTTAACTAAACAGAGAAACACTATGAATGACAAGTATCATAAACTTCGCCCTGGGGTAACTTGCTGGCTCAGGTTTTGAGTGTCTCTGCCTTTGGCTCAGGTCATGATCCCGGGGGTCCTGGGATCAACTGGCTCCTTGCTTAGTAGGGAGTCTGCTTTTCACTCTCTCTGCCTGCCATTCCCCCTGCTTGTGCTCTCTTTCTCTGTCAAATAAATAAAATCTTTAAAAAAAACAAAAAGCAAAAAACAAAAAACAACCTCATCAGAAGCCAGCTTGACTTCACTTGTTGGTCAATTATGTCCTAAAAAAAAAAAAAAAAAAAAATATATATATATATATATATATATATATATATATGAAACAATTTAATCAAGTAATTACTCTGGCCTGAATTTCATCTATCATCAGTTTTGATTTTAAGAAATTGCTATAATTCATCTAAAACATCAAATTGGTTATCTACAGATAACCTCATGGATGAATGAACAGCTAAACTTACTTAGATATGAAAATCACCTTAGGCTTACCTTTCATGAGGTTAAGTAATTACTTTCATTATTAATTTTTAATGCATTTTTTTCCTAGTTGCAAGCTCCTAAAGTGATTCATCATCAAATTTAGTTTCTTTTCATAGAGAGGCAGGATCATGACTCATGACAATTAATTACCTGAAGGGTTAGATGTACTCTTATTTTCTTACATAACTATAAAAAAGTTGTGACTAATAAAAATTTGGAATGCTTTCATATCTTCCCTAAATGAGCCCAAATCCCACTGTCTCTCTTTAGATGTTATTGTCATGGTATCTTGGCAAGAGTCCCATTAGATACACATTTTATTGCTGACTCATTCCAGAACATTCTGAAGCAGTTTAGTCTTCCCAGAGTGGGCATTCCTTTCCTGAGAAGAGGACACTCTTGGGCTCCTACTCCCCTGGGGAGGCTGCGAAGAGGGTAGATGGGGCCATGCGGCGAATCACAGCCTGTCTATCCTGCAAAGGTTGGTAGGATGGGCAACACATTTAAGAGAGAACTTCAAATAGTTCCACATTAGCCTGGGAGAGCAGTTCCCAAGGGTTTTCAGTCCTAAACCACGTGATTAGAAATTCCACAGAGGTTAAGGGTAAGTAGGACTTTCTTTTTACTGATACAGCCTTGGAGTTGGCAGATCATGTTCCACTTGTAAGTTTTACCTGAGACTCAAAAGTCAGTTCTCAGGTACTTCTGTTACCTCATTCAGGAGGTTCTGGTTTAAGAAGGTGACAGAGGACACTCTTGAACCCACTCCCTGTCATGGACACACCAAATCTACAGCTACATACAGAGCAATTCCCTCTGAAAGATAATCAAAAACTCGCTGAGCAACTCCTACACATTGGGGAAATGAGGAAAAACCCACGTGGAGACGGATCTGGCACACCCTCAGTGATTGTGGGCCACTAAGAACAAAAAAGAAATTTGGATAAGCACAAAGGTTTGAGGGACAACCAAGAACCAAGTTCCAGCTGAAGGAGAAAGCCTATCTCCGCTCTGGTCAAGACCAGGAGAGTGGGTGTCTGGATGGTTCGGTCCTCAAGTGTCCACCTTCAGCTTGGTCATGATCCCCGGGTCCTGGGATCAAGCCCCACATTGGGCTCTCTGCTCAGTGGGGAGCCTGCTTCTCCCTCTTCCTCTCCCCCTGCTTGTATTCTTTCTCTCCTTGTCTCTCTTTCTCTCTCCCTGCTAAGTAAATAAATAAATAAAATCTTAAAAAAAAAGAAAAGAAAAAAAAGACCAGAAGAGGTAACTGTTTGTCTAATACACAGAAACCAACACAGAGAGTCAAGGAAATTAAAACAAAATAAAACAAAAACAGATGAGTCCCTTTCAAACAAAGGAACAAGATACAATTCCAGAAATACACCTTCATGAAACAGAGATAAGCGATTCACCTGACAGAGAGTCCTCATTCACTTCATGTTCATTCAGTCGGCCATTCCCAGTCTCCCAGATTCATGCTGCAAAGCATGTGGAGTTAACTTTGCACAGCTCAAAACTGCATAACTAAGGACAGCCAGGTTCCACTGCAATCCCTCATTGAGGCAGGCCTGCCCCCAGATAGTGTGCATTTTCCCACAGTAATCACAGAAGGAAGTCAGACTCTCCAGGTCATATTTGCTGGATAATCAGTTAAACCTCAGGTGGGCCGCATCTCAAGGCTGGGATGCTCTTGTTACCTTGATGATGCACAACCTCAGCTTTGTAGATTTCAATCACATGGGTGCTAGCTAGTTCCACATCCCCAGAGAGACGAGGAACATCTCAGGAAACACCCAACCATCTCCCTATAACTTCCTCTTTGTGTGGCTTTCATCAATACTTAAGGAAATCTGGTTGTATTCAAATGTCCTAGAAGTGAAATCTGGTATTTGGAATTTCCAGCAGGTTTATCTGCTGGAGAAAAGTTTCCCATCACAGCTGAACTGGAGGATCTTAGCAATTCCCCCAGGAAGCCCCGGATCCTACCAGACAGGCACCCTGAAGTATTTGCAACAGTTGCCGTTTGATGAGCTTACTCTGTGCCAAAAATTGTGCTAAGACTTTTCCGGCATTATTTTGTATATTTCTCGCAATGAAGTTACCATCCTTGTTTCCATTTCACAGAGGAAACAAAACAAGTTTCAAGAAGTTGAAGCATGTCCTGTGAATTTTTTCTGACCCCAAATGGCAAGCTAGGAAATTTCACTTCCATAACTGATAGGGGACTTGGGGGTTTTTCCAGTCCCAAACAGACCCACTGTAAAGCCAGTGCTTATGCACACTTTCATTTTCTGAAAGACCATGGATCCGTACATTCACACCTTGTAATTAACATGATGTGTAAATATTTGTTTAAGGGTTGGATCTGAATATGAGAGGTAGAGATTATGAAGGTGTCATTGATGCTGTTTGTACATGCAGTTTCCATCATCTCCAAGTGGATGAAACTTGACTCCAGTTTCCAAAAGTGATCAGCTATTTCTTTTTGATTGGCAGTTTATGAATTTCATCTTCTCCCTTTTAATGTATATCATATATGGGGATGAGCTAAATTCAGGCCATCCAGATCAGCATTTCTCAAATTTGATCGTGCACATAAAATCTCTTGCAGATCCTGTTACAGTGCAGATTCTCCTTCAGTCTGATAGGTGGCTTTTCATTCCTAACCTGTTAGATCCCAGGTGATGCTCATGCTGCTGCCCGTGGACCACACGTTGGATAGGAAAAATCTAGATTTCTTCCAAATGGAGGACAAGAAATATTATGCGCTAAAAGAATTCTCTCCTACCCTCTGCAGACAGAGTCTGGGACTCTAAAACCATTATGTGTATAGAGAGATTTTCCAGGGAACATGTTATGTTTTGCCAAACCTGCTAAATATTTGATATTATCTCATTCTTATTTTTTGAATGCAGTAGAACTTCAAATATTATTCTAAAGACTTCCAGTGTTCTGTGAGGAATCTATGAGGGTAAGAAAAGATAAGAAAACTGTTGGGAAATCAGGTTTGTTACAAACATAGAATTAATTCAAATTATCCATCAATGAGTTAATTTAATCTAAAGAAATCTATTTTTCTAAAATTTTCATGCCTTTTCCTATGACCTAACTCTTCAAAACAACTTTTGGGAACCAAAAAATGAATCCTAAGGCACAGATTATCCTTCATGACTATAATAAGTCTCTCACTGTGATTCAGATCTAACTGGCAGTGATCTATCCCATTGCTAAATCCTGATGAGGATACTAACTAGAAACATAATTGTCATTAATGTATAATCAAGTCTGATTTCATAAGAGAATTTAAGTTCATACTTAAAAGTATGAACACTCAAAAGTAGCATTTTCAACCCAGATAGTTTTGCAGGATACTTTTACCCTTCTTGCAATATTTAATCGAAAAAAGTATTTGTCATGACACAGCAGTGACTAAGGAATGATATCACCCATAAAAAATTGGATATTATTTCCAGTAATTCTTATGACTCATACAACTTTCTCAGATATTTAAGAAATATTTTTACATCACTGCTTATCCAGGAAGGGATATTTTAGAGAAAGTGTAATTTAATTTAACTTTAAACTATATTTAATTTAACTTCAATTATCCAAATGACTGCCTCACCTGAAATGTTTTCATCTCTGTGTTTAATACTCTCTGGACATAGTTATAGTCATCATGTAAATGAAAAAAAAGTAATTGATTTCATTATCTTGTGTTGGGTTAACTGTGATTTTCCTTATGTACTATTAATTATTTGTCAATTATTTCTTATAATCAAGTTTTAAAATACGTATATACTTAATCTCAGATTTGATGATATGTGTCATTCACAATTAAAATATCAAATTGTGTTTTTAAGTGTGGGGTATTAATCAGAGGTGAGTTCTGGCTTAGAGGAAGAAAAGGTATTGAGTTAATGAGAAGAAATAAAATAGGTAGTAAATTCTGCAAAGCATTATAGAAATACAAATAAAACAGGAAATTTTCATCAGGATAATAATAATAATATCTATTAAGGACCTATTATGTGCCAGGCCCCATTCTACATGCTTTACCTGTCTTGTCTCATTTATTCCTTACAGGAAACTGATGTTGTAGGTCCTAGAACATTCCTATTCTACAGATGAAGAAGCTAAGATACAAAGACATAGACACCAAGTCTAAGGTCACATCAACACACGTAGTGTTGGGATCTGCACCTACAAAATCTGCTTTCTGGGCGCATATACTTCACTGCAGAAGTGTAGAAGGTTTGAGTTTAGACCTGCACATTGTGGCCCACAGGCCACATCCGTCCCGCCACCTTCAGCCTGTAAACTGGGAATGGTTTTTACAGTCAAAAAAAAACCCTAAAGAAAAATAATATTTTCCTAATCCATGAAAATTATATGGGATTAAAATTTTAGTGCCCATAAATAAAGTTTTATTGGAACACAAACACATTCATTCGTTTCCATGTTGTCTATGCTGGTTGTCATGGTTGAATAGCCAAGTTGTATAATGCCAGTGGACACTCTGTGACCCACAAAGCCTAAGGTACTTGACACCTGACCCTTTATAGAAAAAAACTCACCGACCCTTGCTGTGGACCACAAGAGTGAAGAAAACTAAGGATACAGAATCTGAGCAAATGCCATAGCGGATCCATCCAAAGGGACTGAGTGTGAGGCACTCAAGGTTTACCCAGCGATGGGGGCCTCACCTTATGAACACGAGAGTTAATGAGAAAACCCACATGCAATTAGGTAAATAGCAATCGGCAGAGAAATGAGTGTCTGGACTGCTCTTTCTAGGGAGGAGCTGTGGGGCGGAGTTTGGGAGAGGCGCGGGTGATGGAAGGGATAAGACCGGGAAGAGCAGACCTGTGCTCCCAGTTTTCTGGTTATAACACATACCTGTGGTTTCCCCTACTGATCTGGTTAAAACCAAAGCCAGTAAATCAAGGGAGGACAAAAATCTCATCTACCTGTTGTCATCATTACCTGGAAGGGATTTGGGACTGGAGGCCTGCAGAGATCGTCCCCAGGGTCTGGGTTAGGGGTAGGGGGGTTATAAATGGTGGAACAGGGGTGCAGCCTGCCTAGGCTCGGTGGGAGGAGGACAGTGAGCCCTCCCCTTGTGTGTTAAAGAAGCCAAAGCCCCATGTGCCCTTGCTGTAAAGTGACAGCATTGCTGAAAAACTCTGTGTCTTGACTGAGTAATTGTCTTTCAAGAGATTGTGTTTTCTAGCATTATTACAATCACTCCCAAACAGAGATTACTTGAGGATATTCCACTTGCTGGAGAAGGTGAGATACCAAAGATTTATGTATTTTCATTAGCCCAGGTGGGTGCCTTGCTGATATATTTGTGCTATGACCTGTGAAGTGGGTCAGGCCAATTATCGAAATACCAGAGATGCCAGTCATGTTGTTCATGATTTCCAAAGTACTTTCTCAAATGATTAAGTTCTGTATAAAGATGAAAAATACCCTTTATGGTGTCATGTACATGCATGAAAGCATGTCTGTCAAGAGTGAAAAAATGATCAGTTTCTGTATTATTTTTGATACAGACTGGGGGTCTAAACTCTAGAATCACCAAAAGTAAATGTCTTTATATTAAACTTAGGTTTGATGAGTTTCTAGGCCTTTCTTTTCAGAATAGATTGTGAAATATCCAGAGGTTTGACTGAGAAAATTCAAATGTCTGTGCCAGCAGGTGTTGGGGTCAGCTAGGGAAATATAGCTTAGTATAATCTGGGCATCCCTCTGGAAGGGAGTCATGGAACCCAGGACACTACACTAGAGTTTCCCAAACTTGTGTGTGTGTCAGAGTCATGAGAAGTTCTCAAAAGTACAGATTCCTTAGTACCACCTCTGAAAAATTTAATTCGGTAGGTTTAAGACACATCCTAGAAATCCAAACTTTTGTGATGTTCCTCAGGACTTGACACCACTGGGTTATGGCTCTTCTATTTTTCCAAGTACCCTATAGGATAATCTATAGAAAACCATGTGTGGGCCAGATTTTTCCCTAACTCTTTGGAAAAATCAGTCACAATAGACTTAAAAATCGTCACCAATAAAGTTTCAAGAGCATCAAAGAGAGACCCCCCCACCTCCTAGTCAGAGAGGGCTGAGAGTCCATGTTCAGTGTACAAAGCCTGTAGTCAGCAGAATAATGCCTCCCCCACCCACCAAAGATGCCCACATCCCAAGTCTCAGAACCTGTGAATGGGTTATGTTACACAGCAAAGGAGAATCAAGGTTGCAGGTGGAATTAATGTCGCTGCAGATGACTTTTAAGATAGGGAGATTATTCTGGATTATACAGGTAGGCCCAATGTAATCACCAGAGTCCTTAAAAGTGGGAAAGGGGGCGCCTGGGTGGCTCAGTGGGTTAAGCCGCTGCCTTCGGCTCAGGTCATGATCGCAGGGTCCTGGGATCGAGCCCCGCATCGGGCTCTCTGCTCAGCCGGGAGCCTGCTTCCTTCTCTCTCTCTCTGCCTGCTTGTGATCTCTCTCTATCAAATAAATAAATAAAAATCTTTAAAAAAAAAAAAGTGGGAAATAAAGGTAGAAGAGGAAGAACCAGAGAAATGACATCATAAGAGGGACTTGGCCCCACATGGCTAACTTTGAAGATGGGAGGAGGCCTACCACACACCAAGGAATGCCCTAGAAGCTGGAAAAGATAAGGAAACAGATTCTTCCCTAGAATCTCCAGAAGGAACATGGTCCTGCCAACGTCTTGATCTTAATCCTGTAGAACACTTTGAATTTCAGAACAATAAGATAGTAAATTTGTGTTCTGTTAAGCAACTGAATTTGTGGCAACAACGATAATAAACTAATACAAACCCTTAGGCTTTAGTTGAGCAGTGAGTAACCACCCTAATGAAGGATGGGCAAGCACAAAGCAGATTGCTGTCTTTCTAACCACCCAACCCAGAACACACATTGTTCATTCATTTCAATTCTCTTTCCACTGACCTTAAATGACACTCCAGAATCCTCCCCACCCCAGGGCTCCAGATGGTTACGACCAGCTGATTATGGCAGACACACAAATTAAAACCTATTGCTATCCTTGGCCTAATACCTCTTGTAACTATGATCTCTAAACCAGGTTACATTGTAGAGTAATGGATGCAAGTTGTATGCATCTCTCTCAATTTCCAAAAATGTCTAGAGCAAATGCTGGTAACATTCACGAATACACAAATGCACAATGTTCTTGCCACTGATAGCAGGAAGTTGGTTAATTCACTAATTGAATAACTACTTACAAAGTGTTAACCTTGTGCTAGGCCCTAGTGTAGACATTGGTGAGCTGAAGTTGAAAATACAGATATGATCCCTACGCCTTGATGGAGTTTTCTCTCTAATTCAATGTTTCTCAAAGTGTAGTCTATCAGATAGAACACAGAGGGTGAATCAGTCAGCTAATGGTGCATAACAAACCACCCCCAAACTCAGTGATTTAAAACAAAAGGCATTTATGATTTTTCCATGAGTTAGCTGGAGTGTTCTGCTGATTTCGACCAGGTTTGGCTGTCCTTGCTTGGTCTCCCACATGTGCCTGCAGTCAGTCGGTAGGTCAGCAGAGTGCTGACTGGTCTAGGATGGGCTTGTCTGCTCTGACTGTTCTCCACATGATCTCTCATCCCTCTGAAGGCTAGCCTGGACTTATTGATCTGAGACTCCCAGGGGTTTAAGGAAATGAACGAAAGCAAGAAAGGCCTCTTGAGGCCTAGACTCAGGGCTTACAAACTGTCATGTTTACAAACTTCTATCAGCCAAAGCAAGCCACAAGACCAGCCTAAATTCAAAAGAGGATAGATTCTACCTCTTGATGGAAGAAAGTGAAAAGTCATGCTCCAAGAGTCTTGGACAGAAAGAAGTATAGGACTTCAGAACCATTTTTGTAATCTATCTAGGTGGCTTGTCGGTTACAGTAAAGAATGTGATAAAAACAATTTGTTCACCTACCTTTGACAAACCTGAGGTGTAAAATCTATTAGAGTTCTGCAGAAATTCCTTTTTTTAAAAAAAATATTTTATTTATTTAAGGGGCACCTGGATGGCTCGGTTGGTTAAGCAGCTGCCTTTAGCTTAGGTCGTGATCCTGGGGTCCTGGGATCGAGTCCTTTGTTGGGCTCCCTGCTCAGCAGGAAGCCTGCTTCTCTCTCTCCCTCTGCCTGCAGCTCCTCCTGCTTGTGCTCTCTCTCACTGTCAAAGAAATACACAAAATCTTTAAAAAAGAAAGATTTTATTTATTTAAGAGAGTGTGAGTGAGCATAGACAGGGAAGGGGCAGAAGAGAGAGAATCTCAAGCAGTCTCCACACTGAACATGGAGCCCCAGGAAGGACTCAATCCCATGACCCTGAGATCATGCCCTGAGCAGAAGTCAAGGGTCAGACACTTAACCAACTGAGCCACCCAGGTGCCCCTCCTTTCCCTTATTAATAACTGGGGCCAAATGCGGTACAGATGACCCCTGCATTTTGCCTTAGCACCATTTCCTTACCATCAGAGAACAATTCTTCTAGGTTAATGCATTTTCATATCATTTGTGTTAAACATACCCTTTTATGTCATTCCTATTCTGTTCCATTATATTCTCATTTTCACACACACACCAAAAAAAGAATCAACAGTTCAAAAGTGGTTCATTGAAGTGAAAAGATAGTGATGAATATAATAGCACAAATACCATAGTTTTTTGTTTTTTGTTTTTAAGCTAAATAGTAGATAAGACTCCGGTGAGAATGTCATGCATGAATCTTGAGCTCTTGAAACAAATGTGACAATGTGATGGTGCCACTAAGGTTTACAGTGATGATCGAAATGTGGATTGTACTAGATCAGCAT